>NC_089859.1:33463803-34663803 GCF_036373705.1 Amia ocellicauda | reverse complement strand
AGAACCTGGCGAACATGGGAAATATGATCTGGCAATGTAGATGAATATACACTCACCTAAAGGATTATTAGGAACACCATACTAATACTGTGTTTGACCCCCTTTCGCCTTCAGAACTGCCTTAATTCTACATGGCATTGATTCAACAAGGTGCTGAAAGCATTCTTTAGAAATGTTGGCCCATATTGATAGGATAGCATCTTGCAGTTGATGGAGATTTGTGGGATGCACATCCAGGGCACGAAGCTCCCGTTCCACCACATCCCAAAGATGCTCTATTGGGTTGAGATCTGGTGACTGTGGGGGCCAGTTTAGTACAGTGAACTCATTGTCATGTTCAAGAAACCAATTTGAAATGATTTGACCTTTGTGACATGGTGCATTATCCTGCTGGAAGTAGCCATCAAAGGATGGGTACATGGTGGTCATAAAGGGATGGACATGGTCAGAAACAATGCTCAGGTAGGCCGTGGCATTTAAACGATGCCCAATTGGCACTAAGGGGCCTAAAGTGTGCCAAGAAAACATCCCCCACACCATTACACCACCACCACCAGCCTGCACAGTGGTAACAAGGCATGATGGATCCATGTTCTCAATCTGTTTATGCCAAATTCTGACTCTACCATCTGAATGTCTCAACAGAAATCGAGACTCATCAGACCAGGCAACATTTTTCCAGTCTTCAACTGTCCAGTTTTGGTGAGCTTGTGCAAATTGTAGCCTCTTTTTCCTATTTGTAGTGGAGATGAGTGGTACCCGGTGGGGTCTTCTGCTGTTGTAGCCCATCCGCCTCAAGGTTGTACGTGTTGTGGCTTCACAAATGCTTTGCTGCATACCTCGGTTGTAACGAGTGGTTATTTCAGTCAAAGTTGCTCTTCTATCAGCTTGAATCAGTCGGCCCATTCTCCTCTGACCTCTAGCATCAACAAGGCATTTTCGCCCACAGGACTGCCGCATACTGGATGTTTTTCCCTTTTCACACCATTCTTTGTAAACCCTAGAAATGGTTGTGCGTGAAAATCCCAGTAACTGAGCAGATTGTGAAATACTCAGACCGGCCCGTCTGGCACCAACAACCATGCCACGCTCAAAATGGCTTAAATCACCTTTCTTTCCCATTCAGACATTCAGTTTGGAGTTCAGGAGATTGTCTTGACCAGGACCACACCCCTAAATGCATTGAAGCAACTGCCATGTGATTGGTTGGTTAGATAATTGCATTAATGAGAAATTGAACAGGTGTTCCTAATAATCCTTTAGGTGAGTGTATGATGATGTTGTCAATGTACACAATTACAAAACGATTTAAGAACTGTCTGAGAACTTCATTGACGAACACATGGAATACTGAAGGAGCATTTGCGAGACCAAAGGGCATAACCAGATATTCATAATGTCCGTTCTGAATGATGAATGCAGTCTTCCATTAGTCTCCCTCATGGATCCTTATTAAATTGTAAGCGCTGCTCAAATCCAGTTTGGTGTAGAAACGCGCTCCTCTAATTTGTTCGAGAGCCGCAGGAACTAGGGGCAGAGGATATGGATACTTTACAATGACTGCATTGAGTCCTCGGTAATCAATGCAGGGTCGGAGTCCCCCATCTTTTTTGACCACGAAGAAGAAGCTTGCTGAAGCTGGAGATGTGGATGGTCGAATAATGCCCAGTTCCAAGGCTTCTGTAATATAATCCTCCATGGCTTTTGTTTCGGGAATGGAAAGAGGATAGATATGACCTTTAGGAGGGGATGAGCCTGGTAAAATATTAATGGCACAATCCCATGATCGATGAGAGGGTAACTTCATTGCTTTCTACTGATTGAACACGGCTGCCAGATCCTGGAATTTCTGGCGGACTGGAGAGCAGTGGACTTTCAGCGTGGGTGGCATGGCAAGGCATAGTTATACAATGTGAAAAACACAAACTCCCCCATGAAAGAATATCACCCGCAGTCCATGAGATGACTGGATCATGGTGTGAGAGCCACGGGAGTCCCAGGATTATGTCCACTCCAGGTGAGTCGATTACTAAAAACTGTATTTGTTTGGTGTGTAAAAGTCTGATGCGCAATGTTATGGGGATCGTCTTGTGAGTGATGTGACCAGAACCGATAGGCTGATTATTGATAGCACGAACTTGGAGAGAAGAATCACATGGTGTGAGCGGTATGTTGAATCGGCTCACCGTCTTCCGGTCCATGAAGGTAGGTTGGCCCAAACATCTTGGAGGACTAACCACAGTTCTTCTGTGGATTTAGGCAGCCTCAGTTGCTTCTCTCTCTTCATGTAATCCCAGACAGACTCAATGATGTTGAGATCAGGGCTCTGTGGGGGCCATACCATCACTTTCAGGACTAATTGTTCTTCTTTACACTGAAGATAGTTCTTAATGACTGTCACTGTATGTTTGGGGTTGTTGTCATGCTGCAGAATAAATGTGGGGCTAATCAGATGCCTCTCTGATGGTATTGAATGATGGATAAGTATCTGCCTGTACTTCTTAGCATTGAGGAGACTATTAATTCTGACCAAATCCCCAACTCCATTTGCAGAAAAGCTGCCCCAAACTTGCAAGGAACCTCCACCATGCTTCACTGTTGCCTGCAGACACTCATTCATGTACCACTCACCAGCCCTACGGCGAACAAACTGCCTTCTGCTACAGCCAAATATTTCAAATTTTGACTCATCAGTCCAGATTGTCTGCCTGGGAGAGACCTTGCTGATGCAGTAGAACTACCTTGTCTTGTTGCTGTGCTCAGTCTTGCCATGGTGTATGACTTTTGACAGTAAACTGTCTTCAGCAACCTCACCTTGTTAGCTGAACTTGATTGTTCCTCACCCAGTTTTATTCCTCCTATACAGCAGTTTCTGTTTCAGTTAATGATTGTGTTTCAACCTACATCTGGAATTGATGATCATTAGCATCTGTTTGGTATAATTGTTTAATCATACACCTGACTTTGTGCTGTTTTGAAGGCAAAGGGTGGTCACACCAAATATGGATTTGATTTAGATTTTTCTTCTGTTCACTCACTTTGCATTTAATTGATAAATATAATCTATTAACATGTCTATTTTTGAAAGCATTCCTACTTTACAGTATTTTTTCACACCTGCCTAAAATGTTTGCACAGTACTGTACAATAGTTAAGTGTTATTATTATTCTTGTTGTTATTGTTATTATTATCATTGGATTTACAATGGAAATAGTCCAAAGAGTAATTAAGCTGTGTATAAATCCTAAACCCAGTTACCATACCAAACACGTTACAATTGTTACCATGCTTTTACATGTTTTTCTTTACTTTCTGCCTCCTCTAAAATATTCAGTAGTGGCTGTTGATTGGTCAACATGATGCTTTGCTTTACCCCCTCTCACTGCTCTCCATTTTGCATTTGTGGGAGTGCATTGATTTTGAGTTTTATTTGGTATAGCCCATAATCAGAGGACATCTGAAATATAAAGATTGGTTTGAACCACAAATCTCAGGACATTGTGTCCAAGCCAGCATTGGTTTGTTTTTGTATGGTGAAGGCCTGTGCTTATTATTAATCTATTAATGCCAGGTCACAAACTTGCGAGTGTGCCACTGAAAAAAGTGCTGAAAACATCAAATTGCCTACTCAAATGCATTATGAAATGGGTTAGAGTCAAGTTCTTGTCAATCTTATTAATTGACCACAGTTCCAGCATAACTGACTTGGAGATGGGAGATATATAGCAATAAATAAATAATAATAATAATAATAATAATAATAATAATAATAATAATAATAATAATAATAAATAAATAAAAAGGCAATTTCATAGCTTTTCCCTCTGAGCTCTTTCCCTCTTCCAAGCTCTATTCCCCCTGGAAATACAAGGGGATACTCATTTGCTATTATGTTTCAGTTCATAAGCAAGAGAATTGTAAGGAAGAAGTAAAACAAGAGAAAAAAAAGCAGAAGCACTTGGCTGCAACTTCTGGTCCTCTTGTTACTGTCACATTGACTTATTATTTTGGTTTGTAGTGTGGTCACAAGCCCGGCAAGCATTCTTTATCCAGCTTGGATGTAACTCAGAAGCCAAGGTCTAATTGCAAAGCAACTGAAAGACAAGTAAACTCATACTTTTCCTTTTTAGAACCCCTCCTTGATCTAACTTGGTAGTGCACGTGGGGTTGTACAGTAATGTTTGTGAGCAGACAGGCTTTTTTCCTGTTATTTTGGCTGCCAAGCTGATTTACAAGTTTGCCACGTTGCATTGACAGGGCCTGTGTGAAGCACCAGATGCATCAGAGTAAATTAATAGCATGCCTGGGATCTGGACCTAGGCCGATTCCAGTGTTATGCAAAGAGCAGATTTAGAAAATGAAGCCAAAGCGAATGCAGCTGTAAAGTGTTACACATATAAATCTGTGAGAGGGATGCTGGGGCCTGCCTTTTGAAAGAGAGCAAATTAAATTCAAAAGAAACACAACTTCAGAGTGACTGCACATCCTTTCCAAGTTCTGGTTATAGACCAGAAAGTTATACCCTGAATCAGCTTTTTAAAAATGAAACGCATTTATTGATAACTATTCATTTAATATGCCCAGCACTCTATCCTACAGGGTTATCTGTGTCATTATTTTGGTGCCTCTGCTTAGTTTTATAAAGAACAAAACTATATTTTTGCAAGCTTGCAAGGAACAAAATCCAGAAAACACAGACAGGACCAGAATTTGGAGACCCAGGAATAAATAAGTACATAAATAAACAAAGTAGTCTATAAACCATTCATTGTTAAAGTATCACATGCCATCAGGTCTTTTATTACTTAAGATCTATCAGTTTTAAAGGATGAGAAGAAATGGGCATATAACACCTTCCTGTGAATACCTGAAGACAAAACCAACCAAAACCATCTATTACATTTCGTATTTGATGGTCACAAAAGACAACACTGTGAATGAGTCATTGCTTTTTCTGTGCCAAAAAGCAAGGATTTTCTATTCTGAAATAAAATTACATTTTTATTGATTCTACTTTTTTTTTGTATACAATAAGAGTAATCTGAAATGCAGTTGATTGGTGCTGAGAAAAGGAAATTGAAAAAGAAATGTACTGTAGTGACCAAGTCTTACTTAGGATTCATAGAAATTCTGGCTTCCTGTTCACAATCTTTTGCTTCAAATATGTATTATAGATTTATGAGGACAATTTTAATCATGTACCAGACTTTTGAATGAGGGATACAAAGTGGGAAAGGATATTTTGCTTATCATTAATACAATACAAGAACAGTATTCTATGGTTACTGCAAACTTATGGGGACTACCTACCCTTAAACTACTTGAATAAGAAGTTATCTTAACTCTAGACACATATGGTATTAAGGTAAACTTAAGATTCCAGGCCTATGTACAGATCTCTAATATGTTGATGTATGTTATAATAAATTCCAAGAACTGAATGAAGTTCTTAAAGAAATGGAAGATAATTTAATCAAAGTAAAACTCAAAACCCAGAACACATTTAATGTTTGTTTGAACATTTCCTGTTCTCCAGCTAATAAATAATACAGTATTTGTTTTTTTCCCTCTAGATTATGAGCATGAGTTCCCTCTAGGGGCTCTTGAGCTTGAACATACATGGAAGATTGTATAATTATATTTGGGTGAGAGAAAATGAAACTGTTAGGTTTTACCCACAAATAGGTAGATATTTTTAATATGTACGGAAACATCCTCAGTGGACATACAGAATACCCCATATCCATTGTTCTTCCAAAAAGCCAGCTACTAATTTCCCATTGGAATTGCTGTATTCTTCTTAGAATTTATATGATTTTCCCAGGCATAATTAAACACAGAAATATGTCATAAAAATATATTGCAGGAGTGGGGAATGGTTTTGCCTCTCAGTTTTATTCCAATTATGCCCTTATAAGTGTATGAAGTGTATTAATTAAATACACTTTATGATTACCACTTGAGGAGGGTAGTACAGGAGTACTATTCGCTCAGGAACAATTTTTTTAGCCTGTTCAGGTGGCCTTGGACCTGAATATACTCTATTCTTTCTAATATAATAACAATTATTTGGGAGGAAATAAAGGATGATTGGGCTATAATTCAGTATGGGTAGATGTAATTTAACTGGTGTAAGTTTCTTTGTGTGCTGTTTTTAGAAATATGTATTAAAAAGTCCCTTTTTTATGCAAATAGTTGCAGCTTCCGGTAACATATATATATTTACATATCCACCCTGATTGTACACAGTTCAAGAAAACTTGCATCTTGTTAAAGATTTTGTAAAAAATGTATTTCCGTGCTATTTAATGTATGTGGTTGTTATGTGTGTTTCTTTTGGTCTCCTTGCCTAGTTTTTGTTTACCATTCTGATGTGCTCATCCAGCAAAATTACTTGAAGCTTCATGGCATGAAGTGTAAATATGAACCAAATCAGTTCCTTGCACCACTATGCCTTTTTATAATTTTTATTATGTTTTTATTGTGATGGACCTTCAGCTGAAAGAGAAATTAATGCTATATACAGTGAGGGAAAAAAGTATTTGATTTTTTTTTATATGCTGATTTTGTACGTTTGCCCACTGACAAAGAAATGATCAGTCTATAATATTAATGGTAGGTGTATTTTAACAGTGAGAGACAGAATAACAACAAAAAAATCCAGAAAAACGCATTTCAAAAAAGTTATCAATTGATTTGCATGTTAATGAGGGAAATAAGTATTTGACCCCTTCGACTTAGTACTTGGTGGCAAAACCCTTGTTGGCAATCACAGAGGTCAGACGTTTCTTGTAGTTGGCCACCAGGTTTGCACACATCTTCCTCATTAAGTTTGCGAGGCTGACGTTTGGCAACTCGAACCTTCAGCTCCCTCCACAGATTTTCTATGGGATTAAGGTCTGGAGACTGGCTAGGCCACTCCAGGACCTTAATTAGCTTCTTCTTGAGCCACTCCTTTGTTGCCTTGGCTGTGTGTTTTGGGTCTTTGTTATGCTGGAATACCCATCCACGACCCATTTTCAATGCCCTGGCTGAGGGAAGGAGGTTCTCACCCAAGATTTGACCGTACATGGCCCCGTCCATCGTCCCTTTGATGCGGTGCAGTTGTCCTGTCCCCTTAGCAGAAAAACACCCCCAAAGCATAATGTTTTCACCTCCATGTTTGACGGTGGGGATGGTGTTCTTGGGGTCATTCCTCCTCCTCCAAACACGGCGAGTTCAGTTGATGCCAAATAGCTCGATTTTGGTCTCATCTGACCACAACACTTTCACCCAGTTCTCCTCTGAATCATTCAGATGTTCATTGGCAAACTTCAGACAGGCCTGTACATGTGCTTTCTTGAGCAGGGGGACCTTGCGGGCGCTGCAGGATTTTAGTCCTTCATGGCGTAGTGTGTTACCAATTGTTTTCTTGGTGACTATGGTCCCAGCTGACCGAGGGAGACTGACAGTTATTTTGTGTTTCTTCTATTTGCGAATAATCGCACCAAATGTTGTCACCTTCTCACCAAGCTGCTTGGCGATGGTCTTGTAGCCCATTCCAGCCTTGTGTAGGTCTACAATCTTGTCCCTGACATCCTTGGACAGCTCTTTGGTCTTGGCCATGGTGGAGAGTTTGGAATCTGATTGATTGATTGCTTCTGTGGACAGGTGTCTTTTATACAGGTAACGAGCTGAGATTTGGAGCACTCCCTTTAAGAGAGTGCTCCTAATTTCAGCTCGTTACCTGTATAAAAGACACCTGGGAGCCAGAAATCTTGCTGATTGATAGGGGATCAAATACTTATTTCCCTCATTAACATGCAAATCAATGTATAACTTTTTTGAAATGCGTTTTTTCTGGATTTTGTTGTTATTCTGTCTCTCAGTGTTAAAATACACCTACCATTAAAATTATAGACTGATCATTTCTTTGTCAGTAGGCAAACGTACAAAATCAGCAGGGGATCAAATACTTTTTTCCCTCACTGTATATATTTAACATGCTTTCTGCTTGCTAGTGTCTGTAGCATTTCTGTCTCATATTCTTATGAGGTGGTGAAACTGGCTCAGTACTCAATGTAGTTTTTCCTTGGCTGTTCAAAAAAATTAAGTTTTTATTGTAGGCTTTCTTTGTCGATTACAAGCATGAATAAATAATCTTTGAGACAATCATTGGATCTACTGATGATTATGCACAGTACATTGCCAAGTATTTTTCTAATGATTTACTTTGTTGGCTAACATGTGAGTGCAGAACAGAACAGATGTTCTTAATGTTTTTAGACTGCAAGATGTTATTCTGCTTTACATTGTTTTTCCTCCACTCTAATGGGGCAATTTAATCCCTTTGGAGAGAAAATCAAACAAATATTTTCTCAACAATAAGTAAATCAGAAGACCAAAAATATGATCCTAAAAAATTTAGAATAGAAAATGAAAGTCACATTATGAACACACATACCTGGATGCTGTCATTTTTTTCCCTACTGCATTTGTACCGAGAATCTGTCTCCATCTGTACCAGATGGTTCTATTTGAGTGAAGCCTGCCAGTAGCCCTGGAAACATCTGAACAGAGACAGGTTTTATGTATTGAAGTAAACTGATGTACAGATGAGGTATAGGACCTGAAACACTACAGCCTTTTGCAGGTGTCATTTCGGGCCACACATGAAACTCCCCACAGGAGCCAGGCAAATGGTTTTCACTGTAATTAATCGGTTACAAGATCCTGAAACAGTAGACCACTGATCACAGAGGCCTTAGACACCTCTGAATACATTGCTTTGTGGTGCATACAATGCCTAGTGTCACAGGAACAGTTGTATCTATGCAGTCATTTCATTCTCCAACCTTGATACTGTGAGTAAGCTAATGTCAAGGAAACCCGGTTGTCTGTGTGGACAAAATGCAAATTATCCGATTGCATTTTGCGGAATATACTGGTCTCCAGAAGTAACCGATTGAATGACATAATACAGGTGTGACGATGACAAAGGGGGGAACAATAGTCTTCATCACCAATGTCCATTCAAGTTCATGGCAGGTGGATTCCTAGGAGGCTTGGCAGTACGGGGTCCCCCTCCTACAGTGTCAGCCCCTGGACCAGGCTCTGCAGTGCCACCAATCCTAGGCAGGGAGAGGAACAAGGAAAGGACATTCAGAGGGGACGCGTCATTAAGGCCGGGTAAATTAAACCACCCACACTACAGTGGTTATTTTCCCCATTCACGTCCCTCCGCTATCCTTTCCCCCCCCTCATCGGGTCTCTCCACAGGTGCACTGCTTTCCGTCTCAGACCCAGCTGACCACCGGGGGAACACACCGTCTCTACCAGCCCTGTCAGGGAAGTAGGAAATCAGTCCAGTATCTATTCTCAAATTAACTTTCCTTTTCTCCTCAGGATACCACACATGTTACGCAGAGGCAGCCAGGAGCCAGGAAGGGTGCACAGCAATCATCAGCCAAGGAGAGTTTTCCCATAAGACATCAGAGTACTTATTCTGCCATGAACAATTCCCCTGTTCCTATCTGCAGCTTCCTCTGTTCCTCAAGGCTGTCTTCTAGTCTTGTTCCCCATTGTCGCACACCTTCCTGCCTGGCTCCCCCACAGTGCTGTCCTCCTTCCTTCTCAGTCCCACATCTCTCCTTCCTGCTTTCTGCACTCTTTTTAAAGCAGGTGCTCTTCAGTAGGGGTCAGGAGATGAATGAAAACAGTTGTGCTAATTAAAGGAGTGGGGGACACCGCCTAATCAGATGGGTGTGTCCTTAATTGGTGTCTGCAGTTGGTGAGAATGTCGCCTTTAAGTGAAAACAATTAAGTGAAAAAAAAGCAAAGCAAATCAAGTGAAAATTAACAAGTAATATAACAAATACAAAAGTAATGACAAAATAAAAGTAAGTGAAAAAAAACCCCACAAACTCCGTAATAAAATAAACATAATAAATAACACCAATTAATAGGCAACACCAATCACCCCTCCCAGAACCTCTTGTAACACAGGAATTTAGCTATATGATAAATATGGACTGACTACTTTGTACTTTCTAAAATATGTTTTTGCATTTAATGTAGTGTGTATGCAAAATATCTTTAAACCTGATTTAAAATGAATGCATACATAAGGATATCTGTTTTTCAAGCACCTTCTGTTGAAACAGTAGTTAGAATGGCAAGTCTTTTTAAGCACCAACAGAAACAAACATAAGCACTTTGAACTGACAGGAAAGGATGTGAAACAAAGAAGGCTCTAATTATCCTTACAACAACTGGTGACTTAAATTACCCACAGTTATAAAATGTATTTTTAAATTGCTCTAACTAGCAGCTCCACTGTACAAAAGAAAACATTAAAGACATATTTAAAAAATCCTGTCAGATATAAAAGTTATGTTCTGATGAAGGCAAATGTTTGCGGTCTTATAATATATATATATATTACAATGTGAATACAGTTCTAGACTCTCTCCTTATACAGTGGAAATAAAAAGTATGTGAACCCTTTGGAATCACCTAGATTTCTGCATAAATTGGTCATAAAATGTGATCTGATCTTCATCTAAGTCACAACAATAAACAATCTGCTTAAACTAACAACACACAAATAATTATGTTTTTATGTCACCATGTAAACATTCACAGTGCAGGGTGGAAAAAGTATGTGAACTCTTGGATTTAATGACTGGTTGACCCTCCTTTGGCAGCAATAACCTCAACCAAATGTTTCCTGTAGTTGCAGATCAGACCTGCACAACGGCCAGGAGGAATTTTGGAACATTCCTCGTTACAAAACTTTCAGTCCAGCAATATTCTTGGGATGTTTGGTGTGAATCGCTCTCTTGAGGTCATGCCACAGCATCTCAATCGGGTTGAGGTTGAGGACTCTGACTGGGCCACTCCAGAAGCCGTATTTTCTTCTGTTGAAATTTTCTTCTGTTCTCTTGCAGTCATCTTTGCAGGACAGCCAGTCCTAGGGAGAGTTGCAACAGTGCTGAACTTTCTCCATTTATAGACAATTTGTCTTAACATGGGCTGATGATAATCAAGGCTTTTAGAGATATTTTTGTAACCCTTTCCAGCTTTATGCAAGTCAACAATTCTTAATCTTAAGGCTTCTGAGATCTCTTTTGTTCGAGGCATGGTTCACATCAGGCAATGCTTCTTGAGAATAGCAAACTCATTTTTTCTATGTTTTTTATAGGGCAGGGTAGCTCTAACCAACACCTCCAATCTCGTCACATTGATTGGAGTCCAGGTTAGCTGAAGTCATTAGCCTAGGGGTTCACATACTTATTCCACCCTGCACTGTGAATGTTTTAATGATGTATTCAATATAGACAAGAAAATTACAATGATTTGTGTGTTATTAGTTTAGTTTTATTCTATTGTTGTGACATAGATCAAGTTTTATTACCAATTTATGCAGAAATCCAGGTAATTCCAAAAGGGTTCACATACTTTGTCTTATTAATAATATGTGCTTAGTAATTTATATAATCACATCTTTTTTGAATCTGTTATTAGCCTTTCGTTTGCTTTATTGAAGTTTTTCTTTGCACTTTATCTTGGTATTGTGGAATTTTAGATTGAATTAATGCTGTTAAAGCTACTTCAATCCAATGGAAGTTAAAACCTAGCCGTCAATAAATTTTGTAGTGATTTACAGAACAGAATAAAAAAATGTACTGCCCCACATAAGGCCTAGAATTAACTAGTTAGCATAGGACACCAATTAAAAATATCTAAGGTCTCTCAATACTTAGTCAAAATTAACTATTTTAAACAAACCCATTTCATTTTATATCAGTAAACAAAATATATGGTATACATTAATTTGTACAATGACGTTCTTCTAAATCACTTCCAATAGCTACATTTGATCCAAGAAACATGCTGTATAGGTTACTAATTATTTTCAGCTATATATCTTTTCACTTCAGCATTTCATTTTGGCCACATTGCTCTTTTGGCACTGAAGACTCAAGCTGTAATAATATGCCAGTAAAGAACTGTTGCTGTTAAAACCACAGAAATCTGATTTCAGTCTTCTTGATTTCAGTTGTACTATGGCTGAGTTTTTTCTGGAGTTTTGTGCACATGATTGCACAGATTTTGGCACTTGCTCTCAGCTTTAAGTTTACATTGATCTTGTGAAGAATACTGGATATAAATCATACAATTTAGCATTGATTACCTTTCCTTACTCATTACATCAGAATATAATGTTAAGAAATAAAGAGCTTTTCACTGAGAAAATGTGCTCCAAGAGCCTGTTGAAAGCTGTATTCAAATTGTCTAGCATGGAGCCTCTATAAGTGAGCAGCACTGACAGTATAGATGTCTCGTGATATTTAAAAATATATTTCAAAAGAACATGAATAGATGAAAGAAACCAAAAGTACTATGCATCTCATACCAAGAACACACTCTTCCTAGTCCATTAAGGAGCCACATCCACATCAATGATGTATTTTCAAATGCTGACTGGATAAGACTCCTATTTGCATTATCTCATTATGTATTATTATTATTAATATTATTATTATTATTATTATTATTATTATTATTAATCCATTATGTATTATTATGGATTATTATTTATTTTGTATATGTGTGAATTTAGCCCACAGTCCTATTAGATTATGTTCATGCTAGAAGTCATGCTAGAATTCAGCCTCCAAGGAAAACTATTGTTCAACCTCAGGGTTAGCAATTCTGTGTATCAAAGCTTTATCTATTTATTTTTACTGAACACCCATTAGAAATCTATCAAGGATGCAATTCTATTAACCTTTTACTTTAAAAAAGGGCATCATTATAATCAAAACAATATAACAGAGAGGTAATCTAGATGTAATTATACTGTCATTGAACATTTATTTTGTTCATATTTGATATTAATGACATGAACTTTGAACTTTTTAAATTCCAATATCCAGAAGGTTAATAGAATAGTGCAATTTTTACAATATGCAGTCTATGTAGTCCCTATAATAAAATGAGTACAGGGTGCTGAGGAAGCTAGGATTATTCCATGCCAGACAGTTGGTACAGTAGAGTACAGTGGTAAGATTCACTTTCCTGAACTTCATCTTTCATTTATCCTTGTAAATCAGAAATAGTCACAAGTATATTGCAAAGGGAAATTGGTAGAATACTGAGCGTCATCATTACATGAAGATGAACTGTACAATCAATTAATATAATCGAAAACAAAGTTACCACATTAATATACTCTTCCTAATTCTATTGAGGAATCCAGTGTATAAATAATCCAGGGGGAAATGTGCAGAACAACATTCTAAAAGATTTGCAAAAGAAGCATGCTGTGGTTCATCAATCAGAATGTGACGAAGAGATTAATACCTTCTTTAAAGTAATTAACAATGCAGGTTATTATAATAATGGAATATTTAAATTTCCCTAAATAGACTAGGGAATCCCACAGTAGGGAATTCTGGAGATGAAATTGAAATTGTTTATGATACCATACTAAACCAATTTGTCTAGGAGCCCATGGGAAGTTGTACTTGTCTTGCTGTATTTTCTAATAACAAAGGCAGAAAAAGGAGAGTAGAGACAGGAGGGAAACTTTAAGACCCAATTAATTAATCATATTATCTATTCAACTGTATTTTACACCTTATAAGGTAAAATGTTCATTTTTGGTTTACCGTTTCTGGAAAATTACATATTTCTATTGCAATACCATTATTCACATACCACAGATACATCTCACACTTTCTTATTGAATATTCATATGCATAATTGAGAAGGAAATAGTGCACATGCGTGATTGATAAATATAGACCCTCAGTGAAGCACACTTTTTTGCTAGTTTTCATCTCATTGTTTTCCAACAGTACAACGCCATCTGAAGACATTTGCTCACACAGGTTACTTGTATCTAGCACCAAGGTAAATGCAACCAAGGAATTTGGAGAATTAAGCAATTTTGTTTATAATTAAGTGTGTGGGAACTGTTTGGAATTAACAAATGTTGTGATTTCATGAATGTATTATTGTTACTTACTTAATAACTTTTTTTATGAAGATTTATTTTGCTTATTCTGCCCCGTTGATAAATACATAATACTGCTGAATTTAAAGTATAATTTGCCTAATTTATGTCTTAGAAACAAACACTGTTGTATCCTGGTTATTCTGAGTAATAGAAATGCATAAGAAAACAAACAGTTTTGACACCTAATTATCTCAATGAGGAATGCTTTGGTATATGTTTATACCTAGGTTAAAACAGTTAATTAGCATAAAATGAAGCATCAGATAAAGTTTTCCCTAAAAAAAAATGACAGAAAAATAATACCAAAGGATACAAAGGAATAGGTGTGCTGTGAGGAAATTGCATGAGTTGTAATATGACTTATTATGTGTGACATGAGAACTTGTAATGGAAAGTCGGCTAGGCTGAACTCGTGCTGAAACCAGTCAGCCCTGTTTGGCCCCTTCATGTCTGACTTTGAGAGTGGAAATAGGCTACTAGTGCCTGGATTCTAACAAGAGCATTTAAAGGACCATTACTGTTGATGGATTTAACATTCCACCTGGCCAGCCCCTTCATAACTGGCTTTGAAAGTGGAAAAGCATTATTGGTTGTGAGAAGGGAGTAGCTGAAAATCTGATTTATATTGAGGGCAGCTTCATAATGCCGTGTTGGTATCCATCTATACCCCTTTCATCATGCTTGGTCCCTAGTACCCTTTTGTAACCAGATTATTGCTGTGCTCACATCAGATTGTCATGTGTAAAAATCTTTGCACACATCCGTGTCCTACCTGAGCAGTGCCCCCTCTCTGTGAGACTAGATTATTGTCAGAACAGAACAGAACAATCACTGGATCACTGGAGGACAACCCGTAGCCCCTGTGGTACAATGTCATACAAGAAATGTTACAATGTTTGTTTCTCAGGGTCTCGCAAGCAATGACAACATTTCAAATGACTCAATACATACATACATAAAATGCATTTGTTCCCATTAAAAAAATATAAAATAGATACAGTAGATCCATAGTATAGTCTGTGAATGTGCTCCAGAAGATGATGTGGCCTATTAAATACCACATGTTGTCTACTACTATACATAGATTTGCCCTCTAGTGGCCTTATAAAGAAATACAACTGTTATGCACCCTCTCTTTAGTGTACGTTTCTGTTTGACTATATATTTTGATCTGTAGCAGATATGTTTAGAAACATAATAACAGCAGCACTTCCACAACTAGATAAGCTGTGCCAATGCCTCATCTCTGGCCAAAAGATTGGTTCTGAACTTAGTGACAGTGGTGTCACAAGTCTTTAAGCTGAATATATGCTTCTGAATGAAGAAAACTATACGTATTTTAAAAATATCTCTAAGTGCTCATACAGAGCAGTTGGCAATTAAACATACAGAAACAAAGTCAAGATAAATGCAGGTGCAAATACAATCCATCTTTTATTACATTTACTTTAAATGTTCTTAAAAAAAGACAAAATCTATATTTAAAAGTAAATAGAATGATTCGAGACTATTCATCTTTGAGGCATGTCTTGCTCAGCATAGCTCTGGAGAACAGATTTGAGCTTTGATACCAGAAAGCAGCACAGAAGGTGTTCATTAAATACTATGCTTTCACCAGGGAATTATTCATTGTGTTTTTATGTAAGGGAATTGTTTGGCATTTTTAACAATTCTAAATTATATTGCATCTGATTAACTTAATCATCTAAGAATCCTCTGAAGATTTAAAGGGCTGAACAACAAATTAATTAGTTGAGAAATGTTAGTCTTTTTAATAAGATAAACCATTATATTTGTTATGACATCATTTAATACATAAGATATATCCATCAATTATCAGTATTTATCAGTATCAGTATTTCTTTTACATTTTACAGATTGATAAACAGACAACAAAAATAAACAAATAAATAAACCATAAACAATTAATACAATAAAATAAAATAAACCATTAGGCACGGAGGAGAGAAAATCAGAAACTCCTATGGATGGCAGATTCTTATAGGAAAAATAAATCCTTGAGGTGGGGGTGGCGGGGGGCTATTGCTGGAAGACAAAAAGAGAGCTTTTTTTTTTACTAGCTTGGTTGGATATGTGTGCACCCAACTTATAATAGAACTCCTAAATTAACTCAGGAGTAACCAATCCCCTTCAAAATCACACACCAAATTAAATGGCCTCCACCTGTTAAATTGTAGTGATTCACAGGAATTCAGGATAAATCCAGCAGCTCCTGTGGGTTCACTCTGCTGGGTAGTGCTTTTCAAAGCATAGACTCAACTATGAGCACTTAAATATCCCTTGGAGCACATTCAAGATGACTATTAAGAAGTGGAAGGTGTATGGCACCACCAATACCCTGCCTAGATCTTGCTGTCCCTCCAAACTGGATGACCGAGCAAGAAGGAGGCTGATCAGAGAGGCCACAAAGAGGCCAATTGCAACTTTGCAAGACCTACAGGAGCTTTTATGTCCAAGACTAGTCAAAATGTGCACGTGACAGCCATCTCCCAAGCACTCCACAATTCTGACCTATATAACTATAGGTTTGCGTATGCAACCCCGGCTTTCTGAAAAAGGAAGCACTGCCTAAGGGGGAGGGGTTTCTGCGCACTTCCGCGGGAACCCGATCGAAACGTCACTCTATCAAAGCTGCCATTGGCCCCTGCGCTCGTCACTCAGAACAGGTCCCTTCCCACTTCCTGTCCTATAAAACGTGATGTCTGCGCAGGTTTGTCCTCTTTTGCCTCTTGACTCAGGAACGTAAGCTCTCTGTGTCTGTGTTTGTAATAAACATTCAAACTGCGTATTTCGGCTGGCTGGCTCACTTCATAGTGTTGTTCACCACCGTTTTCACTACACATCGTCTCTGTCTTGAGTGTGTTTAGTTATTATTGATAGCTAATCCCGATTCTGTCCCGTTTACGTATCGGAGGTCCGGCAGCGCTTTCGGTTTCAGTTTCGTTCACAAGAAGAGCCTTTTTAAAAATAATAGTCGTGGTTATATAGTGATATATATATTCCGACTGCTTGCTGTGTTGGTTTTTTGTCCACAGGGCTTTTTCCTCCACAGCAGGAGCGCTAGCAGCGGCAGTAAAATCCGCGGCCCGGTTGCCCGGCCGGAGCCGCAGTGTGTCGTACGAGATCTCGCCCGCATGAGGTGCACCTCCGCCGGCTTGCGCCCGCACTTCAGCCCGCGGCTGCAGCTGTAGGAGATCTCGCTCTCTCGGTTCGCCGAGAACGAGCACTGCTAGCCCTCCCGGTCCGTGCGTGAGTGCCTCGGTTTTAGATCCCGCTACGGCTGGTGGTCTACTACCCTCGGCCCCCACGGACCCCGGACTCCACGTCACCCGGTGTCCCCGGAAACCCCGGCACACACGGTGTGGTTAAGCCTAAGGGCCTACGCGGCGCTTGTATCCAGCACCTGGTGCTTGGTATACACAGTGTTCAGTCCGGCAACAGCAAGGTTGCGCGTGGTTGGTGTCGCAACGCCCCCGTGTATATAAACGTTGCCGGGTGGAGACGCACTTACAGTGGCAGGCCCGCTAGGCGCTCCACTTGTTGCAGAGGCGTTTCAGTTGTTGTGTTGCCCACACGGGCCCTCCCGCTGCTGCCTGACCTCCTCGAAGAGCTGAGGGCTACCTGGGACCATCCAGCAACAGCCCCCACCCTAGCCAGGAGAGGGGAGGCTTATGCCAGGACCCAGGGTGCGGCAGAAGTGGGCTTGGTGGATTTTCCCTGTGTAAATTCCACCATAGCCGCGCTTGTCTCCCTACCTCCGCTGTCCGCGGAGCCGCGCGACCTGGCCTGCCCCAACAGGCAGTGTTGCATCACAGAGACGCTGCTCCGGAGGGCGTATGAGGCTGGAGCCCAAGCGGCTCGCCTCCAAAATACAGAAAGCCTGCTGGCCTTGTACTTGGCTCAGCTGGTGGAGTCCTCGGAGCAACATGGCACATCACCCATCCCGCCCCCTATCTCAGAGATAGCGGAGGCGGCGGATCAGCTGGTCACGGTGATGCACCAGGGGGCAAGGACGACGGGGCGATACTTGGCAGCCATTGTAGCGGCATGCCACCAGCTTTGGTTGTCCCAGGCATGGCAGGTCCCTGAGGGGGACAGGACTCACCTCATGGACACCCCTATCTTGCCGGGCTTTACTTTTGGTCCCTCTGTGGAGGAGATGCTCTCGCGCACCTTCCAGGAGAGGGAGCAGTCCCTGGAGCTGGCCCGAGTGTACCCGGTGGCACCTCAGGTTCAGCAACGCAGGCCACAGCCCAGGCCACAGGCCGGACCACAGCCCAGGTCACAGTCCCGCCCACCTGCCAATCTCCACCAGCGTCTCACTGGCAGGCAGGCGCCCCCCAAGGCTCGCCGCCTTGGCCCCCCGCGGCCCACTGCAGCTCGTGGTAGGAGGGGACCCGGCACGACCCCGCCTCCTCCACCACCCAAGCCCCGTCCCCGAGGCATTCCAGCAGCCTCTAGCCCACCTTTACACCCCCCAGTAACTCTCCAAATGGCGACACTGCACCCAAGCCTCAGGTTCAGCAACGCAGGCCACAGCCCAGGCCACAGGCCGGACCACAGCCCAGGTCACAGTCCCGCCCACCTGCCAATCTCCACCAGCGTCTCACTGGCAGGCAGGCGCCCCCCAAGGCTCGCCGCCTTGGCCCCCCGCGGCCCACGGCAGCTCGTGGTAGGAGGGGACCCGGCACGACCCCGCCTCCTCCACCACCCAAGCCCCGTCCCCGAGGCATTCCAGCAGCCTCTAGCCCACCTTTACACCCCCCAGTAACTCTCCAAATGGCGACACTGCACCCAAGACTCTTGGGAGCTCCAAATTATATCAGTTGGCTACTCCCTGCAATTTCAGACACGTCCACCCCCCTTCCAGGGCGTGGTGTGGACGCGAGTGAGGGACCCGTTGCAGTGTGTGGCGCTTCGCGTCGAAATCGCTGCTCTCCTGGAGAAGCGAGCAATCCACGAAGTGCCCCCGCCGTGGCAGCACGAGGGATTTTATTCCCCATACTTCCTTGTGCCCAAGAAAGATGGCGGTTTTCGCCCCCATCTTGGATCTGAGGCGCCTGAACCGCCACCTCAAGGTGCTGCGCTTCAAGATACTCAACCTGTGCACCATGTCCCAGGCCATGAAGCCCGGCGACTGGTTCATCACGGTGGATCTGAAAGATGCTTACTTTCACATCCCCATTGCGCAGGCACACAGGAAGTTTCTCCACTTTTTCCAAGTGCATGGACATCGTGCTAGCCCCCTTGCATTGCCAGGGGGTCCGTGTCCTCAATTATCTAGACTACTGGCTGGTTTGTTCTCACTCGAGGGAGCAGGTTCGGATTCACACGGACCTGTTTTTAGGCCGCCTCTCAGAATTGGGCCTTCGGGTCAATCGAGAGAAGAACCGCCTGACGCCAACTCAGCAGGCACAGTTCTTCAGACTGCACCTCGATTCCGTTGCCATGCTTGCCATGCTGGCGCCAGAGAGAGTTGCCTCAATACACACGTGTCTCTCCCTCTTCTGACTGAGAGCTCGTGTCAGGGTGTCCCTTTGCCAGAGGCTGCTGGGCCTCCTAGCGGCTGCATCACAGACCCTCCCCCTCGGCCTCCTCCAGTTGAGGCCGTTGCAGTGGTGGTTCAGGTCTCTCAGGATGCACTCTGGCGTGCTGGAAGGCGCTCCGTTAGTGGCGGAGCCCCCACAATTTGACCCTCGGTGTGCCCCTGGAGCAGTCATGACGACAGACGCCTCCAAGCAGGGTTGGGGAGCAGTCTGCGATGGATGTGGAGTCCGAGGCAGGTGGAACGAGCCCGCACGGGCCCTCCATATCAACATCCTGGAGTTACAACCAGTACTCCTTGGACTGTCTCGTTTCCTGCCAGTCCTGCGGGACAGACATGTGCTGGTCCGGACGGACAACACAGCGGTGGTTGCCTGCCCTGTGCGGGCCCTCAGGTGCTATTTGGAATGCACTAAGGACATTCGGCGCTCAGACCAACTGTTTGTGTCTTATGGAGCACGGACACAGGGCCAGGCGCTTTCAAAGCAGCGCCTCTCGCATTGGATTGTGCACACCATTACCATGGCCTACGAGTCTACCGGGACCTCGGTGCCTGATCACCTGGTGGCCCACTCAACTCGAGGCATTGCCACATCGTGGGCCCTTTTTCAAGGTACCCTCTTGGCAGACATTTGTGCGGCTGCAGCTTGGGCCTCGCCGCTTACATTTGCCCGGTTCTACAGGTTGGATGTGACGGGACCGGTCCCTTCCATTGGGAACCCGGTTTTGGCTGTAGTCGAGCCCCAGTAGCCTGCAGGCTCTGGCTCCTGCCTTTCCTCTCCCAGACTGCCCCTGTAAGTGCATCCTGAGGGAGCTAGTGAACCGTGTCTTTCCCTTCCACTGGACTATACCTTCCAGTCGAGCACCCACTGGATGTACAGACAGCCCTGTCGATGTGTTCCCGGGGCTTGTCGTGTGGCCTACAGGCATGTTGCCTTAAGAGACTGCCCTGTATATAGTTCATTCATTGTAATTGTGTTGTGGTGGTGCACGTGTTTGGCCTGTACCCCGCTCTGTGTATTGGTCAGCAGGTCTGTGGCCCGCTCTGGCTGTATTATGCCATGGAGCAGGGGACCGCTGCTGTTGTCCTCCAGCGGAGGGCACTTGAGTTCTCCAGTGCCCCGCTGTGTACATAGTTCATTTATTCACACAGTAGAGCTGTAGTTGTCCTGCGTTAGCTGCGCTATTCGACAGGTGTCAACTGCTCCTGTGTTCCACGTGTGGGGTATGAGTCAGCTCCTGCACCCCGTGATGTATATATGTGTATATATGTATTATGTGTTAAACAGCAGGACTGTGGCTCCATTCTAAAATTGTAGAATGGAGTTTACTGCCGCTGTTCCCAGCTGACGGCACTTGAGTTGCCTCACTGTGTATATAGTTCCTTTGTTAACACAGTAGAGTTAATGTTGCCTTGCGTTAGCCGGTCTAACCAGCAGGCGTCAACTGCTCCTGTGTTCCATGGGCAGCGCATGACTTCGTTCCTGCGCCCCATGGTGTATATAGTTAATTGTACGAAATCTAAATTGTCAGCACAATGGAGCTCTTCCACTCTGTACTGTTTAGTTGAGTTGGATGCTCTTGTGCTGTGCGCTGACAGCATGAAGGTCTTGCTGTCACGCGATATATATGTATTGTGTATTGTTAAGCTCGGCTACTCTGTTGACTAGCCAGCTATGTATTATATTGTATTTTTCTCATTGGGTCTGTGGCCCCGCTCCTATTGGATCAGGGGTGTAGCGTTATGTTGGGTGTATTTTGATAAGAGCATTTGGGCTCTGAGCTGAAGCACTGATCTAAAGAAGACCTCTCCCCCCCAAAGTTATCAGATTTCCTTAGCTCATCAGCTTGGAACTGGTTTGCATCAAAGTGACAGTTTTTGGGAGGATGGCACCGAGAAGAGGCCAAATAGTTTGGAATTCTGCTATGAGATGTCTGGAGAAAGGGGCCTGTAGGTGATAAAAACTCTTTGAAGTGGACGAGAGCCGAAATCCCGACATAGAGCTACGAAGCCGGGCCAACCGGCATTTCCAAAAGATGGCATGGATTGACATCAGTCATAAATCAAGCCCCCCTCCAATAGGACACTGGGGGCTGAAACCGAAATCCAATCTCAAGAACTCAGGAACCAATCACCTATTGATCTGACAGACTATAAGGAACAGCGGACAGTCTCTCTCGCTCTCTCTCTCTCACCTGAACCAGAAACTCACTGCCACAGCTCAACCTGTAGCTCTGTTGCCAGAACCGGAACCAGAAACCAACTAAGTCTTTGCCGGCAACAGAAGAGTTAAACTGGGAGAAGGAGATTGAGCCGTACGAAGAATTCTTTTAAAGGACTTTATTAAATAAAGAACTTTACAGACTGTGCATGCCCGCCTGTGCCCACCTGATCAGTGGAGTTTTACAGCTGGACAATTGACTGAAGTCGACTGAATACGACTGAATACGAAAGTGTCAGTCATTTAAATAGCTATTTGAGTCTTAAGAAACTTGACCCTTGGAACGAACAGGGCCCTGCTTTCCTCAAAGACTTTGTCTTCAAGTAACTATGGTGGAACCCTGCTTACAAAGAAGATTTTGTGCACAACCTTCGAGCCTTCAAACCAGTGGAAAATCTGTTTGGAAAAGACTCTACTTTCGCGAAACCCCAACTTCCAGGTGCATCGACTGAGTGGAAGTTCTTGGACAAAGCCGAACCGGACTGCCTTTGTTTCAAACCACACGGACCTCGTGCCGTGTGCTGTTATCTGAGCCCGAAGCCAGAGAGGCCTCTCTGTGACGAAGTTCAGATAAGTTTAACAGTTTGGAGTTCATGATTCATGACATTTGAGAAATCAATTAGAAATGTTAATCTGTGATTCATAACTTTAGAAGGTGTAATATCATTTAGTTTTCTTTAATATAAATGTGTGTTTCATTAAACTGTTTTGTTGATAATTTTAGAAATAAAAACTGTCAACGCCGAGAAATATCTTCTCATTCCTGTTTAACTGTTTAGTGTGAAATTGACACAAGTTAATAGACAACAGATTATAGGTGGCCCTGCCTATCCTTAATCATTGAATAATAATCAGTTAAGGGAAATTGTGGTAACAAGTAATGATAGGATCTTTCTCGGCACCTAAACGTAAATGAGACTGACATATATATAACGAGAAGTTACCTGACATTAAATACTAACCTGCGTAGTTATTTAATGTCTGACTAATAATACTAATGAGAGACTCACCTTCGTCTTACTAACCGGTATTGTAGTCAATGTGTTTATAACCTTTTTTGTTTAACGATTTGTGTGTTATCATATGCGATCCCATGGCCTTTGATTTGGTCACGGAAGTGATTTGTCTTTGATTTGTTGATCTAGAGTTGAATTTTAATTAGTTTTTCCCTTTTGTATAATTAGTGTAGTGCTACATTTAGTCTTTGTTTTTGAATAAATTTGACAATTTATATCTTTGGAATTGGTGTCTGTGTCCAATTATTACAGAAATTGAGTTCTACAAGATTCCAGGATTCGTGACAAGGTGATACTATAAATTCACTTCTTAAATTGAAATTTGTAAGTGTACCTTACGCTACAGGGGTCCACTGCCATGATATTGCGCGGAGGACGCACAAGTGCTTGATTGCCCACGCCAGACATTGTGCAAGTAGATTACGGCCTCACTCCTAGCTGCACTAGTAGAGCAGCCGGCCTTACTCTTGTAAGCGGAGGGTGTAAGAGTTAACCTCTGTAGCCCCGCTTTGTATATGCTGATTGCAGACAGTTCCCGGTAGAGCGTGACTATGGTCCTCGCTCCTGGGCGGCTCAGGTGTGGCCCTACAGGGCCCCTGAGGTTACTGTCTGGAGTTGTGTTGCCGAGGTCCCCTAGCGGTGCACCTCGGGGCAGGCTCCCTTATCAGCTCGCTGCCTCCTCCCTTTGCGATGGTTTTGTTATACAGTAACCCCTCCCCCTTGGGCAGTGCTTCTGACTTGAAAGATAACGATAGGTTGCGTATGCAACCCCGGTTATCTGAAAAAGGAAGCACTGCCCAAGGGTTGCAAGGTCGCACGGGAGTCCAAGCTCCCGGCAAAAGAGGATGAACCTGCGCAGACGTCACGTTTTATAGAACAGGAAGTGAGAAGGGACCTGTTCTGAGTGACGAGCGCAGGGGCCAATGGCAGCATTGATAGAGTGACGTTTCGATCGGGTTCCCGCGGAAGTGCGCAGAAACCCCTCCCCCTTGGGCAGTGATTCCAACTGCATGGTGGTGTCAGCATCAGGTTATAGGCATGCTCCTCATTGGCACGGAATAGGGATAGAACTTGTTAGGATAGAAGGGAAAATCAATGGAGCAAAGTACTTGCTGCCCTGAAACTGAATCTGAAACTGGGATGGAAGTTTGCCTTTCAATGACCCACACAAAGTGCACAGCCAAAGCTACACTGGAGTGGCTAATGAACAGAAAGATAAATGTACTTGAGTGGCCCAGTTGGAGCCCCAATCTCAATGCAAATCAGAAATTTGTGGCATGGCTTGCAGATTGCTGGTAAATTGTATATATGTGGCTAAAATTGATGATTGCAGGTAGGCTAATGTGTTAATGTCTGTCTCATGGAATTGTGAAATTAATTAATCAATCAAAACCTTATGGCAAAATGAATGCATTAATGCAGCCATTTAACATTAACATCCAATGAATTTTCCATGATAGCACATATTAATACTTAGTACTTAGAGATCAAGGTTCGTGATCTTGAGGCTCAGCTTGTCGATCTGCGCTGTATTAGGGATATAGAAGAATTGGTCAATCAGCCCATGAGAGAGATGATGTGCACGCCAAAACCTAGGAGAGTTGAGACCTTAGAGCAGGACAGCGTAGAGAACTGCTGGGTTACAGTAGGTCGTAACCGAAGAAAAGGGCGTGCACAACCCCTAGAGACACCCCAAGAGCTTGAATTGCCCAACAGGTTCCAACTGCTGGACACCGAGTTGGACAGTGACAGCTCAGAGGGTGATGGGGGGGGGGCAGTTGAGCACCAGAGCACCATGGTGCCCACTCCCCCCCAGAAGAAGGAGGTAGTTATAGTAGGAGACTCAATTCTTAGAGGTGTAGATCACACAGTGTGTTCTAGTGACAAGGAGACCCACATGGTATCTTGCCTGCCTGATGCTCAGGTTGCAGATCTCCCTAAACTAGTAGACGGGCTACTGGCCAAAGCCGGGGGGAATCCACTGGTCATGGTCCACATTGGAACCAATGACATAGGAAAAAGAAGGACAGAGGTTCTGCAAGACAAATTTAAAGAGTTAGGAACAAAACTAAAGAGCAGAACCTCCACGGTAGTTTTCTCTGAAATACTTCCGGTACCACGTGCCAGGCCACGTGAAAGTTAGAAAGTTTAACACGTGGTTGAAAGCTTGGTGTAGGGAAGAGGGGTTTAGGTTTATGGAGCATTGGTCTTTCTTCTGGGATAGATGGGACCTGTACAAACCGGACAGTCTACATCTAAACAGAAGGGGGGCTAATGCATTGGGAGAGCATATGTGCAGTGAAATTGAGAATCATTTAAACTAGGAACCAGGGGGGCAAGGAGTTCTGACAATGGGAGAGAAAGAAGGAAAGGAAAGAAAACCAAGGGAAACTGCTAGTAGGAAAGTCCTGAAATGTTTGTACCTCAATGCCAGGAGTATAAGTAAAAAGATGTTAGACTTGGAAGCCACAGTGCTAGCATGTGACTATGATGTGACAGAAACATAGCTTACAGAAAATTATGGGGATGAATACAAGTTGGAAGGATACACACAGTTTAGGAGAGACAGGCAAAATCGAAGAGGGGGTGGGGTAGCATTATATGTGAAAAATGACATTGAGGCAGAAGAACTTGTATTAGATCCCAGTAACGGAACAGAATCTTTGTGGGTGAAACTTTGATAAAAGAGATCTGGAGGATTAGCGGTAGGAGTGTGTTACAGGCCACCAAACTCAGATATTCAGAAAGATGCTGCATTGTACAGTGTAATCAGGACTGCATGTAGCAAGGATGTGGCTGTTATAATGGGGGATTTCAATTTCCCAAACTTAGACTGGGAAAGCCCAGTGGGGACTACAGAAATATAAATGGTTGAGATGGTAAATGACTGCTTTCTAACTCAATTTGTCAGGGAACCAACCAAAGAGAGCACATGTATTGACTTGATCTTTTCAAATGACCAAGATAGAGTCAGGGGGACAGTAGTTAGAGAACCAAAGGCAAATTGTGATCACAATATGGTTAGCTTTGAGGCATTCTTTCAAAAAACAAGGTCCAAGTCTAAAACAATGGTCTACAATTTTAGAAAAGCAAACCTTGAAGGTATGAGACGGCACTTAGAAGAGGTAGACTGGAGCACATTGGATACAGAGTCAGTTGAAAATGCATGGGTATATTTTAAGAATATACTACTTGAGGCTCAGGAGCAATTTGTAACAAAACTTAGCAAATTGAGGACCAAAAAACACTGGCCAAAATGGTTTAATAGAGGTATGCAAAAAAATATAAAGAAGAAGAAAATGTTGTAGAGCACATACAAAAGGGATGGTGACAAAACAAAATACATAGAATATGTTGAGCTGCAAAGAGATCTTAAGAAAGGGATCAGGAAAGCAAAGAGGGAAATAGAAAGAAACATAGCTCGTGGAGCTAAAACCAATGCAAAGAGCTTTTTTCAATATTACAACAGCAAGCGGTCAATAAAGGAGGAAGTGAAACAGATAAAGGGCAAAAATGGAGGTATCTTGGAAAACGAACAAGATGTGGCAAATATTCTAAATGAGTATTTCACAGAGGTTTTTACAAAAGAAAAAACAGATGACATGCCACAGGTTGACAATCAGTCCAGTCAAACCCTAAGAGAGATCGGGATAAATGAGGAGGAGGTACTAAAGGGACTAGCAGAATTAAAAACAAACAAATCACCTGGGCCAGATGGGATATTTCCAACAGTACTTAAAGAAATGAGGGAAATTATTTATAGGCCGCTAACTCAATTATCCCAAATGACACTTAGAACAGGGGATGTGCCAACTGACTGGAAGACAGCAAATGTCATACCAATCCACAAGAAAGGGGACAAAACTGAACCAGGAAATTACAGACCAATCAGTCTCACCTGCATCACCTGTAAAATGTTGGAAAAAATGATTAGACAGAAAATAGAGGAGCATCTTAATGAAAACCATATTCTTGGAGATAGTCAACATGGGTTTAGAGGAGGCAGATCATGTCTTACTAATTTATTAGAATTTTTTGAACATGCAACTGCAGCTGTAGATCACGTGAAAGCATATGATATGATATACTTAGATTTCCAAAAAGCTTTTGATAAGGTTCCACACCAAAGACTGATCCTCAAATTGGAAGCTGTAGGCATTCAGGGTAATGTAAGTAGATGGATTATGAACTGGTTGATGTATGGGAAGCAGAGGGTGTCGATTAGAGGAGTTGCTTCTAACTGGAGTGAGGTTGTTAGTGGAGTTCCACAGGGATCAGTACTAGGGCCTTTGCATTTTCTAATCTATATTAATGATCTGGACTCTGGGATAGTTAGCAAACTTGTCAAATTTGCAGATGATACTAAAATAGGTGGCTCAGTAGATACAATCTTGGCAGCACAGTCTATTCAGAGGGACTTAGATAATATTCAGTTGTGGGCTGACACCTGGCAAATGAAATTCAATGTGGACAAGTGCCAGGTAATACATGCAGGTAACAAAAATGTCCACTATAATTACACTATGGG
This sequence comes from Amia ocellicauda, assembly GCF_036373705.1. NCBI lineage: Eukaryota > Metazoa > Chordata > Actinopteri > Amiiformes > Amiidae > Amia > Amia ocellicauda. The sequence goes on along the minus strand of NC_089859.1, from coordinate 34,636,466 downwards.
AGGTACAGATCTAGATGAAGTAACACATGAGAAAGACCTAGGAGTCTTATGTGGACTCCTCACTTTCTCCATCCAAGCAATGTGGGGAAGCAATAAAAAAGGCAAACAGAATGCTAGGGTATATTGTCAAAAGTGTAGAATTTAAAACAAGGGAAGTAATATTAAGACTGTACAATGTGCTAGTTAGACCTCATCTGGAATACTGTGTAGAGTTCTGGGCACCACACTTCAATAAGGATATTGCTGCTTTAGAGGCAGTTCAGAGGAGAGCAACCAGACTTATTCCAGGTCTGAAGGGAAAGTCCTACTCGGAGAGACTGAGGGAACTGAACCTTTTCACCCTGGAACAGAGGAGAGTACGTGGGGACTTGATCCAAGTCTTCAAAATCATGAAAGGCATCAACCACATCAAACCAGAGGAGCTTTTCCAGATCAGCAGGGACACACGCACCTGGGGACACAAATGGATCCTTGGATCACTTAGATATTAATGAACACCAAACGAGCACGATGGGTCAAATGGCCCCCTCTTGTTTGTAAACTTTCTTATGTTCTTATGTTCTTAGTAGTTTACAATTTAGTATACCAGACATTTAGTATTTTGAGGTTATTTTAAAAAGATTCTGTATATAAGACAATTGGACATGAGGGTCTGTCTTGCACAGCAGCAATATGTTTTAAACTTTCTGAAACCTAGGTTATACTGAACCGTCTAATCTTGACTGAGACATTTTAGATTTGATGAAATCCATTTCTCAAACCTGACGGGCAGGGTGCTTTACGTTACATAGCTCAACATTGATTTACTGGTGTGAACTCTTCTTAAATGGTGGCAAAGTTTGGATCCCCATTTGCTTTGTGACTTGAACCATATTTCAAACAGAAAAATATACAAAGAACAATATAATAGTGTATATATATAAGCGGATGACTAGACACATGATCATCAATTCAAGCTGTTGTCAATTCATTAGTCCATTTTAACAATTTTACCAGGTTCAAACAAATTGCCCACTAGGACCAAAGCAGAGAAACACCAGAGTAGATGAAAGAATATGTAGAATGTGTAAAGATTACATTTTCCTTAATAGTGTTTTGTTTTGGAAACACTAACTGGTTTTGATTATAATAATTGGCCACAGACACAGAGACAGCCACAAAAACAATCCATCCAGTTAGGCAACCAATTATAATATTAAAATGAAGGCTAAAAAAATACAGATTAGTACAGCTAAGAAATGGAATACAATTAAATAAGTTGTAATATTCAGAGGATTAGTATAATTATTTGTCCTGTTAGCAAAGTTGGGTCTTAATTAGATTTATATATATATATTTACACTCACCTAAAGGATTATTAGGAACACCATACTAATACTGTGTTTGACCCCCTTTCGCCTTCAGAACTGCCTTAATTCTACGTGGCTGAAAGGTGCAAGGTGCTAAAAGCATTCTTTAGAAATGTTGGCCCATGTTGATAGGATAGCATCTTGCAATTGATTGGAGTGTGTGGCATGCACATCCAGGGCACAAAGCTCCCGTTCCACCACATCCCAAAGATGCTCTATTGGGTTGAGATCTGGTGACTGTGGGGGCCAGTTTAGTACAGTGAACTCATTGTCATGTTCAAGAAACCAATTTGAAATGATTCGACCTTTGTGACATGGTGCATTATCCTGCTGGAAGTAGCCATCAGAGGATGGGTACATGGTGGTCATAAAGGGATGGACATGGTCAGAAACAATGCTCAGGTAGGCCGTGGCATTTAAACGATGCCCAATTGGCACTAAGGGGCCTAAAGTGTGCCAAGAAAACATCCCCCACACCATTACACCACCACCACCAGCCTGCACAGTGGTAACAAGGCATGATGGATCCATGTTCTCATTCTGTTTACGCCAAATTCTGACTCTGCCATCTGAATGTCTCAACAGAAATCGAGACTCATCAGACCAGGCAACATTTTTCCAGTCTTCAGCTGTCCAATTTTGGTGAGCTTGTGCAAATTGTAGCCTCTTTTTCCTATTTGTAGCAGAGATGAGTGGTACCCGGTGGGGTCTTCTGCTGTTGTAGCCCATCCGCCTCAAGGTTGTACATTTTGTGGCTTCACAAATGCTTTGCTGCATACCTCGGTTGTAACGAGTGGTTATTTCAGTCAAAGTTGCTCTTCTATCAGCTTGAATCACTCGGCCCATTCTCCTCTGACCTCTAGCATCAACAAGGCATTTTCTGCCGCATACTGGATGTTTTTCCCTTTTCACACCATTCTTTGTAAACCCTAGAAATGGTTGTGCGTGAAAATCCCAGTAACTGAGCAGATTGTGAAATACTCAGACCGGCCCGTCTGGCACCAACAACCATGCCACGCTCAAAATTGCTTAAATCACCTTTCTTTCCCATTCAGACGTTCAGTTTGGAGTTCAGGAGATTGTCTTGACCAGGACCACACCCCTAAATGCATTGAAGCAACTGCCATGTGATTGGTTGGTTAGATAATTGCATTAATGAGAAATTGAACAGGTGTTCCTAATAATCCTTTAGGTGAGTGTATATATCCGCCCATATATGCAGTACTGTGCAAAGCTTAAGGGGAGGTGTGAAAAAGTGCTGTAAAGTAAGAATGCTTTCAAAAATAGACATGTTAATAGAATATATTTATCAATTAAATAAATGCAAAGTGAGTGAACATAAGAAAAATCCACATCACAGTTGTTCTGTGGATTTAGGCAGCCTCAGTTGCTTCTCTCTCTTCATGTAATCCCAGACAGACTCAATGATGTTGAGATCAGGGCTCTGTGGGGGCCATACCATCACTTCCAGGACTCCTTGTTCTTCTTTACGCTGAAGATAGTTCTTAATGACTTGCGCTGTATGTTTGGGGTTGTTGTCATGCTGCAGAAGAAATTTGGGGCCAATCAGATGCCTCCCTGATGGTATTGCATGATGGATAAGTATCTGCCTATACTTCTCAGCAATGAGGAGACCATTAATTCTGACCAAATTCCCAACTCCATTTGCAGAAATGCAGCCCCAAACTTGCAAGGAACCTCCACCATGCTTCACTGTTGCCTGCAGACACTCATTCGTGTACCTCTCTCCAGCCCTTCGGCGAACAAACTGCCTTCTGCTACAGCCAAATATTTCAAATTATGACTCATCAGTCCATTTTTCTGCACCCCACTTTCTGTGTTTTCGTGCATAGTTGAGTCACTTGACCTTGTTGCCACGTTGAAGGCATGGCTTTTTGGCCGCAGGTCTTCCATGAAGGCCACTTCTGACCAGACTTCTCTGGGCAGTAGATGGGTGTACCAGGGTCCCACTGTTTTCTGCCAATTCTGAGCTGATGGCACTGCTGGACATCTTCTGATTGTGAAGGGAAGTAAGCATGATGTGTCTTTCATCTGCTGCAGTAAGTTTCCTTGGCCAACCACTGCATCTACAGTCCTCAACGTTGCCCGTTTCTTTGTGCTTCTTCAAAAGAGCTTGGGCAGCACATCTGGAAACCCCTGTCTGCCTTGAAATGTCTGCCTGGGAGAGACTTTGTAGTAGAATTACCTTGTGTCTTGTTGCTGTGCTCAGTCTTGCCATGGTGTATGACTTTTGACAGTAAACTGTCTTCAGCAACCTCATCTTGTTAGCTGAGTTTGGCTGTTCCTCACTCAGTTTTATTTCTCCTACACAGCTGTTTCTGCTTCAGTTAATAATTGTGTTTCAACCTACATATTGAATTGATGATCATTAGCACCTGTCTGGTATAATTGTTTAATCATACACCTGACTATATGCCTACAAATTCCCTGACATTGTGGAAGTGTATCTAGAAGAATTGATGCTGTCCATGCACACCACACCATTGATGCCCACCAAATATGGATTTGATTTAGATTTTTCTTCTGTTCACTCACGTTGCATTTAGTTAATTGATAAATATAATCTATTAACATGTCTATTTTAGAAAGCATTCTTACTTTACAGCATTTTTTCACACCTGCCTAAAACATTTGCACAGTACTGTATATCGGCTGTACATGTAACTATCAAAGAGACATATTTTTTAAAAAAATTTTTTACAAAAAGTAAAAAGGAGAAAATAAATAAAAACAGTTGCTAAACCAATGAACTCAGTAACGAAGATAAAGATCACACTCTGCAAATCATTTTCGTCAGCTCAGCCCAAGATCACAGTAACAGAATCCTCATAGAGAAAATGAAAAAGATAAAGAACCTTTAAAGCAGGAAATGAAACTTGGAATGAATGTAAATCCTCTTTACCGCTGAAATGGAGTTGACGCTAAGAGAAATGTATTGAATGAATTTGGCCTCCATAACCCCAAGATTATTTAGTGTTTCTTTTGTACCAAAGCCCTCTCCTAGAATGAGACATTTTAAATTTGATTTACTGCAGGCACCGAATAGATACAGATACTCCAAGCTTTATAGCCAAGCTTTATTATTTTCTGAATTTGCAGGTACTTGTTTGTTCTTCTAATTTGTATTACTGACAGAAAGTTGGTTTCCTTACTTCCACATGTATTTCTGCTCTCCTTACCTGCCTTTAAAGCTATAATTAGTGTTTGGAATCAGTGTCTGTTTAAAAACAAGTCAAACAACTAGACTTGGAATTAAATTGAAAGCTGTCATTTGTAATTGAATGATTAATCATCAGATCTCCAAGATTTAATTGACAAATGGATGCAGATTAACAATGCTAATTCCAGCTTTAAATGCAGGTGGGAAGGGCAGAAATAAATGTTGTAAATTAGCCTATTGATAATGTTGCAGCCAGGCATTCTCAGACCTTTTCTTTCTGGGCCCCCTTTGGAAATCATTCAGCCCCCCACAGACACACATACAACAGTGACACATGTAATAACTACAGTATATTATACAGTGAGGGAAAAAAGTATTTGATCCCCTGCTGATTTTGTACATTTGCCCACTGACAAAGAAATGATCAGTCTATAATTTTAATGGTAGGTGTATTTTAATGGTGAGAGACAGAATAACAACAAAAAAAAAAAATCCAGAAAAACGCATTTCAAAAAAGTTATAAATTGATTTGCATGTTAATGAGGGAAATAAGTATTTGATCCCCTATCAATCAGCAAGATTTCTGGCTCCCAGGTGTCTTTTATACAGGTAACGAGCTGAGATTAGGAGCACTCTCTTAAAGGGAGTGCTCCAAATCTCAGCTCGTTACCTGTATAAAAGACACCTGTCCACAGAAGCAATCAATCAATCATATTCCAAACTCTCCACCACAGCCAAGACCAAAGAGCTGTCCAAGGATGTCAGGGACAAGATTGTAGACCTACACAAGGCTGGAATGGGCTACAAGACCATCACCAAGCAGCTTGGTGAGAAGGTGACAACAGTTGGTGCGATTATTCGCAAATGGAAGAAACACAAAATAACTGTCAGTCTCCCTCAGTCTGGGGCTCCATGCAAGATCTCACCTCGTGGAGTTTCAATGATCATGAGAACGGTGAGGAATCAGCCCAGAACTACACGGGAGGATCTTGTTAATGATCTCAAGGCAGCTGGGAACATAGTCACCAAGAAAACAATTGGTAAAACTACGCCGTGAAGGACTGAAATCCTGCAGCGCCCGCAAGGTCCCCCTGCTCAAGAAAGCACATGTACAGGCCCGTCTGAAGTTTGCCAACATCTGAATGATTCAGAGGAGAACTGGGTGAAAGTGTTGTGGTCAGATGAGACCAAAATCGAGCTATATGGCATCAACTCAACTCGCCTTGTTTGGAGGAGGAAGAATGACCCCAAGAACACCATCCCCACCGTCAAACATGGAGGTGGAAACATTATGCTTTGGGGGTGTTTTTCTGCTAAGGGGACAGGACAACTGCACCGCATCAAAGGGACGATGGATGGGGCCATGTACCGTCAAATCTTGGGTGAGAACCTCCTTCCCTCAGCCAGGGCATTGAAAATGGGTCGTGGATGGGTATTCCAGCATGACAATGACCCAAAACACACAGCCAAGGCAACAAAGGAGTGGCTCAAGAAGAAGCACTTTAAGGTCCTGGATTGGCCTAGCCAGTCTCCAGACCTTAATCCCATAGAAAATCTGTGGAGGGAGCTGAAGGTTCAAGTTGCCAAACGTCAACCTCGAAACCTTAATGACTTGGAGAGGATCTGCAAAGAGGAGTGGGACAAAATCCCGCCTGAGATGTGTGCAAACCTGGTGGCCAACTACAAGAAACGTCTGACCTCTGTGATTGCCAACAAGGGTTTTGCCACCAAGTACTAAGTCGAAGGGGTCAAATACTTATTTCCCTCATTAACATGCAAATCAATTTATAACTTTTTTGAAATGAGTTTTTCTGGATTTTTTGGTTGTTATTCTGTCTCTCACTGTTAAAATACAGCTACCATTAACATTATAGACTGATCATTTATTTGTCAGTGGGCAAACGTACAAAATCAGCAGGGGATCAAATACTTTTTTCCCCCACTGTACTTGATCATAACTTAGTTTACCCTCCACTGGTTATACAGTACCTATAAAAAGACCACTGAGTGGAGATCTTCAGGCCGGCCCATTAAATGTTGGAGGGATTATATATCCTGGCTGTCTTGGGAACGCCTATGAATCCCACAGGAGGAGTTGGAATCCATGGTTGAGGAAAGGGAGGTTTGGTCTGCCCTGCTTAGTTTGCTGCTGCCATGACCCTCACCAGGATAAGTGGGTTTGAAAATGCATAGATGGATGGATTGACACTGCCATTTGTTTACATTGTCCATGCAGTGTAACCACTGTTACATAACCGTGTAATTTGGTGATATTTTCAAAACATATTTAGCTTTTTGTAAATTCAAAATTAGGACCAGTTTTATATGTAATCACGTGCATTCATACTACTGTTGTGACTTCAGCTCCTGGTTTTAATGTAGTATCAATGGAGACCTGCAACCATGAACATGTACAGCCCTGGTGGTTAACACTAGAACTACAGAGATTTGGACTACATGTAACCGCCACACCTACAAAATGTGCGGCTCCTTTATAAAACGATAGGTTGCGTATGCAACAGAGTGAAACAGTGGAGATCTTCCACTCCACTGTGCTGACAAGCAGATTTCGTACAAACGAACTATATATCACGGGGCACAGGAGCCAGCTCATGCGCCACACGTAGAACACAGGAGCAGTTCTTCAACTGTCCAATTTTGGTGAGCTTGTGCAAATTGTAGCCTCTTTTTCCTATTTGTAGTGGAGATGAGTGGTACCCGGTGGGGTCTTCTGCTGTTGTAGCCCATCCGCCTCAAGGTTGTACGTGTTGTGGCTTCACAAATGCTTTGCTGCATACCTCGGGTGTAACGAGTGGTTATTTCAGTCAAAGTTGCTCTTCTATCAGCTTGAATCAGTCGGCCCATTCTCCTCTGACCTCTAGCATCAACAAGGCATTTTCGCCCACAGGACTGCCGCATACTGGATGTTTTTCCCTTTTCACACCATTCTTTGTAAACCCTAGAAATGGTTGTGCGTGAAAATCCCAGTAACTGAGCAGATTGTGAAATACTGGCACCTACCGTCTGGCACCAACAACCATGCCACGCTCAAAATTGCTTAAATCACCTTTCTTTCCCATTCAGACATTCAGTTTGGAGTTCAGGAGATTGTCTTGACCAGGACCACACCCCTAAATGCATTTAAGCAACTGCCATGTGATTGGTTGGTTAGATAATTGCATTAATGAGAAATTGAACAGGTGTTCCTAATAATCCTTTAGGTGAGTGTATATACAAGGCGGCCTCGTAAGGCAACATGCCTGTAGGCCGCATGACAGACCCTGGGAACACATCCACAGGGCTGTCAGTAAATCCAGGAGCAGCTCGCGTGGGTGCTCGGCTGGAAGGCATAGTCCGGTGGAAGGGAAGACACGGTTCACTAGCTCCCTCAGGATGCACTTAACAGGGGCAGACTGGGAGAGGAAAAAGGCAGGAGCCAGAGCCCGTAGGCTACTGGGGCTCAACTGCAGCCAACACCAGGTTCCCAATGGAAGGGTCCAGTCCTGTGACATCCAACCTGTACAACCAGGCAAATGTAAGAGGCGAGGCCCAAGCTGCAGCTGCACAAATGTCTGCCAAGGGGGCGCCTTGAAAAAGGTCCCAAGATGTGGCAACGCCTTGAGTCGAGTGGGCCACCAGGTGTTCAGGTACCGGGGTCCCGGTGGACTCGTAGGCCACGGTAATGGTGTCTATAATTCAATGTGTCCGCGCTCCATAAGACACAAACAATTGGTCTGAGCGCCAAATGTCCTTAGTGCGTTCCAAATAGCACCTGAGGGCCCACACAGGGCTGAGTAGGTGAAGCCGACTTTCTTGCTCTGAAAGCGAAGGGAGGAGGATGAAAAGCCATAAACTCACTAGGCCTGTTGACATGGAATGGAGACAGCACTTTCGGGAGGAACGAGGGTTAGGCCGGAAAGAAACCCTTGAGCCATCTGCCGCAAAATGGACACACGACAGGTGTACGGAAAGGGCGTGTAACTCGCTCACGTGTTTTTGCAGAGGTGATTGCCAGCAAAAACGCAGTCTTAAGTGACAACAGCTTCAGCTCAGCTGAGTTTAGTGGCTCAAATGGGGCTTGGGAAAGTGCGTCCAGCACTACATCAAGACGCCATGCAGGCAGTGAAGGGGTGCGAGGAGGCCGCAGCCGTCGAGCTCCCTTTAAAAACTGCACATCCAGGAAATGAGACCCAGTGGGCTCGCCATCAATCCGGACATGACATGCGGAGATGGCCGCCAGATACACTTTGAGCGTGGATGGGGACTTGCCCTGGTCCAACAGCTCTTGTAAAAACTGTAATATGACCCCATTGGGACAAAGAATTGTGTCTTGACCGCCATCTTGGCATCAGGTGCTAAACGTCTGCCAAAGGTAGGAATACTGCAACCTCGTAGAGGGACCTTTCGCTGAATAGTGGCTACTACCGCGTCTGACAGACCCCAGGCAATCAGTCGCTCCTGCTCAGGGGCCAGGCCCAGAGCTAGAGGAGGCCCAGATTGGGGTGTCAATGCGTGCCCTGCACCTGGGACAACAAGTTCGCTCTCACTGGGAGCTGCCAAGGCTCTCTGTGGAGGAGGGTGATCAGGTCTGGGAACCAGAATCTGCGAGGCCACCGAGGGGCAGTTAGCAGAACTGTTGCTTGTTCTCTCTTGACCTTCTCCAGGACCACCAGGAGAAGGGGGAATGGTGGGAATGCGTAAAGGAGATGTGCGTGGCCACATGTGGGCTAGCGCATCAATCCCTAGAGTTCCTGAGTGGTCTTGGACGGAGAACCATAGTGGGCAGCGTGTGGGCTCTGCCGAGGCAAAGAGATCCACGTCCGCCCTGCCGAACCGGCTCCACAGTTGCTGTACCACAGACAGGTGGAGGCACCATTCCGAGACCGGGGGGCCTCCCCGAGAGAGGAGGTCCGCTGCTGTGTTGGCTAGGCCTGAGAGGTGAACTGCTCTGATGGGGCGGAACCGTGGCTGCACCCCCACAGAAGCAGACGGCGTACTAGACAGTACAGTCTGCGCGACTGGAGAACTTGATATAGGCGACCACCGCTGTGTTGTCCGTCCAATCAGCACGTCTGTCCTGCAGGAATGGCAGGAAATGAGACAGTCCAAGGAGTACTGCTTGTAACTCCAGGACGTTGATATGGAGGGCCCGTGCTGGGTCTGTCCACCTGCCTAGTACTCCATATCCGTCGCAGACTACTCCCCAACCCTGCTTGGAGGCGTCTGTCGTCAAAACTGCTCAACGGTAGACTGGCCCCAGGGACACTCCGAGGGTCAAATGTGAGGGCTCCACCACCAACGGAGCGCCTTCCAGCACGCCGGAGTGACTGTGACTCAGAATGCATAATCTGGGCGAGGATTCATCTCTAAAGATTTGAACCACCGCTGCAGCGTCCTCAATCGGAGGAGGCCGAGGGGGAGGGTCTGTGCTGCTACTGCTAGGAGGCCCAGCAACCTCTGGCAAGGGGACACCCTGACGCGAGCTCTCAGTCAGAAGAGGGAGAGACATGCGTGTATAGAGACAACTCTTTCTGCGTCCATGCACTTGGAAAAAGTGCGTGGGGCTAGTGACAGGCTGAAGGGGTGAATGCTCGAACACTCGACCCTGTTAGGTGAAGTGGAGGAACTTCCTGTACACCTGCGCAATAGGGATGTGAAAGTAAGCAACTTTCAGATCCACTGAAATTAACCAGTTGCCGGGCCTGACGGCCTGGGACATGGTTCGCAGGTTGAGCGTCCTGAAGAGCAACACCCTGAGGTGGCGGTTCAGGCGTCTCCAATCCAAGATGGGGCGGAAACCGCCACTTTCCGTGGGAGCTAGGAAGTGTGGGGATGAGAATCCCCAGTGCTGCCCCAGTGGGGGCGCTTCGCAAATTGCTCGCTTCTCCAGGAGAGCGGCGATCTTGACGCGAAGTGCCACACACTGCCATGGGTCCCTCACTCACGGCCACACCTCTCATCAGAAGTGGGGTGGACGGGCCTGAAACTACAGGGAGTAGCCAACTGTTATAGTTTGGAGTTGCTGGGAGGTGTACGGGTGGGCCAGAGACCGCTGGAATATCACAGGGTTGAGGCGCAGGAGGGGTAGGGGGCGGAGGTCCGCCAGCCGTCCTCCTGATGCATGTCATGCCGGCTGCCGGGGGTCAGGACGTAAGGCCTGGCATCGTGCTGCCATGTGGGGTGCCTGCCTGCTGGTTCGAAGTTCAGTAGGGGGGCGGGATTGCTGCCTGGGCTGTTGCCTGGGAGCCAAGGTCGAGAGACATCGAGCTCCTGAAGGCTGCCTGCGAGGCTGGGCTGAGAGTGTAACCGGGTAGACCCTGGCTCGCTGCAGGGACTGTTCCCACTCCTGGGGAGTGCGTGTCAGCATCTCCTAACTGGAGGGGCCAAAAGTAAGGCCGGGGATATGGGCACGTCAAGGAGGCGGGTCCTGTTCATGACAGGCACTCGTCTTGCCTGTGACAGCCAGAGCTGGTGGCGTCCTTCCACAATAGCTACCAAGGAGCGTCCAGTTGCCCTTGCGCCGTGACACATCACATTGACCAGCGGGTTGGCCGCCACCGCTATCACTCTGTGATGCAGTGACTGGGTCCGGGGCCTCAGCCAGCTGGGACAGGTAAAGGGCCAGCAGGCTTTCGGTGTTACGCAGGCGAGCCGATTGGGCTCCAGCCTCATAGGCCCTCCGGAGCAGGGTCTCCGTCACGCAACATTGCCTGTCAGGACAGGCCAAGTCACTTGACTCCGCAGACAGCAGGGTTAAGGAGACCAGTGCAGTGAAGGTGGAGTTCACTTGGGGGAAGTCCACCAGGCCCACTTCAGCCGCACCCTGGGTCCTGGCATAGGCCCAGGTGGTTCTCAGGTCATCTAGGAGGTCCATGGGCCCTCCTGCTGCTGCGGCCGGTGATCCCTCTCAAACCTGAAGCGTGGGGGGGTAGTGTCAGAGGGCCAGGGGATCTGCAAGCAGTCCACGGCCCTCTGGATCACCGCCCAAAACTCCCGGTCCTGACTTATAGGAACAGGGAAAGTGTTGTTGCTCAATGGAGTGGGAACTGCAGACAGGAGAGGCACGGCTGCCACAGGGGGCGCAGCTGCCGTGGCAGCGGAAGCAGGAGGAGATGCAGGCGCAGGGGGCGCGGCTGTCTCCGTCACTGCAGCCCTGGAGCCAGCCAGCCAAAATATGCAGTTTGAATGTTTATACAAACACAGACACAGAGAGCTTACGTTCTCAAGTCTTCCAGCGGGAAGAAATTTGGATGATAGGGAGGGGTTGAAATCTCCCAGGAGGAAGGAAGGTGATGAGAGTGAGGGGAGAGAGGAGAGAAGGAAGTCCAGTTCATCCAGGAAGGAGGTCAGTGGACCAGGAGGATGGTAGAGAACTAGAAGGAAGAGGTGAGAGGGAGAGGTGAGTTCTACAGCATGAAATTCAAAGCTGTTAGTAAAGATAGAGGATACAAAGGCGGGGACAGAGAAGAGGAGAGAAGGGGAGAGCAGCAGCCCTGTTCCTCCTTCCCACCTGGTAGGATGAGGGGAGTGGGACAGGACAAATAGAGAGGATAGGGCAGCAGTGGTGGTTGAGTTCTCAGGGAAGATCCATATCTCCGTGAGAACAAGGAAATCCAGAGAGAGGTTGGAGGCAAATGCGGAGATGAAGTCGGCCTTGTTGGAAGCTGGGCAGCAGTTCCACAGACCTTCTGTGAGGGGAATGGCGGGGAGGGAATCAGCTTCCCTATTTAAACCCTTCCCTGGCTCTCACTCACTGCAAAATGTTGTATTCCTAGCATTTAATGTCTGAGCAGTTCCCTTCGCTTTGATCTCCTGTTTTCCACCTCTAACTTCTTGTGACCTTGACTTCTGGATTGCCCCTGACACACTCTTTGCTTGATCGACCTTGTCTTTGGCCGCAAATACACCTTGCCTTGCCTTGCCTTTGTTTGCTGTGGCTTGCCAGTACCTCTGCTAGTTAAGGGTAGAAAGGTTTTATTAGTTAAAACAAAAAAGTATAGAAAAAACCCCATCATGAAGACTCCAAAGCTATTCATTTGATATTTCTAAATAAGGTCATGACCACAGGTGATTTTAATTTGAATTGTAAGATATTTCCCCATAACTAATTAAATAATTAAATCAGATGTGTATTCTTCCCAAAATCAAAAAGTGTCCCCTAAAGAGCCCCCTCTGAAGCCCTCACTGTATTAACACCCCATGCATCATAAGGTTTCTTTTAAAAGAGTGCACATGCCTTTATTCAAATCTGCCAAGTTTCTTTCTTGAAGTTGTTGTGAGTGAGCATCCTGCTCCTTCAATATGAGACAATTTTTCAGGAATAAAAACTAAACTAATATATATATTTGTTGTTGTTGTTTGTGTGTGGAAGAGCCTTTCTCTGAAGATAAACACAGTGAAACAAACAAATTTGGTAGGGCTATTCCATATATTTTCCACAAAGTATTTTCCTGTGAAGAGTCATGGTAGATTTACTACACCCCTTATTCTAACTTGGCACACAATCTCTGTTATTACTGAACCCATTTAAAATACACAACTGAAAAGTCAGTGGAAGCACAAGATTTTCCACTAGAAGACGTCATCCATGAATTCAAGATTTTGACTAATAAGGTGGAATAATGGGGAGAAACTGTACAGTTCAGCAATTATTCTAATCATCAACTTTCTCCTATATTCCTCTCCCCAACTCTCTGTCCATCAGACTGATCCCCTTCACCATAGTTTCCAGGTAAATTGGTAGCTCCACCCACTATGGAAAGCCAAATTGTCATTTAGAGATATCTGAAAATGCATATCAAGATATCTTTCCATATTTCAAGCTATCTCTAAATGATTTGCAGTTATCATTGAATGATTAGGGATAGTCTATCGTTACATCATTTAGAGACATTTGCAAATCATTTAGAGATACCTCCGAATTACTTCCTGTTCATTTAAAGATATCTGCAAATCATTTCTAGATATCTTCAAATGACTTCCTGTATGTTGGCTGAGATTATCACTTCCTGTTTCCTCATTCAGTTACATAGAAATTAATGAACAAGTGAACAGGAAGTGATAATCTTGGGTTACATACAGGAAGTCATTTGCAGATCAACATTGCTCAAAATTGCTCAAAATTATTTAGAGATATCTCAAAATGAATAGTGAATAAAGATTATTTTGCAGAACACCATTAACATTTTTGTCAAACATTTTCCTCATGAAAAGCAGCTGCCCCTTCTCTCGCTAAATGAATAACAGTCAAAGAATTTCAAACTGCTTATTTTCTGATATTTAAGGAATCCATACGATGGCAATGAATCAATAAGATGTTGATTTGGTCATAACATAAAGAAATAGGTGACAGAGATAAAGAGGATCTCTGGATTCAGTGAAGGTTCTGAGCCCTGAGAAAAATAAGTGTGGTCATTTATAGGTTAAGACCTCAAGACAAAACTAAAAAATAGACCATAACTGGAATAAACTGGAAGAATAAATTAATATTGATTAAGCATATTCATTAAATGCTGATATAAGTCTAACCGATTAACTACTGAACAATCAACAATTTAGATAATAATGAGTAAATATGTTGCCCCTTTGTCATTCCCATTTTGGTACAATTCCACCACACCACTTCTGTGATCTGTGATCTGTTTGTTTTCAGTTTAACCATGTTTACCTCATCCCCTTAAATGTTATGGAACATATGAAAATTAATTTATATTCTTATAATGGAGAGGAAATGTCAGTATTGTACAAATTTACTTAAAAACTCTTCCCCCTAGCATAAGCAAAATCTTTGACTTCTGATAATATATGGCAGGAACTCAGACTTGACATTTCATCTTTGTTTTGTTTTTTTGAAACAGTGAAATAACAGATGCTGTTTATTCCCCCTCTGTGGATTCAATGTTCATGTTATGGCCAATTAATTATAATGTATGTGAAGATAAAATAATGCCAATATCTCAATACCAGTACTGCCTTTTCCCTTTGATTTTATAATTGATGACATACTGATTAGAGCGCAAAATTCATCCTTGTTTCAGCTTTTAACTAACTTTTCAACTTCTCATGCTTCTGTTACTGTTTCTTAAAAAGTGTTAAGATGTAATTCTACATTTCCTATTTATAGATGTACAACAGTAATTGCTGTATTGAATTATTGGCACAATTCTTACATATCTTTACATTACTAAAGTAAAAATGTGTCATGTTCTTACATGGCAGGCAGCATTATCTTGTGCAAGTCTTTGATCAACTTGCTGATTCAACAGACAATGATACCTGAAAAGATAGTAGAATCCCTTTCATTTGATTTTCACATGCAAAGCAAACCTGTATACAAAAAGGGTAAAATCACATTGTAGATTTTAATTATTTTGTATCCATCAAGAAACAACTTTTCTGAATCCCCTGTATATCATGTGGTCATACCGCCTCTCAGGCACCACTCTACCTTATCAAAATAGCATGGATTTGACTGACACCAAACGAGCATGGTATTGTCTACAACATTATTTCTGGCACAATGTTTTACTTCTGGCAGACGTTTTCTAAACAATGTCGCTGCTGTTTTCTCAGATATATGCCATACACCAGCCTTTGTCTGGATACACCACTGCTGTTTTACTCCCATGGTGGCAGCTTTCGCTTTGCACCTGTCAGCTTCTGTACACAGCCCCTTTAGAGTGACAAACTCACTATGTCAAAATAACAGTCCCCTGTACAGTAACACTGTTACACTCTGCCCCTCTAAACTGCAAAGCAACCTCAATAACTGCAGGGCATCAATCTTACTGATCTAAGTCATAGCCCCATTGTAGTGTGTGTGATCAGACCCTTGCCAGGAATGATGTCACCATATTTTCTTGTCCTGATGGCAAGTATAATTGAGCACATATTTGCACATGTCCCACCAAGTTTCACACACCACAAACAAACATGTAAGTGATAATGCAATTTTTATTAGGAAACAAAGCCAAGCCATCCAACTAATCAGGGTTGATCTGAAATTGTTTAAACTTAACTGACCCAGCCCACTTGTTGTCTGTTTCCATTTTTCTCTCCCTTTCTCCTGCCTCCACACAGCAGCTGGTGCTTGTTTCCATGGGAAGTAGTTTAAGGATGCTAGCCACAGAAACTGTACTGCATACTCCTAAGGAAAAGACCATTGATTTAAGGAAGCTGTACCAAAAATGGCTGAAGATACTTTCACTATAAATGCAAAAGTTAATTTCTATAAAGAATATTACAAAATCTCATACAGAGTCTATTCCTTTCAGTCACTGTATCTACAATTGTATACACCACCACTATCAAGCAAAAAAGCTAACAATATGTCTTAAGGGGATAAATAACAGCCAATGTTCAATATAGCCTACTTGAGAATTACACTACCGCTCAAAAGTTTGGGATCACTTAGAAATTTCCTTGTTCTCCATGAAAACATACACTGATCAGCCATAACATTATGACCACTGATAGGTGAAGTGAATAACACTGATAATCTCGTTATCATGGCACCTGCCAGTGGGTGGGATATCTTAGGCAGCAAGTGAACATTTTGTCCTAAAAGTTGATGTGTTAGAAGCAGGAAAAATACACAGACACACAGTACACACAGTACATCGCAGTTTGTTGCATATGGGGCTGTGAAGACTCTGTATAGGATGTTGAAGAAAGTGTTTTGTGATAATTATATAATGTTTTATATTAATACTAGCATTAGAAATAGTTTTGTATACAGACTGAGTAGATTAGATTTAGCAGGACAAGTAAAGGGTCAACAAGGTCGATTTGTTAGAAACTCCTGTCAATAATGAAAGATTACACAGTGCTGAAATAGTGAAAAGTGTTAAGATGTAATTCTACATTTCCTATTTATAGATGTACAACAGTAATTGCTGTATTGAATTATTGGCACAATTCTTACATATCTTTACATTACTAAAGTAAAAATGTGTCATGTTCTTACATGGCAGGCAGCATTAATAATGAAATAATTATAAGAAATAATGAAAGATTACACAGTGCTGAAATAGCCTACAGATGTCTGCTGAGAATTTGTTTATGACTTAATCGTTTCTCAAGATAGGCAGAAATTGTTTCTGTTAATGAGCGATTGACACTAGGTAAATGATGACCGTGGGATCGCATCTTCCTAGTGCACATCAAAGAGGGACATCTGCTTTGGATCCATCACCTCTTCACGGGAGGACAGATCATAAAACGGACCCGGACCTGTATCTTCTGATTGGATGAACGGCCATAAGATGTTACGTCATTTTTCCTATAAAGCTGTACTCATGTTTGTAAACATTAAGTCTCACTGAAGGAATTATTTCTGACGTGGGGCTTCCGAGCTGGCTTGATTAAAGTTCTATTTGCTTTATCTCCGCGACTTCTCCACTTATTCCTGAGACGGTTCTACAGGCTGCGTAACATAGTCGTTGACAAGGTTAGAAATAATTATTTTTAATTGAATAATTTTCAATTAATTTTCAAACTTTGCTTCTGTCAAAGAATCCTCCATTTGCAGCAATTACAGCCTTGCAGACCTTTGGCATTTTAGTTGTCAATTTGTTGAGGTAATTTGAAGAGATTTTACCACATGCTTCCTGAAGCACCTCCCACAGCTTGGATTGGCTTGATGGGCACTTCTTACGTACCATATGGTCAAGCTGCTCCCACAACAGCTCAATAGGGTTGAGAGCCTGTGACTGTGCTGGCCACTCCATTATAGACAGAATACCAGCAGACTGCTTCTTCCCTAAATAGTTCTTGCATAGTTTGGAGCTGTGCTTTGGGTCATTGTACTGTTGTAGGAGGAAAATTGGCTCCAATCAAGCACCGTCCACAGCGTATGGCATGGCATTGCAAAATGGAGTGATAGTCTTTCTTCTTCAAGATCCCTTTTACCCTGTACGAATCTCCCACTTTACCACCACTAAAGCACCCCCAGCCTCCACCATGCTTGACAGATGGCATCAAGCACTCCTCCAGCATCTTTTCATTTGGTCTGCATCTCACGAATGTTCTTTGTGATCCGAACACCTCAAACTTAGATTCGTCTGTCCATAACACTTTTTTCCCAATCTTCCTCTGTCCAGTGTCTGTTCTTTTGCCCATCTTAATATTTTTTATTAATCTTTTTATTGGCCAGTCTGAGATATGGCTTTATCTTTGCAACTCTGCCTAGAAGGCCCACAGTCACCTCTTCACTGTTGATGTTGAGACTGGTGTTTTGCGGGTACTATTTAATGAAGCTGCCAGTTGAGGACCTGTGAGGCGTCTGTTTCTCAAACTAGACACTCGAATGTATTTGTCTTCTTGCTCAGTTGTGCACCGGGGTCTCCCACTCCTCTTTCTATTCTGGTTAGAGCCAGTTTGCACTGTTCTGTGAAGGGAGTAGTACACAGCGTTGTATGAGACCTTCAGTTTCTTGGCATTTCTCGCATGGAATAGCCTTCATTTCTCAGAACAAGAATAGTGTGGGGTTGTTCTTGATACCACCACTACTAAACGGATAGTCTGTGGCAAGGCACTGGTGTGGGTGGAGAATAATGACGATCCATACCAGAAGGTCGGTGCAAAAACAACAGGGCTTGTTTATTAACAAGATATCAAAAAGAAAGAAAGAAGAAGACGAAGAAGAAGAATCCACAACTAAACTCCCAGGCTTACATAATTAAACAAAGTATTTACACAAACCCCAGCTTCCTGGCACAGCCTCACCACAAGCTGTATGAGCCCCCTCTCCCTCCAGATCTAAATTAACCATTTAAATAGTTCCCCAGAGCCCTACCGTAATCAGGCCATACCACTAAAACAGGTGGATACAGGGGTAGCCAGCTAACAAAATAAACAATTTAACCAAAAATAATTTGACAGTAGATTCTCATGTATAAAGAGTCTCTAGCATAAGCAAGTTACATACTAGAGACATCATAGTTCCCTCCTGAGGTTATATTATTCAGGGTGCGAGTACTCCCACCCCTCCAATAATAACAGCTTCCGACACCAATACATGCAGGTACAATATGAGCAGGTATACTTGAAGGTGTCCAAGGCGCACTTCACGGCCAAACACTCCAGCTCAACGGCTCTTGGCCACAGCTTCCGACTCACATAGAGCACTGGCCTTGGAGGAGGACTGCCCCCAGGCCCACTCTGGAGATGTCAGTCTGGACTGTAAAAGGAAGATCAAAGGTCGGGCTCTGCCCCATAGGGTTGTCGCAGAGCACTTCTTTCGTTTTGCCTTCTCATGCTCCTCTTACCCACTGTATCTGGCTAAATCAAGACTTATGAGTCAAGTCAGTGAGTGGGGCTGCTCTTGTGGAGAAGTTGGGGATAAATCTCCTGTACAATCCAACTAGTCCAATGAAGGATTTAACGTCAGTCTTAGTGTGGGGCCGAGGACAATTCCTCACGGCCTGTACTTTGTCTTGTTGAGGCCGAATTACTCCACAACCTAATAGGTAGCCCAAGTATTTAGCCTCTTGTTTAGCAAAGGAACACTTCTGCCTTTTAGAGACATTGCAACACCTCACCCAAGTGCTGGAGATGCTCTTCCCAAGTTTGGCTATAGACTACAATGTCATCCAGGTATGCCTCAGCATAGCAATCCGTGTCCTCCGGGACCTTATCCATGAGCCTCTGGAAGGTTGCCGGTGCCCTCTGGAGACCGAAAGGCATAACATTAAAGTGAAATCGGCCATGAGGAGTCCTAAAGGCAGTGTACTGCTTAGCTTGGGGGGACAGAGGCACCTGCCAATAACCCTTGCATAAATCTAGAGTGCTAATAGAGTTGGCTTTACACAAGCGCTCAATCAGGTCATCCAGTCGGGGAGTTGGATAGGCGTCAAAGTGGGACTGTGAATTAACCTAATACTCCCATCCTTCTTGGGAACCAAGACAATAGGGTTACTCCACTCACTGTGTGACCTTTCGATGACCCCTAGGGACTTCATGATCTCCAACTCTTCCTTGAGGACTGGGAGCAGGCGTTCTGGGATCCGATACATCCTCTGCCTTACAGGAGTCGGATCCCTGAGGGGGATGTTATGTGCCACTAGGGGGGTGTAACCGGGCTTGTCTTGAAACAGGTCTGGTGGGAAGATGGCCATCAGTTCAGCCAGCTGCTGCGAGAGTGTGAGAGATCAAGGTCGACAGCAGTGCTTTGAGCATTAGAAGGGAAGAACTGCTAAGTCTGGTCTTCCTCTTCTTTGACAGCACGAACAAAGAGCTGTTGACTGATAGGCAGCTCCCGTGACTTCCATGCCTTGAGGAGATTAACATAGAAAGTCTGCTTAGGCTTCCTATGCTCTAGCATCTCGATTTCGTAAGTGGCAGGCCCCATCTTCCTTAGGACTTTATAGGGTCCATGCCATTGGGCTAACAATTTGTTTTCAGTAGTAGGCAGAAGCAACAAAACCTCCTGTCCTGGCAGGAAGACTCTAGGCTTAGCTTTTTTGTCAAACCAGTCCTTTTGTTGCTGCTAGGCCTTCTCCATGTTTTCCCGCACCAACTCTGACATCCCCTCCGTCTTCTCCCTCATTTGCAGTATATAATGCAGAACTGTGGTTGGCTCAGAGGTTTTGGGCTTCTCCCAGGCTTCATGGAGAACATCAAGGGGTCCCCTCACCGGTCTCCCATAGAGGAGTTCAAAAGGAGAGTACCCGGTGGAGGCTTGAGGGACCTCCCGGTAGGCAAACAACAGGAAAGGAAGCCATCGTTCCCAGTCCTTGCCATTCGCAGCCACATACTTCCTCAGCATGGCCTTTAATGTCTGGTTATAGCCCTCCACCTGGCTCCTCTCTAAAAGGCCTACAATATCCATGACTATACAAGAGAAAGGGACAGTAATAATACGCATAGGTTGTAGTGGAAACTGCCAAACCCTTTTCTGACTGGTCAACTGGCACTCCGGGCAGGTCTTACAATACTCCTGCACATCAGTGTATAACCCTGGCCAGTAAAAGTGGTTAACAATGCATTCTATGGTCTTAACACTTCCCAAATTACCTGCCCAGGGAATGTTATGGCTCAAATACAATACTTTTGTTCTCAAACTATGGGGCATTACAAGCTGCTCTGGAGCACCCCCCTCTGGCTGATGATATAACAACTCTTCCCGCACTACAGAACTCTCCCCAGACAAAGTGGGGGTTACACCATCCCACCATCTATCTCAGTGACTTAACTGATTGCATTTTGTAAAGTGGGGTCATCTTTCTGTTGCTGGCCTATATCTCCTGGTACCTTCCACCAACCATCCCCATCTGACTGCACTGGCTCAGGCTCACAGAGATCTAACTTTCCCAGGCCTAACTGTACCCAGTAGCCTCTCTCGCCACCTCTGACTCTGGCTCTTCTTTGGTCTATCCCTAGACTCAAACTCACAGGGAATCTCACTCTGGCTAAAGGGCATACCCTGAAGGAACTGCTGCTGGGGTGACTGACTTGGAGCCTGCCTAACCAGCTGTCTAGCTTGGGATCTGTTCACCACCATGTCAACAGGCTTACGAGTCTGCACCAGCTCTAGTAGGACCAGCACATCTTGCCCCAACACCACGGGATGGCTTAGGCCCTTAACCACCCCCACTGTAAGGAAGTACGTCTGTCCCTGCACCATTAAATACACCTCAGCTGTGGGGTACTCATGCTCATCTCCATTAACACACCACACCTTTAAACTCCCAACACCTCTCTGGCCCAGACTCTCTACCAAATAAGGCTGCACTAAAGTCTGGGTACTACAGGTGTCTAGCAAGGCTGTGGCAGGTATATCATTGACCGTGACAGGTACAATCTGCATCCTACCCAGACTTTCCCTGGTTTCCTCCCCATTGGTGGCTGGCCAGGGAACACAACATAAACTGGTGCCTTTGGCCTTAAGGGCAGGACATTCTGGCTTAATGTGTCCTTTCCACAAAAGTAGCATATAGGTGGCACTTGCTCCATTCTGCCTGTAGGGATCTCTCTTGCTTTAACACTGGCTCTAAACATTCTAGAATCAAAGTGTCTTTCTGGAAGTCTATGATTATTTCTACTTCCCTCACCTACAGGACCACTTCCCCCAACAAACCCCACAGACTTACCCCTCATCAGAGATGGTTTGGAGATCCTCTCATAGCGGAAGTTCTTTGGACCTCGACGAGCAGAGAGGAACGACTCCACCAGCTCAGCAGCTTTTTGGCCAGTCTGTGGGCTGTGCTCTTTTACCCACACTCAATTCAGGAGATAGAGTGCAGAGAAACTGCTCCAAAATCAAAACCTCTCCAACCTGCTCCACTGTTTCTCCTGCTGGTTTTAGCCATTTCTAATACAAGTCCTTGAGACGATTGTGAAGTTCACCCCCTGGCTCCCCTGGCCGAGTGTCTGGCTCACGGAACCTTTGGCAGTATACATCTTCATTAATTTAATATTTAATCAAGATGGCTTCCCTAACTTGATCATAGTCTATTGACATAGGCACTGCGGGCCTTACCGGTGAGAAAGGGCACCAGATGCACGGCCCACTCTGGCCTCTGCCACCTATAGGCAGTGGCGAGTCTCTCAAAAGTAGTAAAATATTGTTCGATGTCATCCCCGTCTTTAAGTTTGGGAACTACTGCTCGCATCCAGAAGTTAATTTCAGCGGATGCTG
The DNA here is from genome assembly GCF_036373705.1 of Amia ocellicauda. Taxonomy (NCBI): domain Eukaryota; kingdom Metazoa; phylum Chordata; class Actinopteri; order Amiiformes; family Amiidae; genus Amia; species Amia ocellicauda. The sequence continues at coordinate 34,614,298 of NC_089859.1, read as the reverse complement.
GAGCTGCTGAATTTGGCTCTCTTGCATGCTGCTGCCATCCTCTGAGGGTCTGCCCTTGCCTCTCCTCCATGTCATCTCGGACCTGGTTCAGTTTTGCTGCTACTGGTGGTAGGCCAGCTTCTCCTGGGACCTCATGGACTTGTGGACCAGCTTGTAGAGTGCTGCCAACTCACCATGAGACGTTCCCCCTCGTCGCACTGGCTCCTCCTCCACCGCACTGCTCATAGCTCCTTCTATGGTTTGCTCCTCCTCTTCATAGGTTTCCTATGGTCCATACCAGAAGGTCAGTGTGAAAACAACAGGGTTTGTTTATTAACAAGATATCAAAAATAAAGAAAGAAGAATAATAATCCACAACTAAACTCCCAGGCTTACATAAATAAACAAATCAAGTATTTATACAAACCCCAGCTCCCTGGCACAGCCTCACCACAAGCTGTATGAGCCCCCTCTCCCTCCAGATCTAAACTAACCATTTAAATAGTTCCCCACAGCCCTACCCTAATCAGGCCATACCACTAAAGCAGGTGGATACAGGGATACCGCAATGCTGGTAAACATGGGCTACAGTAATGGCTGTTGTGTGGTACGGGGTAGTGAAAAAGGTACAGAAGAGCCTTTTCACAAATAGACTGATGAGTTTCAGCAGAAAGTTCTGTTTTCAAGTTCATTTTGAGCCTGTAATCGAACTCACAATTGCTGATGCTCCAGATACTCAACTAGTCTAAAGAAAGCCCGTTTTATTGCTTCTTTAATCAACACAACAGTTTTCAGCTGTGCTAACATAATTGCAAAATGGTTTTCTAATGATCAATTAGCCTTTTAAAATGATAAACTGGGTTAGCAAACACAACGTGCCACTGGAACACAGGACTGATGGTTGCTGATAATGGGCCTCTGTACGCCTATGTAGATATTCCATTACAAATCAGCTGTTTCCTGCTACATTAGTCATTTACAACATTAACAATGTCTACACTGTATTTCTGATCAATTTGATGTTATTTTAATGGACAAAAAAATTGCTTTTCTTTTGAAAACAAGGACATTTCTAAGTGACCCCAAACTTTTGAAGGGTACTGTACTGTACTGTAATTCTCAGATCAGAGATATTTAGATTGAACCTTTTGCCTTTAAGGATTGCCATTTCAGAATTGTACAAAATATACCACATTATAGTACATAATTCGTCCCCCACTGAAGAGTGTGCCAACAAGAAAAAGAACTATATAGGATCTGGGGTCTAAACTACGGTAATTCTGAGCTGTTCAGACAATTTTCCCTCAAGGTTTGTCTGAAATGCCTAAAAGTTTAAATATGAGTGTGAATAAAATATTTTAGCAACTCCAGCAACTAATAGCATGGAAAACTTTGATTTCAGACAGCATATCTTGTTTAAAATGCTGTATGAAAATTATATTTCAGGCAGACTCTTCCACAGCCTCCTTATAAACCCAATGATCCTTCGAGAATACAGCTCTTCATTTCAGAAAAGCTTGGTTCAACACATAGCATCTCTTAGCCTTTTGGAAATGTCTGTTTCACAAAGAAAAGCACTGCACAAGATAGCATATGTACTACTTTATATTGCATACTATACATTTTTGCTGAAACCTTTACTTCATGTTATAGAATTTATGAAAATCCTATCACTTGACTGTATACAGTTTATCAAGAATATAATTTAATTGTATCCACTTACTGAGCATATTCATAAAGAGCATTGCAAGGGAAATTGGATAACCAATCTATTAGTGACCCAATAATAAATGAATTATATATTTTCTTCTGAAACTTTTCTAACATTCTTATGAATGAAATCAAGTCATGTAATAATTCAATTTTTCCTCCCTTCCTTATTTGTGAGAAGGAAAACACTGTTTTCATTGGGCATAAACTCTTGTGAGAAATATAAGGATTTACGATGATTTATCACTTCTGATTAGAAACAGTTTCTTGAATATTTAGTTATTGACTACTTATACTAATAATGATAATGATATTAATAACCATGATGTTCACAAGCACAGTTTTCATTTTATCTTTGGTATTGTTTTTTAACACTCATGTGACGAGTTCCATTAAAATAGACTTGTTTTTTTTTTGCCATGCTGCTCTATTGTTTGGTGCTTGAACCCTGTTATACATGAATGCTTCATATTGCCACTCAGCCTCTTTACATTAATATAATTAATATGCACCCCACCAACATTTTGTGAAACGTCTTAGCACAGGGATAGGCATTACATGATAGATCTTATTTCTTTACCCTAATCTCATTGATGCTTAAGCAAAATAACTAATACTGTTCAAACTAGTACTTTGTTTCTGTTCTTATGTTGCCATCTTGTGGCACAATCTATACTTGCTTGCTGAGGTCATGTTCATAATGGCTTTGCAACCCATGCCTTTGTAATTGTTATTATCAGCATCAGAGAACACTTGCTTCTGAATATTTCTAAAAATGAACATACATTGGCTGGTCTCCTCAAAATCTTATTGAAATCCCATTAATGCAATTATCTAACCAACCAATCACATGGCAGTTGCTTAAATGCATTTAGGGGTGTGGTCCTGGTCAAGACAATCTCCTGAACTCCAAACTGAATGTCTGAATGGGAAAGAAAGGTGATTTAAGCAATTTTGAGCGTGGCATGGTTGTTGGTGCCAGACGGGCCGGTCTGAGTATTTCACAATCTGCTCAGTTACTGGGATTTTCACGCACAACCATTTCTAGGGTTTACAAAGAATGGTGTGAAAAGGGAAAAACATCCAGTATGCGGCAGTCCTGTGGGCGAAAATGCCTTGTTGATGCTAGAGGTCAGAGGAGAATGGGCCGAGTGATTCAAGCTGATAGAAGAGCAACTTTGACTGAAATAACCACTCGTTACAACCGAGGTTAGCAGCAAAGCATTTGTGAAGCCACAACACGTACAACCTTGAGGCGGATGGGCTACAACAGCAGAAGACCCCACCGGGTACCACTCATCAGAATGAGAACATGGATCCATCATGCCTTGTTACCACTGTGCAGGCTGGTGGTGGTGGTGTAATGGTGTGGGGGATGTTTTCTTGGCACACTTTAGGCCCCTTAGTGCCAATTGGGCATCGTTTAAATGCCACGGCCTACCTGAGCATTGTTTCTGACCATGTCCATCCCTTTATGACCACCATGTACCCATCCTCTGATGGCTACTTCCAGCAGGATAATGCACCATGTCACAAAGGTCGAATCATTTCAAATTGGTTTCTTGAACATGACAATGAGTTCACTGTACTAAACTGGCCCCCACAGTCACCAGATCTCAACCCAATAGAGCATCTTTGGGATGTGGTGGAACGGGAGCTTCGTGCCCTGGATGTGCATCCCACAAATCTCCATCAACTGCAAGATGCTATCCTATCAATATGGGCCAACATTTCTAAAGAATGCTTTCAGCCCCTTGATTGAATCAATGCCACGTAGAATTAAGGCAGTTCTCCTGGACCTTAATGTGCTTCTTCTTGAGCCACTCCTTTGTTGTCTTGGCTGTGTGTTTTGCGTCATTGTCATGCTGGAATACCCATCCACGACCCATTTTCAATGCCCTGGCTGAGGGAAGGAGGTTCTCACCCAAGATTTGATGGTACATGGCCCCGTCCATCGTTCCTTTGATGCGGTGCCATTGTCCTGTCCCCTTAGCAGAAAAACACCCCCAAAGCATAATGTTTCCACCTTCATGTTTGACGGTGGGGATGGTGTTCTTGGGGTCATTCCTCCTCCTCCAAACACGGCGAGTTGAGTTGATGCCAAAGAGCTCGATTTTGGTCTCATCTGACCACAACACTTTCACCTAGTTCTCCTCTGAATCATTCAGATGTTGGCAAACTACAGGGGGGCCTTGTGTAACCAATTGTTTTCTTGGTGACTATGGTCCCAGCTGCCTTGAGATCATTAACAAGATCCTCCCGTGTAGTTCTGGGCTGATTCCTCACCGTTCTCATGATCATTGAAACTCCACGAGGTGAGATCTTGCATGGAAACCCAGACCGACGGAGACTGACAGTTATTTTGTTTTTCTTCCATTTGCGAATAATCGCACCAACTGTTGTCACCTTCTCACCAAGCTGCTTGGCGATGGTCTTGTAGCCCATTCCAGCCTTGTGTAGGTCTACAATCTTGTCCCTGACATCCTTGGACAGCTCTTTGGTCTTGGCCATGGTGGAGAGTTTGGAATCTGATTGTTTGATTCCTTCTGTGGACAGGCGTCTTTTATACAAGTAACGAGCTGAGATTAGGAGCACTCCCTTTAAGAGAGTGCTCCTAATCTCAGCTCGTTACCTGTATAAAAGACACCTGGGAGCCAGAAATCTTGCTGATTGATAGGGGATCAAATACTTATTTCCCTCATTAACATGCAAATCAATTTATAACTTTTTTGAAATGCGTTTTTCTGGATTTCTTTGTTGTTATTCTGTCTCTCACTGTTAAAATACACCTACCATTAAAATTATATACTGATCATTTCTTTGTCAGTGGGCAAACGTACAAAATCAGCAGGGGATCAAATACTTTTTTCCCTCACTGTATATGTATATATATATATATATATATAATCATTTAAGGAAATGTATTAGTTTTTGTCCTTATATTGATATATGTGATAACTGAAATCCATGGTAAACACACAGACATTACAATACAGCACTTAAGAGAGCATGAGGGTTCATTTTTTCATAGTTCATCTTAAGATTCTCTGTCTGTGTTGAATTATGTAGTGCTAGGATAGTTATTTGTGTAAGCAAGTATTTTAAATAAAACAGATTATAGCTTTATAGTATTGTTTGTAGACATTTTTGTCTTACACAAACACATAATATTGAACACAACAATAATTAATAATTCATATAAAGGTCCAACTGTGAAATTCTGGAAGTAAGTAAACATGCTTTACTTTAAACCAATCTGTTTTCTTAATTGACCATTCTCAGAGTCACTAAAACTTTTGCTTGTGAGACTCACAAAAATGTACATTATTGAACCATCATTTTTTTAGGCCTGTTAGTAATCATCATCATCATCATAATCATAATAAACAATTAAAAGTACAATTCTCTTACACTGGTGATGTGCTACAGTCTTGGGCCACTGGGGAAGTTTACATGCAGTGTTTTAAACTTGTGGAATGATGATGCACGTGCACATTTGACATGAAAACTTGGTAGAATCAGCTTTAGGGCCAAAATAAATTGCCACAGAGAAGGACGAATAATTTTTGTGAAACGCCCCAAGAACAAGCAGAAACAAAAGACAGCTGCAGTATCACAATGTATTATTATTATTTTTATTTCTTGGCAGACGCCCTTATCCAGGGCGACTTACAACATTTAATTCATGATTATGTTAGTTTGTCCAAATACTTTTGAGCCCCTAAAATTGAGTGGACCACATGTAAAAATGGGTGTAATTCCTACACCGTTCATCCAATTTGGATGTAACTACCCTCAAATTAAACATGAAAGTCTACACTTAAAGCTCTTCTTGATTGTTTCCTTTGAAATCCATTGTGGTGGCATACAATGATGACAATTGTGTCACTGTCCAAATATTTATGGACCTAACTGGATATATTTTGTTTATTGTTGCTTTAAATCATGCCCTCTAAGTGGCGAGCTGATATTGAAGGTGATGTTAAGGTGAAAAGGTCAAGGAAAGTGTTGTCCTTAATGAAAAAAAGTGGAGTTGTTTGATTGTCTTGCTAGGGATAGTGTTGCTAAAAGTTCAACTGGATTGAGGACCAGTCACAGAGAAATGTGCTGCTGTGTAGCCATATGATATACGAGATGGCATATGTACACACACCTCATGAAGATGTTGATGGGGGGTGGGGCACGGTGCTAGTTTTCAAGCCAGCAAAGGGTTGTCTGAAAACTTCAAGATGAGACAAAATATTCATAACTTGAAGATTGTGGGTGAGTCTGCCTCAACAGACAGTGCTGCTGCTTCCCTTTACCTAAGTGAAGAAGTGAAGAAGCTAATCGATGATAAGAGATATAAGCCAGAACAGGTGTTTAACGTCAATGAGACTGTACACTTCTAGAAGAGGATGCCACCCAGAACCTTCTTATCAAAGGACAATAAGCAAGCATCCTTGATGCCATGGAAAATGATTAAACACTGACAGTAAAGCAATGTTGGAAGAACTTCCAGACTGCATCACCATTAAAAAGAATTCGGTTGATGAGATAAAGCAGTCAACTCTCAATGCCTGCTGGTGAAAAATATGGCCTGAAGTCATCAAAAATTTCAAAGGATTGCCCTCCATTAATGTTAAGGTGCACCACATTTTTGAATTGTCATGAAAAGTGGAAGGTGAGGGATTTGAAGACCATGAGGCTGGTGAGGTTGAGGAGCTATTCGTGACTCATGGCCAGGAATTACAAGACCAACAAGAACTCGAAAAAAAAATCGAGTGATGAGGACAAGGACGACAACAATTGGATATGCTGGTTGATGTTCATCCCTTCTTGAAGTGAAGCCTAAAGATCAAGTGATGCTTTTAGGAACTCATGTTGATAAAGTATTTCATAGAGACCTAAAGAAGAAACCGAAACACTTATCAATCCTGATCTACATGAAACCAAAATCCACCACCCCCACCACTGCTGCGGACGACATAATCTCACCACCTCAACCATCCGCCAGTGGCTGTCTGTCCCATCTTGCCTCCAGTTCTTTCATTTGAACAAGTTGTCACATGACAGCCATGGATTCCATGATGTCAGTGTCTCGAGTATTGTTCTCACGCATGTAAACCAGCCTTTCTAGGATTTTCCTGCAAAAACAGCACATGAGCTGTAGTAGAGCTAATTGACATATTAATGCTTTCCCCTTAATTTGCAAGACGTCGGGTAAAGCATTTGCTGCTTTTCTTCAAATGGGTATTGCACTGCTAAACTTTCATGATATTAATTCTAACATGATTTGTGCTGCTAAATTACCTTCTTGCAGCTCTTTTCTCACACAATGTGAGGGACTAAAACACAGCTTTGACCCACTGCTACTGGGAAACTATATTCTGATGTATCCACCATGATGTACAGTTATGTAGCTTGCTATTAGCGATGGGGTAAAGTTCTAATTAATCCCACCCAAAAATACAGTGGTCACATATTCGCTGTATTAAATACTTTAGCAGTACTAAAGGTATACACTGCAGGTAACAAATTAGATGATGCACCCAACATCAATATGTATATTTTTTTGCAAATAAAATGACAAGAACAATGAAAGATCACATTCAACCATAACATTGAAAGATCACATACATCCCAGCATCCATACAAATTAAATGTTGCCTATTGTTCATATATGTTGATATTGAATTTTATATTATGTTTTTTTGTCAATGTGTCAATGTTTGTGTCACAGACGTAACTGTCTAAGCTGTTTAATTTTCTTCCTATTATATTCACGTGTGTTTTGTTATGTTACATTTTAGTTGATACTTCAGACACCTGACATAACCAATACACAATTTTGGAGTGCGGACAGCACCACACTCATCGTGCATCACTGTCAGACAGCACAGCTGTAAACCAGCTCAATCAGCCACTCACTCAGTGTTATCGGGAATAAAAACAATTCTGATATATTATTTCACAGTTTTTGGTATTATTGTTTACACCCCAAGTGCTTTAATTATTTACCAAATGCTAATACTTTAATCTGACATGGCTCACTTATCGTGTTTTTGATTGGCTAATTTTCCAATGATAAACTGCCAACTAAGCCAATGAAAACTCAGTTTCAGGTGAATGTAGCCATGGCTGCTGTAAACTCATAGCAGCTTTATAGTCAAATGAAGATGCTCAAACTAAGTTGACAGAAGGCAAAGAAGAAAAAGGATAGGTAAGTAAACATATTTGATAAATTACCATACAAAGGTGAAAATAAAAAAGTGAAATATTAAAATTAGTGACAGGAATTTTATTCATAACATTTACGTTGTATCGAATTTGTGATCAACATGAAAAGTGTGTGGTTAGGGGGGAAGTATCACAAAAAAAAATGAATAAGATGAGCCACATATAAATAGTAAAATATAAAATATATTTGATATATTAAAATATATAACATTTTAAATATTTAAATAGGTATAGGAAGCAATGTAGAGTTCACACGGCTTGACATATAATAATGTTGAATATTAGAAGTTGTGAATTTAGTTACTGTGTGAACTTGAATTGGAGAGTACAGGTTGTGTGAGTGAGGTTTACTTGTTTATCTCATGCTTCCCCTCCCCCCCAGGCAGTGTTGCCAACTTAGGGACTTTTCAGACCTCTTTGGCGACTTTTATTCAAAAAAGCTCCTAGCGACAAATCTAGCGACTTTTTGGACAAACCTTAGCTACCTTCCGTAGAAGAAAGTCGCCAGTACTGCCCCGCGAGCGCGTGGTCTTGTTTTCCTGCCCGGACTCGGAGGCACGCTTCTCTCTGCGTCTACTCTGTTCAGTGAGACTGACAGAGAGAGAGGGCAGCAGGCGAGAAGGCGGAGCAGCACAATCAGTTGACCGCACGGCAGCTGACATAGACGTGAATGAGCTGCACATGTGCAAACAGCGTTGTCAAGGACCAATCATGAATTTGTATTGTTTTCTCCTCTTTTGTTTTAAATTTAAAGAGTTTAATTTGACAGTTTATTTTTATTCTTTTCATGCACTTAATCACAAGAGATTTTTAGACAGTTGTTCATTCCTGTTTCTGAACTCTCTGAATTCAGACATTTAGACAACTCTGTACATTGTACTTTATTCAAACACATAACAAACTTTACATTTTACTACATGTATATACACACACAATACAATCACAAATATTATTATTATTTTTATTATTTTTATTTCTTGGCAGATGGCCTTATCCAGGGTGACTTATATTAATACAAATACACACAGCATTGGACATTACACACATTCATTAAAAGTAGCTAACGTCACACTCTAAAATATACTCCCAAAAGTATAGAAGAGAATGGCAGTTAATCCCTGAGTTCAAGGGGTGGCTGAAGCCATATGTGGGCAATGACACAAGGGTTTACTGTCTTTACTGCAAGACAGACTTCTGTGCCAAGTTAAAAATTAACCAAGTTGACATTAAAAATCATGTGTCAACTCAGAAGCACACTGAAAAGTCCAAGTCATATAACCGATCTAAGCAATCTACATTGCCATTTTCTTCAAAAAACACTGACTCTTTCAAACAGGCAGAGGCAACATTGGCAAAGGCTTTCGCAAAGCATTGTTCCATTCTTTCACGTGACCACATTGGTCAGGCATGTAAGGCTGCTTTTCCAGATTCCAATGCAGCCCAACATTTTCGGATGCACCGTACAGATTGTACTGAAATGATCAAAGGTGTGTTGGCACCATATTTTCTAAAAAGACCGGTGGCTGACATTGGTGACAGTCAATACAGTAGGCTTTTGAGGGGGAACAGTCAGATCCACTCAAGCTGCTTGTCTACTTAATGAGGCTTATAAAGTCTGTCTGCAGCAGGATCATTAACCCAATGGCAAAAATGTATGTGCTCAAAGAGCCAGTAGATGGACACATCTCTCCCAAGCCATACCTTGGCTATACATTTGAGTCCAAGGCAACACAGTTGAACCTCTCTGCTGAGGAGGAGGATTGCATCCGAAGGAGATGTGTGAGCTACACCATCTCCTTAGCTAATTAACTAAGAGCAAGGCTCCCAGATAATGTGGAGATATTGTAGCACTTGTCTTTGTTCAGTGTGGGGGAGACACTAAAGCACAGCAAGAGCCTGGTAGACATTAAAAAACTTGCAAACCTTTTAGAATATTGCCCAGACACGACAGATACAATTATTAATCATTAATTACTTTCCATTGAAACTAGTTGGCAAATCTGCCTCCTGGTCTCGCACACTGGACACCACGCAGAGTTCAGTTCAATACATGCAGTTCTGCACCCTCTACACCAGTGGTTTTCAAACCGGTCCTGTAGTCCCCCCTGCCCTTCTGGTTTTTGTTCCAACTGAGGTCTTAATTGCTTAATTGAATCCTTAATTACCCTAACAAAGCAATATACCATTCAATTAAGTAATTAAGACCTAGGTTGGAACAAAAACCAGCAGGGCAGGGGGTACTCCAGGACCGGTTTGAAAACCCCTGCTCTACACGCAAGACAACCCCAAACCAAACACACATGACAAGTCAGAAAAAGTCCTGCCGGGACTTGCTTCTGGCAGCAGCCAGACCAAAACAAAGAGCTGAGATTCCCCTGTACATGCACAGTTTGCACTCCACTGTAGCCTACATGGCAGTCCCTCGAATAAAATAATGTAATAGGGACAGTTCTGGGTGTTCTACAAATTGATGGTTCTTTCAGAAAAATAGGGTGATGGGGCAATCGAATGTGCATATACAGTGAGGGAAAAATGTATTTGATCCCCTGCTGATTTTGTACGTTTGCCCACTGACAAAGAAATGATCAGCCTATAATTTTAATGGTAGGTGTATTTTAACAGTGAGAGACAGAATAACAACAAAAAAATCCAGAAAAACGCATTTCAAAAAAGTTATAAATTGATTTGCATGTTAATGAGGGAAATAAGTATTTGATCCCCTATCAATCAGCAAGATTTCTTTCCCAGGTGTCTTTTATACAGGTAACGAGCTGAGATTAGGAGCACTCTCTTAAAGGGAGTGCTCCTAATCTCAGCTCGTTACCTGTATGAAAGACACCTGTCCACAGAAGCAATCAATCAATCAGATTCCAAACTCTCCACCATGGCCAAGACCAAAGAGCTGTCCAAGGATGTCAGGGACAAGATTGTAGACCTACACAAGTTTGGAATAAGCTACAAGACCATCACCAAGCAGCTTGGTGAGAAGGTGACAACAGTTGGTGCGATTATTCGCAAATGGAAGAAACACAAAATAACTGTCAGTCTCCCTTGGTCTGGGGCTCCATGCAAGATCTCACTTCGTGGAGTTTCAATGATCATGAGAACGGTGAGGAATCAGCCCAGAACTACACGGGAGGATCTTGTTAATGATCTCAAGGCAGCTGGGACCATAGTCACCAAGAAAACAATTGGTAACACACTACGCCGTGAAGGACTGAAATCCTGCAGCGCCCGAAAGGTCCCCCTGCTCAAGAAAGCACATGTACAGGCCAATCTGAAGTTTGCCAATGAACATCTGAATGATTCAGAGGAGAACTGGGTGAAAGTGTTGTGGTCAGATGAGACCAAAATCGAGCTCTTTGGCATCAACTCAACTCGCCGTGTTTGGAGGAGGAGGAATGTTGCCTATGACCCCAAGAACACCGTCCCCACTGTCAAACATGGAGGTGGAAACATTATGCTTTGGTGGTGTTTTTCTGCTAAGGGGACAGGACAACTGCACTGCATCAAAGGGACGATGGACGGGGCCATGTGCCATCAAATCTTGAGTGAGAACCTCCTTCCCTCAGCCAGGGCATTGAAAATGGGTCGTGGATGGGTATTCCAGCATGACAATGACCCAAAACACACAGCCAAGGCAACAAAGGAGTGGCTCAAGAAGAAGCACATTAAGGTCCTGGAGTGGCCTAGCCAGTCTCCAGACCTTAATCCCATAGAAAATCTGTGGAGGGAGCTGAAGGTTCGAGTTGCCAAACGTCAGCCTTGAAACCTTAATGACTTGGAGAGGATCTGCAAAGAGGAGTGGGACAAAATCCCTCCTGAGATGTGTGCAAACCTGGTGGCCAACTCCAAGAAACGTCTGACCTCTGTGATTGCCCACAAGGGTTTTGCCACCAAGTACTTAGTCGAAGGGGTCAAATACTTATTTCCCTCATTAACATGCAAATCAATTGATAACTTTTTTGAAATGCATTTTTCTGGATTTTTTTGTTGTTATTCTGTCTCTCACTGTTAAAATGAACCTACCATTAAAATTATAGACTGATCATTTCTTTGTCAGTAGGCAAACGTACAAAATCAGCAAGGGATCAAATACTATTTTCCCTCACTGTATAGCAGCTCCAGAGTTAGCACCCAGGTGACGTCATGGCCGATTTCTCAATCTTTGATTTCTGGTACATAGAATGAGCTGGATATGATAAGCTCACTCCACCGAATATGTTTCTACTTATAGAATAACCTGAGAAATTATGGATTTTCTGAGGAGTTCCTCTTTAAGTAATTGAGAGCTCAGTTGGAACAAGAAATGGAATCGAGGGGGGGACAACCTCCAGGACCAGGGTTGAGAACCACAGGCCTAGTAAAATGGCACGTGTGATTATTTTATGCTGATATCCAATTTTTTTGGCTGTGTTTGTAGTGTGTAATTTTGTTTTTGTTGTTAATTTTCCTGTTAATGCAACATGAAATAAAGTATGACTTGAATTCAGTTTATTTCTACAATAGCCTTGCATTATTTCAATTATATAAATGCCTCAAGTGGTGTACTAATAGCATTGTTTAATTTATTAACTTAAAGTCAGACTTGCAACTTTGATATGATTGATATAATAATGTTATACAGAAGTCAGAATCCAACGTTAGATTTTGGTCATATAATGGTTGTATGTGAAAGCTGGAATGACGTCAGATTCTGCCATCGTAACAACGACATTATTCTTATGTCAACTTTTTATATACATCCACTATATGACCAGAGTCTGACATTGGATTCTGACATCTATACCACGTTATATAGAAGTCAGCATCTGATGTCAGATTTTGGTTAGATAATGGTTGTATGTGAAAGATGGAATGACATCAGATTCTAACATCATTCCAAATTTCAAGTACAACAATTATATGACCTAATTCTGTTGTCGGATTCTGACGTCTATACAGTGTCATTACAACTAACTGAGCCAGCTGGGTGATTTCTTTGGACATTTGAAAAAATATTATAATGGACCTATCTTTTTTACTGGACTTAACAACTGGAAGTCTTTGGTTTTTCTTTTCTACATTTTCCTCATAAAGAGAAGGATTTTTTTTCAAATGGCAGTCCAATCCTGAGTGACATCACCACTGTAATGTTGAACATTATGGGTCACTTGTATTATGTAGTTTATAATAATAATAATAATAATAATAATAATCATCATCATCACCGTTTTTTTGAAGTTGCCTATGGGTTTTGTGTCCAATGTCTCCTTCATATTAGGAAAGGAAGTTGATCACTATATAGCCTATAATTTATAGGATATATCTCCCATCTCCCCATCCATCTGAGTTTATACCTTAGCAAACTCTATAATTGCTCATTGTCTGGGATATTTGTTTTAACCGGGAGGTGGGTCATGTTCAAAACCGGACATGAAGCACACACATTCAAAAATATGCACACAGAAACAAAAAATGCACTTATCCATGTTTAAACACACACAGTACAAATTATTATTAAACTAAGGTAAATGTTGTTTTTTAGAACTGTAAAATTCCTTTTTTATTTTACAAATCCAAGCAAGATGCTTACTTGCTTCTTTACACAGTATGCACTGCAGTGAAGAGCATTTGTTCAGTACAAAGAGAAAAGTGGACTAAGCACAACTACACCAGTATAATCAGTATTTCATGAAGCAATGCCCCTTCTTGCTGTGCTAATCTGCCATGGAACAGATCCTACAGTGTTGAAGCAGGTCTTATATCCTTCACAAAGTGCAAATGCTGTGCATTTGCATATCCTCCCTGATTAGGCAATGGATTCCCTGCATTAACACAATCTATTCTTCATCATCTTCTTCCTCTACCCCGTCCTCATCTGTTGATGTTTCAGTGGAGTCTTCCCAAAACACAGACATTTATTTTTATTTTTAACCGTAACATATAGTTCTGTAATTGAATTGTTTTTGTTTGCACTAAATGGGATCACTTCCTTTTGACGCAATGCGACATGCTGGTGTGTCCCAGGCTTTATGCTTTTGATTTACAGCAAAGAACACCAGGTTTCTATGTTTTCATGAGCCATTACTGCCTCTCACAGGGAGCACTCTTCCGCCCTCCGTTTTCTCTTGAATAACAATGTGATTGGCTCATGGTGCCTCTCATGCTGCCTGCCCATTTGGGAAACCACACCATCAACAATTGTCTCCTCCCTGTTCACAGGTCCTGATATTTTAGATTTAATACAGTGAGAAGCTGTGCAGTGAGATTTCCTCCTGCAACTCTCCTGCAACTTTTCACATTCACATCTTGCAGACATTTTTTATAAATTCGTGCCCTAAGTCTTTTTCTGTTAGGTTCCTTCTGGATTCCAACTTCTGGGAAATGAAGACCATACTTTTCTTGTGTTTAAGTTGGCAAGTTATTCCTTCACTAAGCCAGGTATCCTCCTTAATTAAGCTTATGGTTTGTTTTTATCTGCCAGTATCTGCAGGTTCCACTTCTGTTTCATCATCTATTATCACATTATTTGAACAGTTTATTCTTATTCTTTGAGATGGTGGGCCCAATATACAGCTCTGGAAAACATTAAGAGACCACTGCAAAATTATCAGTTTCTCTGGTTTTACTATTTATAGGTATGTGTTTGGGTAAAATGAACATTTTTGTTTTATTCTATAAACTACTGACAGCATTTCTCCCAAATTCCAAATAAAAATATGAATGGAATGGAATGGCTGCCATACATGTAGAGATGCTGAATTAAGAAAAAATTGCAGTGGTCTAAATTTTTTCCAGAGCTGTATATACACTCACCTAAAGGATTATTAGGAACACCATACTAATACTGTGTTTGACCCCCTTTCGCCTTCAGAACTGCCTTAATTCTACGTGGCATTGATTTAACAAGGTGCTGAAAGCATTCTTTAGAAATGTTGGCCCATATTGATAGGATAGCATCTTGCAGTTGATGGAGATTTGTGGGATGCACATCCAGGGCACGAAGCTCCCGTTCCACCACATCCCAAAGATGCTCTATTGGGATGAGATCTGGTGACTGTGGGGGCCAGTTTAGTACAGTGAACTCATTGTCATGTTCAAGAAACCAATTTGAAATGATTCGACCTTTGTGACATGGTGCATTATCCTGCTGGAAGTAGCCATCAGAGGATGGGTACATGGTGGTCATAAAGGGATGGACATGGTCAGAAACAATGCTCAGGTAGGCCGTGGCATTTAAACGATGCCCAATTGGCACTAAGGGGCCTAAAGTGTGCCAAGAAAACATCCCCCACACCATTACACCACCACCACCAGCCTGCACAGTGGTAACAAGGCAAGATGGATCCATGTTCTCATTCTGTTTACGCCAAAGTCTGACTCTACCATCTGAATGTCTCAACAGAAATCAAGACTCATCAGACCAGGCACCATTTTTCCAGTCTTCAACTGTCCAATTTTGGTGAGCTTGTGCAAATTGTAGCCTCTTTTTCGTATTTGTAGTGGAGATGAGTGGTACCCGGTGGGGTCTTCTGCTGTTGTAGCCCATCCGCCTCAAGGTTGTACATGTTGTGGCTTCACAAATGCTTTGCTGCATACCTCGGTTGTAACGAGTGGTTATTTCAGTCAAAGTTGCTCTTCTATCAGCTTGAATCAGTCGGTCCCATTCTCCTCTGACCTCTAGCATCAACAAGGCATTTTCGCCCACAGGACTGCCGCATACTGGATGTTTTTCCCTTTTCACACCATTCTTTGTAAACCCTAGAAATGGTTGTGCGTGAAAATCCCAGTAACTGAGCAGATTGTGAAATTCTCAGACCGGCCCGTCTGGCACCAACAACCATGCCACGCTCAAAACTGCTTAAATCACCTTTCTTTCCCATTCAGACATTCAGTTTGGAGTTCAGGAGATTGTCTTGACCAGGACCACACCCCTAAATGCATTGAAGCAACTGCCATGTGATTGGTTGGTTAGATAATTGCATTAATGAGAAATTGAACTGGTGTTCCTAATAATCCTTTAGGTGAGTGTATATATATATATATATATATATATATATATATATATATTGACAGATATATACAAAGAAACTCACATTCATATATGTACACGCACCGAACGCGACAGCAAGGTTTATATGCATTTTTGCATTACATCTACTTGGTGTAACATTGGTTACTATTGTTAACAGACCATTTATGGGTTATCTATTTGAAATAAATATTGGGGTGTAAAAATATGCAGTGACATATCAAGCTTATGTAATTAAGTCAAATGTAAATTAAGCTCCATTGTAAAACAAACAGCTAATCTATTTCACATATAATCTAAATCTGAACACCAGGTAGCAGTATTGCTCCACTGAAATGAATTAGTCCCTTTCAATCTGGGTTAAAGTAAACCTTTTTTAACACTGACTTGTGTTTAGCAATGTGCTTCTAGCAGTTTCTGTGGCAATCTTAAATGAACAAGACAACACATTCAACAATTATGTTAATATCATGTTTAAGTTCCCTCCAGTTTAAAGTGACATATCTGAGCTTAAACAAATACATTACATTTGGTAAAACAGAACATGTTTTTTTTTTATAATTAGTATTTCAAGGAAACCATTATTATTATTATTATTATTATTATTATTATTATTATTTATTTATTTATTTATTTATTAGCAGACGCCCTTGTCCAGGGCGACTTACAATATATAAGAGCAATACAAACTGCAATAATACAGTGCAGTTCAAGGCATAATACATTACATTTACACAAGTGTATATGAGATATACAGTACCATATATCTATGTGGAATCGTGATATACAGCCCTGTCCTTTACTTCCTTATACTGATGCTTCACAGTCTGTGCCCCTTCCTAAGATTTCTCTCCAGTAGTGACTTAGGCCATTCATCATTATGATTGTCTTCTAACATTGGCGCTCATAACTTGGTTTCAAAATACTGTTCATGCATCATCCAGCCTTGATTATGTCAATCCCTTGGGCAGCCAATTTGTAGCAGGGTTTTGACTTGAAGGGGCTATACAGAGCCCAAGTAAGGCTGCATTCCTCATGTCATACTATGGCAGCATGATTCTTATTCTTTCTGCATCGTGAATGGTGTAACAACGTCTTTAAATATTGAATTTTCAATCACCTGGAGATGTTTCAGTTGGAGCCTCAGATCATATGCAGTGACATAAAGGTCTTCATATATTTGTTAATGTGCAGAGAATTTATACAGATAAAGAAAACTCCCTAAGAAGCCATTCCAATTATCTCTACTCATTATTATCCTATTCAAGCTTATTTAAAGAATTAATATCTAGATTATCAATGTATTTTAAATGGCTTAATTACATTATTATAGATACAGTTACTTATACTATAAATGTGAAAGTGGTGGATAGAGATATAAGGCTATTGACTGCAAGATAGATAAGCTCTGCAGATGTCTTCAATTAGAGAGAAAGAAGAAAGATACATATAGGTGTTTCTTGATATTTTTAAATTAGGAGTCTGCCAAGTGTTGCAAGGAAATGGCTGATATTCCAAAATCATACTAAGTATAATGGTTATAAAAAGGGCAATAACTGTAAGTTTTAAGTATTGAGAGAAACACCAATAAATATATACTCCTAACTAAACTACAATAGCGATAATTGTTAATAGGGCTGTAAGCACATTAATTTTTACATTTAAACGGGCAGTTATAATTATATATAATTGTAATTAAATACATATATAAAATCCTCCTTATTATACGTTTTCCACAGTATCATAAACCTCAGTGATTTATTAACTTTTCTGTGTTTGAATGAAACATTATTTTCTTGTTACTTAAATAACAGTATAAGGAAGAACACTGGCTCAACAAAGACACCACTCAAACCAAAATTAGTAGTTAATAAAATCCAAACATAATGTTTTATAAGAAAATATCCCCTTGGCTTAAGAATTACTGAATTAGATTTGTCTTTTTTCAGTTTATTTTAAGCAAACATATTCCATCATGTTTCCTCCAGTACCGGCAATGGCAGGAATAATCCTATTAAGAAACATTTGTACTGTAATCAGGATATTTTCACAGTGAACAAAGTAAATTACTATGCAGGCTAAACAGAAAAAGTGCATGAATTATTTATTATGAAAAGCACTTCATACATATCAGAAGGTGTTTTGATATTCCTGAAAAAAAATAGAAAGAAAAAAACTTACACAAAAAAGAAAGTATTTATTTGAAAACAAACAAAGAAAAATAAAAACTACTGCAGTTCTGGCTATTTAATGTAGGAGGAGTCAAACTCCACTGATGAATGTTATGGTGTCTTTTGACTTTTGGAGCAGATCAGTTATTAAATGATCATGTTACAAATACTTTTAAATGTGATCAACTTGATTTAATAAAATAATATGTTCCGTCACAGTTAGTTAATCGATCTAACCATCTGATTATCCGAAAATACTGATTACTCTTCCTTATGCCTCAATGTTTTTTGGATGCGTTTTGGAAGTCATACTGTTCTGGACATTCATTGGGGCCAATAGCTTTACATAGACTTTAAGGTTAATGGGTCCTAATCTGTGTTTATAAACATTTAGACATATGACTAGGGTATAAAACATTTGCATACATCTGATAGAATGCAGCAGCAAGGTTTATATGCATTTTTGCATTACATCTACTTGGTGTAACATCGGTTACTATTGTTAACATACCATGTATGTGTTATCTATTTGAAATAAACAGTGGGGTGTAAAGAGGAGAATAGAAAAGAGATCCTCAGTGATCTTCAGTGGTTCAGTTTTTTTCAGCCAGCACCAAATAATTTACTATGAAATCTTCACTGCTTTACACTGTGTAGAAAATGATTAAAACATCTGCATTGATATCTACATGTTATACATACAGACATTTTATAGGAAATAACAATGTCATTTTTTTAATAAATGGATTGGTCGAATGGATGGAAAAAACTGAACCGTTGAAGATCCCTGAGGAATGCAATTGAGAATCTGTGCTAAATTATACAGACCATACAATACATATATTTGTTTTTCATCCTGATAGATGAACAGATGACTATTACCTGGATGCATAAACACTAAGGATATGTGAAGAGTTATGAGATGATTTGGAGAGCTTCACTGTGGGCAAATGTGCTGCTCCAGAAGCCCAGAAGATAACTGCTAAAAGCTTATGCCACAAGGAGGTTCATCCAAGATGTTCCACTGGCTGTTTCTATCTTATACTTTTCTGTGAATGCACCTTAATTTCTATCCGGATTATGCTGAAACGCAATGCAAAGTCCTCTCAATTTGTGACACTGCATTTACTCGTGACATGCCTCTTGCTCCACCCTCTTGCTAGTATCCTGGCATCTGTCAAGTCCTTGTATATCTCCTTCTTGAACTGTAAAATTAGGCTTTCAAGTTTTAAATCCCATCTTTTAATACCTGAGAGGAACATCCTAAATATGTGGCTAAGGCCACAAATAAAGCATGCACACCACACACTTTTTTTTTTTTTTGCCGATGATGATTATATCTGCCTAAACAACCATATATATATATATATATATATATATATATATATATATATATATATATATATATATGCAATTTCACACCCTGGTTGCTTCTTAAAATACAATGTTTTATTCTGCCCAGCCAATGAACACTTAAATGACCATGTATTTAGAAAAAGCAGCTAAATTACCATGTCTGTATCCAGTGTTAACATCCTTTTGATGAATGTTTGAAACTATCAGAACTGTAAAGCTGCACAGCAGAAAGAGTGACCTAATTCCTGGAACTCCTCTGTCACCTCCTGCTGAGGTTACATTGGAAGCCTGCTCAGAGGGAGATCATGCAGGTTGCAAGTTCAGTGTTTGAGCTGTTTTTATTCAATTTAATTGTTCAGTTGTGAGTTACCTGTCAACAGAAAGAAGACATTCTACAGAGTTAACACTGATACGTTAGATGCTGTAAAATGAGAGGAATGGTGTCTAAAAGCAATATCATATATCTTTACAAGACCAGATTTTCTACTTATTTAATATCTGCATCTCCAGTGTATTATACAATGTCTGCAGTGGATAATAAAAAGTGCTGACATAGATATGTTTTGATTGATTTGATTGTGAGGTGGGTAGGAGGGGAGTAGGGGGAGAGTTATATAAAAATTAAACAAACACATAGTAACTGAAATGTAGCATTCACAAAGGCATCAGCATGAAAAACAAGTTACATAATTCCTAAATAAATAAAGCACTAGATGTTATCCATATTTAACAACTGAGGTGTTAACAAGCTGATGGCCTGGGAAATTAGATCCTTTTTAGATCGACACCTGGGAGCCAGAAATCTTGCTGATTGATAGGGGATCAAATACTTATTTCCCTCATTTTCATGCAAATCAATTTATAACTTTTTTGAAATACGTTTTTCTGGATTGTTTTGTTGTTATTCTGTCTCTCACTGTTAAAATACACCTACCATTAATATTATAGACTGATCATTTCTTTGTCAGTGGGCAAACGTACAAAATCAGCAGGGGATCAAATATTTTTTCCCTCACTGTATGGGAGCAATGTTGACTGGTTCACTTTCCATGTCAGAGGTGTAAATTATGAGTGTTATACCATTGTAGTGGCCCTGAATTGGTAACAATATTACTGTTAATGAAAATGTGAATAGTGTTAGTGAAATTCTGTGGCACCAAACAGGGTTCCCATGGTCATGGAAAAACCTGGAAAGTCAGGGAAAAAAACATTGACCTGGAAAGTCATGGCAAAGTCATGGAAAATGGAACCCTGAATTGAGTGGGAACCCTGAACAAAGCTACCATGACTTTCATGTATGTAACTGTAACCCACAGAGTAGTAGTATTTGCTTAATAATGATGTAAAAAGGCTCTTGTACACCAGAGGTAAGGTGTATTCTTTGATTTATCAAATACATGTTTTGCCAATATATATGATGATTAATTCTCAGTGTACATAATATATACAGCTCTGGAAAACATTAAGAGAACACTGCAAAATTATCAGTTTCTCTGGTTTTACAATTTATAGGTTTGTGTTTAAAATTAAATTAAATTAAATTAAAATTAACATTTTTGTTTTATTCTATAAACTACTGACAACATTTCTCCTAAATTCCAAATAAAAATATGAATGGAAAGAAATGGCTACCATTACAGGTAGAGATGATGATTTAAGAAAAATTTGCAGTGGTCTCTTATTTTTTTTCCAGAGCTGTACATACAGTGCCTTGCAAAAGTATTCAAAAATTACAAAATGAAGCATACACATTTTCTAACTTAATATTTTATTAAAAACGTGAATTCTCAAACTGAAGACTTTTAAAGATAAGTTACAGTAAATGCCAGAAAAACTAAAGAGAAAAAAAATGAAATATGTTGATTGCAACTCAATAGTTGGTGAATGCACCTTTGGCAGCAATAACAGTTTTTATGTACTTTGCACAGTGGCTTGGTGCAATTTTTGTCCATTATTTTTGACAGATTTGCTTAAGTTCAACTTTGCTTAAGTTGCCTGGGAATTGCTTTAGGACAACAGTTTTCAAGGCGTTCCACATATTCTCCATAGTATTCAAGTCAGGACTTTGACTGGGCCACTCAAGGACATTCACTTATTATTTTGCAACTCTGGTGTTGCTTTGGCCTTGTGCTTTGGATTATTGTCCTGATGAAAGGTGAATTTTCACCCCAGTTTTAAGTCTTTAGCAGACCGAAACTATTTTTCCACTGGTATTTGCATGTACTTTGCTCCATCCATGTTTCCTTCAATCCTAACAAGCTTTTCACTCTCTGCTGAGGAGAAGCATCCCCATAGCATGATGCTGCCACCATCAGGCTTGACTGTAAGGATGGTTGTAATTGGGGTGTGTGCAGTGTTGGGTGTGTCCTAAAAGTATAATTTGGCATTTATACCAAAAAGTTCCAATTTAATCATTTTTGCAGGATCATTTGGATGCTTTGTTGTGGACTCCATGTGGGCTTGAAGATGGCTAATTTTAAAGGCTTCATTCCTGCCACACTGCCATACAGACTAGTTTTGTGAAGTGTTCTCAATATTTTACATGTACATTTTCTCCCATCTCAGCCACTGAAATCTGGAATTCTTTCAAAGTTTGTCACTGACCTCACAATGGCTTCCCTCACCAGCTTCCTCCTTGGGTGGTACAATGCACCTTCCATTTATTGATGATTGGGTAGACTGTGCTCCAGGGACATTCAGAGACTTTTTTAACCTTTCTCCTGACTTAATTAATTTTATCCCTGACTTGCTTTGAAAGCTCCTTGGTCTTCATGGTTGAGTATTTACTTGAAATTCATTACCTCAACAAGGAACCAAACCATAACCTGGTGTTTTTATTCTGAAATCATGAGAACCACTATTATTGCACACAAGGCCATTCAACTAATTGTGTGGCATATTAAGCTGATTTTGGGCACCTGAATCGGGGGCAGACTGGAGCCAAAAATCGGCTTGGGAAGTTCAGGTTCAATCATGACTTTTCCATTTTTATTTAAAATGAGTTATCTATTTATTAAGTATTTTTATTTTTGCTTTGAATGTGGGGAGTAGGTTGTGTATATGATACATTAATTCCTACATAAAGTGTCATAACATCATGACAGGTGGAACATGCTTTAAAGCAACAAAGTGTGAAAAGTGCGAGAGGGTGAAACTGTTTTAAGGAAAACTTTTTACGTTGTACAGACAAAAAGTCAAACGTCATTCAATTATTTACATCTGCTTAAAAGTCCAAGGCTAATAATTTTCTAATGAGCTCTACAGTTTGTCTCTCTTTATACAAGACCTATTTCCTGTTTCATCACTACTGCAAGTAAAATCTTCACATAAACTGTTTGTCTTGTATTTTCTATACATCAGAAAAAGATTGTACATAACATAAATATTTACAGTTTAAATGTAAAACAGACTGCCTTAACAATTGCTACTGTAACTTTTTAAAACTACCGCTATTACTACACTTATTGTATTAAAATACATAACAAAAACACTTCTCTACATTCCAGTAATGAATGCTTTTTTATTCTAAACTAAATAGGACATGGTCTCATGCTTGGCACACCTGGCAGGTTCCCAGAGGCAGCTCTGTATTGACAGCTGACACATTGTCTTTTGGAATTCAGTTTTTATAGGCAGGGGGTAAACAATTAAAACTGTATACAAATGGATGTTAGTTCAGATACATCTGAACAGTTATCTTTATTTTAGAAGTGGAAATATCACACAATTTGTAAAATTATAGCCATATACTGCTTCCCAAACATCTGCGAAAACAAATGCATACATTTGTAAAATAATAATCCGCCTCCGGTAAATTGTGTGCCATATGCTGTTTATGCCCTTGACTATGGTTTAATGTAAATATAGGAATAAACTTGAAAAATCCACATTGTATTGTGAAAAGTTCAATATTTTATCTGTAACCAGCTGATCACTGACTTTCACAACAAACCAACAGAAGTTAATTATTATTTTATATTATACGATCTTTAATTGGTATTTAATGGAAATAGACTCCCTAATGTCTAGTACTTTCAAATATTAACCATCAAACCTTTTAAGGAGTATGTATACCTTGACAAGTGTTATAAATTATTAATGTTGTATTGATGTTGCTCAAACTCTGTCAAGATAATGAACCTCAGACAACTATGATAACCCTTAATTTATTATTGAAGTTTCCTCAGTTGTTATAGCACATACTTTAGCATTCCTAAATTAATTGTCAGAACAGTGATTAGATCCATGTGGGACACAATAATTACATCCCACACATGAGAGTGTCCAAAAATCATCTTGGTTGCCATTCTTTGAGGAACTGACAGCTGTATTCAGATGCCTGTACAGACTACTTTATCTATGTTTGTGTGGAAAGCATTTTATCTGATACCAGTCAAGTACAAACTAAAATTCTTCTATTAGATCTGCCTCTTCCCATTTTCCAGGGAAGCTGAACCATAAGAAAGTGCCTTATCTGACAATGAACATTTTATAGTAAATTACATTGCTGGTTTTTAGTTATCAATCCACTCCACAGGTCGAAATTCTTCTTCTTCTTCAATTTTTTTCAGATAATGTACCACCATTAAATGCACAGGAGTGCTCCTGTTATTTCATAATGAAACAAGATATTGCCCTGCATTCATTTCTAATTATTCTGTCCCCACTGCAAAGGTGGGCTTAAAGCACTGCCAAGGACAGAAATAAGAGTTGGCAAGTTCATCTCTTAAGGGGTTGTGCACACTTTAAACACATGGATATGGAAGTGTCACTTTGAGGTCAGTTATAGAGAAATCCATCTGTCATTTCCAATGTTGCTTTCTCTTTTAGTCTCACATCCTTTCAGCTCCCGGTGCCAATATTAACATAATTTCCCCCATAACTTTAAAAGACTTATCTGTCATTAACACTGCGAGCCTTGTCAGACTCAATCCTTGAAGCTTTTAAGTTAAATGTTAAAGAAGCATTAGAGATTCATATACAACTGCATACATGTATGTATAGTAAGCATTATGGACAAGCTATGCTGCTGACCTTAGCATACTTATAATGAAGATCCTGCAGTTCCCACCAGGATAATGCAATTTTTATACTGCTGTTCTTTAAAGGCAATTCTTAACTGACCATATCTTAAAGGTCTGCTATGAGTAGCCCTCTGTCTTGACTGAAAATCCATTCCAACTGTACTGCAATGTCCTACATGAGAGACAGACTAAGCTTGTACATGTTTTATAAGACAAATGACACAATGTTGCACTTGCCATCCATCAAAATGTAGTGGCAACTGTCATTAGCAGCAATCAATGATTGCCTTAATCACTGAACTGAAGCATTTTTCACATTTATTCATCGCTATGCTTTTGTTAGTGACAGAAAAACAGTAAAAAGGATCCAAATCCATAAACATGAAAAAATTGAGTCTTTTTGATATTGTACAGTTTTTTTTTCACTGTATACATAGTCTTCTAAGATCAGTACAAATATGTCTAACCATATGTATCATATACAGTGATCATACCACAGTGGAAAAATATTTATTAAAAATTAAGATGTATTCATAGCTTGCACTTGGGACAGTTAATCATGACCCTGTGATTTATACCACAATTCTATAATTACGATACATAATATGTGTAACCTATTTGCTGGTTTAGTCAAAATTAACATGATCTTTAACCAAGTGTTCGACACCAGGGATGGAGAATATTAATAATTAGGTTTTTCACTAAATATACACTTGAAAATAAATTCAGCATCACCTGGATATGTTGAGTTGGATAAGGTCTGGATATTATCATTCAGTATTACCATTATATTTTATTTTTAACTTGTCCAGATTTTGTGAATGGGCTATTACCGGCAAATCGTTGCCGGCAATTTTCCGGCAAGCTTTCCTGATTAATTACCGGCAATTTTCTGGCAACATGTCTGTGTGAATGGAGCAGGTCACGTCCTTGTGTAGTCGATGCAGTGCATTAGCTAACTGCCGTAACCAATCAGAATAGAGGCGCATTTTTGCGACCACAACAGGACAAGGTTAAGCCACCTTTGAACAAGAACTTGTGACCATAACGAGAAACGCAATGGGTTGTTAAAAATGGCGGAGATTGAAAATAATATAGTCACAGGTTGGCATATGTAATGCTAACATATGTCAGATGTTATATACCAATGAATCATGCAAAATATATTATCTCTATACAGGCAAACGTGTTACACCCTCACACTGGATTAGTTTCAAACAAAATCGTTTTGGTTTGTTTGCTTTGAAACAATGTATGGAAGCTCGTTTTTCACACGTGTCTTGTGTACAAACGTGCTCAATTCGTTTGGAAACTAACTCGGGTTTGTTTTTGTGGTTCACTTCCATGTTTTCTCAGGACTCAGATCAATGGTGCTCATATTGCAATAATCAAGTTTAAATAGTTTAATGAAATTAAAGGATGCTGATCAGGGGCGTCGCTAGACCATGACGGTACGACCGGAGGGGGGCGGGTGGGGTGCTGACGGTGATTTCTCCGGTAGGAGCGGGGGGAATCTTAATATTAATACGAATTCAGATTAGCGGTGAGGCTGATCTGCATGAGTCTGTTTCGTTTTATCCAAGATATAGGTTTATGAAAAATGTAAATAGACAACATGTATTTGCAAGGATAGGACAGAGACAAGCAGGGTAGATAATATTAAAAGTGAGAGTGAGAGGAGATCTGTCCAGTACACAAGTCGAGGCACAACACATGTAAAATAAGAAACAAGTATTATGATTACGCTACCCGTTCCTACAATTCAGATCTCATACACAACTAGGTTTTATGTCATTGTGATTTACCTAATTCTTGATTAGTACACGAAAAATATACTACCTGTGTGGTTTACTGAGATTCAGTTATGCAGACGGTCGAAATCGGGGAGGGCTGGCAGACTGCGTCGACTTGAGGACGGCTGCAAAGCTTTCAGGTTTTTGGTGGAGAAGTTCTGATTCTGGTTGCATTCAGTCTTCCTGGATTTCATCTCCTTGGTTTCTTCTCCCAGGTTGTTCCATTCCAAATTGTACCACTCCATCCCACTCCACTCCAAATTGCTAGTTTTAACTTTCTATTTTATACGTTTTAGACAAAGAGATTTAAATCTCTTTCCTTCCAAACTTCTGATTGGTCAGGTTTGGGGTAATAAAATTGAAATTCAAAATCAAAGCAGGCTTTGCCATTTCTCTCCTTTGATTCCTACAGAATGTGTATTGGGGGTGTGAAGGCTTTGAGGAATGTGAAAAATGGTTCCAAATGTACCTAGAGTTTCTAACTCTATATTGTTATATTAATTACATTTTCAAGTCCCTCAAAGCACAACCTTACAGTTGATACCAGAGGTAAACAGAAGTATTTACAAGTTGCCACAGAGAGAGACAGGAGAGTACAGGTGAGAGGTAGCCATCTTGTTGTTTGACTAGTTTCAGACCAGTCTTAGCATTGCTCATTTTGTTTTAAGTTTTCCTTAATTGACGTTAGCATTGTCTGTAGTTTGCCTAAATTGAAGTCAATTCAGTTCAGCTGCTGTGTTGGGGAAAGTAAACGGGTTGGAGAAGAGAGATTTTTTCTAGGACTAGCAGGAATTCTGTTGCAGGAGGATCCAGGTGGGGCCAGTTAGGTGTGAATTGGGGGTAGGTAGACAAAAGCTACTTAAAGCAGCGGTCGCTGACAAAAGTTAGACAGTTGACTAGCAGCAGGAACCAAGAGAAGTATAAAGAAACAAACAAAAAAAAAAGTAACATTTAGAAGCATGTGGCCACTACAGTGTCAGGTTTGCAGAATGATTGCCTTCCTGGATGAACTAAAAAAATGGAGGTATCTTGGAAAACAAACAAGATGTGGCAAATATTCTAAATGAGTATTTCACAGAGGTTTATACAAAAGAAAAAACAAATGACATGCCACATGTTGACAATCAGTCCAGTCAAACCCTAAGAGAGATCAAGGTACTAAAGGGACTAGCAGAATTAAAAACAAACAAATCACCTGGGCCAGATGGGATATTTCCAACAGTACTTAAAGAAATGAGGGAAATTATTTATAGGCCACTAACTCAATTATTCCAAATGACACTTAGAACAGGGGATGTGCCCACTGACTGGAAGACAGCAAATGTCATACCAATCCACAAGAAAGGGGACAAAACTGAGCCAGGAAATTACAGACCAATCAGTCTCACCTGCATCACTTGTAAAATTTTGGAAAAAATGATTAGACAGAAAATAGAGGAGCATTTTAATGAAAACCATATTCTTGGAGATAGTCAACATGGGTTTAGACGAGGCAGATCATGTCTTACTAATTTATTAGAATTTTTTTAACATGCAACTGCAGCTGTAGATCACGTGAAAGCATATGATATGATATACTTAGATTTCCAAAAAGCTTTTGATAAGGTTCCACACCAAAGACTGACCCTCAAATTGGAAGCTGTAGGCATTCAGGGTAATGTAAGTCGATGGATTATGAACTGGTTGATGTATGGGAAGCAGAGGGTGTCGATTAGAGGAGTTGCTTCTAACTGGAGTGAGGTTGTTAGTGGAGTTCCACAGGGATCAGTACTAGGGCCTTTGCTTTTTCTAATCTATATTAATGATCTGGACTCTGGGATAGTTAGCAAACTTGTCAAATTTGCAGATGATACTAAAATAGGTGGCTCAGCAGATACAATCTTGGCGGCACAGGCTATTCAGAGGGACTTAGATAACATTCAGTTGTGGGCCGACACCTGGCAAATGAAATTCAATGTGGACAAGTGCAAGGTCATTAAGTTCGTTTTAAGTCACCTTTTATTGTTTGTTATCGAACAAACAAGGAAGAAGCTGTGTAACACTTCTGTTAGCAGCATGTAGTTTGTATTTGGGTTTGTTGCTCTGGTTTATGGAGTATATAAAGTACCTGAATGTCTGAGTTTCACAAAATAAATCTTCAATTGGAATGTGATGCTAGTCTCTGTGGAGACGGGGCATGGCAGCCCGTGTGTCAGTTGGAGGGTCTCCAGCATGGACGTGCTATCTGTCATACTTTGATGAGCACAGGCTTATATCATTAAACACAGAACTTCAAAGCTGTCTCTTTAAGTCCTTTACCACAATCCTAAATTTCTCAGTTAGGAAGGTGTATGAATTTGCGTATATATTTGCCAAAATAAGGTTGTATGATTTACAGAACTTAGTTCGGTTCATTTTGTATTCATAAAACATTTACATTTGACATGATTAGAGCATAACTTGTACAATAACAAATACATATGATGCAATAAAGTAACTACATGCGGTAGTCCAAACACATTTGACAGTCTACTTCTGAAACGTGCAGAATGTGCACAAAGCAATTCTTTTTCAGAATCTGTGATGATTGCCTGTATCATGAACACATCCAATATTTAAACATACTGTATGCAGTTACTGAACACAACAATATGCTGCTATATTTGTGAATATTATAATCAGTGTTTGCTGCCAAGTGGTGATTGTTTTGCCTATATAAAAATATGCAATAACACAGTAGTGAGACGTCCCCTAAATATCCATCTAGTAGTATTTTACTGCTACTACCATACCTTTAAACATATAGTGCTACTTTACATAATACATTGAATGAAGGGTTTTTATAGCAATTCATTATTTCTGACACTTTCACATGCAGCATCTTTAGATAAAATGTTACTCTGTTACGTTAACTTTAATTTGCATTATATTCAATTCAGAAATACCTTTTGTAACACCCTTGATGAATATAGCCCAATATCCAATTATTGTCAGATTACTGATGTTACCGTTAACAATAAGTATTAATAAATATGTAAATGCGCAAGTTATCTTAACTGGTACTGTACAGTCAAAACTACACGTTATTGGGTGAAATGTGGGGTTCGTTTTCATTTTAAAAAAGAACCAGACCTCCCAGTGTCACATTCACATTTTCCAAGCGAACTGAACTGAGTTATTTTGCAAAACGGACTGAGACCACATCTTTCGGTGGTTTCAGTTAGTTTCGGTTCGGTTCATTTGCCAATTGAAATTTGTTGTTAAAACTGCTCTTCTCCAAAATAACAGAACAGCACTGAATATAAAACAAACCTCTAGTGTGAACGAGCCTTTAGACTGCATTACAGTGACACTGATAGTAGTTTGATTCGAGTTATTTAATTTGATTTTAATGCAGTAATGTCAAACTTTAAAAAATGAAAAATAAAATATCAATCAATCGCAGATCTGCAAACCCTTTTGGGAGATAGAGATATGCACACAATGTAATGTTGTGCTTTTTTTCTCATTTACTTGATTTAACTTTGCTGCAGTGGGTCATGTGACCATGAACCGAGAACCGAGTCTCATACTGGGTTCATGGGTTCAATGATGGCTGGGTCCAGTGAACACACCGCAAAAACACACAACCATACAACTGATGAAATGGACATACCGCGAAAACGCATCTAGATTGACGTATAGTTTGCCTTTCCCTCCTGACTAGTTCTTGCTAGTGAGTCCGAACCAATAGCCCAGTAAACACAGTGAAGGAAACTGGCAAAACGGGGAAATTATCAATCTTGTACAAACACGTCCAGAATATCGGTCTGTGTCTCCTCTCTCGATTATGTAGTGTCTTGTTCCGATGGCTACAGCGCTCTTGCCAACAATCTGTTTTCTGTGTGAATGGATCCTTGCCATTTATTTTCCGGCATTCAAAGCCAGTGTGAATTGGACAATAGTCACCCAGTTTTAATGTCTTGGTTCGGCTTCTTCTCCCTCATTCGTTAGTCCTACATTTTCACTGTACAGCAGGATCTCTTCCCTGTTCGCTGTTCCATGTTTGTTCATTATTTTTTTCTTCTAAAGTTGTAGCAGTGCTCGTTACCACTCATGTTGCTGTGTAGAGCGAGGCCTTTTCAGGCTGCAGTGCCTTGTGAGTGACATGAATCATTGACAGCAGATAATCAAAAACAACTAGATAGATAATGAAATCTGTTTTCTGTACTTGGTGCAGCAATCCATTTGCCTCAATATAATTACGGTTACTTCCATGCTGAGATAACTTCGTAAGGTACTGGATAATAACCTTCAAATTAGACTTGCATGCTTTGACATTTCTCCACCTGCATGCCTAACGTGTATCACTCAGGCTGGTCAATTCAACAGATTTCACACCAAGTGCATGCTGTACATTGTAGAAAGCAGCATGGTTTCTGGGCATTAAAAAAAATAAAAAATACAGTGACTCCAAGATCCCAACAAATCCAGACACGGTCCTGTTTACATTACAAGCATCCACAAGAACAAGATTCATTTTGTGTGCCATACAGTGGGTGTAGATGGCTGTTGGATGGTCATTCCTAATTTTCTGTTGAACTCCATTTGTGTTTCCTCACATAACGCTTGCCCTGTTGTACGCTTGGCCCACTATAGGAACAGCGCCTAGTCCAACTGTTTGATCTGTAGATCCCCTCCGCATTTCTGGATTGTGAGCAGTCCATAAACATGAGAAATCGCTCGTACACAATCAAGTCAGTGCCCACATAGTTAACACAGATTGAAAGTTGTTCTTGCTTGAAGCAGCACCCTTCATCATCAATCTGACAATAAAATCCTACATTCCACACTACTTCAGCTATTTGTTTCATCACCAGATCAGTCACAATGTACAGGATCTCATTTTTAATTTCATGGCTAATCATGTTAAACGTGCCATGCAGTTTCCTTTGAAATTGCCCATATTTAGGAAAAAGGGAGCATAACTCAAGACCTTTCCCTCTGTTTCCCAATGTTTCCTTTTCATCATGGCCTCTAAAAGCCAGTCCTTGTCATGACAGATAAAGTATAAGATTGATCATTCTTTTTGCATATTCTCACTTTTCCTCTACTGTCTTCTTAAAAGAGCTTGACAAGTGACATACAACTGAGCCCGATTTATTGCGGTCAGGAAATATTTGTACTTACTCATACACGCCAAGTGAACTTATATTCAGAAGAGCAGTAAAGAATTCTACAGGGGTAGCAAAACACAGCATTGGCAGGTACACTGTATTAAATAAAAGGATATCGATCGAACAATGATGCAGAGAAAGATCGATTTTGCTTGCCAAATTAACTTTTGGGATAAGTACCCAGCTTCACCTGTATAGGCCCACTCGATCGTTCCCCCAGTTCTAATTCACTTGACAGTGATTCAGTGATTTTTCTTGTTGCTGAGGGATTTCGATAGTGACATTTTCTGGGTCGTCTTGTTTGTGAAATCATTCTCTGTAGTAGAACTTATTAGTTAAAAAAAAATTGCTATGTCTGCCAACATTTTATCCAGTTTTTGTGCTCAAAACACTTTACTGTGTGTGCAGCTGTCAATGTCAACTGTTGCATACGTCACAAATCATTAGAACCGTCATCTGCCGCATCCCCCATTCACAGTAAGGAAGCCACTACATTTTGTGAGGCTTTGCTCTGTTGATATTGAGCAAATTAATTAGGGGGTAATTTCAAAAACTTTATATATATATTTACTGATTGTTTGTGGGGCTGAACCCCATTAGCCCTGGCCTTCTGCCACCTATGTTTGGCTGCCAGACCTTCGTTCCCTTGGTCAAGTGAGTAAAGCCAAATTACAATATAATTAACTACTCTCACTACTGTCACAGTTGAGATTGTAATCTACTGAGTTACTTTTATGTTAATTAAATGAGAAAATAAATAATGTGTCTCTGAAATACATTTCCTTGCTTCTTTTATTTTTTCATTTTTTGTATCTAGTAGCAAAGAAACAACAGCCATTGTTTTGCACATAATTCAATTCCAATGTCCAAGCCATTGAGGGTCCGCCATTCATTTGAAAGATCTTACAGATATAATATAATATGGAAGACCTCCCATGGAACTAGCAAGACAGTACATACACAAAAAGTGCTCCCCACGGAGTGCAAAAAGGGAAAAAAGAGAATGCAGCTATGTTGTTTATCTCTTGAGAACTCAGCATGGGATTATATTATAGCATAATGGAAAGGTTATTAGACTGAATGTCCAATAGCTTAACCATGTAGTGGAACAAAGTTTTATTTTACCTCCTGTAGCTAGAGGTTGAACGCACAAAGTGAATTTGTACCAACAGTGAGAGCAACATTTTAGTGTTATTTACTGACCAAGGAAGTGCAATCAAATCAATTTGATGCACTCGTCCAATATTGCTCCTGTGCACCCACAGCACTGATTTTATTTGAAGCACTGCAACTGTAGGGGGAAAGAGGGATTTAGGTACATTGTTTTGCATATATTATGCTTAGGTAGTTGCACTTCAATGTGTTCTTGAAAAAGTTATGTTGCATTAGTATCATAATTAAAAGTATTGCTTTATTATTCAATGTATAGACTGCCCAAGGCTAATTTGTTATTTATGTGTTGTTCTCCTGCACAGCTCTTAGATTTTCAAGTTTGTATTCATTCAGCTGTGCATTAATCCACTTAGATTTTCAAAGTTTGCTGTAAACAATACATTACCAAATGAGTTATGATTTGTACAAAGAGGGGAAAAAGGATAAGTAACAAACTAATTGAGCTGATTCCCCTCTTTAATCACACAATATTTTACAGTTACACTTACACTCCTCAGAGTTCAAGCTGGTCATCTTGATTACTGTCATTTTCACTTTTTATAATATAATGCTTTGTGTTGTTCAGATGCTGTACTGGTAAGCATTATTTACAGTAGTTTATATCAGATCAATGTATCAACTTAAAATCAAAGCATACACTACGGGTCAAAAGTTTTAGAACACCTCCATCTCCATTATTGACATTTCTGCAGATTAATGTCTCAATGTATTCTTTCTACACTGGAAATCATATATTGTTTGGAAATTTCTTCCCAACACTGTTGCAGAAGTTCCCACAAATGTGTTGCACTTGTAGGTTGATTTTTCCTTCACTCTTCTGTCCAGTTCATCCCATGTTTTGGGTCATTATCTTGCTGTAGCATGAACCCCTGACCAACTAGGCATATACCAGAGGGTACTGCATGGCACTGCAAAATGCTGTGGTAGCCGTTTTGGTTGAGGGTCGCCGACTCTGGATCCAGCAATTGAGCCCCAGACCATCACACTTCCTACTCCATGTTTAACAGTTGGTGTCACACACTGAGGAACTATCCTTTCGCCTACTCGATGGCGTACAAAAACCCTGCGTGACGAACCGAAGATTTCAAATTTTGATTAATCGGTCCATAAGACCTTCTTCCAGTCTTCAGTAGTCCACTGGCGGTTCTTCATGGCCCAGGCAAGTTTCTAATTCTTATTTTGCCATCTTAGCAATGGCTTTCTTACTGTCACTCGACCTGTCAAACCTGCAGCTCGAAGTCTTCTCTTCACAGTTGAAGCTGAGACTTGCTTACTTCGAGCAGTGTTAAGCTGTGCTTGAAGCTGTTGTCCTGTGAGCCACCTCTCACGCAAGCTGCTGACTCTCAGAAACTTGTCTTCTGATTCTGTTATGGCTTTGGGTCTGCCTGACCCCTTCCTGTCAGAGTTTCCTCCAGTTATCAAGTGCCTTTTGATGGTGTAGGAAACTGTACTTAAATACTTTGCTTAAATTTAAATAAAAACGGGAAAAATGGGGGTGTTCTAAAACGTTTGACCAGTAGTGTATATATGATTCATTTTATAGTACTATATTCAAAGTTATCAAATAAATACTTTTAGGGCAGTAATTAATTTATATATACAATAAAAGTATGTTATGTACACTAAATAATACATAAACAGGACAACTTTTGTATTTGAAAATATTCCCTTAAGAGCACATTAATATTTAATATTAACATGTTTACCGGCTACAGGCTTCATTATATAACCTAATAATTGTTATAATAATTATAATTATTATTATTTTTAGTATTATTATGCAATTCAGTAGATGAATAAACAATACAACACATTTTCCTTTTAATTCTTTCTTCAATATATAATTTTATATTTAACTTATAGACCTTCCAGCTTCAGCAAGCTATGAATCTTTTATCTTCTCTATTTTTCTTCAGATTTTCATGCTTTTATTTGATGCAGTCATGAGATTATGAAAATGTGTGTATAATTACCAATCATTCATATATGTTTAGTTCTGTGAAGACAATAATATGAAGGTATCTTTGGAAATTGAAGTTGTTTCTGAAGTATAGCAAAGGTATTTTATATTCATATTTATTTACCTTAAATGTTATGATCTTTGGAGATGCATTTTTATGACATTCTACAACTCAGTGTGGTTCAGCTTAATGTGCTGATACAGAGTTTATCCCCTATATTTGATATCGACTGTATAGATGGGACATGCTTCTCCACAGCCAATACATTTCAATTTGGGAAATCCTGTCACAAGTTGTCAACAGAAGAGGTTTGCATTGGTGATGAAAATAATCTTTTAGACATTCTGTAGGTTTAAAGCCTGATATTTCATACCTTACAATATCATCTGTATAGTCTCATCAAGATAGTTTACAGCAATGTTACAGAAGTATGACAGGGGCATTACTTCAAATTAGAGTATACTTAGGATGTGTTTAATCACTAATGCTTCCTAATCAGAAGGCTGTGTCAAGCTTTTAAACATGATGTTTGGAAACACAGGAAGAAACGCATCTTACAAGAAGTTTGGCTAACTGAGAAACACATATTTTTTAAATCATTTTTAACAAGCTTTTCTACTCAGTGTCTTTAGCCTTGAACATACAGGGCAGATTAAATCTTGATTCACAAAACATGTTTCCATTGAAGTTAGTCTGTAATCTACATTCTCTTAGAGCTTAGCTGATGAAGACATGTTCAATGAAGTTGTCTTCTGAAAACTGCAAAGCCTGGCCAATTTCTGGAATTACATACATTTTGTAACATGCCTATTAATTTATTAGTGTGAGCAAGATATCCAAAATTACATTGATATAAGTACTGTTTTGTGAACATTTCATTTAATAATAATAGCAATTACAATGACCACATCTATAACGACATTCACTAACAATGTTGATAGTGTTAGAAAGTTACTGGTCCTTATCAAAATTAAATTCCTCCAAATGTAAAGATCACTTTCAGATTTTGATAGTACCACTGACCCAAAAGGTCAAAGCATTATTCTTGCCTAATGGACTTTTGGAGACTCCTGTAAACCTTACTGTACATGTCTTTGGTTTCTTTTTAAGAAGTAATTTGCTCTAATTGCTACTCGGTCTTACAGGCCCTTATCTAATTTTCAGTATCCTTCATCCTTCAATATTGCTTCATCAAAGACTTTGTCATAATGTGTTGTAATGGTGTTTTTTGTTTAACATTACATATTATTTGAAATCCATTTCCTCTAACATACAACATACAACGAGTTGATGAAGATGTTCCTAAAATTCTGCAGACTCATAACAACCAAATGATGTAAAAAACCAAATGCACTGAGCAGTGGTTATAACCTCATACTAGCCTAAGTGAGACATGCTTTTCATGTAGCTAAAAGAGTGAACACTTGGTGATCTGAGCACCATTCTGATGTATTTATGCATCTGCTGGGGAGTTTATTACAAAGTGTCGGTGCATGAGCAAAATAATTTAAAGAAGTGAACTGTGGTTAATCCATTGGAAGGCCAGTTTCAGTTCAGTCACGGTCTGCCTGTTCACTGCAGCTTGAAAATGTACAATTTTGAGACACATACTGTATCAGACCTCCTAGCGACACTGCTGCTGTAACAATAACTAGGGCAATGAAGTTAGAAACTGTAACTAGCCTTTATATTATTTATTTTTTACATGAGTGCCTGTACTCTTTCCAGAACCCCAAACCCATCTCAGACAATCTCAAACTAA
This sequence comes from Amia ocellicauda, assembly GCF_036373705.1. NCBI lineage: Eukaryota > Metazoa > Chordata > Actinopteri > Amiiformes > Amiidae > Amia > Amia ocellicauda. Next base: position 34,578,001 of record NC_089859.1, on the reverse strand, counting down.
TTAATCTGAGATTGTTTCTTTCTGAACCTTGCCCTTGAACCCTGTGTCTACACCTATGGCTTGTCTAGATCCAAATGTGACAGATAAAATCAATGCTGTGTTAAAGTTTGTTATTAGAGGGAACTAACAATCTCTGCCAACTGTCTACTCTGTAATTCAGCTCTTCAGAAGGGTTTTTCCTTTCAGAATGTATACTCTTGGCTCTGTAAACATCTACTTCATATGTTTAGAGACCCATATGAGTGGGAGGACAATGCAGGGTTTCTCTATACTCATCCATAGAGACCAACAACAAAATTATTGTTATACAGCCCTCTGAGACTGTGGCAGTAGAATTTAAACTGGTTATTTTCAACAAGTACATACTCTGCATTTCAACAGTTTTAAGCTGCTTCAGAAGGTCTGAATACACTTAATATCCACACAAAAGAGCACTGAACACACACTTGAGCTTTTTTTCTTTTCTTTGGTGCTTACAAAACATATTTTTATGATTTTGAATGATTGAACTAGATATTGCTTTGATTTTGTGCAGAGTTCAAAATATATGTGCTATTTTATAACTATTCTAACTGACTTGTTTGTAATACCATTGTATTGCTTGAGTCTGACATCTATAATAAGACATTTAACGATTAGAACTGTGAAAAGCTGGTGCTCCTCTCTGAGCTTGAGGGTGTTTTTCTATCCACTTGAGTTTCACATTCAAGATGAATGGAGAGTTATGACCCGGGTAAGTGCTTATATAACCTTTATAAAATGAATCAAGGCTTTTGTTTGCAACAATGTTTTTAAAAATCACACTGCAATAAACAAAAGTCATTCGTTTATATTTTATACACAGCTACACCAGAGAAAGCACATAATGTATTCACAGTTAAAAATCTAATCTGACAGTAATTTATTTGCAGTAATACAGTCTTTAATTTTCAGGTGAGAGAAATAGACTGTCAGTAAACTATATACAACAAGATTGCTCTGTGTTAACATTGATTTATGATATTGTATACCTGTATGTTTAATGCCTTATACCACATGTGTTACAGTAACTTCCATAAATGTCTAATGCAATAGGCAGAGGTAATTGTAGGGTATATGGGGGCCCCAGGCAAAATAAATCCTGATGGTGAAGCCGCGGGGTGGGGGTGTGGCGGAGTTTTCTCCCTTGAGAGCGGGTGGGTGCGGCGGAGTTTTCTCCCGTGAGAGCGGGGGGTGGGGGGGGGGGCTCTATATAAGACGCCCCTGGCAATAGGGAGCCTTGATGGTGTAACACTATCCCTTTGAACATTTAGCATTAAGATTAACCAACTTTCGTGTATTTTAGGAAATGTGAAGTGAGGCTCATCTTGATTTCCTAACAAACGAAATGTCATCCACAGTAGCTAAATAGAAAGGGACGATCAAATCCAAAGGGTAAGCTGATGCATTAACAATGATTAAGATGGAATTTTAAGCAAAAAAGTGAAAAAGACTACTTGTGAGAAATGCACTCAACTCCCAATTTAAATGTGAAAATATATCTTTCCTGCACAATTCAAAGTTCAACCCTGAAGGATTTTTCTTGAAGATGTATATTAACATTTAGAAAGCAGGTCTTATCAGTTTAACTACAGGGATGAAATATTAAGTGTTAAGCATAGCATATATGTTAATGTACAGCACTCTTCTGAGTTACCATGAAAGCTCCATGGTAAATGTCAACCAGCTTTTTTGTATTAACTGTTCAATTTTATTGATTGTCTCATTTATTTGTCTTGTAACTGATGCCCACAGTTACATCATTCTGTTCTTTTATTCAGAGTCTTTACTGTAGTAAATAATGGGTGATTTAAACATTTGAACAACATATGAAATTCTATATAAAAGTTGTATTATGGTTGTAAAGGACATAGTAAATATTGAATTAATGAAAAGAAAAAAAAAAAACTTTTCCAAAATGACATAACATACACTGGAAATATATTAGATCACTTGGAATTCGTGATGAAATCAACTTCAAGATTTTTTTTTTCACATACAATTACAGTATATATATATATATATATATATATATATATATATATATATATATATATATATATATATATATATATATATATATATATATATATATATGTTTTTCTTGAATCTGTAACTCCTGATGCTAGTATTACCTCTCACTCTCACTTTTACAGCCACCATTCTGGAAGCCTCTATCATACTGGATTATAATAATATAGTCAGACAGAAAAATACGGATAATATATATAAGGAATATGAAAGAATAATGTATGTACAGAAAAACTGAAATTTGATTGGCACCTATATATATTTTCATGTCACAATTTTTTCATAATAACATTAACAGAAGATAGGACAGTGTTAACGTATGCCAACATTAATGTCAATCATTAAAAGGGCTCCTTAGGAATTGCCATTTAAGCATTTCACATTATGTGACCTATCAATTTTTCCTTATACATAATTTTGTCATATTAATTATATGGTGAAAGTACTTTTTAAAAAACCTTAATAGTAACTGCATGCCTTAATAGTAACTACATTACTAAGACAAACCTTAAATGTATATATAATTATAAGAAAGGAGTGCTGGTATACTTTAAGAAAAAAATAACATAAGGAATAAATGGGTCTTATGCTAGCTCTCATTATTGCTCTCTGTAAAATGAGCATACCCTCTTATAGAAAATTTGGGACACTTATTTTCACCGACAAAACAGACATTCATTTTTTGTGACCAAACTGAAGATCACATTTAAAAACAGCAGGCCTTTTGGAAATCTTTTCATGGGAATTTAGTTTTATATTTCTTTGTCCCCCTTTAGCAATAATTTAAAGGTACTGTCTGTGCAGATTACTTTAGAGAATAGCTTGCATCCTAAGAACTTATTTAAATTAAAAAATAATATTACAAAGCCCATGGGCAGCATAATACTTCCTGAAATCAAACTGCAACTCAAAATCAGACTGAATCTTAGACTTGAAAAGGACACTGTCATTACACAGCAGTCACAATTATAATAGGTGCATCACATACATCTTTCATTAGATTCTGGGAGTTATTCTCTCTTTCTCTCTCTGATTCCAGGTCATACAAAAACTGATACACATTTCTGAATATACAGTCAGTACTGCTTTGGTTATTTTTATTTAGCTTACCTGCTGTCCCATGTTTCCCATTTCAGCTCAGTGATGCAAACACCTGTTTTTAAAAATCTGTGTTCTTTTACTATTTTTCTATCTTAACTCTGAGAACAGTAACTGTAGCAATCATTTGCTTAATTGAAATATTTCAATGTGTTTTCAAGGTCTTCGGGAGAAGATCAGTTGAAAAATGTAAGTTAAACCACAGGAAAATAGCCCTGAAGGATAGGACTGTTATACCACTGTTTTATCTTTTGTGTGATGTCTTGCCAAATAATCACTGCTGTGTATCTCGGAGGTTGCTAAGTTTCAGTGCATAGTTTTTAGTTTCTGCGGTACAAGGATGCTTTGGGGGCATTTGTTAATATGAAAACCTCTACAGACAAGCAAATTATTCTTATTATGAAGGGAAGATTGCAATTAGCTCTTAAAACAGGAATATTTTTTCTCTTCCCTTCTTCCTTGGAAAATAACTTGCGTTTACTTGTATTTATATCACGACCAATAGGTGGCGAGACTTTAGGACTATGCCACCCCAAGTTATTGAGCTGGGGGACTCCCCACAACTTCCCCACACCAGGATAACTTTATCTCCGCACACCAACACAACAGGCAAAGGTAAGAAATAGCAAATGTTTATTTTTAACAATGTTGAATAGACCACACAATATATATAGCTCAGGGCAAGAAGTCTGAGGCTATCACACTGTACACAAGGGGGATTACAAATAGAACAATAAATGAAATATCCCAGTACAAAAAGTTAAGAACAAATTTAGAAAAGTATTAGTCAAATATTAATAAAATATGCCTTTAATATTTCCTGGCTAAAAATACTTTCTCCCCCTAACTATCACCCTGTCCAAAAGATAACTGCAGCACCATGGAGGCTGGAGCTGGTCACACTGGGGAAACACAACAAGAACAGGTAAGGAACACAATTTATGGGACTCGACAACTGGTATATGCACACCAGCAACAACATCCAGGTGTGATAATCCCCCCTGCAGGTAAGTAACTGATTCAGTATTTACTCTGTTTAAATAGATTCCTGAATCAGGTTGTGTAATAATATAAGGACTAATAAAATAAGCCATGGTAAACACACGCCTGAATGGAAGTATATTATAATAACTGTCAGAAAACAAAAAAAAGTCTAGTTAATCTAATACTAACAGTAATATGGTTCAGTCTCTTGTGTCTTAATGTCTCTGCAGGGGAGCAACGCCACACAGCTCCAGGGAAGCTAAGCAAGAGAATAGAGAAGCCATGCTATAATTAAGTTCTCCTCTCAAGGACACTGCCAGTTGTTTGTGTCCTTCTTCCACAATATACAAGCAACGGAAAAGGGTAATACTATAGATTGCCATAGGGAACTCTGTCCTATCTGCCTGCTCTGAACCCCAGTCATTCTCTCGATTAGCACACAAACTGCGGCTTAGACAGCTCCGTGCGGCACCACAGAAAATGAATGCCAAGCCCCGCTTCCCCGGGGAAGACCACAAAGACCTGCACTGTGCTGCCCCTGATACTGATGTGCTGCTCTAATGGCCTTGAATGAATGGACAGGATATGTTGAACACAGGTTGCTACCAGTTTATAAAGCTGGTCAATGTAAATCTTATATGCTTACACTTTTTTGTTTTTATTATATTTGTGTCACGAGCAGGGAGCTCTGTCTCTTTGAGAGCAGAGATAGACAAGCAGCAGAGATGAGAGACACAATGTAGCACCTTAACCACGAGCATGTGCTGGAGGATGGAGCAGGGGAATCTGACAGTGAAGTAAACAGATGCAGGGGACCTGGATTGGAGAGCCATGAGATTCGACTAACAGAGTTAGTGAACCAGAGACGTAGGGGAAAGATGGACCTGCCCTGTGTGGGTAAGTACCTTGTTTCCCTGTGTATGGGGAAGTGATTAAGACCTTAATAGTTTTAAAACACGGCACTTAATGCACTTTATTTCAAATGCCAAGGAAAGTGGCAAAGAACAGTCGGAGTCCTTCTGGAACCAGGACTGGAATTGTAATTGCATTGTTTAACCGCTGCTGTCTTCCCTCGCTCCGCTGTCCCAGGACTTATTCTGAAATAGAAAAAGGAAGAGACGTTCATATTTGCTTATTTTGCACAGACTTTGTACGAACACAACTGACCCAAATCTCTCCTAGAATCCGGGGAAATCAGTGCTAAGCCAGTCCTAGCTTCTGCCTGGCCCAAAATGGCTACCGGCCCTAGACGCACCAAAGATAACCTGTAAGTAGGCATCTCACTTGCCTGTAGGTGGTTCGTGGGGTGGCTGCTACCTGACGAGACAGAAGTTAATTATCTATCCCTGGTTGCGAGCATCTCTCGCTATATATGAGCATCTCTGGGAGAGACGCCTCTGAATCTGTTGCTGCTTACAGTGAATGCTGACATTATGGGAAGATTAGTTTTATATTGAGTGTTTTATTAGATCATTATTTTGTTTAGGGTATTTTAGTTTTATGTGCTATGGTTATTAAAGGTGGGTTTTATCTATGTATTTATTGCCTTTGTGATCTTCCCGGATTGTGTTTGTTTTGCACAGCCTTTGTGCCCTGTGCATGTCAAACCAAACTGGTTTAAATCAAATAATTACTTACCACCTGCTGTTGTGTCTTGGGGTCCAATCGAGCTGCCTGGAAAGAGAATTCGAAGGGGGTTGCAAGTTCCTCTCTTGCTCATCAATTGAGGTGTTGTAGTGGTTACGTGTTTTCCACTGAACCCCCCCAGCTGTGACAACTAAACTAATATAATCATATGACTTTAAAAAATATATGGTCCAGTGCACAATTTGATAAACTTTGAAACTGAAATTATGGTAGTAACAATGCTAGGACTGACAAATGTCACTAAATTGACCACCTGCTGATACAAAGTTCAATTGGAGGGTTTAAAAATACAATTCATGTGTTTCAATACCCAAGTGATGTGCTTTCATATAAATTGCACAGTAGCTTCTTGACATTTCATGGCAGTTCTGCTTTATATATCGGTTTTCTGCTATGAGTAGATCTGTCAATGCACATTATTCTGCTCACTAAATGTTCAAATGTCTTTAAGCAGACAGATTATACAGAATGTATGCCTAAGTTATTCAGGTTACATTAAGATTTACATGTGCCAAAACTCCATTTGAAATTTGAAATTTGAAATTCCAGTTCAAGCTAAATATACTAGGCACACAGAGAAATCAATGACCATGTTCATTGTCAGTCTGAATTCAGGGTAGGAACTGCAAAATTATAAAAATAAACCTGAATATAGAAATATTAGACATCAGTCTAGTATGTTATGCTTTTTACAGAAATTATGCAATTTGTTTAGATACAAACAATAGGTCTGCCTTGTGATTGTTTGCCATGAAAAAAAATAATATAATATATATACAATATAATAAAGATAAAATAAAATTCATTAAAATACTGCTGCCCTCAAACTATCTTATTCAGGTCATGCATGATCATCTGCTTGGGCAGGAGGGTAGTGTAGGTGTCATTTCTGATCAGCTAAAGCCAAAAAAAGCAGTTGCATGCTGTGCAGGAAGTGGTTAATTACAATGTTCAATACTTTTCATTATTTAAATACACACATGCACATGTATGTATAATTATTAATTGAAGATTATTCACTCAGTACAATTGTGTGGTGCTGCAAGTAGACGTCACAGAGTTTAAATACTCAGTTGTGTGAGGTATCACACACATCTCACCGGTACTTATACATGATGGACATTTTTACTGTAATTAATAATTAAAAGTAAAGCTCTGGAATTCAGTAAGGTAAACATACCCTACACCATGTTAATTCTAATAAGTATATTTTTTAAGAAATACTTTTAAGTTGATCTTTAAGTCAAAATATGGCTGAATTAAACAAATGTATCTGCTTATTATTGAACAAGCTGAGAAATAGACTATGAACCAGTTATAAGCTACTTGTTGTGGAGAAAAGATCAGCAGGTGCTGTATAAATTCTAATTATAGCTTACTTCCCTAAATATTTATATTGTATTAATAAGAATATTATAGTGAAACAGGAGATGTATCAAAAAACAAGGTTACAATGATTCTGTGTACTGCAGAGTATTGGCAAAACTTCAAGTCAGTGTTTTCACAGCAAAATCACTAGCTAAAATACAGGTAATAGGGTCAATATAGTAATTGAGTCTCTAGTCCCTCCCTCCTGGAAATCATCCTTAGGTCATTGCGGGAGTTCAGTTCCGGTTCCAATATGGCGATCTACATGTAAGCAGCACAGCATGTACAATAAATAAAAACAGATATTAGTTCTGCAATTTAAACGCGTGTATCAAGTTATTACATTTGGCGACGAGGATAAACACGCCAAAAGCTTCATACTTCACTCTGGTTACTGCCAATAGTGAGAAGTAAAATACTTTCCGATCATGCCGCTGTTCGGGAGGATTGATCCGTACGATGCAGATGCAGAGGAATGGGGTCAGTATATTATACTGTTTCATTTCACTATTGCAAATGAAATTACTGATGCCCATAAATGTAGAGCTATCCTGTTGAGCGTGTGTGGATGTAAAACATACAATCTGATCAGAAACCTGACTGCCCCAAATGCACCTAGTACAAAGTCATATGATGAATTGGTGCAGCTTGTGAAGACGCACTTTCAGCTGAAGCCGTCCGTGCTTATGCAGCGCTTCAAGTTCAACACGTGGGTTCGGGCACAAGGGGAGTCTATTGCTACCTTCGTGGCGAATTTGAAACAGCTGACCAAGTACTATGAGTTCGGGGAAGCCTTGAATGATATGCTGCGGGACAGACTCGTGTGTGGAGTGAACGATAATGCCATACAGCGCCATCTGCTTGCTGAAACAGATATCGATTTCAAATGCGCTCTGGAACTTTCTCTTGCTATGGAGAGTGCGGCAACAAATTCTCTAGATTTGCAGAACGTAAACAATGGAGCAGTGCATCACATTAGACAGAAACCTGCCGGTGAACATGCAGTAAAAGTGAGTCCAACTGATTTTCATCGCGATTCCCAGTCTATTAAGCAGAAAACTAAGAAGCCTAATTGCCATGTGTCAACTGATAAGATGCGTGTTTGCTATAGATGTCGGGGAAATCATGCGGCAGGCATATGCAGATTCAAAGAGTCAGAGTGTAACTATTGCCACAAGAAAGGACACCTGGCTAGGCAGTGCAGAACTAAGAATAAACAAACAGCAAAGCAAAGAACTCATCTAATTCAGTCAACTGACAATGCTGTCACTGATGCTGCAGATGCATATTCTTTGTATCATGTGAGTGCTGTTAGATCTGAGCCAATTGCAGTGACAGTGCAAGTGAATGGAAAACAGTTGCAGATGGAAGTGGACATGGGTGCTTCAGCTACTGTTGTTGGGGAGCACACATTCAAGTACCTTACTGAAGGCAGTCTGCCGCTGACACTGGAACACACGTCCACAAAACTGAGAACATACACTGGGGAGCCCATTCAGGTAAAAGGCGCAGCAGTCCCTGTCTGCTACAAACAGCAGAGAGCCCAGCTTCCAGTGATGGTCGTAGAGGGGGAGGGACCAAACCTGTTGGGAAGAGATTGGCTGCAAAAAATGTAATTGAACTGGTCAGAAATATTTCATTTGAAATCTGATGTAATCAAAGAGCTCTTGAAGAAGTATTACATCGTCTTTCAAGACGAACTGGGAAAACTGAAGGGCAAGCTAAAATTCACATTGACCCCCAAGCAACACCACGCTTCTTCAAGGCTAGACCGGTGCCTTACTCACTTAAAGAAAAAGTGGAAGCAGAGTTGTGTAAGTTGGAAAACCTGGGAATAATTAAGCCTGTCCGTTTTCCGAGTGGGCTGCACCTAACGCAGTTGTCAAGCAAGATCAGTTTGGTATGGTACGTTGGTTTGTGCGGTGACTATAAGCTGACAGTCAACAAAGCAGCGAAGTTGGATAAATACCCAATTCCCAAAATTGTAGGTCATACACCAAGCTGGACATGAATCATGCCTACCAGCACTTGGAATTGGACGACACATCACGAGAGTATGTGATAATCAATACTCAGAAATGCCTCTATCAATACACCTGCTTGCCTTTTGGCATTTCATCAGCCTGTGCCATTTTTCAGCGAACCATGGAGAGTCTCCTGCAGGGACTTTCACATGTGGTGGTGTACTTGGATGATGTCCTCATAACAGGGTTAATGGAAGCTGAACATTTAGCCAACCTTGAGGAAGTACTGAAGAGATTTGCAGATGCAGGGGTGCGTTTGGACAGAGAAAAATGCTCATTTCAGGCACCTGAGGTCACTTACCTTGGCCATAGACTGGACGCCTTGGGGCTCCATCCTGTTGAAGACAAAGTTCAGGCTGTTAAGTAGGCACCTTCTCCCCAGAATGTGACAGAGCTTAAGTCATTCCTGGGCATGATAAATTACTACAGCCGCTTCTTACCTAACCTATCCACTGTACTTGTGCCACTGCACCGACTGTTGAGAAAAAAACATCGCTGGGTGTGGGGTCCAGAGCTAGAAGAGGCATTCAAGGCATCAAAGAAGCTGCTTCATTCATCATGCTTGGTGGTACACTACGACCCCAGAAAAGAGCTAGTGCTGACATGTGACGCATCGCCCTATGGCGTAGGAGCCGTACTGTCACATCGAATGGAGGATGGGTCAGACAGGCCTATTGGCTCTATGTCCAGGACACTTTCTCCTGCTGAAAATGGCTATTCCCAGTTGGAGAAAGAAGGTCTGGCAGTTGTTTTTGGTTTCAAGAAGTTTCACCAATACCTGCACGGGCGACATTTCCATGATTGTGTGCGACCATAAGCCACTGACTGGGTTGTTCAGCGGAGACGAAGCTATTCCTCCCATAGCTTCAGCAAGAATCCAACGTTGGGCTCTAACACTATCAGCTTATGAGTACACATTCATGTACCACCCTGGATCAGCCAATCATCTCCCACTGCCTCACACTCCTGCAAACATGCCTGTTCCACAGGAATTTGTAATGTTGCTGAATTTCTTGGATTCATCACCTGTATGTGCTGCACAAATCAAGACTTGGACAAACCGAGACCCAATCCTGTCTAAAATAAAAGGCTTTGTTTTACAAGGCTGGCCAAATACCCTGGAGTTGGATGATCTACGCCACTTTCATTCTAGAAGCACGGAATTAAGTTGCCAGGATGGAATTTTACTGTGGGGTTCCAGAGTCGTGATTACCTCCCAGGGCAGAGAGCCAATCCTGGTGGAACTTCACAGTGCACACCCTGGCGCATCAAGAATGAAGACATTGGCTCGCAGTTACGGCTGGTGTCCAGGCATAGACAGTGACATTGAGCAAAGAGTGAAGCACTGTTCCCTATGCCAGCAGCACCAGAAACGACCTGCTTCAGCCGTCCTTGGGTAAGACTGCACATTGATTATGTGGGTTCTTTTCTAGGCACCATGTTCCTGTTGCTCATCGATGCTCATTCAAAATGGCTTGATGTTTACGAAGTAAAAACGCCTACTTCTGCTGCAACCATTGAGAAGCTACATTGCTCTTTTAGTATACATGGCCTGCCTGAAACTATTGTCTATGACAACGGTACAGTTTTTACCAGCGCTGAATTTCAGAAGTTCACGGAGCTGAATGGCACCCAGCACATAAAGACAGCTCCATGGCATCCTTCTTCAAATGGTCTTGCTGAGAGAGCATTTCAGACCTTTAAATCTGGCATGAAAAAGTTGTCTGGCAGTTCTTTGGAGTCTCGTCTTTCCAGATTCCTTCTGAGGAACACCTTCCGCACAACACCACACATTACTACTACCTCTGCGCCTTCAGAACTGCTAATGAAACGCAGGCTGCGTATGCGCTTGGATCTGATGTTTCCCAATTTAGAGGGGAGGGTGAGACAGAACCAGAACACTCAGAAGTTGAACCATGACATACACAGCAGCATTCGCACGTTTCAAGTAGGAGACCCAGTGTACGTGTGTAACTTTGGAAATGGACCATGCTGGATACCAGGTACCATTATAGCTGAAACGGGTCCATTGTCATTTCAAGTTCAGGTGGAGAACAGAGTGGTGTGTAAACATGTGGATCACGTTCGAGCAAGAGAAGCATTGCATCAAACACAGTATCAACCTCTGACTGATGTTTCCCTGCCAACATCTGGAACACATGACTATCCTGCAAGTGCATCTCCAGAAACATCCAGTGAACTGGTAAACACACAACCACCCAGTTCCAGTGCCAGATCTGTTGTGGAGTCCCAACGCCTGCTGACCATTCCCGCAGAGCACCCCAAAGACTTAATTTGTAAGCTTTCGTTTAGCGGTGATTTGCTAAAGGATCTAAGGGGCAGAATAATCCCCTAGCAGTCACTTGGAGTTTGGGCAGTCCACCCCGAACCTCATACATATTATGTTGTTTAAAAGAAAAAGGGAAGTTTTGTTCTTTATGTACTAGATAAATAAGAGGACAGATGTCAAAATATGTCTTTTGTTTGTTACAAAGTAAGTTTATATATAAGGAATTTGAAGGGGAGGAAATGTAGTAATGTAGTCTCTAGTCCCTCCCTCCTGGAAATCATCCCAATGTCATTGCGGGAGTTCAGTTCCGGTTCCTATATGGCAATCTACATGTAAGCAGCACAGCATGTGCAATAAATAAAAATGGATATTAGTTCTGCAATTTAAACGCGTGTATCAAGTTATTACAGTCAAGTAAGGTGCCAAAGCCCAGACCTTATCATTGTAGCTGTCTTTGTTTAATTTTCACGTGTTTCTTTTTCTTTAATTATGTACATGAGTTTCTTTGGTATGAGCCCTTGCACTAACGGACACACCTGCGCTGAATCAGGCAACAACCTACCTCCCGCCATCAGCCCTTTACATACTGCAGTCCTCCCCCCTTCGAGACAAGCACAGCACTGTATAAAAAGAGGGCTAAAAAGAGACAGAGGAAGACAGGGAGACAAAGCGAGACATGAGCCCAAGTGGAGGCAAAAGGGACGGATAGCACTGAGTGAGTGTGTGACTGGCCAGCAGTGGAGGTGGGAGAAAGAGACCCAACAATTAACCTGCGAGAGAGGTGGAAGACAGGGCATGACAAGTACAGTGCCCCTGATCACCTACAGGAGGACCCAGTAAATGGTGGTAGAACTGGGAAACCCCATGCTGGCCCATGGACCTGTTTCCTGCTACCGAAGTGTTCCTCTCCCCTGTTGTGCAGCCCACTGCTGTGACAGGCCCGGACAAAAGAGAACATGCAGCGCTCACATGATGCAGTCAGATCTGGCTGGAGGAAGAGATTGTAATAGTACATTTGTGGATGGGGTCAGCTATTGGGACTCAATGCAGGAGCAAGGACATACAGAATATCACAGCTGAGAGAGCTAAGTACAGCTTTCAACAGCATATTGAAAACTGTGTTTGAAGAGACAAGTCATTTGAAGAATGAAGACTTTATTGAACTTTTAACTATAGCTTTTTAGTCACCCAGATTTATTAAAGGAAACTTTAGCAATGGTATTTTACACAGATTAGCTCCCCATTATTGTCGAATTTGATTAACATCAGACTTGCTCTGTTTGTATTATAACCTGTCATATGAACAGAGTTGGGGGTAACGCGTTAGTAACGTAAAGCGCTACCAAGATCGCCTTTGCAAAGATTTGTGCTTTTTTATTTCCTGATTAGGTTAGAGATGTCACTTTTATTTCTAAGTTGTTCTCAATTAAAGTAAATGATTATTCTATGTGCTATTAGTTTTGTGAATGGTTATAATGAAACTAGCAAATTGCAATATTTAGTTTGATTTTACTGGGATTCACTACTCGAACATGTAGGAATGAGAATTTTCTGCGGATCCACGGAATTCCAATTTTAGTTTTTTAACTAAAAATCACGTGACAATCACATCGATTTTGTTTTCTCTTATTAAGAGAAATTGACAATGTTTGAATACTGTAGCGTGCCACCACACCAAATGGCGGTGCGGTGGGTAGAAGCGTATAGAGAGGGTGCATAAAAGGTGAAAGGAGGCAGAAGATCGAGCCAGTGTGTGAGTGTGTTCAGTCCCTGAGATCTGTGTGTGCTGCAGTAATAATAAATACAATTATTTGTTATTATACCCGCAGTGATGAGTTGGGTCTACTCAATGGACCGCCCCCCAAGCACTACAATACTAAATCACACTTCAGATTATCTAAATTAAAACATTTGATTTGTAAACTGTCTATTACTTAAATAAATGTTATGGGATATAACAAAGTTCAAAACCGTCACAACCGTTGTGTCAACAGGCATTGGACAATGTATTTTGAAAATATACAATTACATTGATCATTTATTTATTTTGTCTTCTGAAAGAGCAGTATCCCCCATTTGCCAGCATGCCTGTTATTCTGCTTTATTGTTTCTTTATCCGTCATCTTTACAGCAAAGTGTTTTGCAATATAATGGAAATGTAAACCAAAACAAATCTTTAGGAAAACATCTGCTGTTTGACCCCCAAAAAGCTTAATGTAAGGTGTGCAACTGAAAATTGGTATATCATAGAGGAACAAGCAATCTCCACGATCATTTAAACAACACAAGTTTAAATTGTTATAATGATAATAATATAACCTATGGAAAAATAGGCTATATAATGTTGACACAAACTCTGAACTGTAGAAGGGAGCTTTTATTATAGTTAACACAAATGTTAAGGTTACTGTGTTTTGTCTTAGTACCTATCTCTTTTTTTAATGTTGCTGAACACCAGGGTATATTAATCAAGGGGTTTACACTGACCCTTTTTCTGTATTGAATAAAATACAAATTAAAGTTAGCCTGAATACATCACCTCGCACACCGTTTATTATGAAGGTTGACATGTTTCATGCAAGTAAAATCAATACCTATATATAAACCGTGTGCTTGTAAAAATAAATTAAAAAATGATTACTTTTCCAGATAAAACATCCCCTTGCATTTTAAAATAACTTATCTTGTTTATATGATTTACCTATAAAAAGTAGGATTTTCATTAAAATCTAAACACTAGTAGATAATGTGACGTCATTGATAAATTATGCAAATTAGCACCAACTTCTTTTCCAAGTTTCTTTCAAACCACCATTCTCAGCCCTGTAAATATCTGTGGTGGCAGGTGATAGTCTGCTTTTGAGAGGCAGTGTTGTGTACCACCCATGACAGTAAATAAATGCTTTGGTGTGCTTAACCCCTTCAGAGTCACATCATACAGGTCTTGCCAACAGCTCCAAATAACTAGACCACCATTGTCAGTTTATTTTTCTCCATAATTTATTTAAGAACTCTTCCTTCTCCCTATGAGTCGCAGATTAATTTTTTAAAACCTCATCTAGGACACTCAATAAACATCTTTCAAATTATCCACTTTCATCTGGCAAGTCATTTTGTTACATAATTCAGGCTCTAAACATCACTTTGTACCCACATTCTCATCCTGCCCCATTTGAAAATCATGCTGAGTGTCCATTCTTCTTGGACGTGAAGTAAACATTTCTTGATAGATCAACACCTAAATATCATTCCCTTTTTATATATAATCAAAGGGTTTTGCTATAACTCCACCTTTTGCTGTTTGTCCAGTTTCCAATTATGTTTAGCAGTTAGTTTGGTTTGTTCTTATGAAAGATTCTGACCCCTCCAGCTGACACTATGACAGTGAGTAGACACTTAAACTTCAACCCCACTGCTGAATCACAGATTCCAAACCCTGTACTTTATGGTAAAGTTTAATTTAGTAGACAAAACAAGCCTCAGGCAAACAGAAAGCTGCTATAAAGTGACAAGTTTGGAATTTGCAACTGGGAAATCAAAGTTTTGATTGAATCTGAGCCTGAAACAGAGCATGGAGTGAATTGACTTTTTTTTTTATTACAATTTATTTTAATCCCCTGCACAGTAAATTAAGTGTTGATTACTGACTTTTAAATGTAATTTAACTACCATTTATGTCTATTATGTAATTGTAACATCAGGAATTTACTAACTCAATTAATTGAGACTGATTTACAGGGAATACTTTATGGGATAACGTTAATTAGATTCAACTGCAAAATATCAATGAGAAGATGAATAATTACATCAAGGATGAAAACAGTTGTATGTGTGTTTTGGGACTTATATTATAAACTAGTGAATAAATCTGTCCCAATCCAAGGAATTATTGCTTACAAATTACATGCATAACAAAACTCCTTAGGTTTGAAGATCGATTGAAATAATGATTAACATCTTGTGGAAGGCGTCATCATCTTTGCTCTTCCGTTTTATTTTCATAATGAGCATACTGTCATCTCACAGTGTTTTCTCAGCTTTCCCTTGAGACTAAGGGCTGGAGTAAATCAAAACATTGACCCACCCACTAAAAGCATACATGTACAAAGAATCCTACAAAAATTAAGCCTCCACTGAGTACAGGTTTGTAGTTTTCTGTCAGTGATTTTTAATTTAAAGTTTTTATAATTTAATTTCAATTAATGTACATGTAAAGATGTGCCATTTTTATCTAATTTTCTAGGACACAGATCACATTGTTCCAAACATTCCTTTTGTCAAGGTGTTGGAAGATATACAACTTTACACTTTTTATAAATCTCAATGTTTTTTGCACTCTGAACATTACAGTTATCTTTCAAGTTGGAAGCACTACCCAAGGGGGAGGGGTTTCTGTGCACTTCCGCGGGAATCCGATCAAAACGTCACTCTATCAAAGCTGCCATTGGCCCCTGCACTCATCACTCAGAACAGGTACCTTCCCACTTCCTGTTCTATAAAACGTGACGTCTGCGCAGGTTCATCCTCTTTTGCCTCTTCGCTTGACTCAGGAAAGTAAGCTCTCTGTGTCTGTGTTTGTAATAAACATTCAAACTGTGTATTTCGGCTGGCTGGCTCACTTCATAGTGTTGTTCACCACCGTTTTCACTACACATCGTCTCTGTCTTGTGTGTGTTTAGTTATTATTGATAGCTAATCCCGATTCTGTCCCGTCTGCGCACCGGAGGTCCGGCAACGCTTTCGGTTTCAGTTTCGTTCACAAGAAGAGCTTTTTAAAAATAATAGTCGTGGTTATATAGTGCTATATATATCCGACTGCTTGCTGTGTTGGTTTTTTGTCCACAGGGCTTTTCCTCCCAGCAGGAGCGCTAGCAGTGGCAGTAAAATCCGTGTGTCGTAAGAGATCTCACCCGCGTGAGGTGCTCCTACGGCTGTGGCTGTAGGAGATCTCGCTCTCTCGGTTCGCCGAGAACGAGCACTGCTAGCCCTCCCGGTCCGTGCGTGTGTGCCTCAGTTTTAGATCCTGCTAAGGCTGGTGGTCTTCTACCCTCAGCCCCGCGGACCCCGGACTCCGTGTCACCCGGTGTTCCCGGAAACACGGCGTGGTTTAGCCTACGGGCCTACGCGGCACTTGTATTCCAGCACCTGGTGTTGGCTATACACAGTGTTCAGTCCGGCAACAGCAAGGTTGTGTGTGGTTGGTGTCGCAGCGCCCCCATGTATATAAACGTTGCCGGGTGGAGACGCACTTACAGCGGCGGGCCCGCTAGGCGCTCCACTTGTTGCAGAGGTGTTCCAGTTGTTGTGTGCTCCCGGTGCAAACACTGATCGGCGCCTCTGCTGCACGTTTCCCTGTGCACGTGCATGTGCGCTCCACCACTGTGCCGCTTGTGGCCACCGCACCTTGCCCGCCTGGAGTGGGGAAGTCTTATGCCCCGTCTGTCTGGGCACCGACAGCGGCTGCGATTTGGCCGCGATTTCCGGGTCCGCTACGGCGCGACCGGAAGTCCACCATCTTACCGGGCCGTGCCCGGCGACTCCCCACTCCGGCGAGTGACAGGTGGGCCTCGGGGGCGCTGGATCTCCGCCTCTCCCCTCTCCCCTCCGTCCCCTCCTCCAGTATGGTAGTGCTGGGGACAGCCGCCCCTCCTGCGCCAGCGTCCCCACCTACTCCCGCTGCTGCGCTGGCTGTCGCTCCCGCACCTGCCACGGCAGCTGCCCCCCCCGCGACAGCCGCGCCGCCCCTGCCTGACGTGCCCGCGGTGCGAACGACGAGGAGGAGGGGTGGAGCGACACCCCCGGGCTCCCTCCCCCTCTTCTGAGTCATCGCTGGCCTCCTCCCCACCGCGCCGTCGGAAACAGAGATCAGGCTCATTGGACATAGAGAGCAATATGGCTATCCTTGCTCTCAGCAGCAGGATGGACCAAATCTGCGCTCTCCTGGCCGCGCAGGCAGCGCAAGCAGTGCAACAGGTGCTGCCCCCCCCACGACACTCCGTCGCTGGCTCACACTGCACCGGTGGAGACTGAGGGGAGTCTGTCTGCCCCACCCCAGGAGGAGGGCAGCAGAAGGGCCACCTGGGAGGAGGACTGCCTGTCTCTGGGTCCTCACGAGGACTCAGAGCTCGAGGCGGAGCTCATGGAGGAGGAGCTGGTCGCTCCCACCCCTCCTCCTCCATTGAGCGTGGACGCCCCTTCTGCTCCCACGGGACAGGACAGGGAGTTCTGGGCAGTAATCCAGAGGGCTGTGGAGTCTCTTCAGCTCCCCAGGCCCTCTGATCCTGCTCCACCGTCTTCCAACTTCGAGAGGGGTCAGCACGTGCAGCGGCCCACACGGGCCCTCCCGCTGCTGCCTGACCTCCTCGAAGAGCTGAGGGCTACCTGGGACCATCCGGCAACAGCCCCCGCCCTAGCCAGGAGAGGGGAGGCTTATGCCAGGACCCAGGGCGCGGCAGAAGTCGGCTGCCCCAACAGGCAGTGTCGCGTCACGGAGACGCTGCTCCGGAGGGCGTATCTCGGAGATAGCGGCAGTGGCGGATCAGCTGGTCATGGTGATGCGCCAGGGGGCAAGGGCGACAGGGCGATCCTTGGCAGCTATTGTGGTGGCGTGCTGCCAGCTTTGGCTGTCCCAGGCACGGCAGGTCCGTTCAGCAACGCAGGCCACCTGTGGCAGCTCACCAGCGGGGAGGCCCCCCAACCATGGCTCCCAGGCCACAGCCCGGGCCACAGGCCGGACCACAGCCTAGGTCACAGCCCCGCCCACCTGCCGATCTCTGCCAGTGTCTCACTGGCAGGCAGGCACCCCCCAAGGCTCGCCGCCTTGGCCCCCAGCGGCCCACGGCAGCTCGTGATAGGAGGGGACCCGGCCCGACCCCGCCTCCTCCACCACCCGAGCCCCGACTCGCATTGGATTGTGGACACCATTACCATGGCCTACGAGTCTACCGGGACCCCGGAGCCTGATCACCTGGTGGCCCACTCGACTCGAGGCGTTGCCACATCGTGGGCCCTTTTTCAAGGTGCCCCCTTGGCAGACATTTGTGCGGCTGCAGCTTGGGCCTCGCCGCTTACATTTGCCCGGTTCTACAGGTTGGATGTGACGGGACCGGTCCCTTCCATTGGGAACCCGGTTTTGGCTGTAGTCGAGCCCCAGTAGCCTGCAGGCTCTGGCTCCTGCCTTTCCTCTCCCAGTCTGCCCCTGTAAGTGCATCCTGAGGGAGCTAGTGAACCGTGTCTTTCCCTTCCACCGGACTATACCTTCCAGTCGAGCACCCACTGGATGTACAGACAGCCCTGTCGATGTGTTCCCGGGCTTGTCGTGTGGCCTACAGGCATGTTGCCTTAAGAGGCTGCCCTGTATATAGTTCATTAATTGTAATTGTGTTGTGGTGGTGCACGTGTTTGGCCTGTACCCCGCTCTGTGTATTGATCAGCAGGTCTTTGGCCCGCTCTGGCTGTATTATGCCATAGAGCAGGGGACTGCTGCTGTTGTCCTCCAGCGGAGGGCACTTGAGTTCTCCAGTGCCCCGCTGTGTACATATTTCATTTATTCGCACGGTAGAGCTGTAGTTGTCCTGCGTTAGCTGCACTATTCGACAGGTGTCAACTGCTCCTGTGTTCCACGTTTGGGGCATGAGCCAGCTCCTGCACCCCGTGATATATATATGTGTATATATGTATTATGTGTTAAACAGCAGGACTGTGGCTCCATTCTAAAATTGTAGAATGGAGTTTACTGCCGCTGTTCCCAGCTGACGGCACTTGAGTTTGCTGCCTCGCTGTGTATATAGTTCCTTTGTTAACACAGTAGAGCTAATGTTGCCTTGCGTTAGCAGGTCTAACCAGCAGGCGTCAACTGTTCCTGTGTTCCAAGGGGGCGGCGCATGACTTCGTTCCTGTGCTCCATGGTGTATATAGTTAATTGTACGAAATCTAAATTGTCAGCACAATGGAGCTCTTCCACTCTGTACTGTTTAGTTGAGTTGGATGCTCTTGTGCTGTGCGCTGACAGCATGAAGGTCTTGCTGTCACACGATATATATGTATTGTGTATTGTTCAGCTCGGCTACTCTGTTGACTAGCCAGCTATGTATTATATTGTATTTTTCTCATTGGGTCTGTAGCCCCGCTCCTATTGGATCAGGGGTCCACTGCCATGATATTGCGCGGAGGACGCACAAGTGCTTGATTGCCCGCGCCAGACATTGTGCAAGTACATTACGGCCTCACTCCTAGTTGCACTAGTAGAGCAGCCGGCCTTGCTCTTGTAAGCGGAGGGCGTAAGAGTTAACCTCTGTAGCCCCGCTTTGTATATGCTGATTGGAGACAGTTCCCGGTAGAGCATGACTACGGTCCTCGCTCCTGGGCAGCTCAGGTGCGGCCCTACAGGGCCCCTGAGGTTACTGTCTGGAGTTGTTGCTGAGGTCCCCTAGTGGTGCACCTCGGGGCAGGCTCCCTTATCAGCTCGCTGCCTCCTCCCTTGCGACTGTTTTGTTATACAGTAACCCCTCCCCCTTGGGCAGTGCTTCCGACTTGAAAGATAACGATAGGTTGCGTATGCAACCCCGGTTATCTTAAAAAGGAAGCACTGCCCAAGGGTTGCAAGGTCACGCGGGAGTCCAAGCTCCCGGCAAAAGAGGATGAACCTGCACAGACGTCACGTTTTATAGAACAGGAAGTGGGAAGGGACCTGTTCTGAGTGACGAGCGCAGGGGCCAATGGCAGCTTTGATAGAGTGACGTTTTGATAGGGTTCCCGCAGAAGTGCGCAGAAACCCCTCCCCCTTGGGCAGTGCTTCCTTTTTCAGATAACTGGGGTTGCACACGCAACCTATCGTTATTTCACAGTTGCCAGTTTATTAACATATCCGCTTATTTTACAACATGAGCTCTAAACTTTTTTGTGTGACTTTCAAAGTCTTCAATCTTTAGGCATAGTCTTTTAAAGATGTAATAATAAAGCTGCTAACCATTTCTGATGCTTAAGACCCCTATGCAATTCATGCATTCTGCTCCCAAAAGAAATTGATTTATCTTCTCTGTGGGAAGTCTCTTTAGGAAGCCTTGGGGCAAGAGATATGCCAATGTCCTTCTGGAGCCTATTTATTGTTTCCCTCAGGGTAAAAGGTATCTATGCATATCAATGACTGTGGTGTTTTTTAATCATTAAAAACAGTGTGAAGCTCATGCAAGGGTTCATTTTATGATATGGGACAATAGCACAAAATACTAAAATAATAGTAGGCCTTAGATTCTTTTTTATTGTTTGTTTCTTGAGACGGAAGACATTGTCTCTTCACATAGTTTAACATTCAGAGGTGAGGGCACAAGCTCATGCATATGTTAAAAATTAAAAAATTGCATCAATAAGAAATTCATATATTACAGTTCTCTTACAAAGGGAAAAACTATTTGTTTTTAACTGGTATGCCTATCACGAGTTTTGAATTTTGCTGTTTCTGCTGACAGTCCAATTTTCCTGCAATAAATGGATGTTAAGACGGTTATAGTATGACACATTTAATTCCCTGATTTGCTTAGTTTTACTTCCAGCAATAAGATTTCCATTTAGCCATACTACATCTTCAACTTTTCTGAACATAATTACTGCAGGTACAAGACCTAGCCTTTCATTTAATTTAGTATTAATCTATGAATGAACATGATTATCCATTTTTACAGTTTTGTATTATTAGTAGGAATGGAGGCATAATGTAAACTCTACAAACCATTTTTTTCTATAAACATTAATTGAATAATGACTTAGAAAGCTTTAAACACACATAACAGCTTTTCACTATGTGATCACAGAGCAAGGTAACCTTGGACTTTTAGAAAATGTATTTGCTTATGTAGAAACATCCTTTGTCAAAAGGTATCTTCATTCAATAAGACTGAAAAGTTATGTTCTTGCATCTTGACAAGGACGTTGTGAAAAAAAGTACTAAAAACCAGAAAACCTACAAATCTGTATTCTGTGGTAGCTTTATTTATTTTTTGTCAGATGCTTCTCTCTTCTACTCATAAATATAAACACTTTGAAGTACAGTTTCTTAGTTTCCTCTTATTTATATTGAATTATTTATCATGCACTTAATTCTGATTATTTAAAATAAATCAGATACCAAGTCCTAACTAGATAAATTAATCCATCTCCATGTTAGATAAACAATTATTTTGTGCTAAACCAACACTGTTGACTATGTGAATATCAAGACTGTACGTTCTTGGATAACCTTCAGACACATCCTTTAAAATGCAATCCCGGTTATCTGAAAAAGAGAATACTTCTCAAAGGGAGATGGGATACTGAGTACCCACCTGTTGCAAGGGAGACTATAGGCAGGGCTCATGGAAACCATACCCTAGGCAATATCTTACAAGGGGGGGAGGCCTCAACTTGAGCACAAATAAAATGAAAACAACGTCATGAAGGATGACAGGGAACCAGCAGGGGCATGGACACCACCAATCAGACCAAACAAGGAGCAGAAACCACAAGACCACACTCTTAACTGGGAACTGAAGAACAACCAAGAGAGAGAGTGGTTCATGTAAGCAAAATCCAAGGTCAATGGCATACCAGGATGGGCAGACAGAGACTGGCAGACATGCACAAGTCAAATAACAGAAGCCAGGAGCATGTGCCATGCAGGCTTCTGCAGCTCAACTGTTGTCAGCACCATTTTTTTAATTAAAGGGGCCAGGCCATTCACATCCAGTCGGTAGAAGTGAATGAAAGTATGTGGCAAAGCCCAGTTCACAGCCTTTGTGACGATCAGAGGGACACCCTGAAAAAGGGCCCTAGATGAAGTCATGCCATGAATAGAGAGTGTCACCAGATACCCAGGCACTCATAGCCTATTACAATTGTGTCCACAATCCATGATCAATGTTTTCCTTTCCCAGTGTCCATGCACCATAAAACACAAACATTGGTCTGTGCAATGAACTCCCTAGTACAGACCAGAGCCAGGGCAAAACTCTCCTCATTTGAAGAGAAGGGAGGAGGATAAAGAAATGCAGGGTTATGCTGAAGCGTAGCCCTAGAACCATCACCAGCAAAGCGTACACAAGAGGGATGCACTTATATGCTTGCAGTTGGCTCACGTGTTTTGCAGCCACAATAGCTAGCAAGTATATAGTCTTCAAAGAAACTAGCTTTAGCTCAGCTGAAGGAAGCAGTTCAAATGGAAGCTTTGGAAATCATATCCAGCACTGTATCAAGGCAAAGGCATGAATAGATAGAGAGCAGGGAGGACACAGGGCAGAGCCGATGCGCTCCCTTCAGAAACTGTGAGGCAGAAAGTGGCTGCCAGATATGCCTTGGGCAAGAATGAGGACTTGCCAGCATTCAACAGCTCCTGCAGGAAGTACAAAATCACTGCCATAGAGCAGGTGACCAGGTCACATCCTCTGTTTAGACATGTCTGGTAGGACTGCCAGCAGTAGGAGTTTCCTTGTGATCAGCAGGTTTCCAGTCATGCAAGCAGGTGATAGTGGGACTTCAAGGCAAGGGAGGGGCTGCCTAAGTGACAGTGCTCAGCGATCTATTGGCAGCTTTGTTCCAAAAATTGTTAATGCATTCCCACTGGCAATGTGCAATGTCCCATTCCCCTTTGGGTAGTATTCTCAACTTGAAAGACAACTCACCTCCTTGCACATCACCTATAGATCCTATGATGCAAGTTAGAACATAAGAACATAAAATTTACAAACGAGTGGAAGCTGTTTGACCCATAATGCTTGTTTGATGTCCATTAAGTGATCCAAGGATCCTATCCAGTATATTTTTAAATGTTCCCAAATTTTCAGCTTCAACCACATCGCTGGGGAGTTTGTTCCAGATTGTGACAACTCTTTGTGTGAAGAAGTGTCTCCTGTTTTCTGTCTTGAATGCCTTGAAGCCCAATTTCCATTTGTGTCCCCTGGTCCATGTGTCCCTGTTGATCTGGAAAAGCTCCTCTGGTTTGATGTTCACATTATTTCCCTTGTTCTAAATTCTACATTTTTGACAATATACCCTAACATTGTGTTTGCCTTTTTTATTAATTCCACACATTGTTTGGATGGAGAAAGTGAGGAGTCTCCTAGGTCTTTCTCATGCATTACTTTATCTAGTTCTATTCCTCCTATAGTGTAATTATAGTGGACGTTTTTGTTACCTGCATGTAATACCTTGCACTTGTCCACATTCAATTTCATCTGCCAGGTGTCGGCTTCAAAGTCCCTTTGAATAACCTGTGCTGCTGAGATTGTATCTGCTGAGTCACCTATTTTAGTATCATCTGCAAATTTGACAAGTTTGCTAACTATCCCAGAGTCCAGATCATTAATATAGATTAGAAAAAGCAAAGGCCCTAGTACTGATCCCTGTGGAACTCCACTCCTCACTCCAGTTAGAAGCAACTCCTCTAATCGCCACCCTCTGTTTCCTATACATCAACCAGTTAATAATTAATCTGCTTACATTACCCTGAATGCCTACAGCTTCCAATTTGAGGATCAGTCCGTGGAACCTTATCAAGAACTTTCTGAAAATCTAAGTATATCATATCATATGCTTTCACGTGATCTACAGCTGCAGTTGCATGTTAAAAAAAATCTAATTAATTAGTAAGACACGATCTGCCTTGTCTAAACCCAAGAATATAGTTTTCATTAAGATGCTCCTCTATTTTCTGTCTAATCATTTTTTCCAACATTTTACAAGTAATTCAGGTGAGACTGAGTGGTCTTTTGAAAGTATGCCTCAAAGATAACCATGTTGTGATAACAGTTTACCATTGGTTCTCTAACTAGTGTCCCTCTGACTCTATCTTGGTCATTTGAAAAGATCAGGTCAACGCATGCACTCTCTCTGGTTATGTTCCCTGACAAATTGAGTTAGAAAGCAGTCATTGACCATTTAATCCATTTCTATTTCTGCTTCTGTAGTGCCAACTGGGCTTTTACAGTCTATGTTAGGAAAATTGAAATCCCCCATTATAACAGCCACATCCTTGCTACATGCAGTCCTGATTACATTGTACAATGCAACATCTTTCTGAATATCTGAATTGGGTGGTCTGTAACACACTCCCACTACTAATCCTCCAGCTCTTTTATTCAATAGTTTAACCCACAAAGTTTCTGTTTCGTTACTAGTATCTAATTTGAGTAATTCTGCCTCAATGTAATTTCTGACATATAATGCTACTGCATCTTTCCTAAACTGTGTGTATCCTTTCAACTTGTATTAATCCCCATCATTTTCTATAAGCCATGTTTCTGTCACTCCTACAACATCATAGTTACACACCAGCATTGTGGCTTCTAAGTCTAACATCTTGTCCCTTATACTCCTGGCATTGAGGTACAAACATTTCAGGACTTTCCTACTAGCAGTTTCCCTTTGTTTTCTTTCCTTGGTAGAACATCTCCCTTTGTCAGAGCTCCCTGCCCCCCTGGTCCCTAGTTTAAAAGTTAAACTCTTATCACTCACAGCAGCAGCTTG
Source organism: Amia ocellicauda (assembly GCF_036373705.1). NCBI lineage: Eukaryota > Metazoa > Chordata > Actinopteri > Amiiformes > Amiidae > Amia > Amia ocellicauda. Next base: position 34,553,047 of record NC_089859.1, on the reverse strand, counting down.
TAGTGCATGTTCACTGTTCAAGTGTATTACATTGTAATGTAACTTTTACAGGTTTTGTTATGGAATGTAAAATGCCTTGCAGATGATATCATCATCCAAATAAATAATTAATCTTCATAACCATTCTAGAACACTGGTACACTAGCACTAGGACTTAACAGAACCATTTTCTGTGTGTATCAGTAATATAACTCAGGGTTTCCACTCAATTCAGGGTTCTATTTTCCATGGCTTTCCAGGATAATTTCCATTATTTTCCAGAAAAAAAAGGAAAGTTCAAACTAAAAATTTTCTATAATGCAAGATATTTTCCTGTTTGACATTCAGTCAGTGCTCAAAAATAACATTAATAATGTGCATAACAGTCAGTGTGCATAATCATCATATTTGTACGCAGATTAACTGCTGCTATTACTAAAGGTCTACATAAATAGTTCTATGTAAGGTGTATGTTACTGAACTGATTCCAGAAAGCAAATCCGGCAGCCCAAAGCAGAGGTGAAAATTAAGAAAACAATTTGATAGAATATATATAAATATATATACAGACACTACATGGCCAAAAGTATGTGCCCCCTACCTTATTAGTGGATTCGGCTATATCAGCCACACCCATTGCTGACAAGCACATAGCCATGCAGTCTCCACAGACAAATATTGGCAGTAGAATGGGCCATACTGAAGAGCTCATTGACTTTCAACGTGGCACCATCATAGGATGCCACCTTTCCAAGTCAGGTTGTAAAATGTCTGCCCTGCTAGAGTTGCTCTGGTCAACTGTAAGTGCCGTTATTGTGAAGTGGAAACATCTAGGAGCAACAACAGCTCAGCCGCGATGTGGTAGGCCACACAAGCTCACAAAATGGGAATGCCGAGTGCTGAAGTGTGTAGTGCGTATAGATTGTCTTTCCTTGGTTGCAACACTCATTACTGAGTTCCAAACTGCCTCCCGAAGCAATGTCAGTACAAGAACTGTTCATCTGGAGGTTCATTAAATGGGTTTCCATGGCTGACCAGCCATACACAAGCCTACGATCACCATGCCCAATGCCAAGTGTCAATTGGAGTGGTGAAAAGCTCACCTCTATTGGACTCTGGAGCAGTCGAAACACGTACTCTGGAGTGATGAATCATGCTTCAATGTCTGGCAGTCTGACGGATGAATCTGGGTTTGGCGGATGCCAGGAGAACACCAACTATAAAGTTTGGTGGAGGAGGAATAATGGTCTGAGGCTGTTTTTCATGGTTCGGGCTAGGCCCAATAGTTCCACTGAAGGGAAATCTTAACACTACAGCATACAATGACATTCTAGACAATTTTGTGCTTTCAACATTGTGGCAACATTTTGGGGACGGCCCTTTCATGTTTCAGAATGACAATGCATCTGTGCACAAAGTTAGGTCCATACAGAAATGTTTTGTCGAGATTGGTGTGGAAGAACTTGACTGGCCTTCACAGAGCCCTGACCTCAACCCCATCGAACATCTTTGGGATGAATTGGAACACAGACTGAGAGCCAGGCCTAATCGCCCAACATCAGTGCATGACCTCACTAATAATCTTGTGGCTGAATGGAAGCAAATCCAAACAGCAATGTTCAATATCTAGTGGAAAGCCTTCCCAGAAGTGTGGAGGTTTTTATAGCAGCAAAGGGGGGACCAACTCCATATTTAATGCCCATGATTTTTGGAATGAGATGTTCAACGAGCAGGTGTCCACATACTTTTGGCCATGTAGTGTGTGTATATATATATATATATATATATATATATATATATATATATATATATATATATATATATATATATATATAAAAATGTTTAGGCAGGTGTGAAAAAATGCTGTAAAGTAAGAATTCTTTACAGCATTGCCACCCTTTGCATTCAAAACAGCATCAATTCTTCAGGGATTTTATAGGTATTGAAGAGACGTTATTAATGTTTTATATAAACTGTATTATGTTTTATATTAATAATAATATGCAGACCAAGAAATGTAAATGTATTATGGTAGCAACAACCACTTTGCAAGTTGTTCAGGGCATACCCTCTAGACATTCCTGTCAATAATAGAAAAGATCAAACTGCAGAGAGAGAGAGGGCCCACAGCTGTTTGTTAAAAGTCTGTTTGTGGACTTAATCTTTTCTCCAGATAGGCAGGAACTGTTTTTGTTAATGAGCGATTGACAGTTGTTAAATAAGATCCGTGGGATAGGACCTTTCCTGGTATATCAAAGGAAGACATCTGTTCTTTGGATCCCACACCTCTTCCGAGGAAGACTACCATGAACATTACAAGGGTAAGAAATCTGACCTCAAGATAACGCTCTGGCAAACCCCCAGTGACAGACAGCCACAGCCACAGACCCACATGCCCTGCTATGTATAAAAGGCTGTCTACTTCTGCTGTTCAATAAGTCTCTGCTGAGGTAGAGTGCTTCCATGTTGGGGCCCATCCAGGCCTGGCATGTTAAATAAATACATTTTATTATCTATGCATAATGACTTGGTTCTTCAGTATATAGTCAGATGTATGATTAAACAATTATACTAAATAGGTGCTAATGATCATCAATTCAATATGTAGGTTGAAACACAATCATTAACTGATACAGAAACTGCTGTGTAGGAGGAATAAAATTGGGTGAGGAACAGCCAAACTCAGCTAACAAGGTGAGGTTGTTGAAGACAGTTTACTTTCAAAAGTCATACACCATGGCAAGACTGAGCACAGCAACAAGACACAAGGTAGTTCTACTGCATCAGCAAGGTCTCTCCCAGGCAGAAATTTCAAGGTAGACAAGTGTTTGCAGATGTGCTGTCCAAGCTCTTTTGAAGAAGAACAAAGAAATGTGCAATGCTGAGGACCATAGACGCAGTTGTCAGTCAAGGAAACTTACTGCAGCAGATGAGACACATCATGCTTACTTCCCTTCACAATCGGAAGATGTCCAGCAGTGCCATCAGCTCAGAATTGGCAGAAAACAGTGGGACCCTGCTACACCCATCTACTGTCCAGAGAAGTCTGGTCAGAAGTGGCCTTCATGGAAGACTTGCAGCCAAAAAGCCATACCTCTGACGTGGCAGCAAGGCCAAGCACTCAACTATGCACGAAAACAAAGGAACTGCAGAGCGGTACATAAATGAGTGTGTGCAGGCAACAGTGAATCATGGTGGAGGCTCCTTGCAAGTTTGGGGCTGCATTTCTGCAAATGGAGTTGGGTATTTGGTCAGAATGAATGGTCTCCTCAATGCTGAGAAGTACAGGCAGATACTTATCCATCATGCAATACCATCAGGGAGGCATCTGATTGGCCCCAAATGTATTCTGCAGCATGAAACCGACCCCAAACATACAGTGAGGGAAAAAAGTATTTGATCTCCTGCTGATTTTGTACGTTTGCCCACTGACAAAGAAATGATCAGTCTATAATTTTAATGGTAGGTGTATTTTAACAGTGAGAGACAGAATAACAACAAAAAAATCCAGAAAAACGCATTTCAAAAAAGTTATAAATTGATTTGCATGTTAATGAGGGAAATAAGTATTTGACCCCTTCGACTTAGTACTTGGTGGCAAAACCCTTGTTGGCAATCACAGAGGTCAGACGTTTCTTATAGTTGGCCACCAGGAGGGATTTTGTTCCACTCTTCTTTGCAGATCCTCTCCAAGTCATTAAGGTTGCGAGGTTGACGTTTGGCAACTTGAACCTTCTGCTCCCTCCACAGATTTTCTATGGGATTAAGGTCTGGAGACTGGCTAGGCCACTCCAGGACCTTAATGTGCTTCTTCTTGAGCCACTCCTTTGTTGCCTTGGCTGTGTGTTTTGGGTCATTGTCATGCTGGAATACCCATCCACGACCCATTTTCAATGCCCTGGCTGAGGGAAGGTTCGTCCCTTGGATGCGGTGCAGTTGTCCTGTCCCCTTAGCAGGAAAACACCCCCAAAGCATAATGTTTCCACCTCCATGTTTGACGGTGGGGATGGTGTTCTTGGCATCATTCCTCCTCCTCCAAACACGGCGAGTTGAGTTGATGCCAAAGAGCTCGATTTTGGTCTGATCTGACCACAACACTTTTACCCAGTTCTCCTCTGAATCATTCAGATGTTCATTGGCAAACTTCAGACGGGCCTGTACATGTGCTTTCTTGAGCAGGGGGACCTTGCGGGTGCTTCAGGATTTCAATCCTTCACGGCGTAGTGTGTTACCAATTGTTTTCTTGGTGACTATGGTCCCAGCTGCCTTGAGATCATTAACAAGATCCTCCCATGTAGTTCTGGGCTGATTCCTCACCGTTTTCATGATCATTGAAACTCCACGAGGTGAGATCTTGCATGGAGCCCCAGACAGAGGGAGACTGACAGTTATTTTGTGTTTTTTCCATTTACGAATAATCGCACCAACTGTTATCACCTTCTCACCAAGCTGCTTGGCGATGGTCTTGTAGCCCATTCCAGCCTTGTGTAGGTCTACAATCTTGTCCCTGACATCCTTGGACAGCTCTTTGGTCTTGGTCATGGTGGAGAGTTTGGAATCTGATTGATTGATTGATTCTGTGGACAGGTGTCTTTTATACAGGTAACGAGCTGAGATTAGGAGCACTCCCTTTAAGAGAGTGCTCCTAATATCAGCTCGTTACCTGTATAAAAGACACCTGGGAGCCAGAAATCTTGCTGGTTGATAGGGGATCAAATACTTATTTCCCTCATTAACATGCAAATCAAGTTATAACTTTTTTTAAATGGGAACAGGGGACGGATGGACAGTGTTTTGTCCGTGATATTAGCGGGGGAGGGGTGTTGTCAGTGTTTTGTCTGCGGTGCTAGTTAGGGGGGCCACGGGGGGGTCCAAGCAGGTAGTCACAGGGGGAACTGGCCCCCTCTGGACCCCCCTCAGAACCACCACTGGATACAACATGAAATATAGGTCAGAGATGCGGTTCCAGTTAAACAACATGCCTACCATGTTAACATGAAAAAACATCAAGTTATGAAGCAGGAGGTTGCCTACATGTTAGAGAATAACTTAGAAACTCATAGTTCTAGCCCTTAACAATTAATTGTTAGTATTGAATCGCCTTCATGGGTATGATCTCTCTTCTCTCAACCTTCCACCAGATTAAAAGAATCTGAGTGATTTTTCAAAGGTTGTCCAAGTTCCTGACCTCGTAAAAATTCAGGTGGCATCGTTGGCTACACTTTGCATTACTCACCACCCCGGTGACATCAGAGCCTGGGGAGGAGCTGGTGCCACTGCAGGAACCCAAGACGTAAGGACTGCCTTAGCTTGACTGGGAGGAAGACGTGTTCCTCCAACAGAACACAGAAGAAGAGGAATGGTCAGAAGCGCTTACAGCAGTTCCACCACCGGAGCTGGAGTGAGGACGAAATATACCTCTCCAAAATCCCCAGCCAAGAAGAAGTTGGAGTAGGAATTGGAATTGGACTCGGAGGAGGAGTAATGCCTCCAAGATCTCGAGGAAGAGGAGTGGCCGGAGGAACTGGAAATAGAGGGGGAAGAAGAGTTCATCCTGATGATTCTGACTTGGGAATCCTTCCCATAATACAAATAAATGTATCAGGTATCTAATGTATCTACTTACTGCATTACTTCTGTGTTCTGTAAAGAGGACATGTTCAATTGTAATTTTCATATTTTATAGCTTTTTAGACCTAGGTTTGGGATCACATAGACAGGGCATGGTTATTAAGATAATTTATCAGAAACTGAAGAAATTAATCCTGACACCAAGATAACTCATATGAGGAAAAATGAGTGCTGGTATTAAGTGCAGAAAAATAAAAAAGTACAGTTCTGTGCAGTTGCATTAGAGACACCTCATATTGCTGTCAGACTGATACTTCTTCGGAACTGTTTTCATGCACTCACTTTCTGTAATAATTCTCTAACCACCTTTGCCCCTTGATATCACGGGCAGAGGATTATAGAGGGAAATTGTCATTAAAAACGTGAAAGTTATTGTGATATTGCAATACACTAAAATTGTGTTTGTGTTTCTGATTTTTTAAATTTACATAAAATACAGGCATATAATCTAGGGAACCTCTTATTTGGGTGATGTATGAATATATGCTCCTGGTCAGGAATACAGAATCATTTCTAAATTGTATGGTAATGAAGTGCAATGAAGGCAAGGAGAAAACAGAATGGTGAAACAGAAATGTGTTTGTTTGCATGCCAATGTATTAATCACCTATTTTTAGCAATAACAGCTGCACATATTCTGGGCTCATAAACAAACCAGTCTGAATCATCTACCAGAATATATGTATGCTGATTGCATGTTTTTTTTTGTTAAACTCCTCTGTCAAGCTTATGCAGTAACCTATAAATGTGGTTAAGCTACAGGAACTGGGGAGACCAGCACATCCCAAAGAAAGTCAAATCAAAACCTGTTGTCGTTCTGAGTTACATAATTTAGGATAATTGTATGTGTGATGTAATTGTAATATTAAACAACAAAACCTTTGCCCAGATGACTCATTTATGATTGTCCTATAGAGTGGATCAAGCTACAGTCTAATGTTGGCTATACTACTGTCAACTTAAGTCAGGAATTCCCAGGGGATGGCATACAATTGTCTCAAAATTCCCTGGAGCAGGATGGGTAAATGTTGGCTTGGATACCTTAGGGCTTCATGGGCATCTGCAGGTTCAGATGTTAGCAATTGTAACGGCATCAAATCCTCTGATTGATTTAATATCTGGACTGTGGGCATTCTATGCTTCCAGTACAAAATTACATATACTGGGGCCTTGTGACTTACCTGAGCTTAATGTTTTTAATGAATTACAATTAAAACTGGTCACCACCATTGAAACCCCTTTACTTTGAGTGAACATATTTTTTTCAATATGCAGCTTTCTTTTTTAAGGTGCAAATATTTTTAAATGCATGTCTGCTTTCCATAAAGGCTGATTCATAGATGGGTTGTCAGGTCATTCTCTACAATGTCTGATTTTCAAAGCAGACAACTATTTTTGATAATAGGGTTAATCAAGTTTATTTTTTCAGTGTGCTTCTCTAAGTCTCCCTAAGGCAGGGGTCCCCAAACTTTTTTATCATGAGAGCTACTTAGTTCAAGGATCTCTGTGTAATGTCAGTCAGGACAGTATGGAGCAAACATGAACTTAAACATATATAGTTTTTATATAGTATATAGTATCAGATTCAAATCAGATTATGAAAAACTCACCAATATACAAGCTAAATCAATAACTAAATAAAAGCTATTAATCCGAAACATAAAACACAAGCTTAAAATCCTCCACATTTAAAAAATAATAATGGATACAATTACAAAGTATTAGTCACAAGGCGTAACGTTAATAGTTGCAGAGTTTTCAGTAAAATCAATAGCAGTATATGTTTTACATGTTAAACAAATAAACCTATAAATATAAATATATATTGCAGGAAAACTGTTGCAGTTTACACATAAAAATTGCAACATGTTAATGTAACACTAATAAAAATATATAGTACAATACACAAATATCAGGAGTTTACAAAGAACAGATGGCCATTCCCTGGACTACTTGGTCTAACTTAATTAAACCTTCAGTACTGCAATTATAGGTTAATACATGCTAAGCACCACACATATTACAAACACAGTTTGGTGTAAATATTCTGTAAAAATGACCATATGTTTAACAGTAATGCAATATGCAAATAAACCTTGTAAAGACAGAAAGACTTATTGGCTCTGAGTCAGGAACCATTAGGCATGGAAAAACCATGATGCAACTCTGTATGGCAGCATCTGCGATTAATTGTTTAGTTTCTACCAAAACCTGTTTGGAGTTCATGTTCATGTTCATCACCTCTATTCGTTTCACAGGTGAAACTGGGCTATTGACCACCTGTTGCTCTGATGGTGTGTCAAATACATACCAATATGTCTGACTGTGCTGAAACAGGCCAACAATAAAGAACATTAGATCCCAAGGGGGATTTTAATTAATTTTATCCTCAACAGATATTAATGTTTTTTTGTGTGTAGAAAAGACCTTCCCATGCTTACTGACACATCCCAAAGTCAATTGCAAATGTTTTTCTGCAACACTCGTATCTGTAAATATGTAATGTAAGCATTAACTGTCATTGTCTGTTAAGTTTAAAATCACAGTTATTGTCATTTTTGTCAGATGTGTTAGTATTTTGTTGTTGAGTAAATCAGCCTTCGTGTTATATTGTTTTGAATCTGTGGAAGTATCACTTCTTCACATGTAGCATTGGATCCAGTTCTTCAGACAGTTAAGGCAGTGCTGGGTGGAAGCAAAATGAGAAACAAGTTTGTGAGGCACAGCTACTGTGTCATGACGACTCTGACAGATCATATTTCATGATCTGCTTCACTTTGATGGCATTGTGTGTGACACAATGTGCACACTTCAATCGGTCCCTACAGGGTCATTCAAGCCAGATGCGGCAAAGTGGCAGGCCAGAAACGTTTTACGTTCCATCCAGCTGTTCACATAGACAGCTGCACACTGGGGCTGTGAGTACCCATAAGCGACCTTTATATCAAAGTTAAAAATGTTTAAACTTTTGCCATTCCTGAGTGGGGACCAACTGTCACCTACCCAGTGAGATTAAAATAAGAAAGTCCCTTGAAAACTCAGAGAGAGGAAGGAAAAGCAAGCTAAAAATGTAGCCAAATTAAACAGTGGATGTAGAAAATAGCAGTCAAGACAAGATTTACTAGGAGTTTCATAATTACTTCATAATAATTTAGTATGTATACTGAACATATAAACACAACATGTAAAGTGTTGGTCCCATGTGTTATGAGCTGAAATGAAATATCCCAGACATTCTCTATACTCACAAAAAGCTTATTTCTCTCAAATTGTCTGCACAAATTTATTTACATCTCTGTTAGTGAGCATTTCTCTTTTGTCCAGATAATCCATCCATCTGACAAATGTGGCATATCAAGAAGCTGATTAAACAATATGATCATTACACTGGTGGGGACAGTAAAGCCAGAGCTGTTGCCAGATAATTGAATGTTTATATACCATAAGCCGCATCTAACGTCATTTTAGATAATTTGGTAGTACGACCTCCACATGTGACTTCTTTACCTGTGGGATCATCTGAGACCAGCCCTCCGGACAGCTAGTGAAACTGGGTTTGTACAACTTTCAGGGGAGAGATCAGTTTTACAGGGCATCAGGACTTCTTCTAAACTTCCAAACTGAACCGTTGTGCATCTTTTTAGTCCTGAATGTTTTGACATAGCAGTTTCATGTTGAAATTAATATCACTCTTTCTGAATTGTTCACCTCAACATTTAAACATGAGTGAAAGTGAACATAAAGAACTAAAGTATACATGTTTTCAACTAAGCATTTATAATTATTTCTGGCTATATGCATGAAACAAGGGTGTAAGCATATATATGTTTCTTCCTGTTTCTCCAAAATTCTGCAAATACAATTTAAAGAATAAAAATGAGCGATAATATATATATATATATATATATATATATATATATATATATATATATATATATATTGGTTATTAAAATGATTTTTTTTCTGCAAATAATCTAATAAATAAAAGGGAATACTGCCAAATTTCTGTGTAGAACAAAATATCCAAGTATATATAATTTATTTATTTGAAGATATGCTATATACATAGATGAGAAAGTCATATTTAAAACATATTGGGACAGAATCTGTTACTTGATCAATTAATTCATGTCAATGTCATTTTTGTTAAGAGATTCTTTAATTATAGTTTTCATGAAAGTCTTTTGACACCATTTATAAATAATTATTAATGATAATGTCCCTAACGTTTTGCCAGGTTTGAAAGACATTTTGCGCTTTGATAAATCGTTTCCCTTTTATCCTATTTATCTAAAGAAGTATCCAAATAAATCCAAAATGAGAACACCATACAAACTCATTATTTTCCCACATGGAACACAACACATTTTGAATTAAGCCAGCTGGTGTTATTAATATTAGGGTAAATTGAGATCTACCTTCAAAAGGTCATTAATACTAATAAACATATTAGGTGTTTGACATTTCTTTTGGCATTTCCTAATTGACTGAAATGGTATTTTGCTCTTTACAATATACAATAAGTGGTAATACAGTTTCAAAAAGTGTCTTGATTAGTATATAATGATTTAATGATTTGTTTCACTTAAACTGTACATTTTGAACAGATGAAATAAGGATTGATTAAGAGCAAATTACTTCTTAACAGTGCTTTTGAACAGTTTATGGGTAAGACTAGATGCTACCAGCCTTCTCTTTACTTTTTGAGAGTTATATCGACCTTAAAACTTCTTTATGATAGAATCTTTATGGCGGTAATTAAGTATTCCTATAGTGGAAAATAATAAATATTCAATTAACAATGCAGAGGTGGTATCAACCTATTTACAAAAGAAGGAATACATCAAATAAAATAATGTTTTGAAAATCGTTCTGAAGAAGTGCTTTGCTGGGATAGAGATTCTGTCTGAAGAGCATAATCAAAATGACTGTAGCATGAAGGCACATCGTAGAACATTAAGGCTTCTGTTTTCTACACCCTTTCAGCTTTGCTCAATTTGTATTTACTGGTTTGTAGCTGTCTGGTTGCATGTATCTCCTTTTTCAAAGCAATTCCCACACGGTTCCTGTATGTTTCCCTTTTAGATTTAGAGCCAAAAACACATGCACACTATATAAGCAAAGTTGATAGGATGTTGCTGAAAGAGGAAAGATTCACATTTTAACTAGTTCATATAGTTCATATCATATACAAAATAGATATATAAAACATACTTTCTATATGGTTACTTTCTGGGCTGTAGAACATCTAAGTAAGAATCAGAATGTGATTAGTACCTAAATCAACATTACACAAGTGATTGGTCAATAGAGTTACAGTTCAGTGAAATAGTTAACCTCCAAGGTTGAATGTGATAATCAATCAATCAATCAATCAATAAATTTTTATTTGTATAGCGCCCTTCGCAGGGTAGCCTCAGAGCACTTTTCAGACTGGTAAACATACAACAAACGTACAGCAAAATAAAATATATAAATACAATAAAATAAAATATAGACCTGTAAACATTTTACATGATCTAGAATAAAGTGAGTGAACATTTAAGTAAATAAACCATTTAGGCACGGAGGAGAGAAAAACAAAATACTCCTATGGATGGCATGTAGGAGAAAATGAATCTCTGGGGGTCCACGGCTTAGGGTCTAGGCCTAATGGTTGCCTCCCCTCCAGGCAGTATAGTTATTACAGCAGCAAGGAGATCAGAAAGTTCTTTAACGGTGCTGCTGGTTGTGGTCTTCCCTCTGGAGGAGGCCTCTCGCTGGCCATCGGGGGTGGGGGGGTTGGACCATCAACAGACCTTGGGTGTGGATGCCCCGTTGACCCTCTGTGGTGAGGTGCCTCTGAGGTGGGTTGTGCCTCATCAGACTTCCATGGTGGGGGACTTCCTCGTTGGACCCTCGGAGAGGGCTGTTGCTGGAAGACAAGAAGGCAGTCGTGCTCAGATACTGGTCATGCAGTGGAGGACATTTCAAAAGACAGTTGTGCAATTGCATGTCCATGGCACACTGGCGGCACTATGGGCTAGAAAAACAGAGACTAAACAGATGAGTCTTCAGCCGTGATTTAAAGGCTAAGACAAAGGGGGCATCTCTTACATTGTCTGGAAGATCGTTCCACAGCTTCGGGGCCCTATAACTGAATGCTCTACCACCTGCGGTTTTCTTGTGTATTTTAGGGAGCGCTAAGTAACTGGCTTCCTGTGATCTCAATGGCCGACCTGGAGTGTATTCGATAAGGAGATCTTTTAGTTAGGGAGGTGCAGGTCCCTTTAGTGCTTTAAATGTTAATAAGAGAACTTAGTGCACGGGCAGCCAGTGAAGAGAAGCCAATACTGGAGTGATGTGTTCATGTTTTTTTGTTTTTGTTAGGATTTTTGCAGCAGCATTTTGGACTAACTGAAGTGCAGAAATAGCTCTGTTTGTGCTGCCTGACAGAATGGCATTACAGTAATCCAATCTAGATGCAACAAATGCGTGTATCAATTTCTCAGTGTCCTGTAACGAGAGGAATTGTTTTAGTCTAGCAATGTTTCTAAGCTGGAGGAAGGAAGATCTCGACACATTCTGAATGTGTGATTCAAAGGATAGATTATGATCACAGATGACACCCAGGTTTCGTGCCATCTGCTTAGGGGAGAAATTAAAGTTATCATTACTCAGTTTTGTTAGTGCATGATGTACAGTTCGATTTTTGTCTCCTAAAATTATGACTTCTGTTTTGTCAGAATTAAGCATACGAAATTTTTTTGTCATCCATGTTTTAATCTCAGACAGACAGCAGATTAGTTTTTCTAGGTCTATGGTATTGTTAGGATTTACTGACAGATATAATTGTGTGTCGTCTGCGTAACTGTGAAAGTTAATATTATGTCGTCGAATGATATCACCTAAAGGGAGCATGTACAATGAAAAAAGTATAGGTCCGAGGACTGAGCCCTGTGGGACTCCGTACTTAACCTCAGTTAAATTTGAGTGGTTCTCGTTAATCTGTACATATTGGAGTCTGTTTGACAGATATGATTTAAACCATGACAGCACATTGTAAGATAGGCCAATACGGTTTTCTAAGCAGTGTATCAAAATTTTGTGGTTGATTGTGTCAAAAGCCGCACTTAAGTCTAATAAAATAATAACACTGGCGTGCCCTACGTCGGAGGACTGAAACACGTCATTCAATACTTTTAACAGGGCCGTTTCTGTGCTATGGCTGTACGGAAGCCTGATTGGAATTTTTCATAAAGATGATTATCAGTTAAAAAAGCTTGCAGTTGGTTTGCAACTACTTTCTCTAGAACCTTAGAAAGGAAGGGAAGGTTTGAGATAGGTCGATAGTGTTTAAGTTGGTTAGGGTCGGCACTGGATTTCTTAAGAAGTGGTATAATTACAGCTATTTTAAATGATTCAGGAACAGATCATGAGGATAAAGATACATGAATAATATTGTGTATTCTGTGAATAATTAATGGCAGAGATTGTTTTAGCAGTTTAGTGGGTATAGGGTCTAATGCGCATGTTGTTGTTTTCATTTTAGTAATTAAGGAGACCAATTTCTGGTGATTTACTATGTTAAACGAGTCCAAGGTAGGCAGGGGCTGTGAAGGACTGCATGTGTCTGCTATAGTATCTGTGCATGTTTCCTGTTCTATCTGTTTTCTAATGCCATTAACTTTGCTATTGAAATGATCCATGAAGTCACTACAGGTGAAATTGGGGTGGATAACCTCTGACGGCTTTACCTGCTGGTTAGTAAGTGTCGCTATTGTATTAAAAAAAAAATGTGGGTTATTCTTATGCGTCTCTATTAAATTGGAGTAGTAGGCAGACCTAGCAGAGGACAGGGCCTGCTTGTATCTTATTATACTGTCATTCCATGCCATATGGAGGACCTCTAGTTTTGTTTCTCTCCATTTACGCTCACATCTACGGCATTCTGTTTTAAGTGAGCAAGTGTGTTCGTCAAACCATGGTGAGTGTTTTGTTGGTTTAATTTGTCGTGTCCTTAATGGGGCTACTGTATCTAAAGCAGTGCTTAGTGTATTGTTGAAATTATTTAATAATTCATCTGCAGATCCTGATTTGATAAAGCTAGCATTTGGCAACAGGGTAGTGAATTTATAAATAGCAGTGGGATTTAGGCAGCGAGTTTCTATGTTCCTCTCCTGTGTGTCTAATTCTACTCCAGGCAGCTCAAATGTGCAGTGGTCGGAAATCATCTGGTTTTGGGGTGATATTATTAGGTTGTGAATCTGTACCCCACGGGTAATAACTAGATCTAGTGTGTGATTGTGACGATGTGTGGGTCCAGACACATGCTGAGTGAAGCCTACAGACTCCAATAGGGACAAGAAACTAACAGTGAGGGGGTCGTCTTTAATGTCAATATGTATGTTAAAGTCCCCCAAAATAATGAGTTTATCATAATGTATGGCTAAGTCAGATAAGAGATTGCTAAATTCGGTCAAGGAATAGGGGCCTGGTGGCCTATACATAGCTATAAGCTGAAGAGGTGGATTAAGCCTAAGTTCTACCTGGTGAATTTCAAAAGATGTGAAGCTGTCTAATGGCTTAGTAGACAGGCGCAGGTCTGTGCGGTAGATGGTGGCTAGCCCCCCCACCCCCACGGCATGTTGCACGGGCCTTCTGGCAGTTAGAGTAGTCATTAGGGGAGGCTTCTACTAATGGAATAGTGTCATCTGGTCGTAACCAGGTCTCAGTCAAGCTGAGCACATCTATGTGTGTGTCAGTTATGGTGTCATTTATTAAGGCTGCTTTGCTAGGTAGTGAGCGGATGTTTAAGACAGCAAGTAGTGTGAGCAGGTAATTTCTGTTTTGTAGTTTTCACTTTTATTAGATTGTTGAAACGAGGGCCCCGAGAGGAAGGAATACATCCAAGCCTATGACAAATTACTGTTTTAGTAGGATAACCATTCATTTTGTTTGTATAAGATTTAATCTCAGGACTATGTACTTTATTGGATGCCCCCAGGCAGGGATCTAGGATCGGGGTCAGGCTATGCTGGGAGTTACAGGCAGACTGCAGTGTAGGACTGCGAGCCTGCAGCCTGACCGCTGCTCTGAGGAGTTTTTTTTTTAAAAAGGAGCTAGTTTTTAAACAACTAGCTATATTATCAGATAACATTAGCGCTCCTCTCCAGCTCGGATGGTGCCCATCTCTTCTGTATAAGCCAGGCCTTTCCCAAAAACAATCCCAGTTGTTCACAAAAATTCAATTATTTGATGCACACCAGCTTGTCAACCAGCTATTTAGAGAGGACAGCCTGCTGAAGGCCTCATCCCCTCTGTGTAATGTTGGTAGTGGGCCAGAGACAATTATATTCTGACATCGTTTTTTCGCTGTTTTGCATAGCGATGTAAAATTTCTTTTTAAAATCTCTGATTGTCTATGTCTAATATCGTTAGTGCCAGTGTGAATAACCAAATAAAGTAGAAACTTTGCCGCCTGGCAATTCATCCAATTTAGATTCGATGTCAGAGACTCTGGCTCCCGGGAGGCATTTTACTTCTACTGCTGGTGACACAATCTTTATATTTCTAACTATGGAGTCTCCAATAATGAGCACCTTCTCAGCAGACATGCCGCCGAGGGGTTCAAATCTGTTTGCAGTCCGAATGGGAGACTGGTGCGCCGGAGCTCTAGCTCTTGATTTCGTGCTTCTAGTTTGGAGTTTCTGTATTTATAGGTTCAGTTTTCTCCTAAAAAGGCTAAACTTCCATTGTTCCCAATGCAGTATAGTCTCCACAGCAACAGTAAAACTAACAAATTACAGCACTATAACATACAGTCATCCTCCAACTTACCTCATCTCACCTTAAGTCATTCTGCACTTACATTGGCAAAATTGCACTGAGCAGGGCATGGGAGGGGGCCCCAGAGCTAAATTCTGCAGTCAGCAATCATCTATCTGTTTTCAACTGTTAGTTTAACTGTTTACTACTGAATTTTCATATTGGCTTTAAATAGAGACACTTCTGTGTCAACATCTGTCTCGACTTACATCACATTGTCTCGAAACCAATTACAACATAACTTTGGGGAATGACTGTACATTCTGTGCTTTAAACAACCATGAATTTCCTGGGACAACTCTCTTGTGTAACTGTTCTCCACATATACTCACCAATTTTCTGCACTAAAGTAGGGAACTCTAGGCACTGCCAATTTCCAAATGAGTCTACATTGATAGTAGACTTTGGGCCGTTTTAATTTGGTTTGATTATGTCATGTCTCATGTAGAATTAAAACACTAGAAACTTGATGCTGCTTGGAGGCATGGATTTTTCAAAGTTAATCAAAATTGTATCAAAGTTATTTGTTAAAGGTTGGATAAAGGATAAAACATAATTACTAAGATCTCAGTTTCCTGGCATAAGTAAACTACTTCCCTTCCATATTCTGGAGTTCAATATTGGATCATTTAGAAACTACTCCTCACTTTTTAATGATTTCTTAGCTGAAGCAACACAATCCTCTCTATTTACATCAGTACCATGATGAATACATGAATTTGAGAAAGAACTCTTAGGAAACCATTCTTTTAATATGTGGCCCTCTTGTAAAATGTTTTTATTAGTGTCTGCTGTTATTTTTTCATGTCTATCTGAGTTTAATTAAATTAATTAACTTTACTCCATAGCTGTTGTGATGTGAAGTTCTGATTTGTAGTTTCTTTGCAGTAAAAAATATCTTTGCTGAGCAACATATACAAAGAAATGGTTTCAAAACAAGAAAACAAATTATGAAATCTGAGAGGTTAATACTGTTTATAGTTCTAAGTAATTACATTTTAACCTCCAAAACATTCAACTGATACACATGACATATGACAATTGAAGTTAAAAAAATGAAAAAGGCATTGTGAGGTTTAGGATCAATCCAAACAGCTAAGTTTAATGTGTGATCTAGGACACAAGTGAAGGCTATGTGTACATACACTTAACAATTACAATAAAATGCATATATTATTTTATATTTATAACACATTGAACCATGTTGTAGAAGCTGGATGAGGTTCTTCCCTCAAGAAGCACTTGATGAGGGTTTCAGATCAATAAGCTACTTGTGATCAAACAAAAAATCAATAGCAAACTGTAATGGTATTCATGATATATCATGATATTCCTACATTAAATAGAGTGGTTGTGAGGATGATAATAATATTAATTATAATAATAATGATGAAGATGATGATTATTTAACAAACATTAGTGTAGTACCCAATCCCAAACAGCATCTCAATTATTTGGTTTATTTTACAATAATTAATTTAGTATGTGACATAGATTATTCTGGTCAAAAGGGCAGAAGCAAATTTGAAATGAAAATGCGAGTCAAAAGCAAAAGCACAGTCTTTAATAACTACCTGCTAAAATCTAAGTCCGTCTTCTTTCCATATGCTGTGACAGATCACAGAACTGTCTTTATCTTTGGAAATAAAAGCTATCCAGAGTCTCCCCTGCAAAAATAAAGGATAATTGACATGGATATCAAAGGGTGTTCTGGTTTTGCTCTTAATAATTGCTTCTAGGTGTTTCTGTTTTGATACATGTTTTACAAAGAAAGCATAATTTTTTGTGCTTACAAATTTAGAGCTTAGTTTTATTATTTTTGTCATATTACAGTTGGGTCCTGACTGCTTTTTTTCTTTGAGTAAATGTATGTAACTTTTTTTTTTTTATCTTTGCCTATAAGGCTAAGGGAACAGGCTGAGATTACTTCAAAGCTTGCAACTAGCAGTCATCAAAGATGTTCTTTTTATTATTTTAGTTTCTGAGTAAGTGTGAGCTGTGGGAATGTGGTAACCTAAGTCCCTGCAGCCCCATAGGATCTCAGAAACATGTAAAACTAATAGTATAATTTGCATTTATAAGTGGTGATCAAAAGTAACACATGTGTGAGAGAGGAATAATTAAAATTGGCAGGGTAGATAAACACAATTCTCACTTGCATGAAGGAGCAATTACAGGTCTTATTGCTACACAACAACAATAATAAAAATATGAAATGTCTTTTCTTACATCTTGATTTCCTTGTTTTCTCCATTATGTATGTATGTATTTATTCATACTACTCTTAAAATTAAATGTCACAGAGGTCCATATATACAGGAATGGTCTTGGTATCCTAATTTTTCTACTGAGTGACAGCTCTTTGCTCTGTACATAAAGAGAGGGGAGCCGACAGTCTGCTCCAGGCCAGCTGAAGTACACAGCCCAAGCAATACAGAAAGAGCTTCAAGCATCTGCAGTGACAGCTCCTTTAATTTATGTCAAAACATTGGCACTGTTTTCCACCCACCCAGGACTGCATATGTTTTTGTATTTCTAAAGAATTACAAGTTGAAACCCTAAAAGTAAAATAATGCAATTTAAAACAATGATCTATATAATACTTTTTTGGAAGGTGATGGCATAACTGTTCAGGTATCACCCTTATTGTTGCTCTATGTACTACATCAAAATGACATGAACTTAGCTTGAATGCTTACATATTTGTTATTTAAGACAGCTACATTGACTACTTCCACAGTGTATTTGTAAGTTAAACAAAGTGGGTAATTTATGGGTGTAAATACTGAGTAGGTACTTATATACATACAGTGTATTCACATTGTATTCACAGTATAATTATACATAGTTTCCATTTAGTAGAGCCATTCAATTATTTTGCATCTGTGTTTATAATTACACAACATCTTACAAAATGATAAAATACCTATATTGGAGCTATATGTAACTACACTCATTTAAATTTCCCACTTACGTTAAAGTGTTACCACAAAGTGGTTTCCCTCTTGGAATAGAAGCATACAATAATATTAATATGTAGTATAATAAAGGTATACTAAAACAATACAGACTGCTTACATTTCAGCAAAGTTTCCATATTTATCAGTAAATGCAACAATATCTAGTGTTTCATTTTACTGTGTGTTGTTGCATATTCTTTATTTGCTTGCTGTTAATTGTGGATGAACTATATACTTTAAAAGTGGAAATAATTACATAAGGAATGTAAATCAGCAACAGATAAACCAGATATGTGGTTTATTACCTGTGTGGCACTGTGGAGTTGCAGTAGAGCAGCCATTAGATCAAGTCTTGTACTCAGCAAAGCTTATCTCAGTAATTCAGATGGTCAAGATTCTTCTTCCATTTTCACCATTCTCACCTAAACTAGCAAGCAATACCCAGTCAACAAGGATGTACAGCAGTGAGATTAATTCAGGTCAGAAAGGTGAAATCTCATGTGAACTTACTGTGTCTCTGTTCTCAGGTTAAAGTTTTAGAACGGGAGAAATATATCTGCTTCATCTTCTCCTCCCTTAAGGATTTTAAAGGTCATTACAACTACTGGACCACTGAACTAAAGACGCTTACATATTTACTTTCCTGTCTAGTGTGTTGTTGCTGCTACTGTTATGGATTCACAGATTTACAGTTTGACCCTATACTAAACTGTTTGGGTATCCTTGTAGAAACAAACAATAAGTTGGAGGTCTGAATCAATCCCACTGTCCTTGACAACCCCAGGCATTGCTTTTTTGATATTGTTCATGTCATAAAATGCAAGAATGACAGAAGCCAGAAAGAAGGGCAATTGTATATTCAAGCAAATTAATTGCCAGCTTTCTCTTTGATTTAAATTTAGAAATACAAAAGTCATATCTAACCTCAGTCATTCTTGAAATGCATTGATTGCTGAAGAAAACCTAGGCTGTAAAGTGAGCAAACTGATCTGGCTTACTTTACTTTACATTTTAAGTCTCAGATGAAGCCATGATTATGTTTAATTTAACTGTACTTAATTCACTTATTTATGACTCCCAAACACTTAAGTGTATTTGACAAGATCTACATGTCAAAATGCATATGAATTCCAATAACTCACAATTCCTTATGCAATGAAGACACCCTTGACACCAAAGGCATAGGCGAACAGTATAGGTGACTGAGACACATATCTCAGAAATAATATATAGGGGTTGATCTTAACCCTAGCCAGCTAGACAGTGGCTAGTGCAGATTGCTGTGGACCAGTACAGATTCTCTAGAACTAGTCCGTGTGGCTAGTGCATATTATCTTATGTTTTAGAGCTATTATGATTGAAATCTACGGCAATGTTCGGCAATTTTTGCCATAAAACATCGTTGACTTCGTTCTCGGTACCAACCATGTGTTAGCGGTCGCTTCGGTATTTGTTCTCCAGCCTTACTCCGGCAGTGTTTTATACAGAAATGTACTGGAAACGATTGCTACTCGCCAAGGTGTAATCCAATGTACCACTTGCAGCAGACGACAGGCGGTCTGTGGAGTGACTAGAGCGTCATTAATCATGAGTATAATCCTAAACAAAGCCAAAAAACAAGAAAACTTGTGAATAAATCCTTAAACACAGTTGCATAGACATTACCACAGGAAAAGTTTCATGAAGAATCTGTGTCAACGGAATCTGTGAATGACTGAAGAGAATGAGAAATTAAGTTAGATTGACTGTATTATAGAGTTAGACTTTGTCACATTGTGCCAATTTTTTTTAAACTTAGTGAAAAGTCTGTTAATTGCACAGTAGTCAAGCTGACCTTTGTGCCTCAGAATGCTCAGGAGTATATGAATCATATGTGAATTGATAATTAATCAATGATTGAAAAAAAAAAATATATTATGATGTTTTGATTCTTATATCTTATAACTATATCCATTAAAAAGGAAAGTTGCAGTGCTTAGTTCTATCACAAAGCCATGCAATGCACTGCCACCATATTTTCTACTGTGCAGGGAGTATTTAAACTACAGCCAGGTCACACTGTCACTCACTGTACTTTAGGCAAGCAAGGGTGGACTGGTCAATTTCACTCACCTGCAACAGAAAATCATACAAAATGTGAGCACAAAGAAGCAGCAGATTAATCATTATCTACATATTTACAATCATTTTTATTCCTTTCAGGGGAACAATGTTTGTTACATTTTTAAATAACACAATTTGTCAATAATTTCAACAATTTTCTGTTTCTGACAATGATTTAAAATAATGACTGGATCCGAATTGGCGGGCTAGTGAAACTTTGTGTGGGCTAGTGCAAATTGAGAGCCACTAGTCCTGCTGGCTAGAGGGTAAAAAGTTCAGATCTACCCCTGATATAATTCACTAGGATTATTATTCCTGTAAAATTACTTTTATGACATATATGTTGTGACCATGGCAACAATATGTGCAGTATGGACCTCTAGTGACCCTACATCATGTTCACAGAAATCATTTCTAAGCTGTCTCAGAAACAGACTTACTACATGGATAGCATAGCAGTGATTCAAGGTGTTTTCAAGTTATAAGATCACTTTGGACATTCTCTTCTGTCAACATAACTTAATATCCGGACTAATATTCCAGTTTACAAATGCCAGAAATTGTCCAGATATATAGTATTAATAAATTATTTCAGAATCAATCTACAAGACTTTGAGGAGGCATCTCAAAAGGTTTACCACTTAGTGTGATTTCAACACTGCAACAGTTCACAGAGGACAGAGTCCAAAAAGTTGTAAGATAATGTCTGTCGTTCAGCAAGTTGTTTGAATCAATGCAAAACAAAGCCCTGTGAATGTATCTGCATTTTTGCCATACACAGTAGTGTATGCTTGTTGAAGTTCTCAGGGCTTGGGTTCAGAACCTATCTAAGTCAAGCTGAATGACACATACCCTTTCAAAGAGAGCCCTAATACTTTGAACAACTGTCACAGTGATTTTTTTTTTACTTCATGGCTTTCGGATTATTCAGTATCATAGTACAAGTGTTGAAAGCCATAGGAGATGGCACACATCCTGTACAAGTGTCCACGACCTTATGGCATGATTGATAGTAAACCTATCCTGAAGGAACTGCACATTGTAAAATAGAGCACAGACTCAATAATGTACCTTAACTGTCAGTGTCCTCCTTTATCATAAGAAACTCTTATAGTGGACTGCTTTTAGACTTCTTGTAACTTATTCAGGATGTCATCCTAGCAGTGAGTCACATACATTTATCTGAATTTCAGAAAAAAGTCATGAATGTCACTATTTATAAACCCATTTAATCTACTGCTGTGCCTTACTGAGAGCCATTTATACTTGTTTGTTTGTTTTATTATTTTTAATTTGATACCTTTCAGTTTCACTGAGAAGAGGAATACTTTAGCATCCTTTTAGAAAAAATACATACAGCAGATTTGCACTTCTAAACAATGTATTTATTTTATGTTTTAATTTGTTAAAACTAAAAACCTTGTTGTAATACTTTGCTGTACTTATACAAAGATACACATTGGAGAAGGAATATATTTTTTATTAATTGTTTTGCACTGCTGAGTATGAAGAGAATACAATTTTTAAATGTATTATGGATGCTACCAAGATTTATGTTCCTGTGTCCTTTTGTAAATTGTATTACACTGAAATGTACTTCATGGTTTATGCAAATCACTGTCTTGCCTGATTATACTGCGTTATTGTATTGAGCAGCAGCAACTGAAGGGAAAACAGAAAACTTTATCACAGTTCATCTAGTTATATTTTTGCAGAATGCTTCTAGCTGTTTTCCTGATTGTGAATGCATATTTATTCTCTATGAGACAAATGTTCATGCAGCTTTTGCGTATAATATATAACATATATAATACGAAAAATAAAAAAAGAAGACTAAGAAGAATGTAATTACAAATTAATTTGCTCGATTTTCTTTATTTCCAAGAATTGGAGAATAACTCTTGCCAAAGTTTTTTTCCCAGATCTGCCACTAATTTGTTAAGTATGGTCTCTCTCTCTCTCTCTCTCACTCATATGCTCATATGGCATTAGAAGAAATTATCAGCAGTATTTCTCAATACATGTATAATGTTGATTTTAAGCTATGGCTGCGGCCTTGGCACATTTACAGATGAATTTGTTACAACACCTAACTATATTATCAATCTGTAACCTCAAAACGACATTCCAACAGGCTGATCATAATAATAAATGCTTCAGGTTCTGATCAAGTATTAAATAATTACATAATGAAGGCCATTCCACAGCTGATGTGTTTAAGAATTATACAGTTGCTAGTAGTGCTGGTTGCAATACAATTTTCAGAATGTTCTGTTTATGATAAGTGGAAGACATACAACGCTTAACTGAATTCTAGGTATGCTTTTTCATCTTTTGTTATTTATTGAACTAATTGTTTTAGAAATGGCAATAAGCTATCACACACTTAACGTTTATACTGTATAGCAAATATAAAGATGTGAAAGTATTTTTCTTTAAAAAAAAAAGTCCGGAGCCAAGAATCAGTTGTTTTTATTACAAAGACCTTTGACAGCCAGGGCACACACAGAGGGCAGTCCTCTAGTGTATCTCCCTAACTCTGAATTTAGACTATGTTTTGACAGATATTTATACCCGCCCCCCCCCCAAGAAAATAGTAGCTATATACTTCTGCTTTTGTAGTCTTGTGTTGATTATCAGGTCAAAAAGCTCTCTGGAAAATAGGGCTTTTAGATATATCTGCAGTTAAGAATAGATTAAATTAAGTAATGTAGCCTAATTGTACTTTGAAAGTTTTATGTGAAGGCTTTTTAAAGTCTACACAGCTGCTATAATTTTAGTGGCATCAATGGTAGAATGGCCACTACTGTATCAAATAAGAGGGGCATTTATATTGACCTAGCTGCTGATATGATATTTAGTTAATTAATCTAGATCAGCTGCATAGGAATCATTTTATTGACACCTTGAGGTTTAGGACTGATAACTATGCTATTCACCCATGCATTTCACAGTGCCTTAGGTATGACATAAATTAATCCCACAAAATGCAAAATGTTTATTTTTTTATCTACATGGATTATTAATATTATTTGTACGACAGTAGTTGTTTGTTTCCTCAGGTCTTTATGTTGAATGTGATATAACATGATTAACCCTCTCCCTTATGCATTCATATTTTCCCAGGAGGCCTGCTGATTATTGCTTTTAATTTTCCCCAGAGCAGTTTAGGATTATTATTCATTATCATATGCAAATATGACAATAAATAATTCACCATGTTAAATTGATCTATTAAATGTCCAATGTGCTATTTTGCAGAGGCTGTCATTAAAAGGGGATAAGGGTGCTGATTTGACTAAAATTATGATTTCTCGCTCTCTTTCCACTCTCTCTCTCATTGTATGTTTGCTTTCAGTTTTAATTATGTTCATTAACTTGTAAATTAAATAAGGTGCATTATTCTCCCCTGTCTCTTGATCACATTCATGTTTGATTTGATTTTATGTTTTTATTGACAATACATTTCCCAGTGTTTCTGGAAAATGGTCTCACTCTTTCATAAAAAGTTAAATAGATATTTTGCCCAGATTACATATTTGCCATACGCACTGCATTAAAGGTCACTAAATTAGGTGTATTCTGAATGCACTTCATTTAGTGAAGTAATGTATTGTGAAGAGCAGTTTGCTAAAACAAACATGCTGAATTATTTTTTAGGTTACTATGCAGAATAATAGCCGTTGCAAACTGTTGAAAGCAAGGTATTTTAGTGTAAGGATATGATTTTTGGACTGTCAAGCTGCATTGGAAATCGTAATTGTTCAGCTCAGTCCTGATTTCATTCATAAGAAGATGTGCATGAACCTAAAGGATCACCAATTGGAAAGGCATAATCTAAATACAATTGGCCCAAATAAGAAACCATGTAGGGTTAGATCAAATCACTACTGTCAGTTAATCAGACATGAGTTATAACAGTTTTCCAGAGAATTTGCTTCTTGCACA
This sequence comes from Amia ocellicauda, assembly GCF_036373705.1. Lineage (NCBI taxonomy): Eukaryota > Metazoa > Chordata > Actinopteri > Amiiformes > Amiidae > Amia > Amia ocellicauda. The sequence continues at coordinate 34,528,619 of NC_089859.1, read as the reverse complement.
ACAAAAACATAACAAATCAACAACGTAACACAATTATTCTCTTTGTATACTTTCACTGCAATCAGTACACTGACATTGAGCTTAACATTGCAATACACTAGATGGCAGTAAGTCACCGATATTCATTCCGGTGTATGTGTGCGGGGGAAGGCTGGGAACAAAGGTTCCTGTCATCTGAACATTTAAGGCTAGAATCTATATGCTCTGTATGGGTTTGGTTTCATGTTTATATACAAATGTAATATGCAAAAGTAATTTGGTTTCTCAGGGAAAGAACTAAAGGATAAGAAAATCGCAGTTCTGCTTTAGTATACCTTTCATATGCTTGCTTATTATTTAAATGATACCGACTCAAATATTTGAATATTCAGTACATATCCGGGCCATGAAAGGATATATTAAACAGCATTAAATGGATAAACCACATATTCAGAATGAAATGGACGTGTAGAGCAAAATAACATCTTATCACTAAATCTTCTAATATATTAAGGTATTGTGATTTTCCCATATTGAGAGATTTAAAAGCTTGAAGCCTAGTGGCCCAAGATCAGTTCACAGTGTTAAATTGAAAAGGCATTTAGTATGTTCTTATAGGCTGTGAAATAGGCTCTTTGTACAGACCTGACATTGGTGTCCTGTACCATACCTTGGATAAATGAAAACAAGCACCTTGGAACAAGTATGATGTTCAGTAAGATTTAATAAGGTACCAACTGCTATTGGAATATTTTTTTTGGGGGGTATTTTTTTAAAACAAGATGGACTGTGATTGTATTCAGCGTGGGTCTTGTTTTTTCCTTTTTTATCTGCGTGGGACAAAATAAATTCAGGAACAGCTGGCTTTGCAATACCTTTTTTATTAGTACCATTGTTTTGTTTACACCTTTCCTATGAGCTTTTATGTCCTGCAGCTGAGTATGTTCAACTACAGATATACCCTGCAAAGGAGAATTCCTTGGTGTGCAGTGCTGCCAGCTGTATGTGGCGCTGGACACGGGCAGCTGACAGGTTGATGCAGGTGTTGAACCAGGCTCCTACAAGAACAAAGACATTAAGGGCAGTGGTGTTTCTGCTTTATTATAATTGATTGCTCTTGGTATTGAAGCTCTACCCAATACTCACATCGTTTCATAGCTCCTTGTCTCTTGTCCATCCTTCTCACAGCCATTGCTAATGCAGGTGTGGATCTTTCCAATCCAGGAGGGCTGAGAGGGGAGTGAGTCCCGCATTTGTATTGTGAGCTGAGTCCAGGCCCTAGTATATTGTGATACGTATCTATAAAAGAAAGTGCAAAGGAAAGTGTGCCGTCTGCTTGAAGTGTGTGTGGGGGAAAACAATATGGGTTGTACAAGTACTTGACATTATTTCCACTTTTGACTTCAAGGGTCTGGATCCTGGCAGTATTGTCAGTGATGAGGGTCAAGCCAGAGGGTTCCAGCTTGCATTGGAGTCTTTCTCTCCTCTGATCCATTCAGAGATGCCAGTGATAATATACATATGGAAAAAATATTATGAATAAACATAACATGTTCATACTTATCCGTTTTTTTGTGTGTGTTTTTTGTATGTCTTGAGGCTCCTCGGGCCATCCAGGGATAGTGAGATTAAACATTGAGGACTTGTTCCTCACGAACAACACTATTTTATGTATTCATGTTGCAGGTATTTTAGACTGGCTATTAAAGACAGAAGATGAATGGTGGAGATTTTACATTTGGCAGAAATTTGGGAAGGGCGATAAGTTATATTTGGGAGGTGACTGCAGAAATACACAAACCATATAATATGAATATATATAGCATTTTCAACTTTCAACAAACAGAAGAGATATATTATTTTGAGAAAAAGAGTGAGACAATATTGTAATGATTCTATAGAATACATTTGTAAGAAGAAATAAGGCAGATTTCATTACTGCTTATTTATATAAAAAAACGTTATTTATAGCAACGCACATATTGCTATAGAAGCATATACAGTTAAGTCCAACAGTATTTGTATTACTCTTTCAAATAAGCAGATATTTTTAAAATCGTATATACTGTATGTTAAATCAGTTAAGGTATGAACTTGAGCATGCACTCTTAACTATAATGATGTCCACAATTTTATTCAGAGGATGTAAAACTAATATTGAATGAACTGTCCCTGAAATTGATAAGCTCTAATCTAAATACATAAATATACTTAATATAAGTGACTTCAAATAAATTATTCCTTCTTATTCTTCATAACCACTTTTATAGAAATTAAATTAATATTGTTCAATGCAAATACATTAATTTCCAGTAAGACCCATATGCTAAAATGAGATAGATGTAGACATTGCACACATCCCCTGAAATGAGCTTTGTCAAACCACCTGCCTTTTTGCACAATGAGAATCCACAGCACAGTGGTATAGTCTTGTAGGGATGGCTAATGCAGCTCTCACTGACAACACAGGGAAACTACAGTCCCTTATTCTTAGCAAGCCAAAGGGGTGCTATTGCAGGGATAGCCATAGCAAGTCTGATTGGCATGAGGCACATGCAAAACACAATTGTGCTGCCTGATGGGGAGTCAAAGTCAGCTAAATATTTAGTTCATTATATAGAATTAGAAATTATGATTCTATTTGGGAAAAAAATAAATAAATAAATAAATAAGCATTTGTTGTTCTTGTACTTGGTTTTCAATCTTACAAACCATTCAATTGTAGTGTTTTGTCACTTCAAAATGTATAATTGTTTGATCAGCTGATGAATCATCTATTGATGTGTTTACAGAGCTGGTTGTACCAAACACCCATACTGGATTACATTGAAAAATCGCCTATTTAACTAGCTCTGTGCTGCTCTAGACTATACTAATCAATTCTCATTTCCCTAAGGAAGGTAACTCCACCCTGGAACTCAAGTGTGGATGATTAAGTTCCTCTTGTACACTGTGCACTTGTATGTAGTTTATGTGGTCCATTACTTAGATGTATGTATCTGTCAGCTATATTTCATATGATTGCTGAAAATAACAAGCAGTGGCAATACGGTATAGGAAACATAATTGTAAGATACATTTATTATCGTTTATGATCCCATCATAAAACTGTGTAGACTTTCTAGTACATACTTTTATGATTTATGTTTTCATGCACTCTGTATTCTACAGTGTTGTTCTTTACCAAATCAGGAAATAAACAGTTTCTGGTACTCTGTAAGTTATATATTTGTCCTGTATATTTTGTAATTTATGTATATTTGAAGTCCATATATCCCTATTTTAACAAATGAAGTAAAATTAATCAGGAAACATAGTAAAACAGTATATAAACACTTTATTGAAAATGTGTAAAATTGAAAAGACATGACCATATCTCTAAATGTATTTAAAGTATTTTAAATAGCACATATAACATTAAATGTATAGAAAAGTTAACAAAGTATACTGTAAATGTAACTGGCTCATCGTGTACATGAGCTCGTTACTGGTGTCCTAATCCATGTGTAAAATAAGTACAATGATAAAAATCCGGTGTTGGGAGACCTGGTCTTTTGGTGTAGCTTGTCACTGTACTGGCTGTGTGCTGTGGAGCGCCTGGGCCGTGTGGTTCAACTCCCAAGTGGGTAGCTCCAACCTGCACCAGCTACATAAACACTTTCTAAATGCTTTTCAAACCCATTTGCCATGTAATAGCACAAGTTCACTGTCAATTTTAAGATTCTTCTAATATTTTCAAATAAAAACCAACAACAGCAACACCTGCACCTTGAATGAAGGCAACCATTTATTATTATTATTATTATTATTATTATTATTATTATTATTATTATTATTATTATTATTATTATTAGTAGTAGTAGTAGTAGTAGTAGTAGTAGTATATTAAAGATGTCTCTGTTTTGAAATGTTTCAGAATAAATACAATTTGACACACTGTGGAAACAATTACATTGTTAGAAGCACAGTGTGAAAGTGGGAACAGACTGGAGATAGAACAGTTTGATACTTCACAGAACCAAGCCCTGAGGAAACATACTGACATCAAAAGAAGTTGGTTTAGGTGTAATACCCCCATCAAAGGGATGCAAATTTTAGTTTCGTCTTGGAGAATGCATCTTAGTTTCAAGTGATGGTCACGCACAATCTGAACCAAAACTCATACTCTAGCACAGCAGACCTGCAGAGGCTGAGTACAAAAAGCTCCCTCCAGTATCAATAATGAATGTGGACATCACATTGTAACTACATTCTTTCAACACATAACTGTGCATTATTTAGAAGGTCTGAATAGATTTTTTAGTGGACTAATTCACTATGGAGTTTCGTGCTCAATTTCAGTCCCATGAGACATGCAATGTGAGCTACCACCTGGAAGACAAAAATCCTTATTGCCAAGATCTCCCATATCTAGTTCACCATTTACCTAAATAATGCACCACACAAAACAAGCTGATACCACAGCTGGCCATAATCCCTTCATTGTAAAAGAAAAACTAAAAAAAATACTTCCATTATTAATTTACTGTGAAAACTGCATATACTGGAATACACTAAATCAATTGCCTAAGAGCCTGTGGACCAGGCTAACTAATAATAATTTTTAAAAGAATGACCAGATGTAGTAAAGAAAAATAAAGCTTTTATTTTAATACTTTTGTGGACTGTTTTTAAGAACTTGCTAAAGGACTATATTTAATTATTTATATTTTGTAGTAAATACAAATAAAAACAAGCATTTCAGAATTAATTCCAATTACTAACAACAGAAATAGCATCTCATGCATAAATGGCTGTGCTAAACTGTCACCTGCCTGAAATGGAAACTATGGCCTGCAGTATATGAATACTTAAACCAACCTGCCAATCTAAAACTCAAAACATGTCACTTGATGACAGCTTTAACTTTGTCAAGGCCTTGTGAAATGGAACTGGATTATTAATTTACGGAACCCCTAAGGGGACACGTGGAGGAAAAAACCCAAAACAAATGATTAATATACTCATTCCCTCACAAAACATTTTGTGTTCCCTCGCAAAATAATGACTCTACAAACTTATTTGATTTACTGTGTTTTGGTTGTGTTTCAGATGCCTCTGTAACTTTCTCTCTCATCATTATTTATGATTCATTCAGGATTGTCCGTAATCGTGGCTGCATCCACATTAATGTAGAAGCACATTCTATTCTTAAGTAACTCCAAAATGATATAATACATTATTTACCATAAAACAAATCTGAAACTAATATGAAATACAACCAAAACAAACAGCAAATATATATATATTCTCCACGTGCCGCCTAAAGGTGCTTTCACACTGGATGCGCAGGGCGGGCAGTAGGCCGCTCTCGTTAAATCAAAGCCGATTGTCCAGTGATAGGCATGAAATTACATCAGGAAGGGAGGAGAGCATAACCTTTAGTTTACACAAAATAAATACACAGACCTACAAACATATTTTTAAACCTCAACTCCTCGAACACCACTAATCCTAATCCACTGAACAATAACCTAAATTACTCCACGCTATTGTGTTTGTTTATAATAAAGTCATTTGTATGCGCTATCAATAGGCTATATATGGGAGTTTAGTGTCATTTGCTGGATATGCTCTGAGCAGGCATCATCGTACATCGCACATTAAGATTATGCTATTTATTTGAATTAAACTTTAATCTGCCCATCCACCATTCATTGAATATCACACAGTTTAACACACACAATGTGCTCCGACTTACAACTAGGAAAGATTGACGTTAAGGATGTGTACAATTTAATCACAGCTCTGTTTCTTTTATAACAAAACATTTGCGGGTACATAATACTTTTTAGTTATTATTTTAATATATTGCTTACATTATTATATAAAGCTAAAGTTTCTTGAACTCTTTCATTATCACTGCGATCCTGAAAAGCGATTCTTATCAACCTCACATCACTTTTTTGGCTATTGGGTTCAGCAAGTTGAAAGTTTAATGGATTTTCATTGTATTGACAGTTGTCGTATAAGTATGAGATATGAGATATGAAATATGAAAATCATCACTGATAAGTCTCTCCTCGAATTATTTTGATATCTCCACTGTGCCTTGTAGTTTTCTCTGATTGGCTGATGGCTGTCTACATCATGGTGCGGTGCTGCAAAAGCAGGGTTGCCAGATTGGGGGGAAACTGAAGCCATGGGGGGAAAATATTGCACGGGGGGACACGTTGGGGAAAATGATATGAAACAGGGGGCTAAAGTAATAAACGGGGGATTCTTTTTCTCATTGTATTTGTATAAATATTATGTATGGCAATGTAAATGCATCCAGAGTGGAGAGCTGTCCTCTCCACTCTGACTTTAAACATGAAAAAAAACAAGGTTTTCGAACTACACTTTTGAGTGAGGAATGAAATACAACACTGTCAGTTTCATACCTGTGCTTTTTTCTGCAGCAGTGTTATGCTAAACAGAAAGGGTGCAGATGATAAATGTTAGGCCATTACCTTATAATCAAACTTTGAAAAAAATGATGAAATGTAAATGGGGCACTTTAAATCTGGACCTCATGATAAAACCGTTGTTAAAGGAATGCTGTTTTATATTTCACTTTTGTTGAGGGATGCTTATAATTTTTATTTATGAACTAAACATTACTTATGTACCATATCTCTCCGCAATCGATACATGCATTTTGATGAAATGCAGTTTTTTCTTTTTTCCTCTTTTTCTTTTTTCAAGAGTCAGCATTTCAGATCTCTGCCTCTGGAATATGCATTAATCTGGATATAAAGTAGGTTCTTGCCAAAATGTCAAGTTCAGATGATGTATTATAAATACTAAGCTCATGTATTATCTTCTCACATGGGCTGACAGCAATAAATGTCTAATTTGAATTCATGTCACCCACTTGCAGTATTTCTATTATCATTAACACACTAACAAGGAATGTGTACTTAAATATACCTTTCTGGTTGTAAAAATGATAAGTTACAAATACTGATAACTTGAGAATTATACCATTGATTAACATAACCATGCATGAATGTTTGGTTCCCACCTAATGTTATAGCACAGGCACCTATATTGGATTCTCCAGGATAAGAAAGGGGTTAACCAAGTAGGTTTATCGAATATTCAGACGTTGTCATTGAACAGGTACAACTGTCAAGGCTAAATGAACTATGCTGGACATCATTAAATCATGTGTTGCCAATGTTGACATGAACCAGAAGAGTAAAAGCCAGTCAGTTCCTGATCATTGAACTGATAGGCCTATGAAAATTACTCCAAGGAGCAGGTGTACCCTGAAACAGACTGTCAAACACAACAGAGGATCTATCCTGAAGAACATGACAGTAACATTTAATATGTCATAAAAGATTAATGTCAGTACAAGCGCAATTCACTAGACTTGACATTCCATGGAATTCTACAAATGAACAACTCCACTCAAAACCCATATCATGATAGTAAATACATGCCATGCAAAGTGGGTCCTTGATCTATAGAACACTTATCCCTCTGTACACTTTTCAATGAGTTGGTAGAATCTGAATATAAAGGCAACCAAAGGAAGGCTTAAGATCTGAGAGAGATTTAACATAAGTATTTGTAGCCATTGGGTTCAATATGATATTTGGAACATTTGAGCTGTTTTAGGTCTGGTCACATAAAATTAATTGATTGGAACCATAAAAAAGTGACAATGTAATCTGTAGAACTTTATCTTCCAGGCAAAACTGTAATAGTAGGGTTGCACAGACATTTTAGAATCCCCAGGAGTAAACCTGAATTACCCAAAGAAAATGATGATCAGTACATTTAGCAATGAGGAATAGTACACAATCGTATCTATGTATCCATCCATCCATCCATTTTCCATATATTTTAGAATCCAAGATGACCTTATAAAAAGGTCAAATTAAAGAAGGTTACTTGGATTTAATGGTTACTTGGATTAATCCCCCCCCTCAAATTGGTAGACTGTTAATGCCGTTACATGTATATTATGTTCAAATGTCTACAGTGAAGGCAGTACTCTGTTGCTAAGTTTCAGCACCAGTAAAACAGCTAATAAGATATTGTATGATGCATGATATCAAGATATTGGTTGGTAATATTAAGCCTTGAGATAAATGATCTTGTGATCACAAAATAACAAAGACTTGTTTATTTGGTCATGGCCTCAACAAGATACCAAGAGTCCTGAAATGTAAATGGGGCACTTTAAATCTGGACCTCATGATAAAACCGTTGTTAAAGGAATGCTGTTTTATATTTCACTTTTGTTGAGGGATGCTTATAATTTTTATTTATGAAATAAACACTACTTATGTACCATATCTCTCCTCAATCGATACATGCATTTTGATTAAATGCATTTTTTTCTTTTTTCCTCCCTTGGGAGCCCTATGCAGGAATATAAATTAAATTATTGATATGCTTACATGTTGTGATTCAGTGCTGGGCAGCGCAATGAGGGAGGCTATGGCACTCCCCGGACCCAGGTGGAGGTGATCTACTGGGAGCAGCAGCTGATGTGACTGGCTCCCTCCCTTGATAAAACAGGGGACTGGATCACTTCCTGCTGTGGAGAGGCAGGGAGAAGAGCCTGGGAGTTGAAGAGGAGTGTTACTGTTTGATTGTGAGAAGAAGAAGGATTGCTTTGATAACATGACTTTGCTTAAGGAACTTGACCATGACTTTGGATCACGGACTTTGTCTGGTAGCTGTTTGTTGTGTTTGTGTTTGATTAGTTATGTGTGTAGATATGGATGTTTATTAGTTTAGGCTTGATACGAGTTAGGGTTTTGTTTTAGTTTCTGTATGTCTCTTTATTTTGATCACAGAACACTGTACAATAAACCAAGACTTTGCACCATAACCCAGTCTCTCTGTTTCCTAAGCCCCCACCTGAGATCCCCGGTACCGGGTCCAAATCGTCATGGTGCCAGTATACACTCACCTAAAGGATTATTAGGAACACCTGTTCAATTTCTCATTAATGCAATATCTAACCAACCAATCACATGGCAGTTGCTTCAATGCATTTAGGGGTGTGGTCCTGGTCAAGACAATCTCCTGAACTCCAAACTGAATGTCTGAATGGAAAGGTGATTTAAGCAATTTTGAGCGTGGCATGGTTGTTGGTGCCAGACGGGCCGGTCTGAGTATTTCACAATCTGCTCAGTTACTGGGATTTTCACGCACAACCATTTCTAGAGTTTACAAAGAATGGTGTGAAAAGGGAAAAACATCCAGTATACGGCAGTCCTGTGGGCAAAAATGCCTTGTTGATGCTAGAGGTCAGAGGAGAATGGGCCGACTGATTCAAGCTGATAGAAGAGCAACTTTGACTGAAATAACCACTCGTTACAACCGAGGTATGCAGCAAAGCATTTGTGAAGCCACAACACGTACAACCTTGAGGCGGATGGGCTACAACAGCAGAAGACCCCACTGGGTACCACTCATCTCCACTACAAATAGGAAAAAGAGGCTACAATTTGCACAAGCTCACCAAAATTGGACAGTTGAAGACTGGAAAAATGTTGCCTGGTCTGATGAGTCTCGATTTCTGTTGAGACATTCAGATGGTAGAGTCAGAATTTGGCGTAAACAGAATGAGAACATGGATCCATCATGCCTTGTTACCACTGTGCAGGCTGGTGGTGGTGGTGTAATGGTGTGGGGCATGTTTCCTTGGCACACTTTAGGCCCCTTAGTGCCAATTGGGCATCGTTTAAATGCCACGGCCTACCTGAGCATTGTTTCTGACCATGTCCATCCCTTTATGACCACCATGTACCCATCCTCTGATGGCTACTTCCAGCAGGATAATGCACCATGTCACGAAGGTCGAATAATTTCAAATTGGTTTCTTGAACATGACAATGAGTTCACTGTACTAAACTGGCCCCCACAGTCACCAGATCTCAACCCAATAGAGCATCTATGGGATGTGGTGGAATGGGAGCTTCGTGCCCTGGATGTTCATCCCAGAAATCTCCATCAACTGCAAGATGCTATCCTATCAATATGGGCCAACATTTCTAAAGAATGCTTTCAGCCCCTTGTTGAATCAATGCCACATAGAATTAAGGCAGTTCTGAAGGCGAAAGGGGGTCAAACACAGTATTAGTATGGTGTTCCTAATAATCCTTTAGGTGAGTGTATATATATATATATATATATATATATATATATATATCATCACCATCAGTCTATATCAATCCACTGCTGTATGAAGACCTCCCTAAAATGCTTCCACTTGCTCCAATCTACATTTACGATTTCATCTTCCCATCTTTTATGTGTTTATCTTCTAGGTTTTCATCTCTTCGTATCCATAGCATAACTTCCTTTGAAATTTTGTTGCATTCAAATGGGATTGTTTCCCTTTTGATTTACACAAGCTTCTCTACCCTTTCATTGTGTGTGTGGGGGGGTGGGGGCCGTTGTTTCTTGTAATAGTTCTAACATGTAAGCTATATACAGTTGTACTGTGTAGCAGGCACCTTACTTGATCTATGCTATTTACAATATCAATCTACCTTTGGGTTCAGATAACACATCAGTTTAAAACCATGAGAAAATAAATATAAATGGACTCTGGAGAACTATAATGTGAAAATGATTGCTTGCCTGTATGTGCCAGGTTGCTGCAAAACTGACATTTAGAAAATTGTATTACAATTTAAAGATACCTGAAACGCAGCAAGTGGTAATGTTCGGTAATTACAAACATGTCTAATTTGGTAACAACATATTTCAAGCTTAAGTTGACAGTTTCCCTTTCAATAAGATGTTAAATGATATGTAGTGTAAATGTAAATGTTTTCTATCCCAAACCATGGTGGTTTGGTTTAGAAAACAGTGCCTCTTCCTGAAGCAAGAAAATAAAGTACTACTCATGTCAATAATTACACCAATAAATTGTCAACCGTTGAGGCAGAGTTATTATTACACCATAAAATCTTAAAAAGCATTGGTGACATGCCTTAGTCGACACCGACAGGATGATAGACCTGCAGTTAATTGCTTTTCAGTCTGACAAAAGGATATCTAAACATTTTTTTTCAGATATTATAAATGAGACAATCTCCTCCAGCAAGAATTCAACTTGATTTTTTTTATCTTCAAAAACTTGTGAATTTTACGTTTTAGATTTTTTTTTCTCTATTGATTGATTAATATTTCATGTAATATATATATATATATATATATATATATATATATATATATATATATATATATATATAATCAGAAGATAGAGGTATAGTTACAAATTAATGATGATTTTTTACACCAAAATACAGTGACATTCAAAGCTATTTGACAACCTTGAAATCTTGCCAAAATTGAAATGATCAAGGAACAGAGTAAAAAGTATGGTAATTTGATAGCCTTATCTAAAGAAAACGCAGCTAGGTGAATGTTTTGCTGACATTGTATTGCAAATTGTTCTCAATGTACCCCCACCCACACTTCATAGCCACACATGTGCTAGGCATTTCTGTCACATAACTTAAGTCACATAAGTCATGTATTGCAGTAAATTGTTTTGAACTCAGTTTGAATAATCTCAGGGTGAGTATTGCATTCAGATTCCACTTTCCTGTAAAGACCCCAATAACATTTTTGAAGGCTTATCATTTTTATTATTTATTATTTTTATTTATATATTAGCAGACACCCATATCCAGAGTGACTTTCAGCTTATATAAGAAACTTTAAATTACCCTATTTAGGCCAATTACTTGTGTCACGGATGGTGCCAAGACTATTCGGCTTTTAATTACATTGTTTAGCACTTTGTGTTATAAGCATGTTATTTTGTTTTTCATTGTTTTTCTTTCACAATTTCTTTCATGTATTGCTTTTGTCTGACTATCACTTTTCATGTGTTTATTTTTCTTTTGCCGAGTGCACCCCTTAAGCAACATTTCCATGTGGATTTGCCCGCATTCCTCTTCAGAATTGCCCACACCTGTGCCCTCGACCCGAGTGCTGGCTATATCAGTGTGAGAGCAGTGGTGTTGTGGTGTGTGCCTGACTGCCCGCCGGAGAGAGCTGGGGACAGCAAAGAGGAGTTTGGTGCCCCACGCCGCATGCCCCTGCCTCCGCGCCTTGTGACCCCATTGCCAGGACAGAGCGGCCCCAGTCATCTCAGTAAGGAGAGAAGCATTGGCAGGAGCAGCAGCCGGGTGAGACTGCGCTCCCTTGGATTACTGGGAATAGAAGAGCGGGGAGACGGCAGTGTTCAGCAGCATTAAGGATGGGGATTAACTACAGCTTTGGAAAAGACTTGGCGATTGGCAGCCGGAATAAGTGGGATGGACTTCCCTATGCTGAGCTAAGTAACTTACTGTGATATTGAAAGAAAGAAGATGGAAGAATCAGCTGATGTGCATGGTTTATTTATTGTTATTAAATAAATAAACCTACCGTATCTACATAGAATTTACTGCTTTTCGTGCAGTACCCGAACCACACAGATAAAAGCAGAATACCAGTAGAATGCTTCTGGTATACCATCTACAAACTGCTGCTTGTCACTGGGTCCCAGTCCTGGTGGGTGAGCATCTGCTTCCGATATCTGGAAGAACAAGGACAAGAGAGAAAGATACATATTGAAATGCAAAAACATAATAACATTGCTGGAATTATAAAAACTCACCTGATCATGTGCTCCACTGTTTGCTGCAAAGAAGAGGAAAGAGACATTTGTTTATTTGCACAGTTGTTTAAATAGGGAACTTTTAGAATGCTTTTACTAACATTTTGCTTTAATTTGATTACATGTTCTTTTCGTCATTTTAGCTTCTTTTCTTGCACATTATTTTAAGGCAATTTTTAATTGCGTGTTGTTTCCAGCTGCAGCCTTCGTACCCTGCATCTGTGTGTTGCCTGTAAAAATAAAAGTGTTAACTTACCTGAGCATGTTGTGGTGTCCTGGAGTCCTGGTCCAAGCCTGCAGGGGGGGAGGGGGGAGTTGGTTGGCATGAGTTCCCTTCCTCGAAAAACCCATACATGCTCAGGTGCATGTAGGTTTTTCAGTGTTATCATTGGCCTCTTGGTCCAATGCCCCATGGCCTTCTTTATGCCCTGGTCAGTTTGGGAGGCCATTCTGCTATAAGCAGATTGCTGTATACCTTCCACTTCTTAATGATCGACTCTGCTCCAAGGGATTCTCAATGCCATTGAAATCTTTTTATTCCCCTACCCTAATCTGTGCATTTCCAGAACTTTATCCTGGAGCTGTTTTGAAAGTTCTTTGTACTTCATAGTAGTATCTTTGCTTTGAATGCACTACTCAACCATGGGACCTTACAGGTGTATTTAATCACGGGAACCAGGGAACCCCTATTTATGCCATTGCACCCCATGACTGGCTCCCCCAGTAACGGCACCCCCCCCTGTTCCCACGCAGGGTTAAACCATCACCCCGGAGGCCCCCACAATTTCCCGCTAACTTACAACAATAACAAGGAGACGGAGGCTCACATCTTTAGTGAGTGCCCCTCCGCCCACAGGGTCTGGCTCCTGTTTTCTCCGTTCCTCCACAGGTTTGCCGTTCCTGCGCGGGCGACCGCCCAGCAGATCCTGTACGGTCCGGCCAGGGGATTATCAACATCTACCCTGAGGTGCTGGTGGCGTGTCATCTGCGCAGTGAAGCAGGCACTGTGGGAGGGACGGAACATCTGTCTGTTCAACAAGCAGGAGCTGGACCCGATTGTCATCGCGCGGAGGGGCATGGTGTTCGTAAGGGACTATGTCAATCTGGAGGTCCATCAGAGGGGCAAGGAGGAAGCCTATAAGAACTGGCACATACAAGATCTGGGGGAGCTCAGGATCCCATGATGGGACCCACCTCCGGGGACGGTCAGTTCCCCCTGCTGGAGCCCGAGTCCAAGATCTTTTAAATATTTTATGGATGATTGTTTTTAAAACGATTTAATGAATCTTAATTGTTTTTAAAGATTTAGTTGTTTTTAAACCACTAATTGTTTAGGGTTTTTATGGTTTGGTTTTGTTATATTCTTTTGTCAAATACATTGACCGTTTTGGATTTAATTTTAAATGCATTGGACCTTTTTTGTTTGTTTTTTATTTTTACCTTTTTAATTGTTTCTTTATTTTGTCCAATGCATTTTCAGTTATTTTCAATGTATTTGACTTTTATGTTGGTGTGCAGTTTTGCATTAATCACGTTTGTTTTGTTGTTTTGGGCACGTTTATTTTGAAGTTAATTGTTTTGTTGTTTGTTAAAAATCACAGATTTTAAAAATTTTAAGTGATTTTAAGGATTGATATTTTAAAGATTTTAATCATAAGTATTAAAAAATTGAATTGTTTTTATTCATGTAAATGTAAAATACTATACCAAATAAAACAGTATTTACAACAATAACAATCATCCAACATGAACTGCCCCACCCCTAGCACACAGAACTGACAGACACACACTGCAGTCCCTCCACATAGATAGACAGTGCCAGATCGCTAACTATACAAATTAAACAAATTTCATGATGAATTATCATTAAAATGCTGCACTTGGGATTACATGTTAGTGACAGATGAAGACTAAGTACTGCATTTTTAAAAGATGTTGGAGCACCCACTGCAGATTCTACCATTACTTATGCCACTATCAGTTTATGCATAGAACTCTATGTATACAATCCCCTTGAAATGATACATCCCAAATGAATTTTGATTTGTTATATTTTCCTTATGCTTTTGCATAGATTGAGAAGGTGATTTACATGATCCAGTCAATTTCCTTGGTGAAGTAAAATACTTAATTGCTTTAATGGTCATGATTACTTTTTGAGGTTTGAGACTTTTTCAGGATAATAATTAGTTATGTTCCCAAGCATTTTATTTCATTTAGCACAGCTGGTACTAATACACAAATGAGCAAAGGCAGTAGAATAGACCCACTTCTGTGATTGTGTTGCTGGATGCTTGCAATGTTCTGAATCAAAGAGTTGATTTTCTGGGAAATGGAATGACCAAACTGTAGTGTGCTTTCTTTATCTTTAAGTAAACAATTATCCTATCTGTTCTGCCACATGTGTATAACTTAAGGAAGATTACCTTGCAGGTACTTGATTTTATGTATGTATGTATGTATGTATGTATGTATGTATTTATTTATTTATTGTCAGGCATCCTAATCCAAATGTTAATGTGATTTACTGATCTCTATGAAGAATGATCATGTTTGAATGCAAATAATGGAATTACTGACAGCATACATTTGTCAGTACATGACTTTAAACATATTTAAGCAAGTAAATGTATACCTATATCTAAGGATTCATTTCATATTTACTTATTCTGTGATCTATCATTGTACAGATTGTGTAAATTGCAAATTTATATAATTCTTGGATTACAACATGGTAAAAGACAATAAGTAGAGTAGTCTCCTAACCACATAATTCTGGAATATTTTAAAAGCTGCATGTTAACCACAGACTAAAAACAATCAAATATATATAACATTGATTTTAGAAATTTACCATGCAAAATGGTTTTAGCTCACTGTTTTGTTCTGTTTTAGAGATGATTTTATTGAAGGGAAAAAAAAACAATTCCAAATTTTGTAGGCTTTTCACTTTGCCTTAGTGATGGCTAAGATCCTGAAATGCATAGTGTGCCCAATTTACATGATAGTGACATTTCCAATCTTCACTCTGTCACTTTTGTTTGTATTTGGCCTTTGAAGAACACTTATGTTTCCTGACACTTTCACTAAACAATACCAATACAATACCAGTCAGGAGACTGTAGAGGATGTCTGAGTAGTCACATGGACTCCTGCAAACTATATCCTACTAGCATGTGATGAATGTAGGGATGTCATGGTGTCATATCCATTACCTGAAGTGGTAATAGTATTATAGCAAAATAAATAATCAAAATTCAGTAAAACATTACATAATTACAACAGCAAACTTAACTTAAATTACATCATATGCCCATTTTACAAAATACTGAGGGATACATGACTTGACTTTACTATACTAAGGGGAAGAAACAATCATTTTAAGATAATGAAATTGCACCATAAGTCCAAGACCATGAGGAAACTGAGGAAAAAATGAATAGTTGCAATGTCAACACAATTAATGATTCAATTCCCTCCATACACTCTTCCCAAAGCCTTACTTAATCAATTAATGCAATATTCATGTACTTGTTTTTGTATCTGTATGTCTTTATAATCTCTACTTCAGAATTCTAACCTGTCTTTCTCATTCCCCAGCATCAATCATCCAATTGACATTTCACAGCACCATGTGCACTTACAACATTCAACCTCCACTCTCATTGGATCAGCACCACACATCCATGTCCCCTGCCTCACCCTGCTCTGTATATGTAGAACCTGTCTCGGAAATAAGTGGAGAAGTCATCTAGATAAAGCAAATAGAACTTTAATCAAGCCGGCTTGGAAGCCCCACGTCAGGAAAATTCCTTCAGTGAGGACTTAATGTTTACAAACATGAGTGAAGCTTTATAGGAAAATGATGTAGAATCTTGTGGCCGTTCATCCAATCAAAGGCTTCAAAAGATGCAAGCTCTGGAAAGTTTGTAGGCTGCCCTTCCCAAGGGAGGAGGTCATCATAGAGGCAGATGTCTGGTCCTGTTACAGCATATAAACGGTACGATCTTGTGGTTTTCTTAACAACGAGGTAACATCTTTGGGTTTGAGAGGAGAAACAGGATTTCCACACACAGACAAACCCATGGGCGATACATTCGGACCATTTCGCTTATCATAAATTAAACAGAAGTGGAAGCAGAGAGAATAATTTCAATAGGATGTATCTTTAACAACCACCTTGTTGGTTTTGCTAGGCTAGATAAAGCTAATTTGCTGAGTCTGTATACAAACAATTTCTAATGCTAACATCAATATAAAACATATACAGAGTCTTCAGTATATAAACCCCCTGTTCCTTGCATTCAATGCTAAGTCTTGATTTTCTTAATAGTATCATTTCAAAGTGTTTCCCCTGTTTTTGCCTGATCTTTTCTATCAACCTCTGTTTTGCCTGTCTCGACTATTGATTCTTGGATTCCCTCTTTTGCCTTGTTTGAATGATCACCTGACCTCCTGCCTGCCCCCTTGATGACTCTTTTGCCCATTCCCAAGGATCCTGTTTGCCGGCTCTCGACCCTCGCCTGTTTCTACGACTGTGTGCCTCTCCACACCTGGGTTCATCCCTCTTGTGCCTCATCTGTCATTACAACAATGGTTCCACCAACATTAATCTATTCAATCAAATCTAGTAAACATATTTGCTTTGATAGAGAGCAAGGTGATGTATTAACATTATTTGAGTTGCAATCCAGACAATACTGTCATGGCCCCAGGAACATTATTTTCTGAGTGCCCACTGTTACTATATAGGTCAAAAATACTTCTGGTCATGCTGCATAATTGTCTGGCTGTCCAATAATGAAACTCGGAATTCAGTTAAATGCTTTTTAGGACATTTGATTAAGACCTACAGTGGGGGAAAAAAGTATTTGATCCCCTGCTGATTTTGTACGTTTGCCCACTGACAAAGAAATGATCAGTCTATAATTTTAATGGTAGG
This sequence comes from Amia ocellicauda, assembly GCF_036373705.1. Classification (NCBI taxonomy): domain Eukaryota; kingdom Metazoa; phylum Chordata; class Actinopteri; order Amiiformes; family Amiidae; genus Amia; species Amia ocellicauda. Next base: position 34,511,031 of record NC_089859.1, on the reverse strand, counting down.
TGTATTTTAACAGTGAGAGACAGAATAACAACAAAAAAATCCAGAAAAATGCATTTCAAAAAAGTTATAAATTGATTTGCACGTTAATGAGGGAAATAAGTATTTGACCCCTTCGACTTAGTACTTGGTGGCAAAACCCTTGTTGGCAATCACAAAGGTCAGACGTTTCTTGTAGTTGGCCACCAGGTTTGCACATATCTCAGGAGGGATTTTGTCCCACTCCTCTTTGCAGATCCTCTCCAAGTCATTAAGGTTTCGAGGCTGACGTTTGGCAACTCGAACCTTCAGCTCCCTCCACAGATTTTCTATGGGATTAAGGTCTGGAGACTGGCTAGGCCACTCCAGGACTTTAAAGTGCTTCTTTTTGAGCCACTCCTTTGTTGCCTTGGCTGTGTGTTGTGGGTCATTGTCATCCTGGAATACCCATCCACGACCCATTTTCAATGCCCTGGCTGAGGGAAGGAGGTTCTCACCCAAGATTTGATGGTACATGGCCCCGTCCATCGTCCCTTTGATTTGGTGCATTTGTCCTGTCCCCTTAGCAGAAAAACACCCCCAAAGCATAATGTTTCCACCTCCATGTTTGACGGTGGGGATGGTGTTCTTGGGGTCATTCCTCCTCCTCCAAACAAGGCGAGTTGAGATGATGCCAAAGAGCTCGATTTTGGTCTCATCTGACCACAACACTTTCACCCAGTTCTCCTCTGAATCATTCAGATGTTGGCAAACTTCAGACGGGCCTGTACATGTGCTTTCTTGAGCAGGGGGACCTTGCGGGCGCTGCAGGATTTCAGTCCTTCACGGCGTAGTGTGTTACCAATTGTTTTCTTGGTGACAATGGTCCCAGCTGCCTTGAGATCATTAACAAGATCCTCCCATGTAGTTCTGGGCTGATTCCTCACCATTCTCATGATCATTGAAACTCCACGAGGTGAGATCTTGCATGGAGCCCCAGACCGAGGGAGACTGACAGTTATTTTGTGTTTCTTCCATTTGCGAATAATCGCACCAACTGTTGTCACCTTCTCACCAAGCTGCTTGACGATGGTCTTGTAGCCCATTCCAGCCTTGTGTAGGTCTACAATCTTGTCCCTGACAACCTTGGATAGCTCTTTGGTCTTGGCCATGGTGGAGAGTTTGGAATCTGATTGATTGATTGATTCTGTGGACAGGTGTCTTTTATACAGGTAACGAGCTGAGATTAGGACCACTCCCTTTAAGAGAGTGCTCCTAATCTCAGCTCGTTACCTGTATAAAAGACACCTGGGAGCCAGAAATCTTGCTGATTGATAGGGGATCAAATACTTATTTCCCTCATTAACATGCAAATCAATGTATAGCTTTTTTGAAATGCGTTTTTCTGGATTTTTTTGCTGTTATTCTGTCTCTCACTGTTAAAATACACCTACCATTAAAATTATAGACTGATCATTTCTTTGTCAGTGGGCAAACATACAAAATCAGCAGGGGATCAAATACTTTTTTCCCTCACTGTAGATCTTCTAAGATCGGCAAACTGCCCATCTAATTAGTTTACTATGGGATGGGCTGTTTGCCCAAAGTTTGTTCATTGTACAAATCTGACCCATTGTCTTATGAATATTTTATAGATATCCAACATTAACAATAGAAAATCAGTACCACTAGCTAAAGTATAGGATGTTTTTAAATAAAAGTTACAGAGTTTTGATATCAGGAAAGCACTGTTGTCTTTTTGGAAGGTGAAGGCAGACTTGCCTCCATTATTGTAAGATGGAGTTTGACATGAGGTTCACAAGATTAACCAATGTAAAATGTATACTCAGCCAGGAATGTAGTAAACAACCTGCTAGGTCACGCTACAGAGAAATGCAAGCAATGCATGATAAACCAAAAATCAATTGTGATAAGTGAGAACTGCTGTGCACATACAGCTATCTTTTATCATTCAATATGTACTGAACTTGTCTTGACCATACTTCACTGACACCTCAATTCTAATTAAAGGTGGAACCTTTGTGTTGAGACTTTGTGCAGAATTAAATTATTCATTACTCCTTTTCTTTATCAGCTGAAGCACTGGTGTTCCGGAATTCTATTGAAGTGTTTCTTGTGTGATGTGTCACTTCCTGACAGCTTTCTTCACTTAATACTTACTCTAGTTGGAAAGGATGTCTTTGCCTACATCATCAAACATCAGCTTATAAAGAAATATGAAAAGACAAATATCAGAGAAACTGATAGAAAAAAGTAATTGCAATTTAATCTTCCTTTATTGTAAATCAATGGCAAGATGTCAGATTGACTTGAGATATTCCACCAGATTTCTGACTTGTATTTTCCCCCTTATCTTAAAAATGTGACTGACTGGAGAACCCCAAGCTCTCTAGGTAATGAGTTTGTAACAAATGCAAAACACGTATCTACCTTTTCACTATGATAAATGAAATTTAGAGTGCTCATAGCAATTTGACAATGGGCAGGTTGATATCTGTTTTATTTTGCATAACATAACATTTCTTGCTTGAGACAAAAGAAAAACAAACTGGGGGTTTCAATGATACAAATGTATTGTATTAAATCATTTTTTCAGGCACTGTCATGAAAATAAAGGCTAAAGATGGCGGTTTATATGCAAATTAGCCATGTGTAGTGTTCCCCATTTTGACAGACAATTTGGGAAAATGCTGTTTCTATGCACAAAATAACAGACCAATACACTACATCACAGAACATCTCAACATGTCACAGCTATTGTGACTGTGCAGGACAGATGCACACCAAAATTAAATAAATTACCCACCTGTAATATCATCACAATACAGCACACCACTGTTAACCATTAACCAGCCTCCTAGCTATTTGCTTTCTGTTGTGGAAGACACACTAAAGTGTGGGCACTCACATTGGATTAATCCTGTTTAAGGCATACCACAACCTCATTAATATTTTCATGTATAATGTGGGATTCCATTTGAAGGACGGCATGATAAGGCTTGGTGTAATGTATTTCTCATGAGTGAGTGCAATTGACCTAGAATTGCCACTTCTGACTTAAAACAAACAAACAAACAAAATAACAACAAAGCCATTAACCCTATGTGAAATGATCTTTACTGCCTGTTGCTTCTGGTTGACTCCAGTCCATACAAAATAAATCACTGTTGGATTGTTATAATTTACTTTTTATTCATTTGTAATGCTATGCCACATTATCTAAATACAATACTAAAGTATTTCAGTTATGAATAATTATGATGTTTTAATGAAGCTTTCTGGGAATTCAAGGAAGCGATTGTAACAATATGAACTGCTTTACTATAAGGACCATAAACTAGTTATTAACAAGACATTAAAATCAGTTTAAAAAGATTGATCTGTAAGTAAATGTATGCAGACTACTGTGCAGTCTCCATGAATTTGACTACTCACTCCACTTTTGTACATCCATACAAATTAAATGTTGCCTATTGATCGTGCACAGAGAGAAAATATGTTGATATCGAATGCCATTTTATATTATGTTTTGTTCAGCAATGTGTCAGTGTTCTTTTGAATTATGTTTGTATGTATTGGTTCATGACTTATTTGTTTAATTAACTTGCTTGTTTATTCTGCTCTTGCATTTGTTTGTTGTTCTGAAAACTATTTTATGTCTGTCCTTCTTAACAGATCTTTCGTGGGAGTAGTGCCTACTACTGAGTACATATTAAACTTCACTCATACTCAGTACAACGTTATGTTGTTATGTTATCTCTTTAAACATTAGCATCAAGGCCCAGAACAAGTCCATCTACACTTCTCCTTTCTAAAATAAGCAATTTAGTTTAACAAATAGTGCCACAAAACAAGTGCTTCAGTTAATGTCATTAACAAAAAAAAAATCCTGCAGCTCTGAAAAAAAAGGCAGCTTTGGAGTTTGAAATAAATAGGACAAACAAGTGGTCGCCAAGATGGAAACTAGGGTTGCCTCAAAAGTCAGCTTAGAAATAATACAGTTTCAATAAAATAACATATTGTAATACAGACTATACAGCCTTAAACACAGGCTGCTCTGATAAAAAAAAATAAAAAAATAGCATTGCATAATGCAATTTAAAACAAACACATTATGACACTACTTAGCCACAAAACAATGGTTGTACCTCATTAGGAGAAGCCTCTCAAATCTTTTGTCTGACAGCCTGTTTCTCTTTGGAGACTCTGAAGAGTCTCTCAACTGGAGCACTGGAAGGGGTTGGTCTGTTGTATCTCAATGAGATTATTTTTAATTTAGGAAACTGGTTCAGGATCTCCATCCCCAATCCAGACTTCAAATAGTCCATCACTTCTGTGTCTGATATAATGTCTGTATTGTTCCCATCAAAGGCAAAGAAGTCATTTTCGCTGGATGAGACTGAGGCCACTGGGGCAGGCCTTGCCTGTTGCTCCTCGGGAAAGACTGCGACACTCCGCAGACAGCAGTCCCCTAACCATTTCCCTCCTTTCCTCCTCTCGTAACCAACACAGCTGAAACTTCGGCAATGTAACAGCAGCCAGCAGAGCCTCTTTGATTTCCAAGATTGATGCAAATCGAATCTCGATTGCCTACAATATGAAATTGAAATAAGGCATCTTGCTGGTTTTGCATATCACTTTTATAAAGGCTAAATAATCCATATTACCGGTATTACGATTGTTTTGTTCTGTTTGCATTCATTTGTTCTAAGCCAAACCGCTATTCAATATTTTTGTTTGCATTAATAGCTTAGGCTATAGTTTCGATACTTAGAATAATAGTCTATTTTAACATACAGCATATTCGTTGCTACAGTGCATAGGCTACAGGGCAAAAATCACAGGGCATTTAGAATAAAGATATAAACACTGTAGTCCTACCTGTACTATGGCATCAGGTATGCCAGCTGTCATTTGAGAAAGACCGTTCTTCAGTGCTAGTGTCTTGGTCATCAAGATTTCCAATGTTGGTAGCAGAGTACTGTAGAAGCAGTTATCCTCCCCTTGCAAGATGTCCAATGCCACAGTGAGGGGCTTCAGGAATTGATGCTCCTGGTCAGAGATGCATTTAACCCCCAGCTGAGTGCAGAGAGTGCTAGAATCTGCAATAGGGATCTCAGTAATTCAGGATAGGGCATCGTGAAAAGAGTTCCACCACATTGTTGTGGGCACAAGGAGTTTTCGGCTGTTCAAGTCCTCCACAAGCTCTGAAGCCAAGTTTGAACGGCTTGCTTTAGTCCAGAGAGCCGAGCACTTTCCTGTAGCACTTCTGTAGACTGCTTTAGAATCGATATTTGATGACAGCCATTTATCTACATCATTGCTTGATATAAGGTTTAGCGTGTGTGATGAACATCTCTGGTGTGGAGGAAAACAAAACTGCTCATTTATGTTCGATTTGGAGAGCGTTTGACCAACATCTGTAAATGTAACATCTTCCTCTCCATCTTCTTCACAATCAGTTGCCAGCTGGTACATATGGAATGCTTTTACAAAATTGGAACCATTGTCCGTGACAGTTGCAGTGACTTTCTGTGACAATCCATAAACTGAATGAATTTGTTCAATTTAATTGGCAATAACATCGTAGGTGTGTCTTCCTCTTATTCTTTTGCAGGCAATTGCTGCTTTTCCGCACTGCAAATTGTTTGAATTAATCCAGTGTGCAGTCATTCCAAGGAAGCTTCTATTATTACAAGACCAAATGTCAGCAGTTGTGGATACATACTCTCAAACGTTTTCTTAAGATCAGATTCCATGTCAGTCTATGCTTTATCCAAATGTTTTCCAATCTGGTGGACCCCGATTACCTATCATGGATTGGGGCTGCATTTCCTCCACTACATACCTAGCTATAAGCTTGTTCAACTCATCCTGGGAGACAGCCCGTCCCCCTGATGGATTCAAATCCAGCCTTACTTGTTTGGCTGAGGTAGGCCCAAGTTCATCTTCAGCAGCACTGGTGAGGCCTAGGGGCACAGTCGCTATGAGTTTTGTCGTGGCGTGTTTCTTTTAGAGGTGTTTAGAGAGATTCGAGGTTGTGTTAATAGCAGTGGAGAGGTGTTTCTTGCCAGGACACAGTTTACATTGAACAGTTATATTATTTTCTTTTTGTTTTTATACCAAATCAAAATAATGGGAGTACTTCCACCCTACAAAAGGTCAATCTTTTAGATGTGCCAGGGTCTGCCATTTTCCATCTCCCTCCAAAGCACTTGCGCTTGTGTAAACAATACCTTGGAGAAAGATGGAGCATGTTCGTGTGGCACAGATGTCCGCAGTTCTGCGTAGACCTGCGCTGCTCTACCAATGGGATCGGTGGGATTCTGCAGATCTGTACTACAATAGAAGGAACACTATGCTTCTAAGGCTGTGAACATTTCAGTAATACACTATATATGTATAAAATATATAAATCAATATGCAAACATGTATCAGCAACTCATAAGCTTTGTATATGTTTCATATTGTAAATCTGTTTTTGATCATTATATCATTTTATCATGTGGAATTGAAGTTGTAATCAACGTTTTGACTTTGTATGTTTGTGATTATTATTTTATTGAACACGTGTTTTTTAAATAACACCACAGTGTATTTTTTGACCTGGCAGGAATACTGTGTGGGGGATGAATTAAGCCATCAGAGACACTTGTCTGTCTTGCTCGGCATGTGTACGATTGGCCGATGAATACATTTTACAAATATGCATTTAGTAAGTTTATATTTATGCAAAATAACTTTTGTAACTGTGATTAAAAAAAACTAAAAAATTGCATATAAATCACACACAGTGAAAGACTGCTCGGCTCTGTGCTGTGAGTCCCCAGCTCCCGCAATGTCTCTTTATTGGAATCACTGTAAACATTATTCCTGCCGTTAGTGACAAACTCCAATAACGAAGGCAAACGAAAATGCCATATCATTACAATGTGTAATGCAGTAATGAGAAAAATTTCTAATCAGTAACTGAAGAATCCACTTTAATTACTTTAATTATTTTCAGAAATCAGACTGTCGAGTTGGTTGAATCAAACAGAGTCTTTATTTAGCAAGTGCTTGTGGAAGGAAGAGTGACTGGTGACACACAGGTCTTTGTCTCAAGTTCCTTAAAGAGTTCAGAAAGCATATAGTTTTATACACACACAGTCCTATGTCTCCAACCAATGGTAGGGGACTACACCTGTATATTTTGGGTGACAAGCCCACCGACTAAGAGAAAGACATCTCCTTACAAGGCAATAATCTATAGTACAGAGAAACATATGTCTAGTACATCTTGTCTTCACAGCTTTGCAAAGCCCCTCACGTTGGAACAACATGTACTCTTAAAAAGGGAAGGAAGCTGACTCATTTCACTATGTTTAGAGCGCTAACAGAGAGGAGGGGTAGTAAGGGTGGTGTTAGTTCTATTTTAGTTGTTTCTCATTTAATCTTTGAGAGGCTTCTACAGTAACTGTAATATTATTACTCCTTTTGGAACCATACCACGTTACATTACTCGTTACTACAAAAAGTAATTGTGTCATCCCCAACACTGTTAGCAGGTAGGTCAAAGTTTTGATTTAATCTGGCCCACTGTGTAGAAATCTGTGTAAGCATACCAGTGTATCTATACCATGTGAACCATATAAAGTAACACACTCAACGCAGACTTAATGTGTATTCTAATCTTTGCATTTTGCAATATGTGCCATTTAATGCCGGCAATGATCCGTTTATGGCAGTTATAGCTGATTGGTTTCGTATGAAACTTACTCCTACAAGAGGCTTGGTATCCTTGGAATTCATAATGACTGCATTTGTGCAGTTGCTAATTCCCAATTGTGAGTGCCTAGAACTATTGTAACATATACATACTGCTGGAAATGAATGGATTATTTTAAGAAAATATTTTTTTCATCCCGGACCAGGATGACCATAAAGATCGGCTGGGCCAGGTGAAGTTGGTTGTGCCTGTGTTTGTTATGTCACAGGAGGAATAGGAAGGAATAGGAGAAATGCATCCAAGCGCCCTATTTTCGTAAATCCACACTCAACCGGTTCGGCCAAAAGGGGGGGCACCCCTGTCAACTGCTGCAGGTACATGCATACAAATCCAACAGTTAGACACATTTAATACTTGTTCATATGCTGCAGTGATCTGAAGGAAGGCATTCCATTCGTCCAGTGAACTGTGTCTGTCATGCAGAGCATCTGGGGAAGATGTGCGGTTGGGTTGGCTGTCCGATGTGAAAAGGAAGTGATTATCTGCTGCTTCTCATACTTTTTTTTTTACATGAGACCAGGGACTCCTTGCTGGGGGTTTCCCTTCCTAATATCTCATTCAATTATTTATAGATTTATTTTTCATCAAGTTATATTTTCAGTAACTGCCTCATGGTCCCTCATGTTCCATTCAATCACCATCAGAAGCTCTCTGTGCTACAAGTGGCAGCACATTTGTCTCACACACATCAAACTTGCCTTTTCCCACTTCCCAAGCCTTATCAACTATCAAATCCTCTACACCTTTCGTAAGCTCTGCAGCTATTCTTTCTCCTATTCTTGATTTCTTACACAAAATGTATTCAGTTTTTTATCAGTTTTATTTATATTTATACAGATGTCACTCCATCATTCGTTTATTGAAGTAATATATTTACCTACCAAAATATTAGCCAATAAGCCATTGATCTCAGTAATGTTTCCCATATTCCTAGGAAACCTTCTCCAAAATGTTGCAGTCTCCTCAGATTCATAATGTTTCGATTTTGTTGTTACACAAATGTTTGACTTTTGTTTCTGGTTTTCTAAAACCAAAACCTAATCTTGTCATGGTCCCCTAGCACTCCCCCTCTATCCCCGCTAGGGGCCACCAATTCCCTGCCTTTTCCTTCACTTCTCCCTGCTCTCATCTGTCACTCAATCACTTAACATTCCAGAGACCCTTGTGCACTCTTGCTTCCACCCTCTGTTCTCATTCGCCCTGCACCTCCCAAGCCTGGTTTCCTGTTCCCTTATAATCCCTTCTCTTCCCTCAGTCGTGGCAAAGTTTTGCCAGTTCCTACTGCAATCCTTAGCCTTATTCCTTCGAGCCCTGTTCCTCCGAGCCTTTGTTCCCTCGAGCCCTGTATCTGTCTTGTTCCCTTGACCTCCTGCCTGACTTCACGACCATGACTCCGTCTCGCCTTTGCCTGTCTGTTTGCTTGATCCCACGAACCCCGCCTGTGACCTCAACCTCGTCCCTGCCTAGCCTTCATTGCCCTGTATTGCCGTTTCCTGACCCACGCCTGTCCGACCATCCTGCAAACCAGCACTGCACCTGGGTCCCCTGCTCCTGTGTTCCCCGAGACAGTCATGACAAATCTAATACATGATTGTTTTCTCTTTTTCACATCTTTATTCATGTCAATACAAATGCTTCAAAGCCATTAAAAATAATGAACAATGAAATATACCACGAAAGTGGGACAATTAAACTGCCAACAGGACAGTCATAGAATTAATTTGAAGCTTTAAAATATTTTATTGTACTTGAGCTCAGTTATTCTATACTTCTGCGATTTCTTTAAAATGTTCACCCTTTTCCTACATCACTCATCTTAAAACCAGGGTCTACTTTCACTTTTATTTCAGGTATTATATGCTAGGCACCAATAACCACACATTTTCTGTAAGACTATAATATGTCACTAAACTGGTAACTTTCTCCTGCTTGGATTTTACATCAGGCTGTCTGTCTCATATTTAGCCTTTTGTTTCCTTTAATTTGACTTTAGAGAACTTGTCCATAACATGATGTTTAACAAACAAATTCTGGTTCTTCTGTTGTTAGCCTTATTCTGGACAATGGACAATAATTGTAAATACAACACATACAAAACGTAGACATTTACTTTATATCACCTTCAATATATACATATATATAAAGACATAAAGCACATACACATTGATATCCAAAGATAATTCAGATAGCCGATCTGTGGCATGTTTTATTGACCCTGCAGTGTCTCATACAGCCCTTATAACCTCTTTATGATGGTATCTGTTTATTTAGAACAAAATGTCAAATAATCCCACTTGATTATTTCATTATTTCACTGCCTCAGTTTTCTTGATCCCTTGTGATCAAGTTCTTCTCTAAATTCTTATTATTCTGACAAAGACTTATGGAAACTTTGGAAACTGTCGGTTTAATCTTGTGTTTCCTTGATTCCACCAATCCCTATGATTCTGGGGGACCACTCCTTAGTCCATTCATTGTCAATCATGGACTTTTCTGTCTTTTTATTTTTGTTTTAGGAAATCTATAATACTCTGATCAGACATAGTTATATGAATGATGATTAACTTTTATACACAAAATATCTTTTGATGTCTTTCACACAGACAAACACGTCAAACAACATAAACACCTATCTGTATCTGTAACCGCCACAGAGATCTACTTTAGAAACTGAATACAGATCTGTCCGGGTCACCCAGGCGCAAAACACAAATGTCTATGACCGACTCTGGGGTACGTAGACTTACTCGGGGCAACCAAGTACAAAACACAAATATCTATGACCGACACTGGGGTCCATAGATCCACTCGGGGCAACCGAGTATAAAACACAACTATCTACGGCCGACACTGGGGTCCGCAGAACCACTCGGGGCAACCGAGTATAAAACACAAATATCTACGGCCGACACTGGGGTCTGTAGATCCACTCAGGGCAACCGAGTATAAAACACAAATATCTATGGCCGACACTGGGGTCCGTAGATCCACTCGGGGCAACTTAGTGTCAATTGCTCTCGAGAACACCACAAGACCTGTATAAATCAATCACTTTACCAGTCTGTCTGAGTTTAATTTAGTTTTATATCACTATAATATGGAAACTCAGGGCTTTCCCAAATACGTCTCTTAATCTATATAGGTGGTAAATTAACCTACTCACTCATTTGGAGACGGTCAGTGGGCAATTCCCGGGTTTCCAGCGATATCCTGCCGACTACGCCAATTGAAGAATCCCCTTTTATTACTTTAATTATTTTCAGAAATCAGACTGTCGAATTGGTTGAATCAAACAGACTTTATTCAGCAAGCGCTAGTGTAAGGAAGAGTGACTGGTGACACGCAGGTCTTTGTCAGAAGTTCCTTAAAGAGTTCAGAAAGCATACAGTTTTATACACACACAGTCCTATGTCTCCAACCAATGGTAGGGGACTACACCTGTATATTTTGGGTGACAAGCCCACTGAATAAGAGAAAGACATCTCCTTACAAGACAATAATCTATAGTACAGAAAAACATATGTCTAGTACATCTTGTCTTCACAGCTTTGCAGAGCCCCTCACGTTGGAACAACATGTACTCTTAAAAAGGGAAGGAAGCTGACTCATTTCACTATGTTTAGAGAGCTAACAGAGAGGAGGGGGAGTAAGGGTGGTGTTAGTTCTATTTTAGTTGTTTCTCATTTAATCTTTGAGAGGCTTCTACAGTAACTGTAATATTATTACTCCTTTTGGAACCATACCACGTTACATTACTCGTTACTACAAAAAGTAATTGTGTCACCCCCAACACTGTTAGCAGGTAGGTCAAAGTTTTGATTTAATCTGGCCCACTGTGTAGAAATCTGTGTAAGCATACCAGTGTATCTATACCATGTGAACCATATAAAGTAACACACTCAACGCAGACTTAATGTGTATTCTAATCTTTGCATTTTGCAACCAAAGTTCGGACATATCCGTGAGAGCTGGAGGTGAGCAACACACAGGCTATAGCCATCCCACAGTATGATCATCACATTGTAGGGATCGATATTTTGCGCAGACCTGGGTCAATTACAGATACTAATTGGTATTTGTATTTGAAAATATTATTTTCCCTGTATTATAGTATTTTAAAATAACCTGCCCCAAAACAACCATTGGTATTTGAAGAATTGTAATAAATACTTATGAAAATGTTATTCTCCTGTCATGTTTATTCTTCCTGTTTCTTTTTTCTTCTTCAGTCAGCTCAGCTCTCATTGACTGCTGATTACGTCACCCTCCACGATTGGTGCCGATCGAGTCATAAATATTAAACATGTTTAATAAATCGTTGGGGCTCCGACAAGCTTACGATCGGAACGGAGGGCAAGGGATTGCATTGCAGCCTGTCTCACACTACACAACCATCGGTAGCAGGGACGCGCCCCGACCAGGCTGCTTGTCGTGAGGGCCAAATCGGGCTTAAAATCGTGTAGTGTGACCCCAGCATTAGAAAGCAGTAATTTTCCATCTCAATCATTTATAGGCTATTTCTGCTTCTGTATTCCCAACTGGGCTTTCCCAGTCTATGCTTGGGAAATTGAAATCCCCCATTATAACAGCCACATCCTTGCTACATGCAGTCCTGATTACACTGTACAATGCAACATTTTTCTGAACATCTGAATTGGGTGGTGTGTAACACACTCCTACCACTAATCCACTGGATCTTTTATTCAAAAGTTTAGCCCACGAAGAATCTGTCCCGTTACTGGGATCTAATTTGAGTTCTTCTGCCTCAGTGTCATTTCTGACATATAATGCTACCCCACCCCCTCTTCGATTTTACCTGTCTCTCCTAAACTGTGTGTATCCTTTCAACTTGTATTCATCCCCATCATTTTCTGTAAGCCATGTTTCTGTCACTCCTACAACATCATAGTCACACACCAGCACTGTGGCTTCTATGTCTAACATCTTGTTCCTTATATTCCTGGCATTGAGGTACAAACATTTCAGGACTTTCCTACAAGCAGTTTCCCTTTGTTTTCTTTCCTTAGTGGAACATCTCCCATTGTCAAAGCTCCCTGCCTCCCTGGTCCCTAGTTTAAAAGATTCTCAATTAATCTGCACATACGCTTTCCCAATGCATTAGTCCCCCTTCTGTTTAGATGTAGACTGTTCTGTTTGTACAGGTCCCATCTATCGCAGAAGAAAGACAAATGCAACATAAATCTAAAGCCCTGTTCCCTACACCAGGATTTTAACCATATGTTGAACTTTCTGATCTGTGCCTGTCTCCCTGGCCTGGCACGTGGTACCAGTAGTATTTCAGGGAAAACTATTGTGGAGGTTCCGTCTACTAGCGAGAACTGAAACCTGAGCACCAGACAGGCAAGATACCATGAGGGTCTCCTTATCAATATAACACACTGTGTGATCTACGCCTCTAAGAATCGAGTCTACTACTATAACAACCTCCCTGTTCTGGGGGTAGTGGGCACCATGGTGCCTTTATCACAGGCACAGTATACAAAGTAGAAGTGATAACTATACAGGTTACTTGACACACACACACACACACACACACACACACACACACAGTACACAAAACAGGCTCGGTGCCGTCAGATCACCCCCCCTCACCACTGGACATAATACAAAGTGTACTGTAAAGAGTATTTATGTATGGAAATGCAACTGGTACAAGTGTAAATATATCTGTGTAACACGATCATATAATAAAACATTGAACACTGGTTTCTGCATTACATATTTTGTCAGTGTGGCCACAGTGTACACATTCTTTGGAGAGAATATGACGTGTGTGCATGTGTGCTACACTGCAGGGTCTACTGTCAGGATAAGAACTGCCCCTTGAGACACCGAGCAAAAAGTTTGTACTTATTGCCTCTTCCAGTAGATGCCATTGAGTGATTTTAAAATGATGTAGCCTATTGTGTAGTGACGTACACATCACTGTTCAGTTTCAAGCGATGATAATAAAAACTGCAATAGGCATTTATATCACAACACTGTGTCCAGGGCTTTGACTACATCAGCACTTCAACACGCAAAATACAATTACACAATTGTAAACAGACACAGCTTTTTATTTAGTTGCAAGTTTCTTCTAATGATAAATGTAACCACTATATGTACAGTTTTGTAGCCAGTGCATCACAGTTTGTTTTTAATCTGCACTGCTATAGATAAGTGGATGCTGAATAAAAGACTTACATTGATCTATTATTCACCTATCAGCATTGATCCACCTGCTAGTAATAGATATCACCTAGATAAGTGCATCTGTCAATAATAATACAATTATTATTATTAACTACACAGCTGTTATTAATGGTGGCTTTGGTTTTTCTTTTATTATTTTTTTAATATCATATTTGTAACCTCTATGAAGTACAGACTTGTTGTATCGGCAGGGAGATCAATGGTGTCGATTTACAGCATGGAGCACCAGATTTCTGTGTATATATCTCTTTATGCTCACTTGCTGCGTCTTGCAGGACCATTTGCAGCTTCCACCCTCCGGTTTCTCTTTAGTATCAAACACAATTTTAGATTTAATTAAGCAAGATTCCATCCTGCGACTCTTCCGCAACTTCGCATTCGCACCTTGCGAACATTTACACTGATTCTGAGCTGTTCTCCCAAACGTACATGACTATCTGAAGTTAATTTTCCACAAAACACACATTGAAACTAGGCCACTAAGTCTGCCTTACAAACTGCCAAACAAAGTTTTGAATTTCAGAAGAAGACCAACTAAAAATGTAAGTTGCAATCTTGCTGTTTTCTATGAATAATAAACACTGGGCAAGTCTTTAAATTGACCCTGATTAAATAAAGGTTAGTGTCCATGATTCAAATTCTTCAATGTGAGTGGTAATGTAACCAAAATTTTAACTCAGGTCATATGTATGGCCTAGTTCTCCAAGTCCTCCTGAATTTAAATCAGCTGACTAAAAGAGAATAAGACAACTATAGATGTAATTATAACTTCATCTTGAAAAATAAACTGACTAATTTGAACTTATATAAAAATAATGGTTGAAATGCAATTTTTGTTTTTGATGAAACAAATAGAAATTGTCCCTTTGGCAGCTAACTTCAACCTAATGTTTTCTTTCTGGTATATTTAGGTTTGGAATAAAACAATTTAAAATATTGTTTTTGTTTATTGTTTTTATTAAAACAATAAAACATAATAATATATTTTATTTATTGGTCACCATATATATATTAGTTTGTCAAATTCTATCCCTCCCTTTTCAACAAAAGATGTGGAATACAGAATGTTTAAAAAATAATGTACATCAAAATACTTATTTACTGATGTTGCAGGAAAAGCTGTGCTTAGTTTGCAAAGAAATTGTAGCAGTATTCAAAGAGTACAACTTGAAACATCACTTTGAGACGAAACATGCAGCCAAATATGAGAACATGTCTTCGGAAGAGAAAGCTAGACAGTCGCACGGGATGGTTTCACGAATGCAAAAGGAACAAAGCTTTTTCACGAGACTTTATTCAGCTCAAGATGGAAATACCAGAACAAGCTATGTAGTTGCTCACAAGATCGCAAAAAACAACAAGCCATTCTCAGAGGGAGAATTCATCAAGGAATGTTTGGTTGAATCTGCTGCAATATTGTGCCCTGACAAGAAAGTGCTTTTTGAAAAACTTTCACTGTCAAGGCGTACTGTGATGCGACGTGTTGAAGAAATCTCTGAGAACTTGGAACAACAGCTGAAAGGTAGGGTATTTCTTATTTTTCTCTGGCCCTTGACGAGAGCTGTGACATTAAAGACAGAGGCATATGAGGCATTACTACAGATTTTTCTTAGACTGAAGAACTTGTGTCAGTGCAGTCAATGAGAAACTACAGGCAGGGAGTTATTGGACAAAGTTAATGAGTGTGTCTCAAAACTTGGACTGAGTTGGAAATTGGCTGGTGTGACCACTGATGGGTGTCCAAACTTGATAGGCAAAAATGTTGGGTTATTAAAAAGGATACAACACCAAGTGACAGAAACTAACCCAGAGCAGAAAATACTTTTTTTGCATTGCATTATTCACCAGGAGGTTCTCTGCAAATGTGTTCTGAAACTTAGCCATGTTGTGGAGACAGTTACACAACTAGTGAACTTTATTCGAGCAAGAGCATTAAACCACAGGCAATTTGTCTCTCTATTGGAGGAGTCCGAGACAGAGCACACAGATATTCCCTACCAAACAAATGTCCTATGGCTCAGTTTGGGGAAGGTGCTGAAAAGAGTGTGGGACCTGAAATCAGAGATCGGCAGACTGATTTTGCATTTGCCGTTGATGTCATGGGTCTCCTGAATGAACTGAATTGTAAACTACAAGGAAGGGTGCTTTTTGCTCATTTACTCCCTTGTCAAAGCCTTCATGGCAAAGTTGCTACTTTTTTCCCATCAAATTGAAGGCAAGAACTTCACACACCTCCCAACATTGCAACAGATTACGATATCTATTGTGAACCAGAAAAGATATGCATCTCTTACTGCTTGCTTTGCACGCTGAATTTTCATGCCGGTTCATTGATTTTAAAATGTTAGAAAATGACATGGCTTTGATTTCATCCCTTTCACATTCAATGTGGACAATGCTCCTATTGATCTCCAGCTTGAGCTTATTGACTTGCAGTCTGACGCACTGCTTGCAGAACAATTCAAATCTGCACCACTCCTGAGGTTTTATGCATCTCTCAATGAACAAAACTTTCAAAAGATCAGGGCCCACACTCAAAAGTTGCTTGTACTATTTGGTTCAACCTACGTATGCGAACAGACATTTTAGGTAATGATATTCAATAAATCAAAGAACAGATCCTCCATTAGTGACGACCACCTTGCAACAGTGCTGCGCATTGCAACATCGGAAATGACACCTGACTTCACCTCCCTTGTTAATGTCCATGAGAGACTCTCTTCTTCACATTGAATGAGTAAAGGTTTTAAGTTAGATCTATTTTACACGTTCTAACATAAATATCAGTGTAAATATTGTAGTGATCCTTTTGGGTGTCTGTGTGTATGTGCCAGTAGGGCAGCCCAAAGGTGGGGGGAGGATGTAAAAGTGTGTATGCAGGGCGATTGGGCAGATGGGAGTCAACTGATAGTGGGATATATAAGGACGTGGTGACGCGCCGCTCGGGAAGTTGCGTAGGAGTTAGTTAATGAGAAAGTCTGACCTGTGTGCGGTTCATTGGAACCTGAAGGAAAATCGGGAAAGTCGATGTACCTCTTTGAAATGGTGAATAAATGCTTGCACCCGCTCTACAGCCCTCCCGGTCCGTGCGTGCGTGCCTCGGTTTTAGATCTCGCTACGGCTGATGGTCTACTACCCTTGGCCCCCACGGACCCCGGACTCTCCATCACCCGGTGTGGTTAAGCCTACGGGCCTACGCGGCGCTTGTATCCAGCACCTGGTGCTTGGTATACACAGTGTTCAGTCCAGCAACAGCAAGGTTGCGTGTGGTTGGTGTCGCAGCACCCCCGTGTATCTAAACGTTGCCGGGTGGAGACGCACTTACAGCGGCGGGCCCGCTAGGCGCTCCACTTGTTGCCTCTGCTGCACGTTTCCCTGCGTGTGCGCTTGGCTCGGCGATGAACTCCTCTCGCTCCCGCCACTGTGCCGCTTGCGGCCGGCGCACCTTGCCCGCCTGGAGTGGAGCGGTCCTATGTCCCATCTGTCTGGGCACCGACAGCGGGCGCAGTTTGGCCGCGACTTCCAGGTCCGCTACGGCATGCCCGGAGGTCTGCCGTTTCAACAGGCGCCGCCGCAATCGCCGCCGCATCCAGAGATCCCCCACTCCGGCAAGTGACGGGGGGGCCTCGGGGGTCCTGGATCTCCACCTCTCCCCGAGCCCCTCCGTTTCCTCCTCCAGGGCTGCAGGGACGGAGACAGCCGCGCCCCCTGCACTTACGTCTCCTCCTGCTCCCGCTGCTGTGTGCCGCTACCGCACCTGCCACAGCAGCTGCGTCCCCCGCTGGAGCCGCGCCCCTCCTGCCTGCAGTGCTGCTACAGACGCTCGCGCCCCCCATGCGTGTGGAAGAACAGCGGAGCGATACCCCCGGGTTCCAGGTTCGAGAGGGGTCAGCATGTGCAGCAGTCCACACGGGCCCTGCCGCTGCTGCCTGACCTCCTCGATGAGCTGAGGGCTACCTGGGACCATCCGGCAACAGCCCCTGCCCTAGCCAGGAGAGGGGAGGCTTATGCCAGGACCCAGGGCACGGCAGAAGCAGGGTTGGTGGATTTTCCCCAAGTAAATTCCACCATAGCCACGCTTGTCTCTCTACCTCTGCTCTCCGCGGAGCCACGCAACCTGGTCTGCCCCAACAGGCAGTGTCGCGTCATGGAGACGCTGCTCTGGAGGGCGTCAGACATTTCTTGTAGTTGGCCACCAGGTTTGCACACATCTCAGGAGGGGATTTTGTCCCACTCCTCTTTGCAGATCCTCTCCAAGTCATTAAGGTTTCGAGGCTGACGTTTGGCAACTCGAACCTTCAGCTCCCTCCACAGATTTTCTATGGGATTAAGGTCTGGAGACTGGCTAGGCCACTCCAGGACCTTAATTTGCTTCTTCTTGAGCCACTCCTTTGTTGCCATGGCTGTGTGTTTTGGGTCATCGTCATGCTGGAATACCCATCCACGACCCATTTTCAATGTCCTGGCTGAGGGAAGGAGGTTCTCACCCAAGATTTGACGGTACATGGCCCCGTCCATCGTCCCTTTGATGTCCTGTCCCCTTAGCAGAAAAACACCCCCAAAGCATAATGTTTCCACCTCCATGTTTGACGGTGGGGATGGTGTTCTTGGGGTCATAGGCAGCATTCCTCCTCCTCCAAACACGGCGAGTTGAGTTGATGCCAAAGAGCTCGATTTTGGTCTCATCTGACCACAACACTTTCACCCAGTTCTCCTCTGAATCATTCAGATGTTCATTGGCAATCTTCAGACGGGCCTGTACATGTGCTTTCTTGAGCAGGGGGACCTTGCGGACGCTGCAGGATTTCAGTGCTTCACGGCATAGTGTGTAACCAATTGTTTTCTTGGTGACTATGGTCCCAGCTGCCTTGAGATCATTAACAAGATCCTCCCGTGTAGTTCTGGGCTGATTCCTCATCGTTCTCATGATTATTGAAACTCCACGAGGTGAGATCTTGCATGGAGCCCCAGACCGAGGGTGACTGACAGTTATTTTGTGTTTCTTCCATTTGTGAATAATCGCACCAACTGTTGTCACCTTCTCACCAAGCTGCTTGGCAATGGTCTGTAGCCCATTCCAGCCTTGTGTAGGTCTACAATCTTGTCCCTGACATCCTTGGACAGCTCTTTGGTCTTGGCCATGGTGAAGAGTTTGGAATCTGATTGATTACTTCTGTGGACAGGTTTTTCCTTTAAAACTGTACTAATTTCTGCTAAGAATTAAGTTTCACTGCGGGGTGCCCCTCGCACATGATTCCTCCAAGCTCGTTAAATAAATATATTTATCCTCTGTGCTTCAAAGACTTCAATTCTTTATGGGGCTCTTCACCTACCTAGTAGGCAGAGGAAGAAAGTACATTTCCTTGAACATAAATGCAAGATTTGTGTATTTTGGTAATATCTAATCTCTCTTAAAAGTTATTAAAAATGGTGACACTAAAAGTGCTTTTAAAAACAAGTTGCAGAACACCTACACAATACTATTTGAATTGTAAGTGCTGTTACATAATAAGGACAACCCCAGATCCTGAATATACAGTGCCATCCATATATGAATATCTGATTCAAAATGATTGGTTATGTGTAAAATAATTTGTAAAGATTAAGTTATTTTCTGTTTGTGCTTTGCATATTGAAAATATAAAAACCCAATGTAAGATCTCATTTTAATTAAAAACAGATGTATTACATAATGTAAAAACAGATTAATGAAACAAAGACACAAAATCAACCAATGAATCAATCAAACTGAAAATGGACAGATGCATTTGGAATTTGAAATACAATTGCAGAATGCCTGATAGACCTGGATGCAGAATCTTCATTTAATATTGTTGAAATACAACTGTTGCATCATTATCTGCAAAGATAAAGATCTTCTGAAATGAACTGACTTTTAATCTCCAGTATTTTCCAGTCTCTCTCTCTCTTTCTCTCTCTCACACACAGTTACACACACAGTTTTAGAAAAGCATGACAGGATGTCTATACTTGGCATCACAGAGATACCCTAGATTGTATTCTTCGTAGCTTTTTCTTGTTTTGATAAGGACTTATTATATCTATATCATTCCCATTAAGTCTAGTTTAGAAATGAGTGTGTATATGAGTGCAAATGCATCATTATTCAGATGAGGAAAGAAAACAGAGTGAAGTATTGAAGCAGCTTAATGGAACGTTATCTGAGAGTCTCAAACACAGTCAATTAATATAATGTTTATTGAAGCCTGGCAATACATTTTCGGTGATGTGACAGTATTTGTTTTAATAGCCTTGATGGAAGAATTATAAGGTATCAACACAAACCTTCAGCGATGTAGGAGAGAGGCCACATGTTTTTACATTTAAAGGCAGGACCTCAAAGTATGGTTTTACAAGCAAATTTATCTCAAGAGAAAGGTAGGAAAGAGCTTGTTTTAGCTGCTCAATGTATACATGGAATGTATTTTCTGTCTGTTCTACTAACTTGCAGTCCATCTATGATACAGTATTGTAATGATTAACAACATTCATTCTCTCTATCTATATATTTTTTGATTGAGAATACCATTTTAATGGCAGGTACTCCTAGATCTTTGTTCATTGCATAAATAGGTAACATGCACAACAACATTGGATTATACTGTATACTATTCACATAAACAGCAAAACATACAGCTCTGAAAAAACGTAAGAGACCAGTGCAAAATTATAATTTTCTCTGTTTTTACTATTTATAGGTATGTGTTTGGGTAAAATGAACATTTTTGTTTTATTCTATAAACTACTGACAACATTTCTCCCAAATTCCAAATAAAAACATGAATGGAATGGAATGGCTGCCATACATGTAGAGATGATGATTTAAGAACAATTTGCAGTGGTCTCTTAATTTTTCCCAGAGCTGTATATTCCCTTCACTTTTCATTGACTAAAGCATGTTTGCGAATGAAGATCAGTGACATCATATAACTTCAAATTGTGTGTGCTAATTAGCTCCCTGGTTTCATTCCTGTTTTATAGAACAGCTCCTAGCAACAGCAATGCTTAATCACAAGACATATATTCATAAAATTCTTGCACTCAATTTCCTTTTCTCCTGTCTTAAAGTCCATAATGTATCACAGATCCCTCTCTTTATGCAAGAATAAATTAAGTCCTGCCCAGTATGCCTGATTGGAATATATTATTGAATGTTATACTACGCCAACTTTTTGCATATATATAAAAATACAATTAAATATATAATTTCACACAATTATATTAAATCTATACATTATATATTCAGTGATCTCATGTGTTACACATATACACATACATTGTCAGTCATAAGAATGCAAATTCACCTATGTATTATTATTATTATTATTATTATTATTATTATTATTATTATTATTATTATTATTAGTAGTAGTAGTAGTAGTAGTAGTAGTAGTAATTGTATGTTTCAGAGCTCATAATGAATACATGTTTATAATTATTATGACAGTAGTAATAGTGGAGCAGCAGCAGCAGTTCATGAGATTGATTTCTGGGAAGAGGAACTGGAAAGGGATGTCAGTGGACAACAGTGGAGATGTGGAGACCATTGGAAAAAAAAAACGTACATTGTGAACAGCAAACCAATAGTGTAATATTAAGTTAATAGTTTGTAGCTCTGGAAGTTTTCAGTCATTTGTCAGGTGATAGAGAGGAGGTCATGCAGACCCAGAAGACTCCTGGTTGATTGAGGAGACTTGGGCTGTCTGTAGTGGAAGTAGTGGTATTTTATTCAGAAATACAAAAAATAAAATAAAAATAGTCATCTAAAATAACAGGCATAATATAAATGCACAGGCATCACACATACGTATTAAATATTCTTTTACTTTCAGGACCCGATACACACTGTAGATGTCAGATGTTGTTTTGAATGTTTTTCTTTCAATTAAATTGTCAGACATTACATAATCATTCAGTCTACCTATAATAGTTTGAAAATGTAGATAAAAAAGGATACATTTACTTTTCACAATATGAGCTAAACTAATTAAATATCCTTATAGTACAAACCTGATTTTTGATTAATCTTCACCATTGTTAGTTTATTTAGTTGATTTAAGTAATCTAACCCACTATATTACAGTGAAATAATACATAATAACTATGTAAACAGAATCAGTTTAAAGGTCATGGAACAAATTATAAACAGTGCTCTTTTTAAAAATAGAAACTGAACATTAGCTTTCACAAACTCAGTTTTTGTCACAACAAAAACTATGGCTTTCTCATTAAAATAAGTCATGAATACATTTTAGCAAAGTAAATAATATAATTCCAAAAATATTTTGCACAGGTACTTTGTGTTGGTATTTAATGCCCAATCATTTTGAATCTCCTATAACATGTTGATACTGGTTGCGATCTTCTTTTTTCTCATGTCAATCTCATCCTATAGTATTCCTGTATGGTCAAATGGTCAATATTTTTTTCATGGTTTAGTGCCCATTCCAGTTATTTATGTAATTTTCCTCATTTCCTTGGCTGATACACTGTCCATCATACTACCTTCTCAAAGACATTTTGAATTGAAAGACACGTTGACTGCTGTATAGGAAATGATAAACCACAGACTATCAATTAATCATTCTGTTCTCTTTTCACTGTTTTCTCCCTTTTCTCCCCCTCTGTCTCTTCAGTTTGCCCATTTTCTTTGAAGTCTTGATGGTGGTCTGTACATTTTTATTCATGATGAAATACTACGTTTTCTTGAAATCTCCCTTATGATGATTATGATTATTGAGCCACAGTCACAGTATTTAATCCTGCTGAGCACACACTCCTCCTTTATCCTCTTCAAAGTTCCCAATTTAAAGGAATTTGGTAAGTTGCTGTTGGTTTATTTCAGCTCTTCTCATGACTCTCTTGTCTCAATATATGAAGGTACTACAAGGTGTCTGCACCCTTATGAATTTACATTTCATGACAGTGGCTCATAGTTTCCTTAAGATAACATAGAAATGAATGTGAAATGACTAATAGATATTTATGTTTGCCAATGATTTGCACAGCCTTTACCTTTCTTTGAGAATCTTAGCAACTGATACACCACAACAACTTTGAAAAAATTAGAGCACAAGTGACCTACCTTCCTTTTACCTCTCCCAATGGAAAAGCTTGCCTGACTACATTGAGCCAATGAGCCTATTACATGAACTCAGGCATTCAACATAAAATCAATAACTGGAAGGGAGTCAATGCACTCAAACACACCAATGTGAACCAGTCCAGATCTATACCTGCTGTAGATCAGGACTGCCCAGTCCTGGTCCTTGAGATCTACAGTCCACATTTTGTTTTCACCTATCTTTAAACTGACTAATACTCTTAGTACTGGGAATTGTAGATACATTGTTTATATTAAGGTGATAATTAGTTAATTTAGCTAAATAAGTACTCAGGTAGAATGATAACCCTAATACACTCCAGGACCAAGTTTAGGTACCCATGCTGTAGATACAAATATATATTTTGTATTAAGACAACATTTATTTTTTTCCTTTTGGACATGGCTATATTCAACCCACGTTCTGTTTCTTTCTGCTTAATTACATTTCATAAACACTTTTAGAATTTTCAAACATGCTATTAACATTGAATTATAAGACAATTTAACTGCTTGGTGTACAGAATAATTGTCTTTCATGATGGTGACATTCAAACAGATTTAGGGCTGGATTAAATCAAAACTTTGACCCATCCACTAATAGAAAACTAAACAATTGTACTTTGTTGCATATCTTCTAATCATATATGTAACCGCTATTATGAACAGGTTTGTAGTTTTCTATTAGCGGGTGGGTCAAAGTTTTGACTTAATCTGGCCCTTAATCTGAGAAGCAAGGCAGTTTGTTCAGCAATTTTAGTGTAAGGCTACATTTGCTGTCCTGTGCGACAAATGTAAAGAGTCTGGGAAAATAAAACTAAATAAGGACATTGAACTTGTGGCTGAAATGTTATTAGAAGGTTTGTGGGGTAACAGGTTTCCTTTCAAAATGAATGTAACCTGAATAATCGGTGTGTGGGAGGGGTTGACTTGGGTAGAAAAAAAAGCTTGAAGAAAATAAAAATGAAGGGGTATTGCAAAGTACAGCAGTAAAACAATATATAGTATATATAGGAATATACACTCACCTAAAGGATTATTAGGAACCCCATACTAATACTGTGTTTGACCCCCTTTCGCCTTAATGCCTTAATTCTACGTGGCATTGATTCAACAAGGTGCTGAAAGCATTCTTTAGAAATGTTGGCCCATATTGATAGGATAGCATCTTGCAGTTGATGGAGATTTGTGGGATGCACATCCAGGGCACGAAGCTCCCGTTCCACCACATCCCAAAGATGCTCTATTGGGTTGAGACCTGGTGACTGTGGGGGCCAGTTTAGTACAGTGAACTCATTGTCATGTTCAAGAAACCAATTTGAAATGATTCGACCTTTGTGACATGGTGCATTATCCTGCTGGAAGTAGCCATCAGAGGATGGGGCATGGTGGTCATAAAGGGATGGACATGGTCAGAAACAATGCTCAGGTAGGCCGTGGCATTTAAACGATGCCCAATTGGCACTAAGGGGCCTAAAGTGTGCCAAGAAAACATGCCCCACACCATTACACCACCACCACCAGCCTGCACAGTGGTAACAAGGCATGATGGATCCATGTTCTCATTCTGTTTATGCCAAATTCTGACTCTACCATCTGAATGTCTCAACAGAAATCGAGACTCATCAGACCAGGCAACATTTTTCCAGTCTTCAACTGTCCAATTTTGGTGAGCTTGTGCAAATTGTAGCCTCTTTTTCCTATTTGTAGTGGAGATGAGTGGTACCCGGTGGGGTCTTCTGCTGTTGTAGCCCATCCGCCTCAAGGTTGTACGTGTTGTGGCTTCACAAATGCTTTGCTGCATACCTCGGTTGTAACGAGTGGTTATTTCAGTCAAAGTTGCTCTTCTATCAGCTTGAATCAGTCGGCCCATTCTCCTCTGACCTCTAGCATCAACAAGGTATTTTCGCCCACAGGACTGCCGCATACTGGATGTTTTTCCCTTTTCACACCATTCTTTGTAAACCCTAGAAATGGTTGTGCGTGAAAATCCCAGTAACTGAGCAGATTGTGAAATACTCAGACCGGCCCGTCTGGCACCAACAACCATGCCACGCTCAAAATTGCTTAAATCACCTTTCTTTCCCATTCAGACATTCAGTTTGGAGTTCAGGAGATTGTCTTGACCAGGACCACACCCCTAAATGCATTGAAGCAACTGCCATGTGATTGGTTGATTAGAAAATTGCATTAATGAGAAATTGAACAGGTGTTCCTAATAATCCTTTAGGTGAGTGTATAGTATGGTGGCCCTCGGGGGCACAACACAACATTATTATTGAAGCAAACAAAGTCTGAGAATACAACAACATTAACCCACAACACAACAACATTAACAGAAATTAAACATTTCTGGAAATGCTGCATTTGAGAAAACAGTCAAATACTTACAAAACTGCAACATGAAGTGACAACACAACAGCATTGGCCCACAACACAACAGAATTAATAGAAACAAAACATTTGCAAAAATATTGTTTTAATGAGTATTTTACATTACAAGATAAAAACATACAAAAAATGTTATACTTATGATTACATTTTTTTTAAATCAATTCTAAAATCACTTAAAACTTTTAAAATCTTAACGTGATTAAAATTTACCAAAATACATGCACTCAAATATACATGTGCAACAAATCATGCAAATCAAATTGTGCTTTAAAGGCAAACTGCCAAACCAACAAAAAAGGTCAGATGCATTGAAATTAACTGAAAATGCACCAGATAAATCAAAAAACAAATAAAACAATAAAATAAGGACAAAACCAAAACAATCTGATGCATTTAAAATTAAAATCAAAACGGTCAATGCATTTGACAAATCAAAACAACCAAGTGCTTTTAAAATCAAAACATTCTTTAAAAGCAATTAAAAATCATTGTTAAATTCATAAATTTATGAATCCAGGGTACCCTTCACCATCTGCACTCTTTTCAGTCTCTCCATCCCCTAGACAAACCGAAATATAATTCTGGTCACTAGTTTTGCGGTAACCTTGTCTGGGATGAAGATCATACCAACGTAGAGAAGTATCGGGAAGAGGATGGCCTTTACGACCAGCACCTTACCAGCCATCGTCAAGGTCCTTGTGCTCCAGCAGTGGATCTTCCTTTGGACCTTGGATAAGGCTTCCTCCCAGCTCCGGGTGCCCGTGTTGGTCCCGTCGATCGTGATCCCCAGAACCTTGATTAGTTTGAACCTTGAACCTTGAACCAGGGCTTTCAGTTGCTCCCCGCCGGAACCCGGGAGATGGAAACCTGTCACCTGGACGTCCCAGCGGATCGCCTGCATGAACGGCTCCAAACAGAGGACGTACAGCATGGCCGACGGGACAACCCTGTCGAACCCCCGACCTGACCGGGAATGGTTCGGTTAAGTGGCGGTTCACGAGGACCCTGCTGCTTAGGCCGTTGTAAATGATCTTGATCCACTTCCTCAAGCCAAGAGCGAGACCCATCCTCTTCATAACGAAGAGACTAATAAGGATTAGGGGAAGCCTTCTCTTGTTCGAGTAGGCCATGACATCCCTGAGCAGCATGGTGTTGTCGGCCGCTGATCTCCCCCTTATGAAGAAGAGAGATGATACTCCTCATAGAAGGGGACAGTCTACCCTCTCTGAACACCAACCCCAAGACCTGTGCCAGATCTTCCCTAAGCACCTCCCAAAAGATCTTATAGAATTCAGCAGGGATCCCGTCAGGACCCGGTGTCCTTCCAGAGTTTATCACCTGGGAGAGTTCAGTGGTGGTGATCTCTGGATCCTCCTCCGCCTCCTCGTCCCCCCTCGTTGCGGGACTCCAACAGGGACAGAAAGTGATGGATCAGATTTTGATCCACCACCTTCTGATCATACAACTCCCTGTAGAAGTCCCGCACCACTGTCTCAACAGCCTCTCTGCCCTCCACCTCCTGCCCCGAGGAGTCGATCATGGAGGACATTGCAGGCCGCCTCTCCTTCTTTTCTTAAAGAAGAAGCGGCTGCACTTCTCATCGTACTCCATGATGTGGACCCTGGAAAGGACCTTGATCTTCTCTTGCTCCTCTCAATAGAGGGCGGAGAGACTCAGTTTGACCCGGGCTACCTCCTCAGCCAGGTCGAAGCCTCTGAGCTGTAGAAGACTCAGGCGCTGGAGGCGGGCGTTTAGATGGAAATATCTCGCCCGCCTCTCGCAAGCTTTCCGTTTCCCTAGCTGAATGAAGTAGCCCTTGGTTCTACTCTTCACCATCTCCCACCACTATGGGAGAATCAAAGAGGTCCTTCAGGGTCCTCCACTCTTAATAACATGAGGGTCATCGAGCAGAGAGGTTTTGAGCTTCCAGACCCCAGGCCCCGACTCCCGTGTGCTCGGGATGAGCACCTCTGTCTGTGGTCTGAAAAGAAGACCGCTCTGAAGACATGGCGGTCCTCTCCAGTGGCTTACTTAGGAGGACGAGATCTATCCTGGAGAAGGAGGAGCCAGAAGAACTCACCCAGGTGAACAAGGGGACCAGGTCCCGACCTGAGTCGCAGAGTTCAAAGTCCTCCACAAACACAGCGAGATCGCTGCTGGATCTATCATTGCAGGGCTTACTCCGGTCTACATCCCTCAGAGCACAGTTGAAATCACCTGAATGATAACTGGTAAGGTGCCGATCAGGAACAGGCGTAGCTGAGGGAAAAAGAGGACTCTCTCTCTGTGGCTGGTGGGGGCATAGACGTTGACCAGCATCAATACAGCCCCCTTGTATTTAAAGTCGAGGCTGGCCAACCTGCCCGCCTCTATCACCCTAAAATTTTGTACTTCGATAAATGGGTTCTTCAGGAGTACCGCAATCTCGTCCGCTCAGGACACATTGCACCCCGACCAAAAAGATTCACCTAGGGTCCAAGTGTCACGGAGATCTTTATTCCTTTTGGAACGGGATGCGCGCACTCCTGTAAACAAACGATGTCCACCTTCATACCAGCCAGAGAGTTTAAAACATCGGCCCTCTTTTTCACTTCAGCAATGCTTCTCACATTTATAGATATAATCACTAAAGCCATAGTGGCAGTGAGGGCAATTACCCGCTCCCTAACAATCATGTAAAGAAACCTTCCTCTTCCCCACTTCTCTCTTCTCCCTCACCTAGCTTAGCGCTCACACCCATCATTTCAACCATTTGCCTCACTGCTTGATCCTCTAGGAAGACAATGGGGGGGGCTCAGTTCCCGCCACCCAGTAAGGCTGGCGAAACTCCACTGGGCTCAGGGCCCGTGGTGCTGGAGGTTCTCCCTAGTTCCCTTGCAGCCGAGGCCCGACAAGCAGATGGCAGAACAGAGGCCTTGTGTACGACTGAGGAGAGTGCTGGATAGACTCCGCTAGTCGATCTTATTACTACCGGGGGGGGAGTGTTCTCTCCCTTCCCGGCTGTCTGCCGCCACAGGCCTCCATCCCCAGTGCCAGTCACTGCGCCATTGCGGCCCTAAGGTCTTCTTGACTGAAGACGCGCTGACTCTCCTCTCCTGAGGACCTGTGGCTCTCGCACTACTACTGGGAGGGCATATCTGTCCCCTCCCCTGAGAGAGTCTAGGGCGTGGGGAAGGAGGGATATTATTATTAGGGGGCCGGTCCTCCATTTGCAAAAAGAGTGCTCGGACCACTAGGGGCAGTGCAAAGTGGAACTGTTGTCAGCTTGAGCACACACGAATGCTGAGGCAATGATCCTTGATCTAGGAGGTGTGGTTTTTTTGTGAAGACAGAGTGACAGAGATTGGTGGCAATTCAAAAAAGAATTGATATCTTGTGGATTATTATAATTATTATTATAATTGTAAGAAGTAGTAGAAGTTGTATTACGAATACCACAAAGGTGTTCAGTATTTATTTGTGGAAACACAACCAATACAAATAAGAATCTCTTTTCCAGTTTACGCTGGATGATATTCTGTCAATTTTATTTCATAAATAATACAAAAAATACCAAACATTTCAGAGACATTAGTTTTACTGATATTATCCATTTATTGACAATATAAATTACAATAATAATAATAATATTAATAATAATAATAATAATAATAATAATAATAATAATAATAATAATAATAATAATAACCCACATGCTCTCTCTTATGTTTTGAGTTGCTGCCGATCTGTCACCCATCTATCGCAATCAATGTCTTCATGCATGCTCATGAATATTCATGAAGCCAGCTACTGTAGACAACACTTGTCTACTTTCTTGTCAGGGCCAGATGAAAACATTGCTGGTTGAAATAATAACTTGTATATGTTAAGAAAGGGTGTCTATAATACAATCCAGGTGCATTGTGTTAAAAAATTCAATTGTTATTTCATTAAAAGAAAGCTTTGAATATGAAATGAGGCAGGTTTTCCATTATATAGATTGGGAGAAAATGTGACCAGAACTTAGTTACTCCCATAATGCACTGCATCTCAAAGACGGAAGAAATCTTGGACAATCTTGTTTAAATACATGATCTTTGGAGCATGCTCCACATGTCAAACACAAATTCCACTTTGCACTGCCCCAGTTGTCTGGACCACTTATGTTGTGAGCAACTTGAAATGCAGTGTTTTTACAAATGTTTCATCTCTATTAATTCTGTTGTGTTGTGGGCCAATGCTATTGTGTTGTGAGATAATTATTTTGTGTTAATGCTAATTTAGCGGTTTTGTAAGTACATGATTGTTTTCTCAAATGCAGCATTTTCAGAAATGTTTCATTTCTGTTAATGTTGTTGTGTTGTCAGCTTTTGTTTGTTTTGCTGATGTTGTTGGCCACCGTAATATAGTCTATACAGTGGAGTTGCATCTTATATGGTGGCTAGGTGATAATCACATATAGTACAGTATACATAGTTTTGTGTATACAGCCCTGTACAGTAATATGTATGTATAAGTGTATACAGTATATCATAAAAAGTATATCATTTTACTGTATTTTTAATTACATAACACCAAAGATTTTGTACGGGTTCGCATCACAAAAAGCGAGTCAATTCACCTCCATTTGCAATGTATTTTCTTGAGAGATTTGCTGATTGTGCGAGGCATTAAATTACATTTTTCCTACCAAAAACAAGCACTTAAATACATTTTTTGTTACTCAAAACAAGTATCATAAATGTGGATGAACCCGAGACCCAATCTGTCACCCACACCACTGAAAGTCACCTCCAGCAGTTAGTCAGGCAATCAGAGTCAAATGTGCACAAGGTTCAATTCAACAATGTCAAGCTGACCAATTCAACCCAAGCTGTTCTTCATCATTTCAAGAACAGTGTACCTACATATGCACAGTCATTGATGAAGTACATGGGAAATAGATTTTCCACACTTGACCAAGAAGGAATTCTTGATTGCCTCTCACTAATTGATGTCAGGAGCTGGCCTACAGAAATAGATGCCCTGGATTCCTTTGGCAAGAAGGAGCTAAATATGTTTGTAAATCATTTCTGTGATCTCCTGAAAAAAAATGACACAGACATTTCTCACCTAGAAGAGGAGTGGGACCAGTTCAAATGCTTTTGGGTCACAAATCTGATTCATCTCAGCCAACAGGAGCTGATGAAGTGTGTCCTGGTGTACTACAAAGTCACTTTCTCTAATTTGTGGCATGTCTTTGCAATATTGCAAACCTTTCTGGTCTCCAATGCCATTTTGGAGTGGGGTTTCTCCACGATGTCCAGGATCAAAACTGATGAGAGAAACAGACTGGGAGAAAAGTGACTTGAGTACTTAATGCGCATTGCTCTCAAAGGGCCTACCTTAAAGGAATTTGATCCTACCAAAGCCGTGGATTAATTTTTTTCTACAGAAAGGCATCCCAATGTTGCACCATACAAACGGGCAGCAACAGATAAGCCAGATGAAGTGCCCAACAAGAAGGTCAATGAGTGACACTTCTGCACATTCAGATTGTGGAGTTCATGGGGTTTAATGTTATAGTTTGTTCCCCTCTGCTCCACGTATTCTTGACAGTGTAGAGAGACCTTGAATTCCTTGAATTTTACATATTTCCATAAGAGTTGATAAGCTGAGCAGAGATTAACTTTATTCATATTGTTCAATTAACTAAGGGTTTTCACAGACAGGTGACTGACAGAAGTTAGTAGTGATGATGATTAATTTATCTAAACATTTATTCAATTAATTTAGTTGATTCCAGTTTTCTGATCAATGTTAAGTTTACTGGTATCTTGAATATAATGCCTCGGTTCCACTGGCTTAAGCGTCCGTGCCATGCAGTGCCGTTTTTGCAAAACCAAGCCATTGTAGCGAGTCTGTCCCTGTTGTGGGAGGAGCAGAGCAATTGTGGGTTTGGTTTGTTTCAAACAGAAAACAACACTAAAAGTGATAGAGTCTGATGTGGAAAGGACTTTTGTGTCTATTTTATTATTTATGCTTTACATGATCGGAGACAGCATAATAAATACACGTTTATATTAAGAGGTATTAGTAATAGCTAAACGTGTATAGACAACGTTATATTAAGACAAGCATTACGTTACTGTAAGAAAACGTTTCCTTGTGCAACAATAAAAATAAATATTGGCTTTTTATGTATTATTATTGTTATTATTGTAATCATCATCAAGATATGTGCTAGTAGATATGCATTTTAAATGGCACAACTAGACTCCCTTAACATATTACTCTTACTACAGATTTGTAACTTTTTTACGTTTTATTCTTAAGTTACAGTTGAAACAAAATACGCGTTTCAGGATTAATCATCCTGCTACAATAAAGCAGGTTATAATTAAACTAAAGTGTGCACATTTCAGTCATGGCATTTATGGATGCATTTATTAAACCAGTCCTTAATGTTTTAGAGGGAAACCCAGATCTGCTTTATTTATTGTATTTACTTGTAAATGGGCACACGTTAACTAAATCATGTTCGCCTTCATACTGATTGTCTCTGCGGGGCTGTTAGGCCTATACAACAGACTTGCACACCATCCACAGGACAACAGCCTGAAACACCGTCCAGTTATTCATCAAATATTAATAATATCGCCTGCTACCGCTCCGATTACTATCCTTCAGTTTATGTTCAACTAGTCACGGCACTGCACCGGGGTCCTGTGAAATCAAAGTTTTTAATACACTCAGATATTAACTGTCAGCAGTAATTGTTTCACTTCATGCTTATAATAAAACTGTAATTTCTTTGTGATCCCACATGGCACTTGACATTATATGTTCCGACATAATGTATCTGATCTCTTCCCTGTCTGTCTACAAGTCAAGCGCATATCTCCACTTCTGGAAGCGAAGTATTTCCTTGGCGGGCTTGAAGGACGCTTACGGCTATGTCCGCCAGTGGAAATGGAGCATAAGTGACATTAGAAACAGTCAAGTGACAGTGGTGCTTTCCATTTATGGCCACTAAGTCTGAGTAATGATACAAACAATGTTATATAGTCAAGTCAGTTGTTGCTGTTTGAAATTGTAAAAAGTAGTTCTAAATAAACACTTTATATTGAACTAAAGTATTTTTGTAGACATGTCACTACTAGTTAAGTAACCACTCATCCACTGGTCCAATTCATCTTTCATATGTTGTTCCCATGTTACCTCAACCCTCACTCCTCAGGCCATACTTACTTCATTCCCATGGACTCTGAATATCATCATACATGTT
Organism: Amia ocellicauda; assembly: GCF_036373705.1. NCBI lineage: Eukaryota > Metazoa > Chordata > Actinopteri > Amiiformes > Amiidae > Amia > Amia ocellicauda. Next base: position 34,478,307 of record NC_089859.1, on the reverse strand, counting down.
CTGTTCAGGTTACAGTACTAGGAATACATAATTTATCTTGTGATACATATTATATAACATTACACATGATACATAGAAAAACAAGACAAACATCATTGTTTGAAAGATGTATAGACTTAGTTTATTCAGATTTTGATATCACATAATCCAATGCAGTACTGTATAATCTACTTCTCAACTTACTAGATAAAGTAATGACAAAGAAATGATCAGTCTATAATTTTAATGGTAGGTGTATTTTAACAGTGAGAGACAGAATAACAACAAAAAAATCCAGAAAAACGCATTTCAAAAAAGTTATAAATTGATTTGCATGTAAATGAGGGAAATAAGTATTTGATCCCCTGTATAAAAGACACCAGTCCACAGAAGCAATCAATCAATCAGATTCCAAACTCTCCACCATGGCCATGACCATGGCCAAGTCTCCCTCGGTCTGGGGCTCCATGCAAGATCTCACCTCGTGGAGTTTCAATGATCATGAGAACGATGAGGAATCAGCCCAGAACTACACGGGAGGATCTTGTTAATGATCTCAAGGCAGCTGGGACCATAGTCACCAAGAAAACAATTGGTAACACACTACGCCGTGAAGGACTGAAATCCTGCAGCGCCCGCAAGGTCCCCCTGCTCAAGAAAGCACATGTACAGGCCCGTCTGAAGTTTGCCAATGAACATCTGAATGATTCAGAGGAGAACTGGGTGAAAGTGTTGTGGTCAGATGAGACCAAAATCGAGCTCTTTGGCATCAACTCAACTCGCCATGTTTGGAGGAGGAGGAATGCTGCCTATGACCCCAAGAACACCATCCCCACCGTCAAACATGGAGGTGGAAACATTATGCTTTGGGGGTGTTTTTCTGCTAAGGGGACAGGACAACTGCACCGCATCAAAGGGACGAAGGACGGGGCCATGTACCGTCAAATCGTGGTTGAGAACCTCCTTCCCTCAGCCAGGACATTGAAAAGGGGTCGTGGATGGGTATTCCAGCATGACGATGACCCAAAACACACAGCCATGGCAACAAAGGAGTGGCTCAAGAAGAAGCACATTAAGGTCCTGGAGTGGCCTAGCCAATCTCCAGACCTTAATCCCATAGAAAATCTGTGGAGGGAGCTGAAGGTTCGAGTTGCCAAACATCAGCCTCGAAACCTTAATGACTTGGAGAGGATCTGCAAAGAGGAGCGGGACAAAATCCCTCCTGAGATGTGTGCAAACCTACAAGAAACGTCTGACCTCTGTGATTGCCAACAAGGGTTTTGCCACCAAGTCGAAGGGGTCAAATACTTATTTCACTCATTAACATGCAATCAATTTATAACTTTTTTGAAATTCGTTTTTCTGGATTTTTTTGTTGTTATTCTGTCTCTCACTGTTAAAATACACCTACCATTTAACAAACATACAAAATCAGCAGGGGATCAAATACTTTTTTCCCTCACTGTACAATGTAGTCAGGACTGCATGTAGCAAGGATGTGACTGTTATAATGGGGGATTTCAAATTCCCAAACATAGACTGGGAAATCCCAGTTGGGAATACAGAAGCAGAAATAGAAATAGTTGAGATGGTAAATGATGGTAAACTCAATTTGTCAGGGAACCAACCAGAGAGAGCGCATGCATTGATTATACAGTATATTTTCAAATGTCCAAGATAGAGTCCAAGGGCATTAGTTAAAGAACAAATGGCAAACTGTGATCACAATATGGTTAGCTTTAAGGCATAATTAAAAAAAAAAACAAGGACCAAGTCTAAAACAATGGACTATAATTTTAGAAAAGCAAACCTTGAAGACATTGAGGCAACCCTTAGAATAGTAAGACTGGATACACTGGATGATTAAACAATAATGCCAATCAGGTGCTAATGATCATCAATTCAATATGTAAGTTGAAACACAATAATTAACTGAAACAGAAACAGCTGTGTAGGAGGAATAAAAATTGGTGAGGAACAGCCAATCTCGGCTAACAAAGTGAGGTTGCTGAAGACAGTTTACTGTCAAAAGTCATACACCATGGCAAGACTGAGCATAGCAACAAGACACAAGGTAGTTATACTGCATCAGCAAGGTCTCTACCAGGCAGAAATTTCAAGGCAGACAGGGGTTTCCAGATGTGCTGTCCAGACTCTTTGGAAGAAGCACAAGGAAACAGGCAACGTTGAGGACAAGGAAACTTACTGCAGCAGATGAAAGACACATAATACTTACTTCCCTTCACAATCGGAAGATGTCCAGCAGTGCCATCAGCTCAGAATTGGTAGAAAACTGTGGGACCTTGGTACACCCATCTACTGTCCGGAGAAGTCTGGTCAGAAGTGGCCTTCATGGAAGACTTGCAGCCAAAAAGTCATACCTCCGACTTGGCAACAAGGCCAAGCAATTCAACTATGCACGAAGACACAGGAACTGGGGTGCAGAAAAATGGCAGCAGCTGCTCTGGACTGATGAGTCAAAATTAGAAATATTTGGCTGTAGCAGAAGGCAGTTTGTTCGCCGAAGGGCTGGAAATCGGTACACGAATGAGTGTCTGCAGGCAACAGTGAAGCATGGTGGAGGTTCCTTGCAAGTTTGGGGCTGCATTTCTGCAAATGGAGTTGGAGGATTTGATCAGAATTAATGGTCTCCTCAATGCTGAGAAGTACAGGCAGATACTTATCCATCATGCAATACCATCAGGGAGGCATCTGATTGGCCCCAAATTTATTCTGCAGCATGACAACGACCCCAAACATACAGTGACAGCCATTAAGAAATATCTTCAGTGTAAAGAAGAACAAGGAGTCCTGGAAGTGATGGTATGGCCCCCACAGAGCCCTGATCTCAAAATCATCGAGTCTGTCTGGGATTATATGAAGAGAGAGAAGCAACTGAGGCTGCCTAAATCCACAGAAGAACTGTGGTTAGTTCTCCAAGATGTTTGGGCCAACCTACCTGCCGAGTTCTTTCAAAAAATGTGTGCAAGTGTACCTAGAAGAATTGATGCTGTTTTGAAGGCAAAGGGTGGTCACACCAAATATCGATTTGATGTAGATTGTTCTTCTGTTCACTCACATTGCATTTTGTTAACATGAACTCCTGGCAGGGTAGGTTGAAGTTTGTCTTGACGATAAGCATGGCTTTCACTGAAATGATTTCTTGCTTCCGTACAAATATCATTCATTTGGGAGAAGACTCTTTCAACTGATGCACTGCTCCCAGGTAAGCACATGACAGTTGAGCCTAATCTGGCCAGATTGGTGTGTGGAATGTTATTCTCTTTAAAATGAGTAACCACTCTGCTCCATCTGTCACAAAGAGCTGTGTCATTTGCTTTCCATTCTTCAAGTGCTGGACCTTTCAGGAACTCCTGGAGGCTTGTCACCTCATCAAAGAGTGCATCTTTGTTGATTGTGAGATTGTGGAATTTGTCCTGCAGTAAGGCTGCTGCCTTCTCTATGTCTTGATGGTTGGGTTGCCTCTTCAAGAGCAGACACTGCAAATCCTTCAGGTTGTCTGTGTCCTTCCCCCAACCTTGAATGTAATGGACAGCTGTATTGAAGAATGACTGTGATGTTTCAAGAAACCTTTCCCTGGTGATCTCTCCATTGTCCTCCAGCTCTTTAAGCAGTCCTCTGACCAAAACTGGCACAAAGTGGTCCTCACTTCTGGCTGTCAGTTTTCCTTCAAAGTTCTATAGAATCGCAGCTGACTCAACAGCACAGCACTCCTGGCCTTCTAGAATCTTGATAGTTTCGTGAGATATTGCAATGTTTCCATGGACAAAAGAGAGCCAAAGCTCAGGCAATGGACCCTCCAACATTCTTAGCAGGAAAACAGGGCATTTGTCTTCAGAAAGAAACAATGCTTTTAATGGCTCATACATTTTCATCACTCTTCAAGAGCAGGAAGCATGGACAGCCAGCAGACATTACTGTGTCCTAAAATGTAATGATACTCCTGGCCAACAAACTCACAAAAACCCTTCAGTCTTTCCACTCTAACTGTGCATATATGAAAATAGCCAACAATCTTTGTGAGCAGGTATTCAACATCAAGGGGGATTGTATCCAACGCTGTTCTTGCTGTGTTGTGGACCATGTGGGCTGGACACCCTAAGTCAATCACCTCCCGCTACAATGCATTTTTTACATTAGTGTGGACATTTTTCCTCCCCTGCCTAATCAATCCTCCAAAATTAGCCACAACTTTGTCTTCCAGGTGAAATTTCTCTATTACAGTCATGACCTCTCTTGCAAGTTGTTCAGCTGTTTCCCCAACTCCACAAAATCCAGTAGTTTGGAGAGGTGCTGCCATCATATATATTGCATTACCGGACTAGGATTGGGAGCAACTTCATCTGTCTATGATTGGATGCATCTATGGAGATGGACACAAATTCTACCTGGTCTAGGTCTTGTGTGACCAAAGTAGTCGCCCAAGGTGCAAAGACATTACTGACTATGGCATCACATTTTATCCTGGCACAAGTAAACTTGGGCTCATAAAGTTTGCTATTGAGCTGTAATGTGCAGTCATGGCACATATGTGTTTTTTCCTTTGTTGGTGCTCAATAACAGCTGTTCTCCCTCCACTAGCAACTGAAAAAGGTGTATTACAAATGGTGCAGTTAACCATTGTTTCATCATGGCCTACAGGATGTATAAATGGAAACTCTTTTTCCATTTGCCCATTGTAATGACATTTTCTTTTCTTAGAGACATACCTCCTTCTTCCTCTTCACTTTCTCCTCTCTTTCCCTTTACTCCTCTTCAATCTTTCCCTTTACTCCTCTTCATGCTTATCCTTTCCTTTCACTCTTTCCCTTTAGAGAGGTCAACAAAGAGGAAATAAATGCCTTTATTGGTTTAACCATAGGATTTTCAAATACAGTTTTTCCCAATTAATTTGACACATTTCTCAAAAACTGCTCTCAAAACAGTTAACACAGTGATCTGAACACTTTGTAATTGTCCTAAACAGATTGTACATTTTCCTTCATTTCATACAAATTACAAATCACATGCATAATTTTCTCAAAACACTGTGCACAAAATTCTCAAATGTTTTCACAGTAGGTCATACAGCCAACCAAAACTTTAATATATCAGGAAAAAACAATTGCAGCTCTCTTTATTGGTGTTTACAAAAAGCACAAACATTTGTGTACCAACAACTGTTATAATAACTGTTATAATAGTTGCTTCCCTTGAAATTTTGAAAAAATATGTGGTGGCACTTAATTCTCTCTGTCAGTGTGTGACCCTCTCACCTACAATATGTGGGTTACTATCTGGTGGGGGAAACCAAGCGCACGCTACTGAGGAACCCACAAGAACAGTGATTGGCCCACTTAATCTTTCCTGCAATGTGTTTCCTATTAATTTCCGCCTAGAGTGAAATGCTGGGCTTGTTTAGAAGACAAACTTTGTGAAATTAAAAAGTTTTCCAATTTTAGTATTGTGCTAGTATTGTTTGTTGTATGACTGGACCTGAACCTTATTCTTAGAAAAAAATAATTTAAAGTTAGCCATAGGGAGTGTAAGTACTTGAGTTGTGTGCAACATTATTACCTAAAAAAGCTTGTTGTTCACCTTTGACACGGCAACCACGGGAGGTACCACAGCTGCGTCAATGCTTTGACAACACACAACAGCGTCACAGACACAGAATCAATGCACTTAGTATGAATAGGGCAGCCCTACAGCCAAAGTATATTGCATTGATAGCCTATTGTTTATGATCCAAGTCTAACGCCCATGTATCGAGTTCGCAGCCTATCAGATTGACAAAATAACTCAGGCTGAGAAATAACTCTGTCTCTTTGGGGGGTGTTTTTTTAAAAAAAACAGGGACATTTCCAGGGACAGCTCCAGCCAGGGACAGGACACTAAAAACGGGGACGTCTGGTCACCCTAGCATAAGCGAAATATACAGTTAATACAAGTCCTACGTTCTAGATTTGTGAGCTAATAATTGCAGACAAGATGTGAAGTCATAGTTAATAGCTCAGGGGAGGGGGACATATGGGCAAACAATATAAACAACACAAGTACTAGCAATATAAAAGCAAGTTGTACAACAAAAACTAGATAAAGTGCAATTTAACAGGAGAGCTGAGCCCCACAGGGGAATAACAGCTAAATTATAGGTACAGTCTGAATAGGTGTCTTGAGTAATCGGCGGAAGGTGGTCAGGGACTCTGCTGTTCTGATTTCAGTGTGAAGATCGTTCCACCACTTAGGGGCCAGGGATGAAAAGGAGTGGGCTCTGGAGGAAGGGGAGTGGAGAGCAAAGTTTATCTTCTGGTGCCAGATTGAGAAGGAGAGATCAGCAGAAGGTGAGGAAGAGGGGGAGGGGAAGATAATATTCAGTTGTGGGCTGATACCAGGCAGATTCAATTCAGTGCAAGGTATTACATGCAGGTAACAAAAATGTCCACTTTACTAATTACACTATGGGAGGAATAGAACTGGAAGAAGTAACACATGAGAAAGACCTAGGATAGTGGTACTCAATAGGCAGCCCACGAATGCTTTCAGAATGGCCCGCCAGTTGACATAAAATAATATGTATTAATTATACAAAAAAAATGATAATTACTCAATTCGTCAAGGAAGCACATACAACTAATTCTAACCTGTCACAAGCTCTCTGTCATCTGATTGGTTGCCTTATTGGGTATGATTGCATAATTTACTTCTTGAAGTTGGGAATAAGCACAGTGACAGCCAACATTTGTCCTGCCTCCTAAAGGAAAGTAACCTATCAGACGTCAAAGAGCTTGTGACAGAAAAAAGATCATTCTGGAGTTTGAGAATGTTATGTAAGCAGGCGATCGGCTGTAAGATATTCTGTTTTATATATCTGCAATTTGAATTTAATAAATACTGCCATTAACAACAGTACTTATTGCATTTCCATTGTGTTTTCATTGTTCCAATGTACATTTTTATTAGGCTACATAAAATATGATCAGGTTATATATATATATATATATATATATATATATATATATATATATATATATATATATATATATGTATATGCACTAATATTAGGGTACATACCTATACCTAACATCATCATCATAAAAATATAATATTTGCTGATTGTACTGCATGTCATAATCTTGCATTTAAATCTTGCATGATTATTACAAAATGCATAAGGGAATAATTAATTGTATTGCTTGAATATTGAGGAAATTGCATTATTATTATTATTATTATTATTATTATTATTATTATTATTATTGTGTTAAGTAATTTTATGTAGCTTTCTATTGGCGCATTTATTCCATCTCCATGGTAGGAACAAGGTTTCTCTTCTGAGACACCAACACTGCAATCGCATAAATGTGCATCCCCAGCAGTGACTGCACCTTGCCCTAACCACCTACAAACTAGTCTTCACAAAGATGGAATGACAATGCCACCTCTCCCATTTGAGTGACACAAACAAATGTAACATTTATATTTTATAGACAATTTAATAAACGTAATTAAATTACAAACATTAATACTACTTTGTTTGTAACCAACAGGCTATACACTCACCTAAAGGATTATTAGGAACACCATACTAATACTGTATTTGACCCCCTTTCGCCTTCAGAACTGCCTTAATTCTACGTGGCATTGATTCAACAAGGTGCTGAAAGCATTCTTTAGAAATGTTGGCCCATATTGATAGGATAGCATCTTGCAGTTGACGGAGATTTGTGGGATGCACATCCAGGGCACGAAGCTCCTGTTCCACCACATCCCAAAGATGCTCTATTGGGTTGAGATCTGGTGACTGTGGGGGCCAGTTTAGTACAGTGAACTCATTGTCATGTTCAAGAAACCAATTTGAAATGATTCGACCTTTGTGACATGGTGCATTATCCTGCTGGAAGTAGCCATCAGAGGATGGGTACATGGTGGTCATAAAGGGATGGACATGGTCAGAAACAATGCTCAGGTAGGCCGTGGCATTTAAACGATGCCCAATTGGCACTAAGGGGCCTAAAGTTAAAGTGTGCCAAGAAAACATCCCCCACACCATTACACCACCACCACCAGCCTGCACAGTGGTAACAAGGCATGATGGATCCATGTTCTCATTCTGTTTATGCCAAATTCTGACTCTACCATCTGAATGTCTCAACAGAAATCGAGACTCATCAGACCAGGCAACATTTTTCCAGTCTTCAACTGTCCAATTTTGGTGAGCTTGTGCAAATTGTAGCCTCTTTTCCCTATTTGTAGTGGAGATGAGTGGTACCTGGTGGGGTCTTCTGCTGTTGTAGCCCATCCACCTCAAGGTTGTAGGTGTTGTGGCTTCACAAATGCTTTGCTGCATACCTCGGTTGTAACGAGTGGTTATTTCAGTCAAAGTTGCTCTTCTATCAGCTTGAATCAGTCGGCCCATTCTCCTCTGACCTCTAGCATCAACAAGGCATTTTCGCCCACAGGACTGCCGCATACTGGATGTTTTTCCCTTTTCACACCATTCTTTGTAAACCCTAGAAATGGTTGTGCGTGAAAATCCCAGTAACTGAGCAGATTGTGAAATACTCAGCCCGGCCCGTCTGGCACCAACAACCATGCCACGCTCAAAATTGCTTAAATCACCTTTCTTTCCCATTCAGACATTCAGTTTGGAGTTCAGGAGATTGTCTTGACCAGGACCACACCCATAAATGCATTGAAGCAACTGCCATGTGATTGGTTGGTTAGATAATTGCATTAATGAGAAATTGAACAGGTGTTCCTAATAATCCTTTAGGTGAGTGTATACTTTTGCTTAAAGTTATTTGTGAGTTTCTATTTTTGTGCACGGCCTCCGTCATAAAATTCACAAATTGGCCAGCGGATTTATCTAATTGAGTACCCCTTGACCTAGGAGTTTATGTGGACTCATCCCTTTCCCCATCCAAACAATGTGGGGAAGCAATAAAAATGCAAACACAATGCTAAGGTATATTGTCAAATGTGTAGAATTTAAAACAAGGGCAGTAATGTTAAGACTTTACAATGCACTAGTTTGACCTCATCTGGAATACTGTGTACAGTTCTGGGCACCACACTGCAAGAAAGATATCGCTGCTGTAGTGGCAGTTCAGAGGAGAGCAACCAGACTTATTCCAGGTCTTATTCCAGGGAATGTCCTACTGAGAGACTGAGGGAACTGAATCTTTTCACCCTGGAACAGAGGAGACTACGTGGGGACTTGATTAAAGTCTTCAAAATCATGAAGGGCATCGACCACATCAAACCAGAGGAGCTTTTCCAGATCAGCAGAGACACACGGACCCGGGGACACAAATGGAAATTGGTCTCAAAGGCATTCAAGACAGAAAACAGGACACGTCTTCACACAGAGTTTTCACAATCCGGAACAAACTCCCCAGCGATGTGGTTAAATCCGACTATTTGGGAACATTAAAAAATAGACTGGAAATGATCCTTGGATCACATATTTATTAATGGACACCAAACGATGGGTCGAATGGCCTCCTCTCGTTTGTAAACTTTCTTATGTTCTTATCTATATACCTTACATGGTCAAGTGTGAGGAAAAGGGACTGGGTTCCTTTAAAAACATGACATCTCAGCTAGGACACAGATATCCAATCACCTACTAGCTGGCATTAGCTGCATCATCATTAAAACACACTTACAGATACAATAGTGCTCAGCGACGGCGGGGTCGCAACAACTTAGCGATAACATCGATTATTAAAATCTACTAATATCTTAAAATGTAATTAATCGTCGATTAATCTGGGGTGCAACTACTTAAACAAAACCTTGAGAGAAGGCAGAGGCAGCAGCTACACCCGTGCAAAGTATAGGAGCACTTTACACTGAATTTACACTGAAGACAGTTTGTTGCAACATGTGGAAAGCTGACCTTACATGGCGATCACGATAATGATGCAGAGCACTGGAGAGAGACGCATTTCTTTAAATGTGTAGTGCCTCAGAGCCTGTGGAAGTGCATTGCACAGCCGTATGAGGGGCCGTTCAATTCAAAATTAACAGAAAAAAGAAATCATATACCAAAGTAGATATATCATATAGCAGAAAAAATAATGTCACGGGCGGGGCATGATTGGCCATTAGCGTTAATTGTTCACTTATTATTTATTTGTTTATTATCACTCTTTTCATTTAATTATTGTGTTGTGCACTGTTTATTATTCACGATTGTTTTATTTATGAAGTATTTTCTTTTTTTACTTCCTTATTGTTTATATTTTTATGGTTAATTTGGTATTTGGGTTGATTATTGGTTTAATTAATTAATTGCTTTTGTTGCCAAGCGCAAGCTGCCGGACCACATTCTCACATGGACTAACCTGCACGCTTTCTCATTGGTCGCTTATTCCTGTGCCTCTATTTCTCTATTTAGTATTTAAGCCCAGGGAAATGGTCATTTAAGAGATAGCAATGGACTACTGAGCAGGACATCTGGCGAAGAGGGGAACCAAGCAGCAGTGCTGGAGTGAAGCAACTGGCAGAGTGAGTGAAGACTGGGAAAGCAGTGAATGGCAAAGATTTCTCCAAGCATGGATTATAAAGGAAACTTTGGAAACAATGGACATTGGATTGCTGGAGATGACAGCGCATGCTATGGAGCGTTAAGTACCTGGTTGTAATGTGTTAGAAGGGAATAATTAGAAAAGAGAAGCCACACGTTTCAGAGGTTGAACTTTCTTTATTAAGACTTTGAGATCTCCTCTGCTGGTTTACTTTGTGGAGAGCATTCCCTGTCCTGGGGCTAGAGACTTACCTGCTGTGATTTATTTTTCGGTCTTCGTGATGCAGACGGGTGACTGCGGGATAGAAGAAAAGACATTCATTACATTTGAATTCGTGCAATCTGAGACTTACTAATACTTGTTCCTACCTGCAGTTGTTGGGGTGCCAGTTGGCCGACGGGGTTCCAACCCAGCTGCAAAGAGACTTGTTTTCTCCGAGAGGAAGGGGGATTCTTCCGTGTGGTGTCATCTATTGTGAACAGAAGAGACTGTGAAACTTTGACATTGCTTTCTGTGTTTTATATTAGGAAATTGGGTTTATTTATTTTACTTAGTCTTTTCTTTCTTTTATTTTCTTTGTTATTCTGGGTAGGGTTTTATGTGCCCATTTTTATTAAAGGCATTTAAATAGGTTTTAGAATTTTAGGGATGCCAACTTCCTAGGGTTTTGAGCTAGTACAGTCTTCATGCCCTGTTCTAGCTATATATAATAAATTCTTACTTTTTTGTGAACTTGCCTTCCGTGTGGTGGTGTTCTGGGGTCCGGTCGAGCCTGCCCGGGGAGAGAATTGACGGGGGTGAGTGAGGTCCTCTCTTGTCAAACAAAAGAGGTGGCGTGGTCGTGAGCGTGTCGCCCCTACGCACCCCATAGGTGGTGACAATAATTCATATACCAACATGGATTTTTCATATACCAAAGTAGATACAGGATATAGTAGAAAAAAATATATATATACCAAAGTGGCTATATCATATAAAAAATATATATACCAAAGTGACGTGGTGTAGAAGTGGCTGGGTTGGACATTCGCAGTGCGCCCACTTGGTTCAGTTCACAGGCATGAGAGCCGAGTGAGGGACACATCGATATGGACATTCATGCGCAGGCATTCATCACGATGAAGCCTAAATTAAAGATTACAGGTGTACACTCTGAGGCTAGTGTATACGTTGCTCTCTGTTTTATTGTATGCTGTACTTTATAATTAATAAGCTATGCTTTTATGATTTTGGTGTTTTCAGAAGAAGGGTCATTATTACCCAAGGTGGCAGACTCAACATTTCACTCACAGTGAATTAAAGACGGATGATGGGACATCTAGTGCATCAATGTGTTCATTTCTGTGGAGTAGGGCCAGTCCGTGAGCCATGATACTGACACGCCATTCAATACAGAGCAGCTGTGTCACCGCGTAATTAATCGCATTATAATTGTCCCTTCTACCCTGATACCGTTAAACACAGGGATATATTCGAACAATGTAATAAAACAATCTGTACATAAGAAATAACATCCACACATCGGACCCGCAACCCTGAGCTCCAGCTGCTCATACCCGCCGCGCAGAGGAGGATCATCCGACACTGGAGCCGCCCAGACCAGTGTCCTGATTAGCTGGATATGATTGAATTATTGGAATCTCCAATTAATGTATTAATTCAGAAAAAGGCAACAAAATGTGTGTGTACATATTTATATAACCTACCTATATGTATATGTATTCTATACAGCTATAGCCACTATAATTACTTCAATCTAGCCTATAGCTGTATATACAGTTTACTACATTATATTAACTATATCACCCAGCAGTTTCAAGTGAAAACATCTTTGGGTGATCCAGTGCTGCGTGATATAGTTAATATAATTAAAAAAATGAAAAATAACATTAACATACTGTATGGTGTGGCAGACACTGACAGTTTGATCAAAATACGTATGTAAGGGCAGTACTGTGCAGTCATGAGTCTAGATCGGTTTCACTTCTCTTCATTAGCCGATATGTTTTGTCAAAGTGATGCTGCCTCCGTTTGTTATAAACTAGACCAGCATCACATTGGTCACCACCAAATTACATTATTAATACATAACAAACAACAAATACAGTACCAACTGTTATAACTGAAATATATGTATATTAATATATATGTAAAGTCAGCGATAATGATCCTCTCCTGCTCGTAATCGATCAATGTATCCCTCACTCGGCTCTCATGCCTGTGACCTGTGAAGGATCTGCTCTCGTCTCTAACCAACTGGGCGCACTGCGCATGTCCAACCCAGCATCTACACAATGTCACTTTGGTATATATATTTTTTTTTGCTATGTGAAATATTTTTTCTGGTATATGATATATCCACTTTGGTATATGAATGCATGAATGACTCTGTATAGGAAAGTTGAAGAAAGTGTTTTGTGATAATTATATAATGTTTTATATTAATACTAGCATTAGAAGTAGCTTGTATGCAGGCTAAGCAAAAGATCAACAAGGTTAATTTGTTAGAAACTCCTGTCAGTAATAAAAGATCACACAGTGCCGAAATAGCCTACAGCTGTTTTGTTGACTTAATTGTTTCTCCAGATAGGCAGGAATTGTTTCTGTTAATGAGCGATTGACACTAGGTAAATGACGACCGTGGGATCGCATCTTCCTAGTGCACATCAAAGACAGACATCTGCTTTTTGGATCCATCACCTCTTCACGGGAAGACAGATCGTAAACAGACCCGGACTTGTACCTTCTGATTGGATGAACGACCATAAGATTTCACATCACTTTCCTATAAAGTTGCACTAATGTTTGTAAACATTAAGTCCTCACTGAAGAAATTTCCTGACGTGGGGCTTCCGAGCCGGCTCGATTAAAGTTCTATTTGCTTTATCTCAACGACTTCTCCACTTATTTCTGAGACGGGTTCTACAGTATACAATTTTTTTTTCCTGCTATGTGAAATATCCACTTTGGTATGTGATTTATATTTTTGTGCCATATGATATATCCATTTTGGTATATGATTTTTAGTTTTTGTACTATATGATATATCCACTTTGGTAAATGATTTATTTTTTTGACTATATGATATATCCACTTTGGTGTATGATTTTTTTTTCTACTATATGCTATATCCACTTTGGTATATGATATATCCATTTTGGTATATGATATATTTTTTCTGTTAATCTTGAATTGAACGGCCCCTCATACAGCTGTGGCGCATTATACTATATGGTCAAACTAGTGCCATACATATTGAATTCAAAATATAAATATATATCATAAACGAAGAAACAAATAGAAAACATTTGAGTTTCGTTTTGAGTTTGCAATGGCGCTGCTGTGTGTGCATATATTTACACAGGGGCGTGAAGGGGGGGGTTCCCATTTTCTTTCCCCTGCCCCCCCCAACAAAATGACTTGCCTGATGTCTGCATATTTACTGAAAAAAACAAAAAACTAACCCAGTTAAATAGAACTCCCACATTGTATATGTCCTACTTGAACTGTCATTTGCACCGGTATTGAATTACTAGCATGAATGCAAAATTATGCTGAGCTGCTAAAATGTGTAGAATAATAAATCAAACAATGCACCATATGCAGTTATAAATATGCAAATATGTATGATAATGGATAGATTAGCAAGAGTCAGATTAATGAGGCAGCAAAACATGTTTATCTTTACATGTATTTATATTTTAATTCATAGCCCTACTAATAAGTTACAATTGTTATCTCAATGTCAAGGATTACAAATCAAACAACGTTTAAAATGTATGTTTCAAACATAAATCAAATTCTCATTACAGAGCACTTAACACTACTGTTTGCTGCAATGAAGCACCTGCTGCACCTCTACCCTTCAAAACAAGCTTTTTTGTTTTGTTTTGACATTATTCAGCATTTCACCATTAGATTCAGATATACATCAGTTAAACAAATTACACTTACTCTTGCTCCTTGGCAGCTACAGTTCTGTAAAATTTTAGGAACCAAGAATCCTCACTAGTTAAAGACTTGGCAACAGTGGTAAATTACTCTACTTAAGTCAATAATTAACTCAATAAGTTAACTAATTGCTCAGTAAGAAGGAAAAACAGGAAATCCTCTGCAGTCCTCTGGGATAGCATGAGGAACATCCCTGGGTTAGGTAATACATGTTTCTAAATGATAATGGTTCACAACAAAAAGTAGTTACTATTTCTTGGAAATCACATTTCCTTAGCTTGGCTGTTTTTTTATAGCGTTTAAATAGTAGAAATACTGATGAGAATAATAATACAGAACTATATTTCAGCAGCATTTTTTTTCTCTGCAAACACATCAGTAGTAATATAGGGCACTTTTTCGGAAGGGGTGGGCTGCGGGGATTTGACCATTGACCTGAACTTGAGATGAACTCGGGGGGTGGGGGCCTTCCTAGGGGGTGGGGGGCCTTCCTAGGGGGTGGGGGGTGCTTGTACCGCGTCACAGAATAATTACCATATTGATGGATTCCGATATTTTTCCCTACGCGAGTGAAGCTCCAAAAGAGCTCTATTAAAGCCCTCCCGATTCTTTAGTAACATAGATACTTCTACTTAAGCAAGATCCGCGAGGCTGTCTCTTCAACAGGGCCAAAGCGTTTACCTCTTTCAAATGGACAAGGGTTATGTCAGTCTGGAGCTTTTTGAGCTAGTGGGGGTGGCGAGGAGATGTCTACATCTTTAGTAACCACGGATCGGTGAAGAATTAGTATATTTGGGGGGGAGTTGACAGGGCACTGAAGAAATAGCCTATCATGTCAGAGTTTGGTTTGAAGAATTTAAATATTTGGGGGCGGGGCTAACAGGGCACTGATGACAGGTGGGGTCTGTTTTCAATTTAAGAAGCGGCTCTGTTTACATTTGAGGCGATGGGCCCACCTAGCCCCGGATAATGGAATGTGGCAAGAGATAGCGATCTGTAGAAGCGGTGGGGGCTGTGGGCAGCTTGAGAGACACAAGATGGACTGAGCTTTAGAAAATCCTGAATACGAGCAAAATTAAAAGAAATGTAATACAGAAAATGTAAATTAAAACTTTCAGTAATCAGCATAATCTCAGTAAATACTACACCAACCCAAGACCAATATTTTCTTGCATTTCAGAATATATCAAATGTATTATTTAAAGAACAGATACAATGTAAAACTTGAATAAATACAATTATGAAGTTTTAAAGGTGTGTGTGTGTGTGTGTGTGTGTGTGTGTATTCACAACACCCGGTGATGTAAATGAAATGTTACTAAATTAACTTAAGAAATCCTTAGAAGAACCATAGAATATATATCTAGAAACTGTGAAATTTAAATAAAACTCAATAAAAGCAGCATTTGTAATAATATTAGTAACAAAACATCAAATTATTTTAAATAAATATCTAATGTAATCCATTCATGCAATAAGATTAAGTAAATACACAATATGTGTGTATGTATATTTATATAATTTACACATTACAATAGCTTGGGGGTGCAGTCTGAAGACCTTAATGGTCTTGGTTGTATTGACAGTAAGACATTTGAATAGGCTTCATTACAGCTAACTAGTAACTTATGTACAGACATAAAGAACGAAAACACAATTTAATAACGATAGTAAGTAAATGAAACTAAACCACACTTATTTAACTTAAGAAATACAGTATATAACCGACATTTAACTGAGCACAGCTCTCTTTGCTAGTTAGATAACTCTCCACGGTCAAACAGAAGCCTTATAGTAGTAACTTTCTTACAGAAATAAAGAATGCACCCCATGATGTTAAGAAAAAAAAAAAAAAAAATACTATATTATTATATATTATATATTATATTAAATAAAGACATATTAAATACGTATCATTCATTAAGTATGTGTCTATTAAAACAGTAGATTTATACTTTTTCTAGAAAAATTATCTCCAGTCTCAGCATCTCAGGCAGTGAGACTGACCTAGCAGCACATAAACAGAATACAGACAGAGGCCAGAGGGAGCAGCAACCTTAGAGACCACAGAGAAAGACAAGCGCGGGGAGACACAGTCACACTAGAGTCACACCGGATCATGCGTGAATCCAGCAGGTCTTTAGTGAGATAGGGTTAACACAAAACAATCAGGCACAGAAAAAGAAAGATTGGCTAGAAATAGAGAAAACCGATAAATAAATACATACATACATACATACATACATACATAAATAAATAAATAACCATAATAACAGAGTGAGTTATAAAGACCAAACCGACACAGTTGAATATTTGAACCTTTTATTAAGAATTTGCTTCACCAAAACAGTTTACACAGTCATTCCACTGAGGCCCTGACACGATCACACTGCAGTGGAGGGGCTTCACAAGCAGCACGTCCTGCTCTCAGCACCACAGTGGGGGTTTGCAGGAGCGGCACGTTTCTATCAACAACACAAAACTAGCCCCCCTAATGACTGGGAATTTATCACCAGAAAACCTGTACAAATCCAGCGGTCAGGCACTTAAATCCTGTCTGAGTAACGTGATTCAGTAGCATCTCTCAATGATATTCTGTATAAATTCTATGTAGTTCTTATCTGGGTGTCTGATTTTAAGTCTTCCTTTTTATGGTTTTAAACCATTTTTGCAATTAAGTGATATTGTACAGATATGTGAGACAACAGATGTATTTCACTAGTTTTGCAAACTGCTTTATGAGACTCATTGTCTGTATCTAAGTAATGTACAATTGTGTTGAAACATGCACAGTGTACTGAAATACATGACATACTGATGTGATAGATTTGACTATTTCTCTACAAATAATTATTATTAATATTATCATTAATATTATTATTATTATTTCTTGGCAGACGCCCTCATCCAGGGAAACTTACAACATAAGTGCAATATAAAATGTATTTTCTATATCAAAGTCAATTCTGGTTGTCACAAAGCACACATAGTAAACAGAAATAGTCTATATGTTATATTCAAAATACTTTGTAGGCTTATTGCATATAACGATTTTATTATTTTTATTACAAATAGGGCTCCTCAAGAGGAGTTTAAGAGGCGCTGTATGGGTTGGGGTGGGGTCTGAGCTCAGGCATATCCAGAAGCCTTATTGCCCTGCTCTGTTTCAAGAGCCAAGTTTAGCCATTTGGCATTCCTTTTAACTGTATGAAATCTGGTGATAACATAAAGCTGTTTTTTATGTTTATACATAGTGACAGACTGACAGACAGACACAGCATCACCCTGAACAGATCTGTCAAATCAACAGCTAGGACCTAACAGCATATAGCTTAAGCATCTAGGGTTTAAAACGGCATCGCAGATTCTCAGTCACCCGGCCAATAGTTCACTGATTATCTTTGAAACGTGAGCAGAAACAGCACCAGCACAATTCAGATTAATATTCTATACATTGAGCTGATGTAGCATCATAAGGATCACCACATAATTTTTACAATAAGCGGCCATCTCTTCTCTGAAATGAAAAACACCTCCCATAACCATATTGTACCATTTCAAGAATTCCGCCCTCTCATGAGACATCATAGTATCAACCCCGTAATAAGAGGCGGGCAGGTAGGACCCTCGATAATTTTGAGTGTCCTTGGTATTAAAAAAATGGCAGAACCAACCTTTCTTCTGAGCCTCAAAACCCAGAGCTTTAGGCAAAGCGCTCAATTTCATGGGGAGGAAATTTAACGAGTCTATGTAATGTTTGTTGAAAGCTTCGTCGGTGAAACACATGATCTTGCTACCCTGAGCTATTATTTTTGGGGTTCACCCCATTTTCCACCAGAAACTTCATCAAAATGTAAGAATCATAACCCTTAGCATTGTGTGCAATAAATGTGTAATTGAGGTATTTTGGACCGCGATACCGTGTAAAGAAATCCCTGACACAACTCTCACCGCTGGCTGACCACTCACGATCCAACATATCAATACAGTGGATATAATTAGCAACATGGACCCTGTTTTCTTGCCCACATTAAAAATCAAAAAAGACATACCGGTTGTGCGGCGGCTCCTTTTTAACCGGCTGAATAAAGCACTGGTGCTCGGACCCCGGGGTTAAATCAGCATTACGGATCCTGCATCTCGGCTCCAGACATTTGTGTGGTTTAACCTCATGAAAATGGTACTGGAGGCAACACTGCGGGCAATATTTAGTTTGATCACAATAACTCAGTTTTTTAACCCCCTCAACATCTGCCCTCTGTACCTTATGCTCGGAAAAACAGAACGCCGAGAGACAAATCCTTAAGCAATCTTAACAGCGGATGGTGGGTGCCAAACCCTTACGACATTGCGGATTGAAACAGACGTTACAGTAACCGTCACAGCGGTGCTTAAGCTTATCATTGAAGGCCTTATAACACCAAGGACAAACGTACGAACAACCCAAAAAAGCCATCAAACTCTTTATTCCAAAGTAATGACTATCAATTAGGAAGAGAAACAGAGTCTGTGTATGGGTTTCAGGAAATTTCACAAATACTTCCATTACCTCACAACGGTACCACACTATAATTTTTTAAGACAACAACTCCTCAAACTTGGTAATGTCTGAAAAGGCCACCATCTGTTGAGAGTTTAAACCGGCACTCTGAAGAAGCATTAAAGCCTGTTGCAGAGCTTGGGGTTCAGGCATGTCGGGGGTGAGTAGTTTTATTAAACTGTACGCAAAACAGAGCTTATTGTCCCCACTGGAACTCACCACTAATTGCCTGAGCTTGGTCCTAATTATGTCGTTCTTCAAGCATTTCGACAGTCTTCTAAGCGCCCCACCCTCAGGGTTACGAACCACATTCATTACCAGAGACAGACTTTCATCAGCTAAGATGGCCGCGTTACTTTGCAACAACGTTTCGATTTTAGCCATAAATTCATCAACATCTAAATTATCTCCACTCAGCATTACAGATAGGTTGCTAAACAAATCATCCCCTCTGAGTTCTAACTGTACAACATTTCGAGGTCTGACCCTTTCAGCAACCCGTTCAAGCATGTTTTGCAAGGCCTTGTGTATGTTGACAAATATTTCCGCATTATTGTCACAATTTAAAAGTTCTGCAAAATTAAAACGCTGAATCATTTCAAAATTGTTATAGGCAGGTCTATCTGTAATCACGGGATCACTGGATCTCTTGGACACATCATCATTTTGAACAAAACCATCACCCCCCACATTCTCACAGAGCATGTCCTCCACAGCCTTATCAGTCTCAGAACCCTGCACATCCCGAACACCACCACCGCCGCCATCTACAAAACCCCCCTTTTGAGGAGTCTCATTTAAAGCCTGTAAAAGCCCTTCAAAGATATCCAACCTGTTAATGTCAAGATCCTCCTCTATAGAGATGGCGGCTTCTGCCGACATCCTGTGTTCTAATTGACTCAAATCATTTATAACAGGGGCAGAATTTGGTCGGGGTAGCTCCTCCAAAGCCTCCACCATTTCAAACAAATCGGGGTGAACTAGGGGGAGAACCTCTATAGGCGCTACCGGTGGGAGGTGGTTATTTAGATCATTGACCATCTGTAACAGGTCAGGGTTCAACGGTAAGTCTGTTAATTCACGTTGGCTCGGAGGGTTTAATTCTATCGGGGGTAGTTGGTGGTTATTTAAATCATTTACAATTTGTAATAGTTCCAGGTTCATTGGAACATCAGAGGAGTTCACAACAGGGCCGGGGACATTCTCTTGGGAAGGTCTTTTTGGGGCCCTAGCTTGTTCATAATCCTTTAGGTCGTGAGTTCTTTTACCAAGTCCGGACATTTTTTAAATTTATTTTTTATTTTTATTTTTCCAACAACCCACAATAGTAAGGTGTTTTGTGGCTATTAAAACATTAAATATGGTACAAGGCGTTAGTAAGGGTATTAATAAGTGTGTTTTGGCTCTCTATCACCAGGTTTTGCCCCATTAACACAAGTCTTTGATTTTGTAACAAAGTATGTAGCAATTCATGCCGACCTTCAGAAAGTAGCTCCGGGGGCTGGCGGCCTGGCTCGGCTTCAAAGGATGGTCGCTCCGGTAAATCTCGGTTGACGGAGGCAGGGAGCGAGCGTATACTCACGGCCGGAGACCAAGCAGGCCTTTGCGGTGATACCCTGACCAAGCGCGGGGCACTGTTCCGCGTTTCTGTAGCCAAGAAATGGGTTGGGGTGAACGATGTTGAAACCAGACAGGCGTTGGGGGGTGTGTCAGCCCCGACTAACGGTGACCCCTGAGGTTGTTGGGTGGCTGTATTTGTTCCGAGCGACAATGAAGCGAGCTGAATCTGGGGTGTTGAATTACCCCCAGAAGGCTGTGGCCCGAGTAGATGTTGGGGGGTCTCCAAGACCACCGTGGGGGATCCTCTCGGGGGTTACCGGTGAAGATGTGTGATCCCACTTAGACGGAGTAATTGTCCTCAAAAGCTCATCCAACGAATGACTATCCCAAGAGTCTTGGGAAGAATAAAAAATGCATTACATTTATATCTTTAAACGGTGACAGAAATCAAACTTAAAACAACCTGAGCAGGACATTCAAAACCTTTTGCTTTTTTAGACATTTGAAAATAGCCTTAGACATTCACTACACCACCTTATTATTTACAGACACTATATTTATTAGGACTTAATAAAATCTAAAACCTTATAATAAATGTAAAACAGAGAAGCCAATGTAAATAAGTTGTTTCTTAAATGTTTCTTTAAAAACTATAATATTATTAATAAAACACATTTATACACACACACACACAGCAACATTTCATTTTTAAACGAACCTTCCAAGTGTAAACGCTTCCTGATCCCGGGACTTCCTGTTTCACAAGCGTTTTCACTATCTATTTAAATATTAAATACAATGAACACAATCAATCCTTTTCCAACAACCACTTTTAAACAGAAGTATAATAGCGGTAGATATGCCAAACAACTTACTAAACCCTTTCGGTCGGCTTAACTTCCTAACCAGACAGTACGGCAATCGGCCATTTCTAAACACGTTTCCCAGAAACAAGCCCAGACCTGTCCGGACTTCTACAGGTCTTTCCCAGAACCCCCCGCCCTACACAAAACAGGCTCACATCCCTTAAATATTAACCCTCAACCCTCAGCGGGCAAACAAATCCCTTTTAAAAACATTAAAGTTTGAAAGATCTTACTTACCTCCACAGAATAATCGTTTCTTATGTTTTTCGGCTGGTTTAGCTTTTTGCACCGCTGTGAGGTAAGAGACATGTTTAACCTTTAGCCACGCCGCTTTATAAAAAGCTTTAACCTCTTATTTACAGGCTGCAGATATACTCACAGCTATCAGATACCGAGGCTGACGGCCTTTCAGATTCTTGAAAGGTTACGGTTCTCGAAGGTAAAACGAAACAAACCCTTGATGTGGAAGGCCTTTCGTTGTCTCGAACCACGTTTCTTAATACTGTTAGAAAGGATATGTTTTTTAAATTGACAAAACTGAACTCAAACATCTTACAGAAACGTGATACAAACAACCGGGGGTTTAGTTCTTACCCGGCCGGCAGACAGCCCGTCTAGGGGCAACCACTTCTCTCGGTCGATCCTCGGAGACATTAACCCCGGGCCTTTCGATAGTTTCTGTGTAATTAAAGAGACCGGCATTAATATATATTAAACATTTTCAAAACTCTAATGATCTGCTTCAAAACCACACACACACACACCCATACATAAGAACCCATGAGTGCAAACACAAAAAGCTTACCGGCGTTGTTCCAGATGATCTCCTTGGCTTTGGGAATTAACTCCTGTTGACTGGCTGAAAAATAATTTTACAGAGCTTAAAACAGATGCTATAGCCTTATTTACAATACATGTACACAATACGCTCTGAGTCAATGAAATTAGTCTGAAGACTTGATTGTTTTTTTTCTGTTTTTTTCTTTTGTCAAATACATTGGCCGTTTGGATTTTAATTTTAAATGCATCGGACTGTTTTGGTTTGTTTTTTATTTTATCGTTTTATTTGTTTTTTTCTTTGTCTTGTGCAATTTCAGTTATTTTCAATGTATTTGACCCTTTTGTTGGTTTGCAGTTTTGCTTTAATCACAAGTTTATTGTATTGTTTTATGCACTTGTTTATTTGAGTTCATGTATTCTGCTTATGTTAATCACTGTTAGATTTTAAAAATTTTAAGTGATTTTAAGAATTGATTTAAAAAAAAATATGTATCATAAGTATTACAATTTTGAATGTTTTTATTATTGAAATGTAAAATACTCTACCTAATAAAACTGTATTAATAAACATGTTCATGGTCTTATCCTCTGAAATAGGGTTTATTTATTAATGTTAAAGAACTACAATGTTTTTGCGTGGACGGTACGCTGGGTTAAAATCCAGAAAGCATCGGAATACATTGTACGGTGATATTCGTTTTCAGAACCTGTTTATAGGTTCAAAGGTATAAAAGTGCCTAAGCTAGATCCCTCTGTGAATACCTTAATATAAACACGGTCGTTGAAATTTGTCATCATGTTTAAGGTGTTTGACGCTACAAATGGGCCACCTGTAGGTGAAATAACTAAATACATGTTTTGTTTGTATAGAGGTGGAAAGACAACACAAACAGCCTTGTAGACTCACATTACACCAGATCCCTGTGCTATAATCAAGTACACAATACTAACTCCATTTAAAAACAAAGCCGGTAAGATGTGCCAAATGTTTACAGACGCTCCAAAATATGGCGATAAAAAGGTCAAGTTTAAGAATGGGACATTTTTACATATAGAATACATGGGAATATAAACATATAAATCCTCTATTATTTGAATATTTGTCTTTTAAAAAATCTTGACACTCGATATCCGTAAAAGAAAATTAGGTATATAGTCAATGATACAACTAAACAAAAAAGCACCCCTACTACCTAGGACCTCGGTCTGTGCTACCAACCAGAGGAGCTCTTAGAGGCGCCTGCTCTGACCCTGCAGGGGTTTTGATAAGCGGCTCCACCCCGGGCTGGGGCCCCTAACCTGTGACTGATGCTTATTACCGATCGCTGTGTTCAGAGCTCTCTCATATGAAACCCCTGATCTGATATGAATGTGCAGTTCTTTTCAGGATGCTCAACCAGAAAGAAAACTGTAAAGAAAACACATAAATAAATAGTAATTCAAACTTATGTAATGAGTCAGAGTTTTCACAATCATGTTTCGTGACCTTTTAACAAACAGACACAGTTAGATCCCTTCCACCCGGGCTGTGGTCACCCGCTATTCAGTTTTCTTATTTGAACGACACAAATGTGTTGTTGTTTCTAAGCATTTATTAGGTCTCTGTTTTAGGGCCTCAACTTAGTTTTCTTTATTGTCACACATGAGTAACATGTTGTTGTTTTTTTATTTAAAGTTACACATTTCTTTCTTTTATCTTACTTTGAAAACCTTTTTCAACCGACTAATGTCATAAAGATGGAAAGTCTTTGTAAACAGTTATTTCTGATGTGTTTGAGGTATTTGGTCTAGTTATTTGAAATTACATACTAATCTAAAGCAGATTCCCCCTGAGTATTTGTTATAGGCTCCCTGTTTGTATTCAGCATTGTGATTTATAATAATGCATTTGATTAAGGTTGAATAAATCAAAAACAATAAAATAAAATAAAATCTTGATCTTTGTTAAAATGAACCTTTGTCTTTAGCCTGTATTTTACTGATAAGTCAAATCCCGCTTAAAAATTGCTTGTACATCGGGCCCAAAAGCCAAATATGTCCACCAGTATAAAAACTGTGTTCATATGATTTAAAATACATGTGCTGAATAAAACAACAAATCAATAAGATTTCATTAAACATGCTGTTAGAAGGCGATACACATGGCACCATACGTCTTGACAGACCAGAAAAACTGATGTGGTTGAGGCTGTACTTTTCATTTCAGGGGTAATGCAGACAGATGATGGGGTACGAGAGTCAGTGTCCTATGCTGTGGGATGTGTGACGGTGGTTCAACCCCCTTAAAGCCTGAGAAATCCTGTCCCCCAATTTGTGTAACACTCCAGACGATCACTAGTGTTGTATTTTGAATAATGTTCAACCAGGCTTAATAGCCCTGCCCGTTCATTAACTGTGTTGCCCTGAATTCAAGGTAACCATTAAGATGCTACTTATTCTTACAATTACTAATCTGTCAAATCTCAATCATTTAATTTTAAACCCCTCTTAGATGCAATCTTTACACTTTCAAGTTAGTGTATTTTTAATGTCACTATTTGGAAAGTGTAATTTGTCTTTAGTGCGCTCACAGACAGGCAGTGGTGGGTGGTCAGTTTAGTTATTTTTGAAGTTATTTGTAATACAAATCAATACAAATGTAAAGTGAAATCTTTTAAAGCACAAACATTTCATTTTATTTTCCTTTAGTTTACTGATCCTGTCTGGAAATGATAATACCTTAGTAAGGAAAAATAAAAACATCAAGACCTTGCAGTTCTCATGTGTTTCTGTACAGCCTTAACAGCGTCAATGCTGAGAATTCATACAACTGTCTAACTAACTAGACAGACACCCTGCATTTGCACTGCTGTAATGTGACATTGTGCTGTCCAGTCGGCTCTGGAGGATCTGTGTCAGGGGGTTCAGATCAGAGAGGGGCTGTGAATGTACGGGCCGCATTCCTCGCAGCTTTTCAGGCGGCTCTCCTTAGAGGCCGGAGCTTTTTTTTTTTTTTTTCTTAGCTGGACTCTCCTCCCCCATCGTTTTCTCCCCAGCGTGGTCAGATCAGCCCTTTTTAGCAAAACATTGGATGACTCATAGTGTACAGGAGTCAAGGAGGTCATTAAAACAATAATAATTTGTATACAGGGACACATCGAACAGGTTGATGTGCATAACTTTTGACTTTTTAACTACTTTACTGATTTTGAACGTTATTTGGGGTACGAGTTGTACAGTAAAGCGAAATCAGATTTAGCAGAGAGAGACACAACAAGAACATTTTTGTACAAAATAAGAATCAGAGAGGTATCTATTTTATGAAATGCTTCTTTAGTGTTAATAACATACACAAGGTGGAAAGGATGGAAATGATGCTACATCAGCTCAATGTATAGAATATTAATCTGAATTGTGCTGGTGCTGTTTCTGCTCACGTTTCAAAGATAATCAGTGAGCTATTGGCCGGGTGACTGAGAATCTGCGATGCCGTTTTAAACCCTAGATGCTTAAGCTATATGCTGTTAGGTCCTAGCTGTTGATTTGACAGATCTGTTCAGGGTGATGCTGTGTCTGTCTGTCAGTCTGTCACTATGTATAAACATAAAAAACAGCTTTATGTTATCACCAGATTTCATACAGTTAAAAGGAATGCCAAATGGCTAAACTTGGCTCTTGAAACAGAGCAGGGCAATAAGGCTTCTGGATATGCCTGAGCTCAGACCCCACCCCAACCCATACAGCGCCTCTTAAACTCCTCTTGAGGAGCCCTATGTGTAATAAAAATAATAAAATCGTTATATGCAATAAGCCTACAAAGTATTTTGAATATAACATTTAGACTATTTCTGTTTACTATGTGTGCTTTGTGACAACCGGAATTGACTTTGATATAGAAAATACATTTTATATTGCACTTATGTTGTAAGTTTCCCTGGATGAGGGCGTCTGCCAAGAAATAATAATAATAATATTAATGATAATATTAATAATAATTATTTGTAGAGAAATAGTCAAATCTATTACATCAGTATGTCATGTATTTCAGTACACTGTGCATGTTTCAACACAATTGTACATTACTTAGATACAGACAATGAGTCTCATAAAGCAGTTTGCAAAACTAGTGAAATACATCTGTTGTCTCACATATCTGTACAATATCACTTAATTGCAAAAATGGTTTAAAACCATAAAAAGGAAGACTTAAATCAGACACCCAGATAAGAACTACATAGAATTTATTAAGAATATCATTGAGAGATGCTACTGAATCACGTTACTCAGACAGGATTGAAGTGCCTGACCGCTGGATTTGTACAGGTTTTCTGGTGATAAATTCTCAGTCATTAGGGGGGCTAGTTTTGTGTTGTTGATAGAACCGTGCCGCTCCTGCAAACCCCAACTGTGGTGCTGAGAGCAGGACGTGCTGCTTGTGAAGCCCCTCCACTGCAGTGTGATCGTGTCAGGGCCTCAGTGGAATGACTGTGTAAACTGTTTTGGTGAAGCAAATTCTTAATAAAAGGTTCAAATATTCAACTGTGTCGGTTTGGTCTTTATAACTCACTCTGTTATTATGGTTATTTATTTATTTATGTATGTATGTATGTATGTATGTATGTATTTATTTATCGGTTTTCTCTATTTCTAGCCAATCTTTCTTTTTCTGTGCCTGATTGTTTTGTGTTAACCCTATCTCACTAAAGACCTGCTGGATTCACGCATGATCCGGTGTGACTCTAGTGTGACTGTGTCTCCCCGCGCTTGTCTTTCTCTGTGGTCTCTAAGGTTGCTGCTCCCTCTGGCCTCTGTCTGTATTCTGTTTATGTGCTGCTAGGTCAGTCTCACTGCCTGAGATGCTGAGACTGGAGATAATTTTTCTAGAAAAAGTATAAATCTACTGTTTTAATAGACACATACTTAATGAATGATACGTATTTAATATGTCTTTATTTAATATAATATATAATATATAATAATATAGTATTTTTTTTTTTTTTTTTCTTAACATCATGGGGTGCATTCTTTATTTCTGTAAGAAAGTTACTACTATAAGGCTTCTGTTTGACCGTGGAGAGTTATCTAACTAGCAAAGAGAGCTGTGCTCAGTTAAATGTCGGTTATATACTGTATTTCTTAAGTTAAATAAGTGTGGTTTAGTTTCATTTACTTACTATCGTTATTAAATTGTGTTTTCGTTCTTTATGTCTGTACATAAGTTACTAGTTAGCTGTAATGAAGCCTATTCAAATGTCTTACTGTCAATACAACCAAGACCATTAAGGTCTTCAGACTGCACCCCCAAGCTATTGTAATGTGTAAATTATATAAATATACATACACACATATTGTGTATTTACTTAATCTTATTGCATGAATGGATTACATTAGATATTTATTTAAAATAATTTGATGTTTTGTTACTAATATTATTACAAATGCTGCTTTTATTGAGTTTTATTTAAATTTCACAGTTTCTAGATATATATTCTATGGTTCTTCTTCTTCACCGGGTGTTGTGAATACACACACACACACACACACACACACACACACACACACACACACCTTTAAAACTTCATAATTGTATTTATTCAATCTTTACATTGTATCTGTTCTTTAAATAATACGTTTGATATATTCTGAAATGCAAGAAAATATTGGTCTTGGGTTGGTGTAGTATTTACTGAGATTATGCTGATTACTGAAAGTTTTAATTTACATTTTCTGTATTACATTTCTTTTAATTTTGCTCATATTCAGGATTTTCTAAAGCTCAGTCCATCTTGTGTCTCTCAAGCTGCCCACAGCCCCCACCGCTTCTACAGATCGCTATCTCTTGCCACATTCCATTATCCGGGGCTAGGTGGGCCCATCGCCTCAAATGTAAACAGAGCCGCTTCTTAAATTGAAAACAGACCCCACCTGTCATCAGTGCCCTGTTAGCTCCGCCCCCACATATTTAAATTATTCAAACCAAACTCTAACGTGATAGGCTATTTCTTCAGTGCCCTGTCAACTCCGCCCCCAAATATACTAATTCTTCACCGATCCGAGGTTACTAAAGACGTAGACATCTCCTCGCCACCCCCACTAGCTCAAAAAGCTCCAGACCGACATTACCCATGTCCATTTGAAAGAGGTAACTGCTTTGGCCCTGTTGAAGAGACAGCCTCGCGGATCTCGCTTAAGTAGAACTATCTATGTTACTAAAGAATCGGGAGGGCTTTAATAGAGCTCTTTTGGAGCTTCACTCGCGTAGGGAAAAATAGCTATACTACTAAATAAATCGGAAGGACTTAAATACAACTCTTTTGGAGCTTCACTAGCGTAGGGAAAAATATCTATGTCTTCTAAAGAACCTGAAGGGTATACATAGTGCTCTTTTGGAGCTTCACACGTATAGAGAAAAATAGCTATTTTACTAAAGAATCAATCTGGCTTAAAGACAATCTTTTGGAGGGTTTGAAAAACCCCCACCACCCTGCACATTCCTTCGGAATCCATCAATATGGTAATTATTCTGTGACGTGGTACAAGCACCCCCCACCCCCTAGGAAGGCCCCCCACCCCCTAGGAAGGGCCCCCCCACCTGAGTTCAACTCAAGTTCAAGGTCAAAAGGTCAAATCCCCCTTAACCCCCCTAGGAAGCCCCCCTCCCCCCTAGGAAGGGCACCCCCCCCGAGTTCAACTCAACTTCAGGTCAAAGGTCAAATCCCCCACAGCCCCCCCCTTCTGAAAAAGTACCCTATATTACTACTGACATCTACAAGTCAAAAGAGAGAAAATATATTTTATTATTTAATTTTTTTGTCTATGCCTTTAAGATAAAACCCAAACTAATTAGAATATGATCTTTCTGAGCTTTATTGGTCGTTGGAGTTTTACACCTTCATAATGATTCTACTGTACTTTTATGTTATGCTGAAACATAGCTTTGCAAAGTACTTTCAGTATTTAATCTGTTTAAATGTTTTTAGTGGTTGAAGTATATTCTGCTGCTCCTGTAACTTTAATGTATTAGGTTTGAAAATATTATTTTAGTCCCACATCTAAATAGAGCGGCGGACAAATTGGTAGTCCGGATGCATGCATGTTCCAAAGCCTGTGTGACTATCGCTATTCTAAAAAAAATACTGTTTATAGACAGGCTTCTGGTTTTGATTGACACAGCATGTGGGGGTGAGTTCTCTGTTGAATGCAAGTTATGTTTGGCTTTTTGCTTGGTCCAGGCCTATGGGGGATGGCTTTATGTTGAACACAGAGCTGTGATTGGGTGTTCCAATGGGTTGGCTTGTTGGGAGGAGTTTGTGTGGCTGTCTGAAACATTAAACCTGAATAAAATAAATAACATAAGTAAAGATAAGCCACATTTATTAGCCCTATAAAGCCTGAACCATCAAATAATTGCCAAAAAATTCTAATTCTTTGAAACTGGAGTGTTTATTGGACATTCTGAGAAATAAAAAAAAACAAAAAAAAAACACTTTGCATATATGAGTTTGATTTTGTATCATACATGATACATCCGGAAGTTTTGGCAATTTATTACTCACAGCATGTTTTTTTTAAACAAACAAAAACATACAGAACACAACATTTTTTAACCCCTTAAACTCTGAGTTTCCTTTGTTCAAGTAAGTTCAAACTTCCATATTGTACAACAACATCATTCAACAAACATATTCTGTATCTTCTCCGCTCTCCTCCAATATCCACTAAAATAAAACAAATTTGAAATAAGGTTGTGTGGGTTTGCATTGTGGTAGGCGAGAAAACAGTTTCTGTCCTTGTTCAGGCAAAAGTGAATTTTCCCACAGTAGACATGGGAGAACTGATTGCCTGTGCAGTGCTTGCATCTCAGTTGGGTTTCCCATGTTGGGAAATTATCAATGCCATCCTTTCTCACATCAGGGGGCACACTAGAGGTTGGCCTTTTGAGGGGAGGGGTTGCTGTTCCTCCCGCTTCTGGAGAGGATAGTTGTCTGCCACACTTGATTTTTCCCTTTCCTGTGCTTGTGAGAGAAGTGCCAATAGCAGCCTGAAACCTTCGCGGGGCCATGGGTTTCTGCCTGGGATTCATTTTTTTCTGGTGTCTTCTGTACAGGTTTCATGCATTGATTACTGCCACTGAGAAAAATGTGCCACCAAATGTACATATACCATCTTCGGGATCTGAAGTTGCAGATACAGTGAGGAAAAAAAGTATTTGATCCCCTGCTGATTTTGTACGTTTGCCCACTAACAAAGAAATGATCAGTCTATAATTTTAATGGTAGGTGTATTTTAACAACATAAAATCCAGAAAAACGCATTTCAAAAAAGTTATAAATTGATTTGCATGTTAATGAGGGAAATAAGTATTTGACCCCTTCAACTTAGTACTTGGTGGCAAAACCTTTGTTGGCAATCACAGAGGTCAGATGTTTCTTGGAGTTGGCCACCAGGTTTGCACACATCTCAGGAGGGATTTTGTCCCACTCCTCTTTGCAGATCCTCTCCAAGTAATTAAGGTTTTGAGGCTGACGTTTGGCAACTCGAACCTTCAACTCCCTCCACAGATTTTCTATGGGATTAAGGTCTGGAGACTGGCTAGGCCACTCCAGGACCTTAATGTGCTTCTTCTTGAGCCACTCCTTTGTTGCCTTGGCTGTGTGTTTTGGGTCATTGTCATGCTGGAATACCCATCCACGACCCATTTTCAATGCCCTGGCTGAGGGAAGGAGGTTCTCACCCAAGATTTGACGGTACATGGCCCCATCCATCGTCCCTTTGATGCGGTGCAGTTGTCCTGTCCCCTTAGCAGAAAAACACCCCCAAAGCATAATGTTTCCACCTACATGTTTGACGGTGGGGATGGTGTTCTTGGGGTCATAGGCAGCATTCCTCCTCCTCCAAACACTGCGAGTTGAGTTGATGCCAAAGAGCTCGATTTTGGTCTCATCTGACCACAACACTTTCACCCAGTTCTCCTCTGAATCATTCAGATGTTCATTGGCAAACTTCAGACGGGCCTGTACATGTGCTTTCTTGAGCAGGGGGACCTTGCGGGCGCTGCAGGATTTCAGTCCTTCACGGCGTAGTGTGTTACCAATTGTTTTCTTGGTGACTATGGTCCCAGCTGCCTTGAGATCATTAAGAAGATCCTCCCGTGTAGTTCTGGGCTGATTCCTCACCGTTCTCATGATCATTGAAACTCCACGAGGTGAGATCTTGCATGGAGCCCCAGACCGAGGGAGACTGACAGTTATTTTGTGTTTCTTCCATTTGCGAATAATCGCACCAACTGTTGTCACCTTCTCACCAAGCTGCTTGGCGATGGTCTTGTAGCCCATTCCAGCCTTGTGTAGGTCTACAATCTTGTCCCTGACATCCTTGGACAGCTCTTTGGTCTTGGCCATGGTGGAGAGTTTGGAATCTGATTGATTGATTGCTTCTGTGGACATGCGTCTTTTATACAGGTAACAAGCTGAGATTAGGAGCACTCCCTTTAAGAGAGTGCTCCTAATCTCAGCTCGTTACCTGTATAAAAGACACCTGGGAGCCAGAAATCTTGCTGATTGATAGGGGATCAAATACTTATTTCCCTCATTAACATGCAAATCAATTTATAACTTTTTTGAAATGCGTTTTTCTGGATTTTTTTGCTGTTATTCTGTCTCTCACTGTTAAAATACACCTATCATTAAAATTATAGACTGATCATTTCTTTGTTAGTGGGCAAACGTACAAAATCAGCAGGGGATCAAATACTTTTTTCTCTCACTGTAGTATATCAAGAAGGTCAACTCCTCCAATGAACTTGTTATAAGTTTCAACGATGGTTGTTCTGGGAACCATCATGTAGGTTTTGGATTTTCGATCCCAACGTTTCACATTGCCCAGTGGTTCGATGCCGACAAAAGTTCACAGCTTTGTTGTCATACCATCTTACAATGATTATTAACTGTAGGGTAACTGCAAGTAGTCTATGTAGGGATGAGTGCTGATATTTAAGAAGGAGAGCATTTCTGTTTCCGGATGAGAGTCCTTAACTTATACAAAGACTGATGTGAGTCCAATGCATCAGAAATAAAATAAACTATGCCAAACTGAATTATTTTATGAGCTACTACTAGGTCTACTGTTCTAACATTCACAGATGTGTTTGGAGTTATGACAGGCTCATTGTTGCTGAAATTACGTAAACTAATGTTTGAATGTACATGGACCCTGGGTTTCCATATTCAGACCCGTCTGTCCAAACATCATAAGAAAATATACAAAATATAAAAACACAAGTGCCCTTGTTCTCACCCCCCCCCCCCCCCCGCTTTCATTCACATTAAATCTGAAACTGACTGCCAAGCCTATGCAATTTTCTGGGGTAAACCCTGAACGTCCTGTCTAATTTAAAACAAAGATTTAAGATTTGAACTTACAAATCAATATTTGTTTTGAAAAAACAACAACGTGTATTTTAGTTTTACAAAATGTATGTAGGACAGACAGATCAATACATATTTCTATCTTTCTATCTAGGCATAACATATTACTTTCACTTGATTTATAATTAAAGGTGGATTGTATTTATTTTTGTCTCCGTGTTATGTTGTTATCAAGTTTAAATGACAATTTAAATTTGGAATGTTTAAACAAACAAAACAAAAAACGATAACATAAACTATGTTACATACTTGAGAGTGTTTGTGTATTTCTGTTATGAATCTTTTAATTCTAGCCATCATTAATTTAATGGAGCGTTAAATGGAAATGTTGATCAACTGAAATAAATGGGTTACCAAAATCTGAGGTGGGCTACCATAGTTTATCTTTTGGTAGCCCATTGGACTACCACACAAAGTAGTGATTTGTCCATCCATGGAATACCCATACATACTAATAAAATCAGAATTATGTGGACACATTTCATATTCTTTTTAATAAGTACCTACAGGCATCCATCATCTGGTTAATTGTTAGAAAGTGGGATAATCAGTCAAGCGTCAAATACTGTATGCTATGGAAAGACACCATCACCTTCAAATGCAATCATTAAAACTAGTCATTACATTAGCATTAGAATAAGACACATTTTTCATACAATTTAACAGAAGTAAGCATAGTAATGTCATGGCTGCCTGCAGATGACCTGTTGTAATGCAAGCTCTATTGAATGTTTCTAATTATTCCATTTGCCAATGTCATGCGATGAAAGAGAAGCATACATTGTCATTGCAAGTTGATATCTTCTGCAGTTCAGTTACTGTTCAGATTTACAATGGATCTTGAAATGAAATATTTGTATTTCTTAAAATATATTAATTAAATGAATGATGATAATTAAAATTATCACATCCTTTGCAATTATTGAAATGAAGAAAAATACTGGTGTAATTCAATGGAATTTTGAAGTGTTTAATGGATATGGAATGTGCTTGCTTTATCTAAAACATCTGAGAGCCAGAAGTTACAAGATGGAGCGTACTCCTAAAGTAAACACCAGACTTCAAATACATTCTCCTGAATGATCGAAAATCCTCAGAAAATGAAAAGTGCATTACAAAATGCTCTAATTTTCCTCCCCTTAATATGATATTTGATTTTATTTCAGTTGTAAAAATATATACTTCATCATCATTTATATAGATTGCTTTATTTCATTGACTATCTTAACCAGATATGTCGGGCCAATCAATTTCACGGTGCGTTTTATTTATTATCTGCTACTGTAAGTCTACCACTGAGACTTTGGTATTTCCAGATCCCTTTTAAGTTACCGTAATAACAATTTGAAATCAGGCTCCAAATCAGACTGTGAGTTACCTTAGAATCTTCCATTTTAATTATGTGGTATATTCATTTCACAATGGGGGACATTTTGTGTTTTGCATGCTGTATTGCTTATTTAGTATTAAAATTGTATCAACATACAGGAACAACAAATACATCACTTTATTGTGTTGTGCTGTGTTATGCCATTTATTAAATTATGTTAACTGCTATTAAAAAAAAAAAAAATCTCTCTATTGTTAAAAGTGGTATTCTAATAGGGCCTGTAATTATATAGTGCCTGTGTCTGTATATAGTGCCAATATAATCTTTTTTTTTTGTTTGATTTTCAATGTACTTTCAGTAGATATAGTAGATATTAAAACACATGACTTTATTAATTTCCAACTAAAATAAATACAATTGCACCATTCACTAAACTACATAATCTTCAACCCTGAAGATAGGTCATAATTGATTCCGAGACCAGCAACGTAAGTCAAGACAGATTTTGCAATGTTAAAAGGGTTCCAGACAATCAATTTTGACCAAGAAAATATAGTATACAGTAGATATGCTGTTTTGAAGGCAAAGAGTGGTCACACCAAATATGGATTTGATTTAGATTTGTCTTCTGTTCACTCACTTTGCATTTTTAATTGATAAATATAATCTATTAACATGTCTATTTTTGAAAGCATTCTTACTTTACAGCGTGTTTTCACACCTGCCTAAAACTTTTGCACAGTACTGTATAACCCTTAAGAAATTCTCAATATAATAGTGGTACTGGTTATGGTATTACCACCATCCTTCTCAAAACCATTAATGCAATCAGTTAATGCAAATTAGTGTATTTATATTCAGGACCTGCTTTACCATATAAGTGAAGTAGGCAAGTGGTAAATCCACCACTTCAAAGCTTCTCAGTATATTAGCTTCTTCTGTCTGGGTGGGTATGAACTGTATGAACCCCACCCTCCCTGCAAGACTGCGGAGGCAATCCCCCAAGCCCATGACAGACACAAACGTTACCCACAAATGTTGATGTTGCTTCAAACTAATCTTAATCGACAGTTGAAAGTTCACCTGCCAATAAAATTGGTGTATTTTGTTTTTGTGCGAAGGCGGAGGGATAGGGGTTCTTGTTATTTTATGTCAAATCAGCATTGCTAAAGCTAGCTGTCGGTAGAACTAACATTTCAAATTCGGAATTCCCAAAATGTCCACATGAAAACAAATTATCCAGCTGTGAATACAAAAAAAGGCTTTCCAATATAGAAGATGCAGAAAAACAAAAGGGTTTACTTCTGAAATTCCTCTCAAAGCCAGGAACTGTTAGCAACATCTCAGTTAGAGGATGAAAATTCCACCTCGTCCACTAGTGAAGTTGATGCACCTGTTAACACCTAGTCAGACTCAGAGACTCGGCAGGAACAGGATGAGGATGACAGTAACTTGGATATGTTAAATGACCACCCCGGTCAGTGGCCACCAATTAGCCGAGCATTGAGAGATATTTTACTACAGAGAGGACCACATCAAGTAAAAAGAAAATGATTTTCCCAGAGACAGTGTGCACAGGAAATTCTCAGCAAATCATCAGGCGGACTTTGGCTAATGGGGAAACAAATTATTTGGCATGTTATTAGAGGGAATTGTGTAATGGTCCTGTATTGTGTCCTGCTGGTGGAGTTAGAAAGTAGATACTCTATAACTGCTTACTAAGTCTTATAGTAAGTGTGTCTGTGTGTGAGTGCGCACTGGCCTATGTGCGTACGTGCAGCATGTGTATAACGCAGTGGGGAACCGTCAGGGCCCTCTACGCCCTCAGAGAGGGCCTAAGAATAGATACAAATCTGTATATATTTTTATAAACTATAATTTGTTATTTTGTTTTCATTGATTTAATCTTTTTTGTCTTAATTGTAATGATCTTCCTATTTAATTTCTTCAGTTTGTGTTGGAAAAAGAAGAGTTAATATCCAAGTGAGAAAAATATCCAGTCAGAATTTTTCTTTGGTAATCTCTTGGTAGACATAATCTAGCTGGCTCAACGCTCATTGGCTGGCCCTCAGGCTTTGAATAGAAGGCACCAGCCAACGTTGACATTGACTTCAATTAGAGCAGCATTTTGGAATGATAGTAGAATCAACCAATCACAAATTGTCTTGTAATGGGTGGGACAATTGTATGATGCCTCAAGGCCCTATAGAGGGCCTAAGTATACGTCAGTAATTCAGAGTCATTAGCGAGCCTTATCTTGTTTTCTCACGCTTGAGCCTAGCTAGCTGGCTAGCTTTTTGCACTGTGAGTGTATGTAACGATGGTGATGGCAACTGCAGAGAGAGTAATCAAGGACGATGTGGTGGCTAAATTGTTAGCATCAGTAGAAAGAACATATTCTGCACTAAAAAGGATCAAGACATATTCCAGGAACACCACTGGACAGGCCTGACTGTCAGCCCTGGCTTTGATCTCAATCGATAAAGAACTTATTTTTGCAATTAAAATTAAAAGACAATCTATATGAACCTGCCATTGCCCATTTCATAAAGTAGGACAGGAGAATGGACTTTGTTTTTAAATCATAATCATAATGGTGAGTGGACTTCTTGTTTTCATCTACAGCTTGCTTTTTGTTGCTATCTCGTTCATATAATGTTGAATACAATGTGAAAAATATTATTTCAACTTTATCACTATTTCATCACTGGTTGTGTGGTCAAAACAAAGGTAATGACGTTGCACTTGGAAGTACTGGGTACATGACATTTATTGTTGTGGTGCATTTTTTTATTGTTGCATGCTGGAGATAGAACATCGAATACAGCGCAACTTTTTTCTCTGACAGCATGTACTGTCCGTGGCCTTGAAACAATGTAAGTAGTTGTGTGGTTGAATTTATTCTGCCACTATTTGAGTGACTGTTTGTTTTGGTAAATATTTATTTGAAACAACGCAACTGTAATTTCTTTTAATGTGGTTCCTGCTATCGATATTTGCAACCGTTGTGTATGTGTGCTGCTTCTGTGAGCTACAGCTGAGGCGTGGCTTAGGACCATTTGACTGTCATTAAAGAATTGCTCCTCCTACATAGGTCTGCAAAAGAAAGGTTTCAAGTCATGCTCTATACACAGGTATCCGAGTTCTCTATCTATATGTATGATGTCAGTTATTTTTCCACAACTGAGGGCCTAGCTCCAATAGTTATGGTTCACCAACAGTATAACGCTATTTCAAGGGTGGGGGCAGCACAGCTATATTTCGCCTAGAGAGCCAACATGGCTTGAGCCTGCCCTATTTATATTATTATCACTATTATTTGTATTTTTTAGCAGACACCCTTATCCAGGGCGACTTACAAAATATAAGAGCAATACAAAGTACAGTACAGTACAGTTCAAAACATGATGCAATTTACAAATTCCAATTTACACAAGTGTATAGGAAATATACAGTAAACAATATAAGTCCTACATCCTAGATTGTAAAAGCTATTTGCAAGATGTGAAGTCATTGTTAAGAGCTAAGGGAAAGGGGGCATAGGGGATATCAAAATAAACAATACTAGTAATGCAAAACAAGTATATAAGTGCAATTTTACAGGAGAATAAACGACAAAATATAGTCTGAAAAGATGCATCTTGAGTAATCGGTGGAAGGAGGTCAGGGACTCAGCTGTCTTGACTTCAATGGGAAGGTTGAAGGTTGGTTGTTCCACCACTTAGGGGCCAGGGATGAAAAGGAGTAGTTGCAGGCAGGCCAGCCAGGAGGGAGTTGCAGTAGTCCAGGCAGGAGAGGACCAGTGACTGGACAAGCAGCTGAGTAGAGTAGTTGGTGAGGAAGGGTCGGATTCAGCATATGCTGCTCAGGAAAAATTGGCAGGTGCGTGTCAGCGTGGTGATGTGCTGAGTGTAGGAGAGTGCAGGATCAAGGGTGACTCCTAGGTTCTTAGTGGAAGAAGAGGGAGAGAGTGTAGTAGATTCCAAGGGGATTGAGATGGAGAGGTCAGCAGAAGGTGATGTAGAGGGGGGAAAAGAGTATATCCCATTTGCAGAGGCTGATCTTGAGGTGCTGTAAGTGCATCCAGGCAGAGATAGCAGACAAACAAGGAAGAGATGTGAGAGGGGATGAGAGGGTCAGAGGAGGTAAAAGACATTAGGCATGGGCATTATCTGCATAAAAATGGTATGTGAAACCAGGGGATGCGATCTTTAAACACAATAAGAATGTCTTAAGACAGGATTTGAGACTCAGATAGCAAAGAAGGGGATGAATCAAAAATGAAAGGACACGTTGTCAGCATGGAAGACAAACTTAAGACGCAAGCAGGGTGTTTTGTCTATTGTCTGGATGACCCTTTAACTCCTTTGTTCATCATTATTGGTGCACTGTAGAAAGTGGCAGCAGGCCTGGCAGACATGTCTCTAAGAATGCCAGAGTGACTTTGCTTCTTCTACACAAAGGAGAATTGGAGAGCTGAGTTGAATGTCAGCTGATGCTTCCAAATTAGGCATAAAATTATAAAAGTATTCTGAATATGAGAAACAACAGCAGAGAAATACCTATAAAATTTATTGCAGGAAAGGCAACTAGGCAAATAAGAGAAATAATAGAAACATGCATAGCTGCTAAAGCTTTATTTGATAATATTTTCACTTTTTAAAAAATATACTTTCCCCATGTATTTATACAGCTGTTAACATTGCTTATCATTGCCTTCCAATAAAAACATCCTTACAACATAGGATGGGATAGGATGCCATGCTTGTCTTATAATGTTCTTTTGTCCATGAGGAAGGTTAACACAAAAGTACAACAAGTATTCTAGTGTTAATGAGTCATTAATATCATATTACAAATTCAAGGATATGCATCATAATTGTCAGGTCTCCTACTCACTCATCCACAGTCCACCTCCAGAGGTCCCTGTCTCCTGAATACTAGTCTTGTTTTCTACTGGGTTTCTTCTCCTCAGTTAATTACTGCTCAATTAGTTAATTGATCCTCATTTCTCCATTATCACACACACCTGTTCCCTAGTTGTCATTACAGGGTATTTATTTCCCCTTTGTTCCCTGTCTCCCATGCGAAGCATTGTTTGCTATTGTAGTGACAGTCCTGAGCCTTTTTTTTTCAACAGTTTTGCTTACCATTGTTCCAGACCTTTGCTTTCCCTTTAGACCTTGATTCTTGGATTGTCCAGTCTATCTTGTTTGCCTGATCCCTTGACCACCTGCTAGTTTTTCCTGACCTCGAGTATTGTCTTGCCCCTGTTTAGTTAGTTGCCTGGCCTTAATCCTCCATCTGGTTCTTACCTGTCCCCCGTACTCTGCACCTGGGTTCTCTAGCCTCTAGGACCCCCCTGGCGTTTAATAATAATATAAAGTACATTCAGGTCATTATTCTGGAAGAGGTCAAACAGCCAACCAGGGAAACAAGGCATCAAAAAAAACAAAAAAAACACTATTAAAATTATATAACATAAAGTAGGGAAGGGAAGAACAACGCTATTTTAAAAATATGTAGCTTCAAACATCACACACTGCAACACTAATTAACATTAATTATACAAAAAACTTATTTATTTATTCTGATAATACATTTAGTTAGAATGCAACTGCAATTTTTAATGTGTGTAGCTTAAAGATATGTGCCTATTGATCTTTCCTGGTTTTATTACCCAGACAAGAATTGCTTGTAAAACTCGGAACAGCATCCCACTGCTTGATTTCCTGCCTCAAAACATTGAAAGACATAGCTCATTGTGTCACTTATGAGTCTCATTTGTTTGTTTATTCTCCAGTGACTTACCTTTGTTTCTTTCCCAGCTGTATACCAACTTCATAAATTATTTCTAGTCTTTTTTTTAATTGGGTATTCAAATCTCCCAATAAAAAATGAATGGTTGCCATTCTGACCAGTCTGATGTAGATGTTTGTTATTGATGTTGTCATTCTTCTCTGATATATTGACACAGGTTTTCAGCCGATGACTGCATTGCTGAACCACTCAGCATTCTAGTCATACATTTTATATATATATATATATATATATATATATATATATGTGTGTGTTATTTTCACACATACGCAAGCACACACAATGAGACACAAGCAAATGCATATAAACTGCATATGAACTGACATATATACATAAACAAAAATAAAACATTATATAAGGATTTTTTAAAAGATGGGAACAGGGAATTGAGTCATGGTAAACCCTCTGGGTGTGAGCAGTCATATTGCAGATGTTAATGAGAGTTGATAGTTTTGTAGTACATGGAGGTGTTAATTACATTTGAAGCAGGGATAAAAATGTCTACAAATTATATTGTAGTACCTCTTTATCATTCACTGCTTGCAAGCTCCTCACAACTGAGTTACAAGTGCACAGGTGGTCCAAGAGTGAAAGAGACTAAAGCAGTATATTCTTTTGTCCCTTAATGTAGAGAACAAAATCTGCAGTTTGGAAAGTTCTGTGAGCTATGTATAGATCCAGACGCTGCTGGAGTCAGTATCATTGGCATCCAAGAACAGATGGCACTCCCAAAGAAAATAAATAAATTGAGAACTGTCTTTGGACCAGATTTTTTTTTTCCACACAAGCCAAACAGCAAGCCTGCAGCAATTTAAGAATCCAAAGGAGAAATCTCACAGGTAGCCAAATTCAGCAAGTCATCAAAGTAATAGCATAGAAAAATCATACTGACCACATTGTTAAAAATGTAATTCCAATCCAAACAGCTGTCAGGTTAGGAATTACTGAAATCTGTGATACATTTACCTCATTTTGAGAGACTACAATGAAGCAGCAGTTCAAAAATTAGTCTTAAAATTAGAAAATGCATCTTCATTCCTGGTCCAAATGGCACCAAAGCATGCATCACAGTTGAAGGGAAGGGTAAAAACATCAGACACTATTTAACAAAAAAAAAAAAAAAGCCTAGATATAGAAATAACTACAGTATGTTCCATTAGTCCATGTTATCCTTTTTACCAACACTTGCATGTGAATACCTCTATGAATGTAAGGAAACACAAGGAGAAAAAAAAATCCATACAGAATAGTGTAATAAACTTTGCAGATCGAGTTGTAGTGAACAATGGAAGTGTTCCTACTGAACATACTGTCAATTTATGTAGTTTGAGCACCAATCTGTTAAGCACAAGAAATGCATTAAATGAGAACAACCAAGCAAGAGAATCACAGATATGTTACTCTAAAGCAGGTGTCTCAAACTCAATCCATGGAGGGCTGTGTGTATGCTGGTTTTCGTTCCAACTGAGTCCTCAATTACTTAATTGATCTAATTGTTTAATTAGCTACATACATTTAAACACCTATCCAGGCCTAGGATATTTTACAAGATACTGTACCTTGAATCAAATGCACTTTTAGACCATCAGCTGTAATATATTACAGTATATTGCAATATATTGTTTAAATATATCAAATTGAATAATTAATTAGACAAATTAAGTAATTGAGGACTCGGTTGGAACGAAAACCAGCATACACAGGGCCCTCCAGGAATTGAGTTTGAGAACCCTGCTCTAAAGTAAAGATTAAAAGATTCTCACAAGGTAGAATTCATCTGCAGATCTGAAACATGAACTTCATTCACTAAGAAAGTTCAAGCCTCTAGAGATAAATTATTCCCAAACTCAATGACTGAATAACATGGAAACTGAAGTCAGTGGTAGAGTGTCAAACTATACCATGTACAAAATGACACAATGGTTGACAAACTACAGAAATAGCAACTCATATGTTTAGGCCATTAACTGATAAAGCAACACCTGCCTCACTTTCAGACAGCTGGCACAATAATCTATTGCATGGTAAGAGAAAACTTAAATCATGTAAAGATGTCTTAACACTGACCAGTCTCCAATGCCTGAGGAATATAACTGGCACAAGATCAGAAGAGTTAGAGGAGATGTCATTCTATACTTTGTGATTACAAAAGACAGTTCACAATATATTAAAGTATGGGTATGTCCAGCTGGCATATATCCCTCTTCATTACATTATGATTTATGGTATAGGTTAACTTGTACGCTAATATATTAGCTTTGTAGGACATTAAGAGCAGATTGTAGCCAAGACATTGTGAAAAGCCCCATTGAAAACCCTGTTGGGTGAAACACAATTCAAAACAATTAAAAGACCATCTATTGAGAACCACAAAGACAAATCTTGCTGACTTCAAACAAATGATACTTGTAGTGTCCTACATTAAACAAATATTTATCAATGTGAATATTTCTATTATTCCTATGAATGAATACCCTTGAGACCAATTGACCTGTTTTTTTTTTTTTTTTTTTTAATTAACTGGCAGAATCAATCTAGCAAAAACAATTTGCAGTGTTCCAAATGAATTGTTGCCAAATTGATGACTTTTATTACAATTTTTAAGTAAACCACTTGAGAGCTACATTATATTCATATTCAGTTTAGCTGTCACAGCTAGAGTGGTACTTTTTTCAGATGGGAAACAAATCACTGTGGTTAGAAGTGGAAAATTGTTGGAAATATATAAGGGGGAGGGGGGTGGGTGGGTATTAATAATAATAAGCAATGTATTTATTTATTTATTTAGTAGAGTTACCCACAAGTTATTCCTCTTAATGTATTATTTAAAAAATAAAATAATAATGCTACTTTTTATTTCCCCTTACTGTTCCACACACAACATTTAATTTGCAGGGATGTTTAATTTATTTGTATTTAATTAAAACCCCTGAACTAAAGTCAAATTTCAATTAATATGAATTAAATTAAATGTATTTAAACATATTAATGGACACAGAAATTAAGAAGGAGACACAATTTATGACGTATTTTTCTAAACTAAATATACCCTGACTCTCCATGTTTGGCAGTTTGTGTTCAAGTATAGGGTTTTATACAAGTATCTGTTTATGACTGTAAGATGAGGATTCAAAGGTTTATTGTATACAGTGACATTAAAACACAGTCAGTCTGGAAAAAATAAAAAGTGCACTGATGGATAGATAGATAGATAGATAGATAGATAGATAGATAGATAGATAGATAGATAGATAGATAGATAGATAGATAGATAGATATAAACCTAAATAAATAAATCCCTGCCCTTCACACTTAGGTCTATCATTTTTAGTATTTAGCAGCATTTCATGCTATGTTAAAACCAGGTTACATAAACAATTTATTTTAGACTTTGGGACCAATTGGATATGTTACATCTTTGACTGTCATCAATGCATAGAATCACAATAATCAACGCACATCAGAACCATTTGAATGGTGTGTGTGGTCCCCCACGAGCCACAGATGGGGTTGGTTAGGTGATCACAAATACACTGAATGGTGATGACAGCTAGGCAGCCCTCCCCCTGTACCATGTGCATGCTCTTCTGCAACTAGCCTGTTTTTAGCATGTAATCACACTCTTTTGATACTATACCATTATGAAAACATTGTGTAATCCAGGGGATTGTTTATGCTTTCAGTTGTACAGTATATTCATATTTGACATGGAATTGCCAAATTACTCATTTATAATGCTTAAAGCAAAAGAGCAAACGTACTTATATTAATATAAATAAAACATTTAACACCTGTACTTGAAAAGAAGGGAGGGCCATATTGGAAATGCAGAAAAATAGACAATATTTTAGACTATAGTGCAGGTTTGTTGGGCGGGGAGGAGGGTTCGGACGAATCCGCAGCGGCCGCGGCCCCTGCCCTCCTCCCTCCTACATTGTGATAGAGAGGGAGTGAGAACCTCTTCTACGGTGTAAAGAGTTAATCTAACAGTTGGGGAAGCACTACTTAGTTTATTCTAAAGTTATTCATGAATGTAATTATTGGCTGATTTTAATGTTTTTAATTATGCATTAATGTAATTATTGATATTTTAAAAATAACTTTGAGGTGTTCTAACTCTATGAAATGATCCAAAATCTGGGCTACTATTTAAATTATTACATAGCCTAGAT
This sequence comes from Amia ocellicauda, assembly GCF_036373705.1. Lineage (NCBI taxonomy): Eukaryota > Metazoa > Chordata > Actinopteri > Amiiformes > Amiidae > Amia > Amia ocellicauda. The sequence goes on along the minus strand of NC_089859.1, from coordinate 34,434,368 downwards.
CACTAATTGTATGCCTCTTTTTATATGACATATAAGATCAAACACATTTGTAAGGTAATACAACCTACAGCAAGTCATCCCATTTTACAGACTTCATCCTGAGGGGGTCAAATTGCCTCAGAGTCATAAAACCATATATATGGCTTTACAATAATAAGTACAACGTATCTATGATGGAAATGTTGTAATGCCTCCAAACAGGTGTACTGCATGATACAATTAAGCAATTAACATCCTATCATGCTCTGTGGCATGTATACAAATGCTGAGCAGGATCAGTTGACCTTGATTTCGGATCAAGATGGCAAGCGGAAAGGATCTAAAGTGCATGTGTGGTGACACTAAGAGAACGGTACAGGCCTGACTGCTTGACTGTGGGGGGCATTTTCCTGGCATGGTTTGGGTCCACTTGTGCCCTTAGAGGGAAGGGTCACTACAAATTGTTTACAAAGTTATTCTGAGTGATCACCTTTATCCTATGGTGAAACATTTCTACCCTGATGGGAGTGGTCTCTCCCAGGATGACAATGCCACCATCCACAGACCACTGGGGCTCATTGAATGGTTTGACGAGTATGAAAATGATGTGAATCATATGCTATGGCCTTTACAGTCACCAGATCTCAACCCAGTTGAACACCTATGGGAGGTTTTGGACCGACGTGTTAGACAGCGTTCTCCACCACCATCATCAAAACACCAAATGAGGGAATATCTTTTGGAAGAATGGTGTCCCATCCCTCCAGTAGAGTTCAGAGACTCGTAGAATCTGTGCCAAGAGCATTGAAGCTGTCAAGCTGTTCTGGCGGCTCGTGGTGGCCCCAAACCTTACTTGAGACACTTTATGTTGGTTTTTCCGTTAATTTGTCATCCGTCTGTATATTCTTTGTCTAAAGACTGAAGATGAAAGACTACAGCCCCTTTGATGTCTTACCATTGAGGTCTGGCCCACAGGACCTTGGGAGCTGTTACTTCTGTTATTCAGTCAAACTTCTATTTCAAGTCAGTGGACTACAGCCCCTAAATAACTTGCCAATCTCTGTAGGTTTTGCTGAACAGTGCTGCTCCAGTTCGTACTCAACCACAGTGTTAAGAAGAAATGGATTGTTTATTTAACTCCAAGAGGGACAAATAAATCAACAAAAATTATGAAGAAATAATAGGAACAAACTTTTGATAGCAAAACAAACAAACAAAAGAATGAAATAAACTGCAAGCTGATCAAGACCAAAATAAATATCACTTTTTTGATAAGCAGTTACAGTTTTCAGCCCAAGGATATGTAACCCAACCTGCTGCTCCTTCTCCCAGTCTCTACTCTCTCCCTGGCTGGTTTTCCCCAGCTTATATTCCTGAAAACACTCCCCCTTCTGGTCTATTACATTACATAAACCCCCTACTGAATATTACACCACCATAAACAATCAGTCATTTTTAACCTGTTTCTCATAATTACTCCTATACATTCTCCATACAAGAAAATACTGTAAAACTACATTTGGTATATCTAATCTATTATGTAATTAAGTATTGGACACAAAAACACAAGCAATGTTAACTCGTCCCCCCTAAGCATAGTTAATGTGATTGCCCCAGTAATTCTGATCTGGCATAAGATCAAGACAGTCCTTCGTCTCGGGCTTACTGTCTGAGGTCCTATAATAATTCATAGACAACATGTACAGGTTAAATGCCCCCAAGAAAATGGAGTTTGATCACGTTTGTGAAATACAAAAGATGGAATTCTCGACTTTTCATGTACCAGTGTTCAATTTATTTATTGATTGATTGATTTTTATGTTTGCTCTTTTGCTTTAATCATTATGAGTGAGTAAATTGGTAATTCCATGTCAAGTACTGGAATATACACCTGAAAGCATACAAAATTCCCTTGATTACACATTAACCCACTTTTTTAATAATGGTATAGTATCAAAAGAGTGTGGTTACATGTTAAAAACTGGCTAGTCGCAGAAGAGCATACGCAAGGTACAGGAGGAGGGCTGCCTGGCTGTCATTCGAATGGATGATTATGATTGTTTGCTTGATTATGGGGATTCTATGCATTGATGACTGTTGAGTTGGGTGGTTTTGTTGGTACTCTACAGCCTTGGTAGAGAACTGAATAATTCTACATTTGTATTTGTAATGTAATTAGTAAATCACGTGACTGTGCTCCACCAATGTTACTAAGTAAGTATAAAACTACACTTTTTAGAGACTACCTCCTTCTACTTCTTATCAATTATAGTATACAGTGTACCCTGAAGCAGTCTTGAATGCTCGTGTATTGATTTCAGTGCAGAAACTGAGGACCTTTAAAAAAGCACCGTTGCAACACATTAGATTACAGTAGAATCATCTTTGGGTCCTTGAAAAGTGCTATATAAATTCCATGAATTTATATTATTATTACACACATTACATACATCAATTAGTTATAACGGGTTTTATAATATCAGACTATATAAAGTCTTAATAATCTGATAGCAAATTACTTATAATATTGATTAAATGAAGGTTTTATAGAAAACGTATTTTTGTTAAAAGTTGTAAATAATGTGTAAGTTAATAACTCAGTGTTGATAGCTTGTTATATATATAAACTCCTGTACATTTAAGTAAATATGTTGACTTTAAAATAGTTACTATAACAGTTAATAAGCAATATAAGGATATTATCAATATATGATAAATATCAACCTACAGTGCATCCTGAAAGTATTCACAGCGCTTCACTTTTTCCACATTTTGTTATGTTGTTACAGCCTTATTCCAAAATGGATTAAATTCATTATTTTCCTCAAAATTCTACAAACAATACCCCATAATAACATGAAAGAAGTTTGTTTGAAATCTTTGCAAATGTATTAAAAATAAAAAACAAAAAAAAGCACATGTACATAAGTATTCACAGCCTTTGCTCAATACTTTGTTGAAGCACTTTTGGCACCAATTACAGCCTCAAGTCTTTTTGAGTATGATGCTACAAGCATGGCACACCTATTTTTGGGCAGTTTCTCCCATTCCTCTTTGCAGGACCTCTCAAGCTCTATCAGGTTGGATGGGGAGTGTCGGTGCACAGCCATTTTCAGATCTCTCCAGAGATGTTCAATCGGGTTCAAGTCTGGGCTCTGGCTGGACCACTCAAGGACATTCACAGAGTTGTCCTGTAGCCACTCCTTTGTTATCTTGGCTGTGTGCTTAGGGTCGTTGTGCTGTTGGAAGATGAACCTTCACCCCAGTCTGAAGTCCAGAGCGCTCTGGAGCAGGTTTTCATCAAGGATGTCTGTATACATTGCTGCATTCATCTTTCCCTCGATCCTGACTAGTCTCCCAGTTCCTGCCGCTGAAAAACATCCCCACAGCATGATGCTGCCACCACCATGCTTTACTGTAGGGATGGTATTGGCCAGGTGATGAGCAGTGCCTGGTTTCCTCCAGACAGGAGTTCTATCTTTGTTTCATCAGACCAGAGAATTTTGTTTCTCATGGTCTGAGAGTCCTTCAGGTGCCTTTTGGCAAACTCCAGGTGGGCTGTCATGTGCCTTTTACTGAGGAGTGGCTTCTGTCTGGTCACTCTACCATACAGGCCTGATTGGTGGAGTGCTGCAAAGATGGTTGTTCTTCTGGAAGGTTCTCCTCTCTCCACAGAGACACGCTGGAGCTCTGTCAGAGTGACCATCGGGTTCTTGGTCACCTCCCTGACTAAGGTCCTTGTCCCCCGATCGCTCAGTTTGGCTGGGCGGCCAGCTCTAGGAAGAGTCCTGGTGGTTCCAAAATTCTTCCATTTAAGGATGATGGAGGCCACTATGCTCATTGGGACCTTCAATACTGCAGACATTTTTCTGTACCCTTCCCCAGATCTATGCCTCGATACAATCCTGTCTCGGAGGTCTACAGACAATTCCTTGGACTTCATGGCTTGGTTTGTGCTCTGACATGTACTGTTAACTGTGGGACCTTATATAGACAGGTGTGTGACTTTCCAAATCATGTCCAATCAACTGAATTTACCACAGGTGGACAATCAAGTTGTAGAAACATCTCAAGGTTGATCAGTGGAAACAGGATGCACCTGAGCTCAATTTTGAGTGTCATGGCAAAGGCTGTGAATGTACATGTACATGTGCTTTTTTTGTTTTTTATTTTTAATTACATTTGCAAAGATTTCACGTTGTCATTATGGGGTTTTGTTTGTAGAATATTGAGGAAAATAATGAATTGAATCCATTTTGGAATAAGGCTGTAACATAACACAATGTGGAAAAAGTGAAGCGCTGTGAATACTTTCCGGATGCACTGTATACACTTTTATAGATTACATTAATTTACATTATTAGGTAATTTATAGGTTGCTTTTTATCTACTATTACTATTACATACATTGCTTATTTTATTTATTTACTGACATGGATGTAAGCTTATTAAAAAAGTGTTACCTTAAGGGTCACCTAATAAATATTGAAGGATGGACAAAAGTATTAATAAAAACAAATAAACTACAATTAGTCCTAACACAAAGCCCTCTAATTACACTTATTAAATCCAAAATTAACTTGACTCATTATATAATTCTCTTGCCAGCTGTGAAACCAAATAAATCAATTGTTTTCATCAAACAGAACACATAAATTGAGTAATTACATCTTAATAGCAATCTGCTGTTTCTTGTCTTTGAAAGTTTATATTAAGCTTTTTAATGTTGTAATGCTTTTCAAACTGAAAAAGAGAATATTGCGACACATACAACCTCTGGTAGAAGGCTAGAGCAGCTGGATCCTTGTAGCAGCAGACTACTGCCTTGCCAAGAGGTCAGAGGCTTCCAGCAATGTGGCTTTGCGTACCTTACTATCAGTCCTAGTTAGATCCCTATTGTTGACTGTCTTCTTTTCCAGTATCATATTCCAGCATAAATATCAAGATATTTACAGAAAAACAACTGTTTTAATACTCTTGCATAATACACTCAATGAATTGCTGTGTTTAGGTGTTTTCACTATTGCAAAACAAGCACCACATGAAGAATAGCATAGATGATTTCTGCATAAACAGTCTGAAAGTAACCTATCCACTTTAGAGAAATTAACATTGAATTTTAATATATACATCTGTACTAGCAAACATAAATAAACCCATTGGTTAATTAAAGACATAAATCAAGCTAGGATATTAGACCAATACAACATGTCCTATTTTCTGCATGATCTAAACTATGCATTCATTCTAGAAGAATGTTATATTGTGTAATATTATGCTTGTTATTTTGTCATATCTTTCAGATTGGATAGAAGGGAACCCAGATGCAGAGCGAACACAGTTCAGGCATGGGGGTTGATAACCAGCAAACATGTGTAACCAAGGCAAACCAATAATTGATGTTGGAAGAACAGGCAGGGGTCAAAACACAGCTAAACAAGGCAATGTAGGAATTCAGAAGGTGAGGTTGGTACAAAACAGGCAAAGGGTCAGTAATCCAAAGAACAAGGCAAAACGGGAGATCTAAAAGGCAGTGGTCAAGAGAGGAAAACGAGGATCAAAAAACAATGGCTGTTTCATGATATAAGGCTTGTTTGTGTCGCACAGGCAAACAAGACATCACATTGAAGTAAGACTTGGTTTGACTTACTAATTTGTTCCCTACACTCAATATGCAAAGTACCAAAAACATTGTCTCTTTCAGAAGCTTATAAAAAAAAAGATACATAGATAAATACATACATACATACATGTATCCCCTACAGCTGCTGTCTAACAATAGGGCCATGAAAGGGCACACTGGCAAGTAATCAAGGATATAATTAATTACAGAACCAGTTCCAGTTCAGTACATTGGTGGGTATACTTTACATTAGCAATTACACTTTGGATTCAGCATTATTTCAGAATACCATGTTGCAATTATTCTGCTGCACTTTAAGCCCCAACATCAATATTATCCTACAGAATGGAGTGCAGTCTTGCAGTTCAGTAGATGACACCAAAGTGTGAGAAAACAAAAATGCTGGGTTATATAAACGCAAATGCTGCAATTATTTGAACTGTGTGTTTCAAACTGTGATTAAAACAAAATTAGCAGATACATTAAATATCTGTAAATTTGATCAATAAACAGTTTTCAGAGAACATGCTTGTGTGTCCAATTTAAATACAAAAATATTTGTTAAATTAAATTATCACTAGATGGTATATAGATTGCCTGGGTCAAATAATTACACTCATATAGACTCCCCAAATTAAACTAAACCCAATACAAAAATGATGTAAAATGTATTGTTATGATATTGGTACAGAAAAAAAGGACAACCTGAAATTGAATAGGTGTGAAAGTCCTTGTGGAATCAAAATTATTAAAACCTTGTCAAAGATTAGTGGACCAGCAGCTCTGCTGCTTCAAAGTTTTTTCATTTTAAGTTTGATTTTAGTTTGACTGAATGCAGGGGCGACTGGTTAACAGTTTGCTTTTCTCTGATCTCCAAGTATTTTTATAATTGAATTGTGCATGCCGTCTTCTGCGTGACGTGCATTTCATTTCCCCCACTCACTTTACACTGGCACATCAGCAATGCAGCTCCTCCCATAGAGCTGCATTCATTCTACGTGTTTCAGGCTGTTTGCTCATAAATGCCAGCACCTAAACCCCCTATGCACATGCACAAGGAGCAACCAGCTGTCAGCCTTGACCGGTTATGATTGGTTGGCAATGATGGTGATCAGGTGATAAGTGCATATGTGTCAAGATAACCGAGGGTTATTGCAAACTTCACAAAACTTTCTGTCTTGGGTGATTTCACAGACCTTGATTAGCACTAGTCTCTGACTACTCTACCTAAAATAACATTGAGTTGTCCATGATTAGAGCAAATTTGAAAAATTTAGTAACTCTGTCTTGCAGACTGTTACTTTACAAAAGCTTTTTCCATATGGCAATTCTAATTCTAAAAGTTTCTGAAGTAAAATTATCCTCATATCTTTATTTTTACATTACACATATATAGTTATTTTTACAGTTTTAATCTGCCTTTGGCTTTATTTCGTGCATTTGTTTTGATTTTCTCCAAAGGCTGCTGCTCTGACTTAAGATGCTTGTAATCGTCAATTTATTGAGCACTACTTGTTTGTGGTAACTGTGGTAAATTATTTTGGAGCATACATACTTTTCACAAATCAGTGATATCCCTTACTTCAAATAATTATTATACAGTTATTTAATTTGAGCCGGAGCGGAGCGTGGCCACCAGGCACGTGCACAGGTAAAGCACCAACCCCAACCCCCCACCCCCCGGACCGCACCTCAGCAGCTCCCCCTGGAACGCACTTTGGCGGCATCAACCCCACTCCCCCAGCCCTCGGAACGCACTTCGGCGGCATCAACCCCCCCCTCTCGGACCGCACTTAATACAGGGTGGACACAGGGTGCCCTTTTTTGGCTTGAGCCCATGCTCCCCACAATGTCTGTGCACGCCACTGGTGGCCACATAAATACATTATTTGTAATTGTGCTCCGTGGGTGACAGTTTGCGGGAGAAGAAAGCACAGGAGTGAAGACTGGGCGGCTGTCCATGTCGCTGGGAAAGCACAGCCTCCACTCCAGATTCTGAGGCATCCACCACCAGGATGAATGGAAGAGAGGGGTCTGGATGTCTGAGGATGGGAGCTGTAGTAAACAGTGTCTTCAGATGGGCGAATGTGGCAGTGGTGGAGTCTGGCCAGAGTGAATGTGCATGTGGATCCCTTTAAAAGAGAGGTTAATGGAGAGGCAACAGTGGTGAAATTGCGGATAAACCGCAAAGCCCAGGAAGCGCTGCAGTTCCTTCACAGTGCGGGGCTGTGGCCAATCGGTGACAGCGCTCATCTTCTCCAGGTTCATGTGTACGCCGCTGGCATTGATGACCTAACCCAGGAAACCCACACGCTGGAGGTGGAACTCGCACTTCTCTGCCTTGACGTACAGTCCATTTCTCAGCAGACACAGTCACACCTGTCGCACCTGGGATACGTGTTCAAAGAGGGAGGAAGACTGAATCAGGATGTCATCAATGTGGACGATGACAAAGAGATGCAGGAAATATCTCACTGCCTCGTTCTCAGGGCCGAAGCCCACTGTCCTTCTTGGATACAAAGAAGAAGCAGGCTGTAGCTGGTGATGTGGAAGGATGAATGATTCCCAGGTCCATAGCCTCCTCGATGTATTCCTCCATGGCCTGTGACTCTGGCAGAGAGAGAGGGTAAATATGACCTCTTGGAGGAGAAGTGCCCTCAAGGAAGTCAATGATACAGATCTGTGCAGTGGTAAACGGGATGCCTGGGTTTTACTGAACACTGCCGTCAGGTCTGCGTATTCGGGAGGGTTCTGTGTCGGAGCAGAGAGACAGAGACTTTCAATGTGTGTGGCCCTGCAAGGGGGAGACAGACATTTGGTGAAACAACGCTGCCCCTGGGATATTATGTCTCTGTCACTCCAGGAAATGTCTGGATTATGGTGAGTGTGCCAGAGTAGCCCGAGGATCAAATCTGCTCCAGGATAGTCAATAACCAGAAAAGACAGTTGTTCTGTGTGCAGTAGACCGACAGACATAGTGATGGGAATAGCTTTATGGGAAACCAGACCGGAACCAACAGCTGGTCATTGACTGCACGGACAGAAGATGATGATGAGCAGTGCAAGAACAAACACTGATTTAGAACCAAGCTGAATCCGAGCCACAGCGGTCCGGTGAGCCATCATATTTTTACCGCCCGGCTAGCTGCACAGGTCTGACTGGGACTGCTGGAGCGGCAGCTGCTGCAGGGGCAACAGCTACTGTGGGGCCGCAGCTACCACGGGGGCAACAGCTACCGGAAGTTTGGGAGATTCAGCAGGAAGTCGCTTGTTGGATCCGATCCAGGGTTGTCCCAATCTGCCGGAGCATCCTCTCATGCTCACCGAGCATGGTTCCCTGGACGGTGAGGGCAGTCCTCATCTCTGGGCAGTCCATCATCTTCCTTAGATTCAACAGGTTATTCTTGGAATGTTGTTACCTCTGATGCAATTTGTTAATGAGATTATGTATTAAATTTAAAATAATTATATATAAAATGTATAATCTGTATACTGTATTTTCAGTTTGGATTTTTTCTTGTTTGTAATATAAAACATTAAAAAAATAGCATTAAATTCAAGAAGAAACATATTTAATGTTTGTAAAATTTAGATTTATAAACTTTGTATATCACAAACAATTTTGATGCTGATTAAATTAAAATAAATACAAAAAGTGGTTAATAATTAAATGTACCTACCATATAAAGTAATTCATGTATTTCTATTGCAATAGAATAATATTCATCAACCAGTGTGTGCCTTATTATTATGCACACTTTCAGAATGCTGATTGTAATGGAAAGAATTCCCTTAGGTTCACCCGACTTGCCTGCTTCAAACTGAATGTTCATATTAATCCTACGAAAACAATTTGCAAATGTTCCAGTGGATTGTTCCAAAATTAACTATTTTAATTACTTTATTTGATTAAATAGTTCCACATTTCCAGTCAAGGAGTGTTTTAGTTTCTACAAACTTGTAAGTGTTCTGCAAATTACTAACTTATTTTCTGAAATAATTAATGCCTTTAAAGATACCTACAGATAAAGATCTTACATTTACTAATGTTTTTTGGACAAGTACAAATTAGTCAGCATGGTGCTAGGAGGAGCAAAAAGTGTCTGACAGGCCAACAGTACACCTCCAAGAAGCCCTGGGAGGGTTAATCAGCAGCCAGGATCACATGACCCATAGGACACCCATGACTGGGCAGTATCTGCATGTAAGCAGGATGAGGACAGTCAGTCATTCAAGCATGTATTATTTGAAGAACAAAAAACAGATGTGTAACCTGACAGGATTAATGTCTGCAATCAATGGAGGAATGTGCAAAAGTGGACACAAAAGACAAAACAAAAAAAATACTTGTTTTGTAACTGCAGACCTAAACAAGACATACATCTTGTTGTTTTAATGCAAACAGCTACATATTATTTATTACATATCATTTGTATGTAAATACAAATTGGGGGCTTTTTTGCAATTAGGTTTGTTTTACCATTAACACTGATAACTGTGATAACTGTGAAGCAAGCTGATACTCAAGACAAGAGTTGAAAAGTATGTATAATGTTATGAAAATCACATGATTATTAAATACCTAGAAATAATGTCATCAAAATCATAATTGGCCTAGGTACAAATACATATATTATATGCTAGACTCAATTCCTGGATTATAATATGTAAAAAATAATAATGCTGTGGGAAGTTTTATATATGATAGCTTCGATCTGGAAGAGTGATGTGTATCTTACTTATACAATATAACAACACATTGCATAAAGCCATGATTGTAGAAATGATGGAATATTCTATAATGGAACAAAAGATGGCATAAGGAAAAAATACAACACAAAGTTAGAAAACTATGCTTCATGGGGCAGTAAAAGTATAGTTTTAGGGTACTGCTGCTGTCTTAATTAATTTTCTGTATTCTCAATGCTAATAAACAATTAAATAGGGTTTTGTAGTTGATTGTATGCAAGATTAAATAGCAGATCACATATTTAACATTTTGTGATGTATGCATATTACAGGTCCAAGAGACAAACCTTTTACTTTTAAACTGAAAACTAAGATGTACTATGGTTTGACCAAGATTGAATTTTGTGAATTTTCAATCTGTAAATGTTTAAAATGTTTAACTGTATTAGGGAATGCAAAACAATACAATACAATATAACAAAATTCAACAAGACAAACAGGCAGATTGTGTATATCACTGTGTAGCTTTCTCATTTTGTCCATTAGTTTTACCAAACCCCCTGAATGTTAGTGTGCACAGTTAGTGTGGGATGGAGATGAGGGTATGTACCATGACAGAGTTTCATTTTTGTTTGATTTACAAATAGACAGAAAATTGCATATGCCGCTGTTGTGCTAATAATTGTAGTAGTTCAGGATAATATTACATGTATTTTCTTTGACAAAATATACTATGAAATGCAAATTTGATATAATTATATTATAATTTAAGAGGCATACAACTGCTATTGAAGTCTCTTACTGAGTATAAAAAAGTGAAGGTGATTCAGCTACATTGCTAATGTAACAATCACTTTCCAGCGGTAATTTGGTTAGTTGGAGTTGTATGAGTGCATGTGTTTTGATTTTGCCAACTGGTTAAAAGCAATCATTTATTTTCTTTTTTCTTTTGCTAAGCACATCATATTCAAGCTCTCTGAGCCTAGTTAGAGTGTCATAAATGGTGCTCAAAAACAGGAGCATAATGCTAATGTCTTTTTAAATATAATAATTTATATCTGGGGGCCTGGGAAATTTACAGGGAAAACTGGGCAACCAGCACTGTACTTTTCAACTGGAGACCTCAAGCAATCAAGCTACATAAATGAAACTGATTTGAAGAATAACAATGCAATTAACACATTAACTATTGGTTAGTAACTATATAATACCTTATAATAACGAGGAGCAATTTGGTAATTAGGTCATAAATAAATAGCAAATTGAAGAATAGAACAATATACCCCAGACATTTGTGAGTTGACATAAAAATTCTTTGTTAGTTTCTCCCAGAAATAAAAGTTATGTTCATGTAGGGTTTTAGTCATATCAGTCTTGTGGGTTATCGTTAAACACTACTAATGCAAAATGGCTACACATGCACCTCATTGCAAAGGCATAATACAATTACTCAATTATTCAGTAATTGAATTATTCTCTTAGTGAGTTCCAGCCATGTTGCTCAATTGATAGATTCAGGTTTCTGATTGTGAAACCAAACTGTTTTTTCAGTTTTTCCCTGGGGCCCAATTCAATGTTGTGTAGTGTTCTCTAATTTGAACTGGTTAATTCAACATGACTTGGACACTTGAGATGGGTAAACATATTTGTTAGATAAAGTAACAAAGTAAACAGTATGTCTAAGTAGTAGTCTATTTTCTTTTAACTCAAATCTCAATTTCCAGTTCCTGAAAAGTTAAACGGATAACATGTTTCCTTAAAATCCAAGATGTGAGGGATGTGCTGCTAAGTCTCTCTTGGAATAAAATCATTGAAAAATAATTATTGATTAATTTGTTTATGAATTTGCATTTACACTCTCTTTACATTATTATTTTGTAAATCTCATATAGGATGCGTACCCCATACTGCCCATATTAATCAATTTTTTTTAATAAACTGTAGTTTAGACTTGTCCAACTGCAAACCTGTAGCACTGAGAATATTCAATATTTTGTTACTTTAAGGACTTCTTTTTAGAAGAGTGAAATTGTATTCTGTGTTTTGGTGTCGGAATCTCATAATGTGTTTCTCCCTGGGATCAACAACCTATCAATCATAATGGAAATGAGACCCAATCCACTGTTAAAAATCATTTCAAAGCAGCTTTATCTTACTCCTTTGAAGTGATGGTTAGATGAATTCCTGAGAAGAAAATTAAATAAATAAATAAAAAATCAACATTTTGCAGTAGAATACTTTGTTCTGGGCTATCCTGAGGGATTGTATCTCTCTTTTCCAGAAATGTCAATACAAATCTTAATGCAATGATTTTATCCTGTGCTTTTATGCATTAAAGAAATAATTTGTCCTATAAATAATGCATATATAAATCATTGATCAGTGCTTTTTTTAAACATCTGTCCTGTCTGAGACACATTTTAAAAGGGTAACCAAGTGAATATTAAAAGCCAACCCGGTTGTCTTTACTTTTAATAAATGTACATGCTTGCAAGCCGATAGTAACTAGAAGTGTGGGAAGATGGTGAAGAATCATTGGCAGACTAGAGTTGACAGTCATAAATGAAAATAAATATCCCAAAATGGCTATTTTGAATTAGACCTTTAAAGGAAATATACATCTATAGAATGAAGAATTACATCTAAAAAAATTACAGCACTTCTGACAGAGCAGCAAGAATAGTTCAATAACAAAGAGATATCAAACTTCAGATTGTCAATGCTCAGGCCCTATATCAAGCCTTCAAAGACTTCAATGTTGAAATGGGACAGCTATGTGAGAAAAGCAGGAAATACTTTCAAATCTTCATGGGAGACGTATACCAACATGATGAGACAATTGTATCAAAATGAAGGCATTGGTCTTTTTTCTTCCATTTGTTTGACATACCATTCTACATTTCCCATTTTTCTCTATCTCTTGAAATAACAGAAACATACTGTATAGCATTAATGGAAAATTGTGTCGTTACCATGGTGGAAAATCCACAGTGCTTCTATTTTTGATTCTTGTTTACCTAATCTCAAAAGCAAAACAGAAAAAACTAAAAACAACTATCTTTTGGAAAAATGCAGACGATGTATGCAAACACACACACACATCTATGCAGGCTGTCAGAATAGTCTCTGCCCTGCTGGTTGTTAAGTTTATTAAAGCCACCTATAGGCCAAGGATTCCAGGCTTAATGCCCACTTTAGAAACAAATCAGTTTTGTGCTGACATGACTAGGTCCTGTTGGTCAAAGCTCAACAGTATTTAAATGTTTCTTCACATATATCCACACAAATTTGAAAATCAATCCTGCATTCAGGACTAATATTCAACACCATAACAACAAAGGAACACACTTTTCCAAGAGCACTTAAGGGAGCAAATAATTCAAAGCGGTTATATGTTACCTGCCACACATGTCACACAAAGTAGGTAAGGTAACAGGCCTGATGACATAATTTGTGTTTTAAAGCAACCTAAATTAAGCTTGATCTCTGCAGCAGCACATAGATCAGAAGACTAAATAGACTTATTATTCTTATAACTTATAACTCTTATTCCGCTGTTTAGAATCACAAACAAACTCAACAGCAAAGACATGCTGTACCTACCAGCAGGCCGCATCATAAGACAAGGAACTGATGCATGGCTTTGTACAATTTATTCTAGAAGCATTTGGATTAGATCAAAGCAGTTGAGAAGTTTTCAAAAGATCTTTCATAGATGTGTGCACAAGGCTGTATTATAGTAATCTATAAACTCATGGGGCACAAAATAAAAGGAAATCCTTTTTTCCTATTGGCTTTGTATCAATGGCTGTATTTTGTGTATTATATAATAATGCTTAAAGCCATAATAAAGTCCATAAACAATCACTATCAAACATTATTTAAATCAGATCTATAAAGTATATGAAAAAACAAACAAAACAAAACAAACATATATCCATATTAACACAGGAATTATATTTAAACTCCAATTTATTTCCAAAAGGAGTGCAACATAGTATCCAAGATTTACAAATATTGTTATTGATCAAGATTAAGATACAATTAATAATAATTAACCCAAATTCAGCATATATGTAGACATGCTCTTTTTCAGTTTTATTTCACTTTTAGAAAGGTTAAACACTCTCTTTTAAAAGTTAATTGTTTTGTTTAAAATAACTCTGTTCAATGTTATATCCAATATCACTCTACCATGGGTGTTTAGCATTTAGCTTTTTATCTTTTACAGTACATTTTAACAATTCTAAATCTAGGATCATGATATTTAGTTGGATCCAAATATCTGATTATTACACCTGACCCTCTGGATTTCTCAATATATATGAATGACACAATGCAATGTAATTACATTTGAAAGTGACCAGATATGCTGGACTGACAATGATCACTGTATATTATGCATTTGAGTTTACAGTCATTTTTGCAGATCTGAAAAATTAAAGTTGACAAGGAAGCATGTCTTCTTGTAGGGTTGGCACCCTAACAATCCAGATAATCTACTCTACAATGTGTGGTTGATAGAGCCAAACCATCTTCCACAGAAATATTGAATTGAATTGAACAACATTTTAATACGTCACAGTCAAATGTTATGTAGGGCTTTTAAAGTTCTTTAAACCTTTGTTTCAAAACTGAACACATATCAAAAACGGTTTCAGTTGTCTTGTGACTGAACAGTAAATTTCATCTACTAATTAAAGACTGTCATCACTCTCAACATAATTATTAGCTACATGCAGCTGCTCCCTATAAATCTGTCAAAAAACTGCTGATCCATTCAGTAAGTACTCAGATGCCTCACAGCACCCTAGTGAGTGGCTGAAGAAACAGACAGCTGTTAAGATTTTAATCACAGTCATATGCCTCATATTCTCTTAGGGAGACCACCCTTAATTACAAAGGCACTACTAAAGTGTGTACCTATCAATGTCAGACATTTATTAATTATTTAGTGTAAAATATGTAATTAAATCTGATGAAAAGAAACATGAAACTAATAATCTAGTTAAAACTATATTAATTATATACATTTAATGTATGAATATATGTAGCAACCCCCTCACCCACACACACACACACACACACACACACACACACACACACACAAACCACCATGATTATATACATTGAATTTTTGGGAAATTTAGTCCAAGAAGCTTTGATGAAAATTACAGTGAAAAGTGAAATACATGTTTCCCATTGGGCTTAAGTGAAAGTGTCATTCATTAATTTAATTAAAACAAACTGGGGAAAGTATAATCCAAAACATATGTATGATCCTGTATCTCTTTGTTAATTAAGAAAAGCATTATCATAAGCATTTAAGTGATTAATCTGCTTTGTCACATTTCTTGCAACCACATACTTTGTTGCAGTAAACACATTATATACAGTACTGTGCAAAAGTTTTAGGCAAGTGTAAAAAAAATGCTGTAAAGTAAGAATGCTTTCAAAAATAAATATGTTAATAATTATATTTATCAATTAATTAAATGCAAAATGAGTGAACAGAAGAAAAATCTAAATCAAATCCATATTTGGTGGGACCACCCTTTGCCTTCAAAACAGCATCAATTCTTCTAGGTACACTTGCATACTGTCAGGGATTTTGTAGGCATATAGTCAGGTGTCTGATTAAACAATTATACCAAACAGGTGCTAATGATCATCAATTCAATATGTAGGATGAAACCTTGCAACCCTTGGGCAGTGCTTCCTTTTTCAGATAACTGGGGTTGCATACGCAACCTATCATTATCTTTCAAGTCGGAAGCACTGCCCAAGGGGGAGGGGTTACTGTATAACAAAACCGTTGCAAGGGAGGAGGCAGTGAGCTGATAAGGGAGCCTGCCCCGAGGTGCACCGCTAGGGGACCTCGGCAACACAACTCCAGACAGTAACCTCAGGGGCTCCGTAGGGCCGCACCTTAGCTGCCCAGGAGCGAGGACGGTAGTCATGCTCTACCAGGAACTGTCTGCAATCAGCATATACAAAGTGGGGCTACAGAGGTTAACTCTTACGCCCTCCGCTTACAAGAGCAAGGCCGGCTGCTCTACTAGTGCAGCTAGGAGCGAGGCCGTAATCTATTTGCACAATGTCTGGCGCGGGCAATCAAGCACTTGTGCGTCCTCCACGCAATATCATGGCAGTGGACCACTGATCCAATAGGAGCAGGGCCACAGACCCAATGAGAAAAATAAAATATAATACATAGCTGGCTAGTCAACAGAGTAGCCGAGCTGAACAATACACAATACATATTTATCGCGTGACAGTAAGACCTTCATGCTGTCAGCGCACAGCACAAGAGCATCCAACTCAACTAAACAGTACAGAGTGGAAGAGCTCCATTGTGCTGACAATTTAGATTTCGTACAATGAACTATATACACCACGGGGCACAGGAACGAAGTCATGCGCCGCCCATGGAACACAGGAGCAGTTGACGCCTGCTGGTTAGACCGGCTAACGCAAGGCAACATTAGCTCTACTGTGTTAACAAAGGAACTATATACACAGCGAGGCAACTCCAACAGCTGGGAACAGCGGCAGTAAACTCCATTCTACAATTTTAGAATGGAGCCACAGTCCTGCTGTTTAACACATAATACATATATACACATATATACATCACGGGGTGCAGGAGCTGGCTCATACCCCACACGTGGAACACAGGAGCAGTTGACACCTGTCGAATAGCGCAGCTAACGCAGGACATCTACAGCTCTACCGTGTGAATAAATGAACTATGTACACAGCGGGGCACTGGAAAACTCAAGTGCCCTCCGCTGGAGGACAACAGCAGTGGTCCCCTGCTCTATGGCATACTACAGCCAGAGCGGGCCACAGACCTGCTGACCAATACACAGAGCAGGGTACAGGCCAAACGCATGCACCACCGCAACACAATTACAATGAATGAACTACATACAGGGCGGCCTCTTAAGGCAACATGCCTGTAGGCCGCACGACAAGCCCCGGGAACACATCGACAGGGCTGTCTGTACATCCAGGAGCAGCTCGCGTGGGTGCTCGACTGGAAGGCATAGTCCGGGGGAAGGGAAAGACACGGTTCATTAGCTCCCTCAGGATGCACTTACAGGGGCAGACTGGGAGAGGAAAGGCAGGAGCCAGAGCCTGCAGGCTACTGGGGCTCGACTACAGCCAAAACCGGGTTCCCAATAGAAGGGACCGGTCCCGTCACATCCAACCTGTAGAACCGGGCAAATGTAAGCGGCGAGGCCCAAGCTACAGCCGCACAAATGTCTGCCAAGGGGGCACCTTGAAAAAGGGCCCACGATGTGGCAACGCCTCGAGTCGAGTGGGCTACCAGGTGATTAGGCACCGGGGTCCCGGTAGACTCGTAGGCCATGGTAATGGTGTCCACAATCCAATGCAAGAGGCACTGCTTTGAAAGCGCCTGGCCCTGTATCCGCGCTCCATAAGACACAAACAGTTGGTCTGAGCGCCGAATGTCCTTAGTGCGTTCCAAATAGCACCTGAGGACCCGCACAGGGCAAAGCAGGTGAAGCCGACTCTCTTGCTCTGAAGTGAAGGGAGGAGGATGAAAAGCCATCAACTCAATATGCCTGTTGACATGAAATGGAGACAGCACTTTCAGGAGGAATGCAGGGTTAGGCCGTAGCGTGACCCTGGAGCCATCTCCTGCAAAACGGACACACGATGGGTGTACTGACAGGGCGTGTAACTCGCTCACGCGTTTTGCAGAGGTGATTGCCAGAAAAAACGCTATCTTAAATTACACCAGCTTCAGCTCAGCTGAGTTCAGTGGCTCAAATGGGGCTTAGGAAAGTGCGTCCAGCACTACATCAAGGCACCATGCGGGCAGTGAAAGGGTTCGAGGAGGCCGTAGCCATCGAGCTCCCTTCAGAAACTGCACAGCCAGAAAATGAGACCCAGGAGGCTCGCCATCAATCCGAACATAACATGTCGAGATGGCTGCCAGGTACACTTTGAGCGTGGACGGGAACTTGCCCTGGTCCAACAGCTCTTCTAGAAATTGCAATATGACCCCGATGGGGAAATTAATTTGGTCTTGACCGCCGTCTTGGCATCAGGTGCTAAACGTCCGCCAGCGGTAGGAATACTGCGATCTCGTAGAGGGAGCTCTCGCCGACTGAATAGTGGCAACTACTGCGTCCGACAGACCCCAGGCAATCAATCGCTCCTGCTCAGGGGCCAGGCCCAGAGCTGGAGGAGGCCCGGATTGGGGTGCCAAAGCGTGCCCTGCACCTGGGAGAATAAGTCCGCTCTCACTGGGAGCTGCCAAGGCTCTCAGTGGAGGAGGGTGATCAGGTCCGCGAACCAGAATCTGCGAGGCTACCATGGGGCTATCAGCAGAACTGTCGCTCGTTCTCTCCTGACCTTCTCCAGGACCACTGGGAGAAAGGGGAAGCCGTGCGGGCTCCGTCCACCTGCCTCGGACTCCACGTCCATCACAGACAGCTCCCCAACCCTGCTTGGAGGCGTCTGTCGTCATGACTGCTTGGTGGTAAACTGGCCCCAGGGGCACACCGAGGGTCAAATTGTGGGGGCTCCACCACCAATGGAGCACCTTCCAGCACGCCGGAGTGACTGTGACTCGGCGTGCTCGATCGCGGCATGGGTGCATCCTGAGAGACCTGAACAACCACTGCAACGGCCTCAACTGGAAGAGGCCGAGGGGGAGGGTCTGTGATGCAGCCGCTAGGAGGCCCAGCAGCCTCTGGCAAAGGGACACCCTGACACGAGCTCTCAGTTGGAAGAGGGAGAGACACGTGTGTATTGAGGCAACTCTCTCTGGCGCCAGCATGGCGAGCATGGCAACGGAATCGAGGTGCAGTCCGAGGAACTGTGAATGCTGAGTTGGCATCAGGCGGCTCTTCTCTCGATTGACCCAAAGGCCCAATTCTGAGAGGCGGCCTAAAAACAGGTCTGTGTGAATCTGAACCTGCTCCCTCGAGTGAGAACAAACCAGCCAGTCGTCTAGATAATTGAGGACGCGGACCCCCTGGCAACGCAAGGGGGCTAGCACAACGTCCATGCACTTGGAAAAAGTGCGTGGTGCTAGCGACAGGCCGAAGGGGAGAACAGCAAACTCGAACACTCGGCCCTCGAAGGCGAAGCGGAGAAACTTCCTGTGCGCCTAAGCAATGGGGATGTGAAAGTAAGCATCTTTCAGATCCACCGTGGTGAACCAGTTGCCGGGCTTCATGGCCTGGGACATGGTGCGCAGGTTGAGTATCTTGAAGCACAGCACCTTGAGGTGGCGGTTCAGGCACCTCAGATCCAAGATGGGGCGAAAACCGCCAACTTTCTTGGGCACAAGGAAGTATGGGGAATAAAATCCCTCGTGCTGCCCCGGCGGGGGCACTTCGCGGATTGCTCGCTTCTCCAGGAGAGCGGCGATTTCGACGTGAAGTGCCACACACTGCAACGGGTCCCTCACTTGCGTCCACACCACGCCCTGGAAGGGGGGTGGACGTGCAGGGAGTAGCCAACTGATATAATTTGGAGCTCCCAAGAGTCTTGGGTGCAGTGTTGCCATTTGGAGAGTTGATGGGGGGTGTAAAGGTGGGCCAGAGGCTGCTGGAACGCCTCGGGGATGGGGCTCGGGTGGTGGAGGAGGTGGGGTCGGGCCGGGTTCCCTCCTGCCACGAGCTGCCATGGGCCGCTGGGGGCCAAGGCACAGAGCCTTGGGGGGCGCCTGCCTGCCAGTGAGACGCTGGATTTTACTGCCGCTGCTAGCGCTCCTGCTGTGGAGGAAAAAGCCCTGTGGACAAAAAACCAACACAGCAAGCAGTCAGAATATATATAGCACTATATAACCACAAGTATTATTGAAACTGAAACCGAAAGCACAGCCAGACCTCTGGTGCGCGGACGGGACAGAATCGGGATTAGCTATCAATAATAACTAAACACACACAAGACAGAGATGATGTGTAACGAAAACGGTGGTGAACAACACTATGAAGTGAGCCAGCCAGCCGAAATACACAGTTTGAATGTTTATTACAAACACAGACACAGAGAGCTTACGTTCCTGAGTCAAGCGAAGAGGCAAAAGAGGACGAACCTGCGCAGACTTCACGTTTTATAGAACAGGAAGTGGGAAGGGACCTGTTCTGAGTGACGAGCACAGGGGCCAATGGCAGCTTTGATAGAGTGACGTTTCGATTGGGTTCCCGCAGAAGTGCGCAGAAACCCCTCCCCCTTGGGCAGTGCTTCCGACTTGAAAGATAACTGGGTGAGAAACAGACAAACTCAGCTAACAAGGTGAGGTTGCTGAAGTTGGTTTACTGTCACAGTCATACAGCATGGCAAGACTGAGCACAGCAACAAGACACAAGGTAGTTCTACTGCATCAGCAATGTCTCTCCCAGGCAGACATTTCAAGTTAGACAGGGGTTTCCAGATGTGCTGTCAAAGCTCTTTTGAAGAAGCACAAAGAAATGGGCAACGTTGAGGACCGTAGATGGGGTGATCGGCCAAGGAAACTTACTGCAGGAGATGAAAGACACATCATGCTTACTTCCCTTCGCAATCAGAAGATGTCCAGCAGTGCCATCAGCTCAGACATGGCAGAAAACAGTGGGACTCTGGTACTACTGTCCGGAGAGGTCCGGAGAGGTCTGGTCTGGCCTTCATGGAAGACTTGCGGCCAAAAAGCCATACCTCTGACATGGCAACAAGGCCAAGTAACTCAACTATGCATGAAAACACAGGAACTGGGTTGCAGAAAAATGGCAGCAGCTGCTCTGGACTGAGTCAAAATTTGAAATATTTGTCTGTAGCAGAAGGCATTTTGTTCGCTGAAGGGCTGGAGAGAAGTACATGAATGAGTGTCTGCAGGCAACAGTGAAGCATGGTTGAGGTTCCTTGCAAGTTTGGGGCTGCACGTCTGCAAATGGAGTTGGGGATTTGGTCAGAATGAATGGTCTCCTCAATGCTGAGAAGTACAGGCAGATACTTATCCATCATGCAATACCATCAGGGACGCATCTGATTGGTCACAAATTTATTCTGCAGCATGACAATGACCCCAAACATACAGCGTAAATCATTAAGAACTATCTTCAGCGTAAAGAAGAACAAGGAGTCCTGGAAGTGATGGTATGGCCCCCACAGAGCCCTGATCTAAACATCGAGTCTGTCTGGGATTACATGAAGAGAGAGAAGCAACTGAGGCTGCCTAAATCAACAGAAGAACTGTGGTTAGTTCTCCAAGATGTTTGGGCCAACATTCCTGCCGAGTTCAAGTGTACCTAGAAGAATTTATGCTGTTTTGAAGGCAAAGGGTGGTCACACCAAATATTGATTTGATGTAGATTGGTCTTCTGTTCACACACTTTGCATTTTGTTAATTGATAAATATAATCTATTAACATCTATTTTTGAAAGCACTCTTACTTTACAGCATTTTTTCACACCTGCCTAAAACTTTTGCACAGTACTGTATGAATGTGAAAACTGGTTGGAAATGAATTGATGACATACTGCATATTGTGTATCTTTGATGAAGGAATGACTTATCTTTACTGGATGCTACTATTTAATCCAAAAACTATGCATGCATTGGTAATGTGGTTTTAAGTCACATAAACCAGTATTCTATATTTTGTTATATGTTCTAGCTCTGGTAAACAACTTTTTAGGAAAAAGAAAAAGACAAAAAAGTGAATACCAACATTTGTATTGTCAAAGCATACTTCTTATCAGAGAGACCGGATGGACAAAAAGGCCAATGTATTTACATTTATTTGAGCTTCATGCTAATTTAATTATTAAAAGACATCAGGCATTTTTTCTTTTGCTGTTCAAGTTATGAAGTAATATAAACAACTTATAAAAGGCCCATAATGTTGTTGCATTGTCATTTTAATAGCTATTGGAATTGGAAGGCTCGTTTTGCAGAATTCATAATGGTGAAAAGAAAATCGACAACTTACTGCTTATCAGTGTGTGGGGGATAAGGAATATAATGGCATTATTTTTTTAGCAAATTAAATTAATACATGTATAAGGTCATTTTTGGTTTACATTTTGTTTTAATAAATTATGTGGTATGCTGTTAAGAACATTTCTGGGAGAAGGTATTATATTGTTCTTATAATCATTTTAAGAATACTGTAGTGGGGTGGTAGGGGTGTTAGAGCACACACAAGACCAGGCAAGATGTGGTTGAAGACAGCAGTAAGTATATTTATTTAATATTGCCTGAGGCTCCTGGTTGACCAGGACAATGAGGTTCAAAGGGCAAACAAACCGTTCTCTCTTGCTAAATCCGTTGTCGGGTCACAGGCCAGGGTCAAATGCCAGGGGGGGGTTGTCGTCCAGAAGAAAAGTTCTTATCCGTAAAAGCAGCCTTTGGTTTTGTTCGTCCTCTCTGTTCTCTCCTCGCTCTTGCTCTCCAGCACACCCTCCTTGTCCCTTCACCAACCACCTACTGAGAAACAGGAGTGAAAAAGTGTCCTGATTATATAGCCCAGGTCTGATGGGTTTCACTTGTGTTGTTTGCCTCAGCCATGGGGTATGTCAGCTCTGCTGCACTCTGGAAATTTCCACACCCCTGTCCGTGGTCCTGATCCTAGAAGTGCAGCCAGACTCATGCTGCTGTCCGTGGTTCTGTTGGCCAGAAAGGAGAAAAACCAAGCAGGCACATAGTAGTCATCTATGACCCGCCTGCTCATCCTGCTACACACCTCCCCCCTCAGCTCCAACCCCGAGGGTGGAGCAAACCTCAAAAACATGGAGTGCATCCTTGAGAGGGCATCGGCATTACCATGTGCAGAGCCACATTGGTGAACCAGCCGAAAACGAAAAGCCTGCAGGCCCAAAAACCATTGGGTAACCCGGGCATTAGTATCCCGATGCTGTTTCATCCAGGTGAGCGGTGCATGGTTGGTCATCAAGAGAAATTCACGGCCCAGCACATAGTATTTATGGGAGTCCAGTGCCCATTTAATCACCAAACACTCCTTTTCCACTGTGGCAAACTTTCACATGGCAACAACTTACGACTGATGAACAAGATTGGGTGTTCTTCACTGTCGACATCCTGCGAAAGCACAGCCCCAATCCCAGCATCAGATGCATCAGTGTGTACCACAAAGGGGCGAGAAAAATCAGGTGAATGCAACACCGGTGCAGTACACAGGGAGTGAAAGGCGGCCTCCGCCGCCGGGGTCCATTTTACCATGGCTGGCTTTGCATTCCGGGTCAGGTCACTCAAGGGTCCTGAAATGGTGGCAAAGTCTTTAATGAACCTCTGATAATATCCTGTTATTCCCAAGAAAGCATGTACCTGTTTCTTATTGACTGGCCGTGGCCAATCCCTGATGGCTGCCACTTTCTTTTCCTGGGGTTTGATTAGACCCCGTCCAATGGAGAACCCCAGATACTTGGCCTCACTTATGGCTAGAACACACTTCTTTGGATTTGCAGTCAATCCAGTCTCAGGGCCCCAATCACTGCAGTCAGGCACTCTACATGTGCCTCCCAAGTATGGCTGTGGACTATCACATCGTCTAAGTAGGCTGCGGCATACACCCAGTGGGGACGGAGGATCCGGTCCATCATTCTCTGGAAGGTGGCTGGAGCGCCATGAAGCCCAAAAGGTAGCATGACATACTGGAACAGTCCATCCGGTGTAGAAAATGCGGTTTTCTCCCGGGCAGCTAGGGTCAATGGGACTTGCCAATAGCCCTTGGTAAGATTCAGTGTGCTAATATACCTGGCAGTGCCCAGTCTTTCAATCATCTCGTCAATTCTGGGCATCGGATAAGCATCAAATACGGACACACATGTCTGTTTGGGAAAAGGACTGCAGACCATCACCTCTTGACATCACTTGACTCTTGACACCAACAGATTTACATGGTATATTTGCTCCGGTTTTCTTCGTCCAGGTTGTCTTACAAGGTAATTGACTGGCCCCACTCGTCTCTTCACTTCATAAGGGCCACGCCAGGTGGCCAGAAACTTACACTCGGTCGTAGGAACCAAGACAAGGACCCGATCTCCTGGAACGAATTCTCGGGGGGGAACTGGCCGGTTGTAGATCCTCCGTTGGGCTTCCTGAGCTTGCAGGAGGTGTTCCTTCACAATGGGCATCACATGGTTAATGCGGTCCCTCATCTCCTCCACATTTTCAATAACTGTGTTGTGTGGACAGGGTTGCCGTTCCCAATTCTCTTTGGTTATATCGAGTAACCCCCGGGGTCTGTAGGAAAAAAGCAATTCAAATGGTGAAAACCCTGTGGACGCCTGTGGTACCTCTCGGATAGGGAACATCAGGAAAGGTAACAACTGGTCCCAGTTGCGCCCATCTTGTTCCATGGTTCGTCTCAGCATGGCTTTCAATGTCCTGTTGAACCTCTCTACTAGGCCGTCCGTCTGCGGATGATAGACCGAAGTGTGTAGCTGCTTAATCCAGAGTATCTTACAGAGATCGGACATTACCTTTGACATAAATGGAGTTCCTTGATCAGTTAATATTTCTTTGGGAATCCCCACTCGTGAAAACATCTGCCATAACTCCTTGGCAATGTTTTTCGTAGTGGCAGTGCGCAGGGGTATGGCCTCTGAATACCTGGTGGCATAATCAACTAGGACAAGTATGTGTTGGAAGCCTTTAGCAGACCGCGGTAGCGGACCAATAAGATCCATAGCTATCCTGTCAAAGGGCGTGTTAATTATAGGTAGGGGAATCAGTGGGTTTCTATAAGAGGGAAGAGGAGCAGTCCTCTGACAGTCAGGACAACTCTGACAATACCTGGTGATGGCTGCATGGACTCCAGGCCAAAAAAAACATTGGAGTCGCTCTGTTGTTTTTTCCTTCCAGAGGTGTCCTCCGAGTAGGTGACTGTGGGCTAAATTCAGGATGGTCTGCCTGAAAGGAGCTGGCATCAGCAGCTGTTCCTCTATGCAGTTGTTTGCCTTTGAAACCTGGTACAGAAGGCTATTTTTTAAGGCAAAATGAGGAAAAGTTAGTACATTTACAGGTATTCCATCTATTACCTTGACATTTTGAAAGGTGTTTCTCAATATGGGGTCTTCCAACTGAGCTGTCCCAAATCTTCCCCCATATTGGGAGAGGCCAGGAGGGAAATAGTCATCGCCTGGAAAACCTGGCCCTTCGGTTTCTTCTTCTTCCTCCTCTCCGTCTGCATTTTCAGGGTCATCCTCCTCCACCATTTCCGGTCCTGCCCTATCATCCTCTTCCTCACCCTCCAAGGCAGGTATTTCATCCTCCTCTTCTCCTAGACAGACCCGGGGATTGGCACTGGCGATTTGTGCTCCTATTCCTTGTTTTTGAGGAATTGGTGGAAGCTTAGTTCCCTTCCCTTCCAGCAGGCCCCTCCACAAATCCTTAAAGAAAGGACAATCTCTTCCTAACAGCACGGGTTGAGGCAATCTTTCCACCAATCCTACGGGTCCCCTGAAACACCCCATCGTGGTTGTAATGTCAATTGTAACAGTGGGGTAAGATTTGGAGTCACCATGAATACATGTGATTGACATTTTGGGAAGATTTGTAGACGGAATGGTAGTGAGGAGAGATGGAAGTTTTGCTAGGGTGACATCCATCATGGTGAGGGTCCGAGGGTACCTCACCCTGCTGGTGTGGAGGTGTAATGTTTAATACCATAAACTGTGTTTTTAAGGTTATATTGTTTCATGATACTGTTTTAGTAAATTAAAAAATACAAGTTTTAAATACACACATACAGTGGGGGAAAAAAGTATTTGATCCCCTGCTGATTTTGTAAGTTTGCCCACTGACAAAGAAATGATCAGTCTATCATTTTAATGGTAGGTGTATTTTAACAGTGAGAGACAGAATAACAACATTTTTTTTTTTAAAAAAGCATTTCAAAAAAGTTATAAATTGATTTGCATGTTAATGAGGGAAATAAGTATTTGACCCCTTCGACTTAGTACTTGGTGGCAAAACCCTTGTTGGCAATCACAGAGGTCAGATGTTTCTTGGAGTTGGCCACCAGGTTTGCACACATCTCAGGAGGGATTTTGTCCCACTCCTCTTTGCAGATCCTCTCCAAGTCATTAAGGTTTCGAGGCTGACGTTTGGCAACTCAAACCTTCAGCTCCCTCCACAGATTTTCTATGGGATTAAGGTCTGGAGACTGGCTAGCCCACTCCAGGACCTTAATGTGCTTCTTCTTGAGCCACTCCTTTGTTGCCTTGGCTGTGTGTTTTGGGTCATTGTCATGCTGGAATACCCATCCACGACCCATTTTCAATGCCCTGGCTGAGGGAAGGAGGTTCTCACCCAAGATTTGACGGTACATGGCCCCGTCCATCGTCCCTTTGATGCGGTGCAGTTGCCCTGTCCCCTTAGCAGAAAAACACTCCCAAAGCATAATGTTTCCACCTCCATGTTTGACGGTGGGGATGGTGTTCTTGGGGTCATTCCTCCTCCTCCAAACACAGCGAGTTGAGTTGATGCCAAAGAGCTTGATTTTGGTCTCATCTGACCACAACACTTTCACCCAGTTCTCCTCTGAACCATTCAGATGTTGGCAAACTTCAGACGGGCCTGTACATGTGCTTTCTTGAGCAGGGGGACCTTGCGGGTGCTGCAGGATTTCAGTCCTTCACGGCGTAGTGTGTTACCAATTGTTTTCTTGGTGACTATGGTCCCAGCTGCCTTGAGATCATTAACAAGATCCTCCCGTGTAGTTCTGGGCTGATCCCTCACCATTCTCATGATCATTGAAACGCCACGAGGTGAGATATTGGATGGAGCCCCAGACCGAGGGAGACTGACAGTTATTTTGTGTTTCTTCCATTTGCGAATAATCGCACCAACTGTTGTCACCTTCTCACCAAGCTGCTTGGTGATGGTCTTGTAGCCCATTCCAGCCTTGTGTAGGTCTACAATCTTGTCCCTGACATCCTTGGACAGCTCTTTGGTCTTGGCCATGGTGGAGAGTTTGGAATCTGATTGATTGATTGCTTCTGTGGACAGGTGTCTTTTATGCAGGTAACGAGCTGAGATTAGGAGCACTCCCTTTAAGAGAGTGCTCCTAATCTCAGCTCGTTACCTGTATAAAAGACACCTGGGAGCCAGAAATCTTGCTGATTGATAGGGGATCAAATACTTATTTCCCTCATTAATATGCAAATCAATTTATAACTTTTTTGAAATGCGTTTTTCTGGATTTTATTGTTGTTATTCTGTCTCTCACTGTTAAAATACACCTACCATTAAAATTATAGACTGATCATTTCTTTGTCAGTGGGCAAACGTACAAAATCAGCAGGGGATCAAATATTTTTTTCCCTCACTGTATATATTAGGTTATAATGTTTTATGAAACTGTTTAAGTAAAATAAAAAAAATTAAAAAAACAAGACTCGGTAAAATATGTGTCAATGTCAGTCTTTTATCGTGACCGATCTAAACATGACAACATGGTATCAGGTCGGAAGTAGACAGTGAGCTTAGATACTGACACAGGTGACCAGTGATCTCCCATGCCCAACTCCTACAGCAGACAGAAAGAAACAGCTGAACTGTACTGCACAAGCAACACCCTCAACCTGTTTATTTGCAAGGGCAGCAACATTTTGTCTAGCACAGTGTAGCAATTGGACTTGGTCATGATAGGGATGGTGTTTCCAAAAAAACTCTGGAGAACTTTTTGAACAGCTGTAAAAGCAGATACACCTGGCCGTGGATCTTTATACAGCATTCTCTTGAGCATGTTGGGGAGGGCATCCACTGTTTTCACAATATCCTCAACTAGCAATGTCACATTAGGATTACCAGTATCATACAAATCACCAAACTTGTGAGCTTTTAGAGTGAGGATGGCATCTTCAAGCAGAGATTCCTCAAACATACGTATACGTAAACCCACGGCAGCAGGAGTTTTCTTTCTCTGAATTTTTTTTTTTTAATGTCTTATTGCACAAAAAATGTACAACATACACAAACAGTATTTTATGCATGTTTGTAAAACATCTTATAAGGCTTGTTATAACCTTCTCAACTAATTGTATCACTTGCTCATCTATACTTTCCAACAAGTCACTAAACCATCTCGAAGGTAGAGTGCATGTTTCTAAGCTGTGCAAAAGAGATTTCACTTCTTTCTCAGTCTGTCTGGTGATGCATAGCCCACATAGGGCACGTGCAACGCATAACACAACATTTAGCAAGCGGGTTACACTTATTTTGTCACATATAAGAGCAACACTACTCCAGATACTCCCTTGCTTGTGAACTAAAGTTAGACAGAGATGCTGTGCTTGGCTGGGGTCACCTATCAGACAGGCCTCACACTTATCAACTAATTCACGGCCTATACAATGTTGTAACATTAGCGCAATACTGCCCTTTATGGTGTGTGTCATCACTAGTGTTACATGATCATCATAGTTTTTACAATTATATCTCGCAACCTCCCTGTCTGAATCAAAACTCTTGTGGGTTCTTGCAAGGTAAGAACAGAAGCATGCAATGTTCAATCTTGTTCGAGGTCTTAAAGAGTTGACAGAGGAATCAATATCACTGGTGTCAGGTACTCCATTATTCTAATGAAGAGAAAAGAAAATAACACTTAAAACTGTAATGAGTGTTGGTAAGTAAAGAAGTACATGACTGTACACAGTTGTAGGACCTCTATATTTACCTCTCTTTCTGTTGATGGTCCAACTCCACCATCAGTGTCTGAGGTTTTATCCTCACTGCCATGTTCATGGTCCTTGTCATCATCTTCAGACTCATCACCAGTGTTGACACCTTCGTCTTCATCAGACATTGGGAGAGCATCCCTTGGGCTCGGAGGAGGAGCGCTGACACCACTCTTTTGATAAACATACAAAGAAGAAAACATGCATTTAAATTCACTTTGCATTGAAATTCATATATACACACATACGGCCTAACAGCATGTAAACACCGGCATAAGTTTAAAATTAATAATGATATTCTAAACACGTTTTTAAAGTAAAATAAAGTGTTACCTCTTTTGGGTCCCTGTCTTCCGACCGTCTTGATTTTGTGTTAGACGCACCTGCATATCCATCAACAGTGCTAACTCCTTCATCTTCATCAGACATCTGGGCAGCTTCACCAGGACTCAGGGGAGGTATTCCTACACACGTCTGTTGATAAACATACAAAGAAGAAAACATGCATTTAAATCAACTTTTCATTGAAATTCATATATACACACATACACCCTAACAGCATGTAAACCCCGGGCATAAGTTTAAAATTAATAATAATATTCTAAACACATTTTTTAAGTAAAATAAAGTGTTACCTCTTTTGGGTCCATGTCTTCCATCCGTCTTAATTTTGTGTTAGGTGCCTCCGCATCTTCATCAGCAGCGTGGTTGCTAGGGGGTGTCTTCTTAGCTGGTGTAGCCATAGTGCGCTATGGGGGTTTCCACCGGTTACCGCAGACCTGTTCTGTCCCGAATGGGTGACATGTTTTCTGTGTTTACCAGCGTGCTCTTTATACTATAAATGGTGGGCGGCGGCTCTACAGAGGAGGCGGGGTGTGGGCGGATTTAGGGTGTGTGTATGGGGACACATGGGTAAATGGGGGCAGTGGCTCTACAGAGGAGGAGGAGTGTGGGCGGAGTTGGGTGCGTGTATGGGGGCCACGTGGGTACAGTCAGCATTTGTACCCATTAGGCTCGTGTCCATAACAAATATGTGATAACAATTTATCTCTCAAAAACGGTCACCTCACCCAGTGTGTACACGTTGTTTTGAACGTGAGACCATGACCATAGCACGCATAGATACAGATGTCTGTGGGAGATAAACTTTATCGGAGTGAAATAGACACCCCAACATATGGCCCCAACTGAATTCTGTAATGAGAACCAAATTTTTGGCGGTTTCCTGGTTTGTTATGTGGAATACAATTTTGTGTGATTCTTTGAAAAATTATGAAATACCATTTTGCCCCCCCATAAATAAGCCGCTCCAAGCAGTTAATTTTACACATCCAATATAATATATGAAGGGACACACTCTTCATAATGGCATCTGACTGGGGTACATTTGATGAGGAAGAGCTAGTAAATGCATTATCATGTATTGATGCTAAGAATGTTTTTTATAGTAATAGAGTTGGTTTTAAAAGTGTTATATATCATGCATAGTTCATGGTTTGTATAATTTAAGGTGAAACACCGGCCTTGGAGAGAACCGAGATATTACAGCACAGAATAACAGACCCGAGACTGTCGGGCCAAGCACCCCGCAGGGGACCACGGAGAGTGGAACTCACAACCCCCAACGCCTACGTCCCGAACAGCGCCTTCCAAACCGCAGGAGACACGTGTTCTGAAGGTAGGCCAAAGCAATGTGTTTAATGCCCAGTTTTATTCAGATTTCATGGTATGCCATAGAACAAGTTGTTACATATTATGAATTAATTACATCTTCTAAAACATAATAATGTGTAAATTTACGGGACCAATGTTTGTTTTTTGATTTGACAGTTGTCAACAAGACCGTGTTTAACCCACATAATTACGCACTCCCCCACCCACCCCAAGTCACAGAGCAAACTTTGAATGGAGGTGTGTAAAAAAAACATTTACCAATGTTTTATTATTGTGCCCAAGAAAGATGGTGGTTTCCACCCCATCTGGGATCTGAGGCACCTGAACCACCACCTCAAGGTGCTGCGCTTTAAGATGCTCAACCTGCGCACCATGTCCCAGGCCATCAAGCCCGGCGACTGGTTCACCACGGTGGATCTGAAAGATGCTTACTTTCACATCCCCATTGCGCAGGCGCACAGGACGTTTCTCCGCTTCACCTTCGAGGGCCCAGTGTTCGAGTTTGCTGTTCTCCCCTTCGGCCTGTCGCTAGCACCACGCACTTTTTCCAAGTGCATGGACGTCGTGCTAGCCCCCTTACGTTGCCAGGGAGTCCGCATCCTCAATTATCTAGATGACTGGTTGGTTTGTTCTCACTCGAGGGAGCAGGTTCGGATTCACACGGACCTGATTTTAGGCCGCCTCTCCGAATTGGGCCTTCGGGTCAATCGAGAGAAGAGCCGCCTGACGCCAACTCAGCAGGCACAGTTCCTCGGACTGCACCTCGATTCCGTTGCCATGCTCGCCACGCTGGCGCCAGAGAGAGTTGCCTCAATACACACGTGTCTCTCCCTCTTCCGACTGAGAGCTCGTGTCAGGGTGTCCCTTTGCCAGAGGATGCTGGGCCTCCTAGCGGCTGCATCACAGACCCTCTCCCTCGGCCTCCTCCAGTTGAGGCCGTTGCAGTGGTGGTTCAGGTCTCTCAGGATGCACCCATGCCGCGATCGAGCACGCCGAGTCACAGTCACTCCGGCGTGCTGGAAGGTGCTCCGTTGGTGGCGGAGACCTCACAATTTGACCCTCGGTGTGCCCCTGGGCCCAGTTTACCACCGAGCAGTCATGACGACAGACGCCTCCATGCAGGGTTGGGGAGCAGTCTGCGATGGACGTGGAGTCCGAGGCAGGTGGATGTAGCCAGCACGGGCCCTCCATATCAACATCCTAGAGTTACAAGCAGTACTCCTTGGACTGTCTCATTTCCTGCCAGTCCTGCGGGACAGACACGTGCTGGTCCGGACAGACAACACAGCGGTGGTTGCCTATATCAACAGGCAAGAAGGTCTCCGGTCGCGCAGATTGTACTGTCTAGCACGCCGTCTGCTTCTGTGGGCGCAACCACGGTTCCACTCCATCAGAGCAGTTCACCTCCCAGGCCTGTCCAACACGGCGGCAGACCTCCTCTCTCTGTCTCCTTTACACATTCCCACCGTTCGCCTTTCTCCCAGTGGTCCTGGAAAAGGTCAGGAGAGAACGAGCGACAGTTCTGCTGATAGCCCCGCGGTGGCCTCTACGAGGTCGCAGTATTCCTACCGCTGGCGGAAGTTTAGCACCTGGTGCCAAAACAGCGGTCAAGACCCAATTAATTGCCCCATCGGGGTCATATTGCAATTTCTACAAGAGCTGTTGGACCAGGGCAAGTCCCCGTCCACGCTCAAAGTGTATCTGGCGGCCATCTCGACATGTCATGTCCGGATTGATGGCGAACCTCCTGGGTCTCATTTTCTGGCTGTGCAGTTTCTGAAGGGAGCTTGACGGTTATGGCCTCCTCGAACCCTTTCACTGCCCGCATGGCACCTTGATGTAGTGCTGGACGCACTTTCCCAAGCCCCATTTGAGCCACTGAATTCAGCTGAGCTGAAGTTGGTGTCATTTAAGACTGCGTTTTTGCTGGCAATCACCTCTGCAAAGCGCGTGAGTGAGTTACACGCCCTGTCCGTACACCCATCGTGTGTCCGTTTTGCGGGAGATGGCTCCAGGGTCACGCTACGGCCTAACCCTGCGTTCCTCCCGAAAGTGCTGTCTCCATTTCATGTCAACAGGCCTATTGAGTTGATGGCTTTTCATCCTCCTCCCTTCACTTCAGAGCAAGAGAGTCGGCTTCACCTGCTCTGCCCTGTGCGGGCCCTCAGGTGCTATTTGGAACACACTAAGGATATTTGGCGCTCAGACCAACTGTTTGTGTCTTATGGAGCGCGGACACAGGGCCAGGCACTTTCAAAGCAGCGCCTCTCGCATTGGATTGTGGACACCATTACCATGGCCTACGAGTCTACCGGGACCCCGGTGCCTGATCACCTGGTGGCCCACTCGACTCGAGGCGTTGCCACATCGTGGGCCCTTTTTCAAGGTGCCCCCTTGGCAGACATTTGTGCGGCTGCAGCTTGGGCCTCGCCGCTTACATTTGCCCGGTTCTATAGGTTGGATGTGACGGGACCGGTCCCTTCCATTGGGAACCCGGTTTTGGCTGTAGTTAAGCCCCAGGCTCTGGCTCCTGCCTTCTCCAGGTCTGCCCCTGTAAGTGCATCCTGAGAGAGCTAGTGAACCGTGTCTTTCCCTTCCACTGGACTATGCCTTCCAGTCGAGCACCCACGCGAGCTGCTCCTGGATGTACAGACAGCCCTGTTGATGTGTCCCGGGGCTTGTCGTGCGGCCTACAGGCATGTTGCCTTAAGAGGCCGCCCTGTATATATTTCATTCATTGTAATTGTGTTGCGGTGGTGCATGCGTTTGGCCTGTACCCCGCTCTGTGTATTGGTCAGCAGGTCTGTGGCCCGCTCTGGCTGTATTATGCCATAGAGCAGGGGACCGCTGCTGTTGTCCTCCAGCGGAGGGCACTTGAGTTCTCCAGTGCCCCACTGTGTACATAGTTCATTATTTGCACGGTAGAGCTGTAGTTGTCCTGCGTTAGCTGCGCTATTCGACAGGTGTCAACAGCTCCTGTGTTCCACGTGTGGGGTATGAGCCAGCTCCTGCACCCCGTGATGTATATATGTGTATATATGTATTATGTGTTAAACAGCAGGACTGTGGCTCCATTCTAAAATTGTAGAATGGAGTTTACTGCCGCTGTTCCCAGCTGTTGGAGTTGCCTCGCTGTGTATATAGTTCCTTTGTTAACACAGTAGAGCTAATGTTGCCTTGCGTTAGCCGGTCTAACCAGCAGGCGTCAACTGCTCCTGTGTTCCATGGGCGGCGTATGACTTCGTCCCTGCGCCCCGTGGTGTATATAGTTCATTGTACGAAATCTAAATTGTCAGCACAATGGAGCTCTTCCACTCTGTACTGTTTAGTTGAGTTGGATGCTCTTGTGCTGTGCGCTGACAGCCTGAAGGTCTTGCTGTCACGCGATATATATGTATTGTGTATTGTTTAGCTCGGCTACTCTGTTGACTAGCCAGCTATGTATTATATTGTATTTTTCTCATTGGGTCTGTGGCCCCGCTCCTATTGGATCAGGGGTCCACTGCCATGATATTGCACGGAGGATGCACAAGTGCTTGATTGCCCGCGCCAGACATTGTGCAAGTAGATTACGGCCTCGCTCCAAGCTGCACTAGTAGAGCAGCCGGCCTTGCTCTTGTAAGCGGAGGGCGTAAGAGTTAACCTCTGTAGCCCCGCTTTGTATATGCTGATTGCAGACAGTTTCCGGTAGAGCTAGACTACTGTCCTCGCTCCTGGGCGGCTCAGGTGCGGCCCTACGGGGCCCCTGAGGTTACTGCCTGGAGTTGTGTTGCCGAGATCCCCTAGCGGTGCACCTCGGGGGAGGCTCCCTTATCAGCTCGCTGCCTCCTCCCTTGCAACGGTTTTGTTATACAGTAACCCCTCCCCCTTGGGCAGTGCTTCCGACTTGAAAGATAACGATAGGTTGCGTATGCAAACCCGGTTATCTGAAAAAGGAAGCACTGCCCAAGGGTTGCAAGGTCGCGCGGGAGTCCAAGCTCCCGGCAAAAGAGGACGAACCTGCGCTGACGTCACGTTTTATAGAACAGGAAGTGGGAAGGGACCTGTTCTGAGTGACGAGCGCAAGGGCCAATGGCAGCTTTGATAGAGTGACGTTTTGATATGGTTCCCGTGGAAGTGCGCAGAAACCCCTCCCCCTTGGGCAGTGCTTCCTTTTTCAGATAACCGGGGTTGCATACGCAACCTATTGTTATCCAGACACCGGACATTCATGTATGCTATATGAATGTAATAAACATCCCCAAACAATCAACAATACATTTTCTTTGATTTTGAATGCATCCAAGAAACAGGGACACACATCCCAAATTATGTTTATGCCTCACACATAAACAACGAACGCACATGGGAGTTTTATGGGGATTCTTGCTTATCTGACTTTGTGAAATGTTTCATCGACACGCGTTTTAAAAACTACACTTTTATTTCACACAATGGTAAAGGCTATGATTACTACTTGGTCATTAGAGAGCTTATACGTGAAAAGATAGATATAAACTTAATCACACAAGGTGGTAAAATTATGTGTATGACAGTGACCGCTCTGAACATTAGGTTCATTGATTCATTACATTTCCTGCCTATGAAACTGAGCAATATGCCAAAAGCAATGGGATTTGAGGGTGCGAAAGGACATTTCCCACACTTTTTTAATACTGTTGCAAACTAAAATTATGTAGGCCCCTTACCTGCTGAACAATTTTATGGGGTAGACTACATGATGGGTGCTGATAAAGCAGAGTTTCAGGAATGGTATGACGGGCACAAACACTCTGAATTTAATTTCCAAGATTAATTGGATAAATTCTGCAATGCAGAATGAAAATCTGGATGTTAGCTCTTTTATTTCTGAAGTCCGGTTACCGGCACCTTTAGACCCCAGAGAGTCTCTGCTCGGTGGTAGGACTAATGCCGTAACCCTGTATTATCAACCAAAGCCTGGTGAGGAGGTCTGATACTACGATTTTACCAGTCTCTACCCTTTCGTGAATAAACCCAAATTGTAACCTGTTGGTCACCGAGATATAATATGCGAGGTCTGTGAAGATTTACAAAATTACTTTGGGCTCACAAAAGTCAAAGTTTATCCCCCAAGGCGTTTGTTTTTCCCAGTGTTACCGACCAGAGTTGGTAAAAAAACTGTTCTTTACACTCTGTCGGACGTGTGTGGACACCCTGCAGGGCTCCCCCTGCACACACAGCGAGGAGGAGAGAGCACTTACCGGTGTCTGGTGCACGCCCGAGCTGCTGGCTGCTGTAGATAAGGGCTACAGAATAGCTGAAATATACGAGATCTGGCATTTTAAGCACTCATCCAACACGTTGTTTAGTGACTATATTAAAACGCATTTAAAAGGCAAACAAGAGGCCTCAGGCTATCCAGAGTGGTGCAAAAATGACACAGACCGTGAACGCTACATCTGAGAGTATTATGACAGAGAGGGGGTACACTTAGATTATTTCAACATCACTAAGAATCCGGCCAAAAGACAGATTTCAAAACTGTTTTTGAATTCTTTATTGGGAAAATTTGGACAACGAACCGATTTACAAAACACCAGTACATGTTTGCCCCATACCACAAGGTCTCGTCTTGTGATTTTATTAATGATGACTGCGCCTGTATCACATGGAAACATACAAAAGAGCACTACACACAGCTTTCAAATGTAAATATTTGTATCGCCAGTTTCACCACTGCCTATGCTGGGTTAGAACTGTACTCTCTTCTGGATGCATTACAGGATCGCTGTTTGTATTATGACACTGATTCAATCACTTATGTAAGCAGGCCAGGACAGTGGGACCCCGAGTTAGGAGATTATCTGGGTCAATTGACAAGTGAGCTGCCTCCAGACCAGCACATTACAGAGTTTGTTGCTACAGGACCTAAATCCTATGGATATAAGCTCTCAGGAGGGAAAGCCTGTATCAAGGTAAAGGGTATCACATTAAATGCGGCTAATAGTGAGAAAATTAATTTCGATAGCCTAAAAGATTTGATACTTGACTATACGTTTAAGGAGGCTGGTGCAAATGGTGAAATAAAAGACATTACACTGCGGCATCTGGGGATAGTACGTGTTAAGCGAGACTGGCACTTAGAGACGAGAACACTGCAAAAGACCCTGAAAGTCGTGTATGATAAACGTGTCCTGGGACCAGACCTTACATCCTTGCCCTACGGGTATTGAACAATGGATTTTAGACTGCAGCACCCGTTTTCATGTATTCTGTCAGGGCCCTCAAACTGCGGGAAGAGTTTTTTTATAAGACAGTTATTAGACAATGCTAGCCATATATTATCATGCATGCCTGATAATATTGTTTGGTGTTATATTTGCCTGCAGCCGCTCTATAAAGAACTGAAGTTAAAATACCCTTTTATTAAATTTATAGAGGGGTTGCCTGAAACATTTAATGATGATGAATTACTGCCTGTGATAAAGTAAACATGTTGATCATTGATGATCTTATGGAAAGGGCATGTGAAAGCGATGAGCTTGAAAAAGCCTTCACTAAATACGTGCACCACAGAAACCTCAGTATTTTATATATTGTACAGAATGTGTTTTGTCAGGGACGTAAAAGTAGAACTATTACTTTAAACACCAAATATATGGTTCTTTTCAAAAACCCGAGAGATAAATTACAGATCACCACATTAGCGCGACAGATGTATCCAGGCAAATCTCAATCTTTTTTGGAAGCTTTTGAAGATGCCACCAAGAAGTCTTTCGGATACTTATTTGTCGATCTCATGTCAAAGACCCCTGATTAATACCGTTTAAGGACGAGTCTTTTCCCCCCTGACACCCCGGTTGTTTATGTGTATAAAAAACAAAGATAGTAAAAGACTCTGGTTTTCCAGCTTTGAGCGCATTTGCGGTCTGTGACTCTGGTTGTCAGTATGTCACCGAGCATGAAAAGAAACCTGGTTCATTCGTTCTGGTCAGTCTTTATTTCAATGCTGATGGTGTCGAATTGATCCATGCTCAGGGGGAAATAGTGAGGCTTATCATATAACAGCATAACAAACTTGCCTTCTCCTTTTTTAGGTACACAGCGCAGAAGTGGGGCATAAGTGTCACCCACTAATTGGTGTTCAATTATATCGGTATAAACATACATGTGGTTAAAACCCGCAGTAATATCTGCAAGATTTAACCCCCCCCCTTCTTGGGAATGAACCCCAAGACGTGTGCTAGCTGGCCCCTGGTAAAAAGCAATATAGTCGAATCCCCGAAAATGCGCACACTTCTACTAATATAGTTGTATTGAAAGTATACATTGGGCGATGTGGGGACAGCCTTGACAGCATTATTCATGGCTGTTAACAATACATCAATGTTTTTATAGTAGCCTTGTAATATTTCATAATACCAGTTTGTGTCAGTTGTCTCAGAATGCAATTCGAAGCTCTGTTTCCTGTCAAACGTATTGACAGTCATGGGGTAGTGCATCTCCACCATCCCTACCTCCCATTTACCTGATAGATCGATGGATTTGGCTAGATGATCAGTAAAGTTGGAGCTCTTATTATTAGGAAATAGTTCCTGTGAGGCGTTGCTGGTTAAAGTTAGGTAAAATCCGTTTTCACTCATTTTTTGAGCCTCTCACAACCCCGGGGCTATGTCTTTCACCTCCGAAGCTTTGATCCAACTATTAAATTTAACCCCCCACCCCAACCATTTGACTAAAACTTGTTTATTTCTGCCACGACCTCTCGAGTCTAAAATGTTTTGTATATGATATACTCTGTCAACATTCGGGTTTATCTTTTGTAACTCTTCTATGTAAAACTGAGCTTTTATCTCATCACCAGCATAATCTTTTAGTTTGTAAATGGGTCTTAATCCTGGGATACATTCTTTGACTATGAAAATCTCATCAGTGAATGTCTGCTCATACCCCTTTTCAAATCTCCCTTTTATCCTTGATACTCTCACATGATCACCTTGTTTAAACTTTAATATTGAAGGTCTGCTTTTTAAAAATGATCCATACACTGTCCTCCATACCCTCAGGGCATTGTCAGGGGTGACATCTACTGGACGTTCCTTGACAGTTCTATGGAATGTGTGATTGTAACTGCGCACCAGGTCTGGTAAGACATCCACGTATCTAAAAGTGTTCACTGTTGTAAAGTACTTCCACATTTTCGATTTTATAATCCTATTGAACCTCTCTACCATGCTGGCTTTCACTTTACTGTTTGTCACAAAATGTACAATTTGGTGTTGCTTGAGATGACTTTGAAAACCCCGATTGAGGAACTCTTTCCCCTGATCTGTCTGCAGTTTCTTTGCAACGTGCCCTTTGGTAAATATTCTTTTAAAGGCTGTGCACACTTGCTGACCCGTTTTTTAACGGTACTACCCAGGCATATTTGGACAACACATCTATACAGGTTAGAATGTATTTCATACCATTATTGAACTTTGAGAACTGTCCCATTTCCACCAGGTCTACCTGCCATTGCCAGTCAATGTCTTGTACCAGTGTTAAATTCCTCTTAAACCGCACCCTCGCCGGTTTGTGCACTGAATATGTGTATTGATCAGATAACCATTGTGAAACATGTTCTCTTTTTACATGGACACCCTTTGCTCTGGCACTTCTCAGTAGTGTATTGAGTCCTCCAAAACTTCCTGCTTCACCGGGTGTATAATATATCTCTTTTAATCTCTTTTCATAACTCATCCTCTAATGATTAAAAAATACCTGTTGCCCTTAACAACTTATACTAAGTAGTAACACACCAGGGGGGGTCAAGTGGTTAAGGTGTTGGGCTTAAGATCCAATGGACATATAGCCGTATGGGTTTGAATACCGATCTGGTTAAATGTTCTTTCTTCTTATTCTGTCTGCTGTAGGAGTTGGGCATGGGAGATCACTGGGCACCCGTGTCAGTATCTAAGCTCACTGTCTACTTCTGACCTGATACCATGTAGTCATGTTTAGATCGGTCACAATAAAAGACTGACATTAACACATATTTTACTGAGTCTTGTTTTTTTTTTTTTTTACTTAAACAGTTTCATAAAACATTATAGCCTAATATATATGTGTGTATTTAAAACTTGTATTTTTTAATTTACTAAAACAGTATCATAAAACAATATAACCTTAAAAACACAGCTTATGCTATTAAACATTACACCTCCACACGAGCAGGGTGAGGTACCCTCGGACCCTCACCATGATGGATGTCACCCTAGCAAAATGGCTAACATCTTACCAGATGACCTATGACCTTACAAATGGTAACAAAATGGCCACCATCTTACCAGATGACCTATGACCTTACAAATGGCTGACATCCAAGATGGCCGATATCATCCAAGATGGCTGACAAGGGAGGGTCAAAGGGTAACCCTGGTGGTGATGGGAAGGAGAGAGAAGTTCCGGTTCAAAAGTGGGGGTAACCGGAAGGTGAGGTGGGCCTTCCGGTCTATGGTATGTATCAAAATAGTAAGTGATGCTGCCATCTAGACTACTTGAGTGCATGGTTGCATTGACTTGCATTGGTTCGTCCTTTTGAGGGCAGTTCCAGGAAATGTGGCCGACTTCCCCACATTTATAACACTCCCTCCTGTCTGTGACAAACAGCCCTGACTGTTCCTCCTAGTTTCCGTGCGGGGTGGGCCATCTCTCTCCACTGGGAGGTCTTCCCGGATACGGGTTCTTTCTCTCGGGCCTCTATAGGGTGACCGTTGGGTTGAGCGCCCCCCCACCTCTTTGGGTTTTCTATCTGGTGCAGTTTTCTCTCCTCAGGTGGGCTTCAGCAGCTCTGCAGTGGCGTGACACCTCTTCACCAACTCCACGACTCCATCAGCCGTACTTGGACTGGATTGGCTCACAACCTTTTTAATGTCATAGGGCAGTTCCCGTATAAATCGGTCAATCACTACCCTCTCAACAATCTCTGCTGGTGAAAGGTCCTCTGGTTTCAACCCTTTCCTGGCCAGATTAATAAGGTCAAACATTTGGGACCTGGGAGCTTTGTCCATGTGAAATTGCCAGCCATGAAAACGTTAAGCCCGTACTGCTGTGGTAATCCCCAAGCGAGCTAGGATTTCCCTTTTCAGTTTTTCATAGTCATTAGCGTCTCCCGCCTCCAGATCCGACCAGGCTTTTTGTGACTCCCCACATAGGAAGGGAGCAATGATGCCAGCCCATTTGGCCCGTGGCCACCCTTCCCGTTCTGCCGTATGCTCAAAAGTCTTTAGGTAGGCCTCAACGTCATCAGCTGGGGTCATCTTCTGAAGGAAACGATTGTCTAGAATGGAGGCCTCAATTTGCTGATGACTTGCTTTGGCAGCAGCAAGTTCAGTGGCAAGTTTCTGCAGACCCAAGTCCGTCTGTTGTTGGAGTCTCTTTTGCTCTTCCCACAGGAGACGATTAGTCTCTGCTTGTTGTCTGTTGGCCTCCTACTGGGTAATGTTGGCCGTGACAAGCTGTTTCAGTAAATCCTCTATACTTGTAGAGGTGTCCGTCCTTCTGTGCGGGCTAGATTAGTATTGGCCCTTACAGACTTGCCCACATTCTCCACCAATTGCAGCGGGGTGCGTGGTAGGGGTGTTAGAGCACACAAAAGACCAGGCAAGATGTGGTTGAAGACAGCAGTACGTCTATTTATTTTATATTGCCCGAGGCTCCTGGTTGACCAGGACAATGAGGTTCAAAGGGCAAACAAACAGTTCTCTCTTGATAAACCTGTCGTCGAGTCACAGGCCAGGGTCAAATGCCGGAGGGGTTGTCATCCAGAAGAAAAGTTCTTATCCATAAAAGCAGCCTTTGGTTTTGTTTGTCCTCTCTGTTCTCTCCTCGCTCTTGCTCTCCAGCACACCCTCTTTGTCCCTTCACCAACCACCTACTGAGAAACAGGAGTGAAAAAGTGTCCCGATTATATAGCCCAGGTCTGATGGGTTTCACCTGTGTTGTTTGCCTCAGCCATGGGGTATGTCAGCTCTGCTGCACTCTGGAAATTTCCACACCCCTGTCCGTGGTCCTGATCTTGGAAGTGCAGCCAGACTCATGCTGCTGTCCGTGGTCCTGTTGGCCAGAAAGGAGAAAAACCGAGCAAGCACATAGTAGTCATCTATGACCCACCCGCTCATCCTGCTACAATACATATTAGTTCCTCAAAATGCATAACTGTGTGTTTTCTGTGCTTATGCATTGAAAATGGTAACACAAATAAATAATATAAAATAATTTGATATACATCTGTTATTTGTATGCAAACTTCTTCCAGACAGTGGCGATCTACCTACACTTAATTTTTTTGAGGCCAGTCAGTTTTCAAGGAACAATTTCCTTAAATGGACTTCTCTGTTAAAAAACAGAATTGATTGATTGTTTCTGACATGGGGAGACTGCATGAACAATAAGAGCGAGAACATGTGGAAAGAGTAGGCCTATAAAATAACAATTAACACGGTAAAGGTCTCCAGCACAGAAATAAACCTGGAGAGTGAACAAAGAATAGATATTTCTTCTTAATTGTATTTGTATTTACAAACATTCATAATAAAATAATTAATTTGCCAAATGCACTGCTAAGAGCAATGAAATACATATGTGATTTGTTTAACCCTCAGTGTACTACAGGGCTGATAATTGGCCCATGCAGGTGTGATGCTAGAGAACTAGATGGCCAAAAAATCAGCTGAAAATTCTACCCCCTTGACCAATAGCACAGTCATTAATAGTTGTTAATATTAACCAATAGAATCTTTTTTTTTTATTGGTTCAAAAAATATGAAAGAAGAGATCTTTCTGAAGCCCTCTCACTCATTGTATGTGTAAGAGAATTTGGAATGCTTGGTTTTTCAGTCAATCTAAATAAATAGTCGAACTGAAAACTCATAGGTCAATTGGTTTCTCTTTTAAGATTCTTTTTAGAGGGAAGATGCGGTCAAGTCACAGATGTGCAATAATCATTTATTTTGACAAAAATAGGAAACTAATATCATTCAATTATATTACTGAAAATAAGTAATATTAAGCTTCTGCTGGATTACAGTAAGAAACAGATAATACCCATTTTCTTCTTTCTCCTCACAGTACAGTTTATAGGCCAGTCTGGTCAGGCAGGAAGCGGTGTGTCTCTCCTCTCCAGCTCTGTCTTGTGTCTCGTTGCAGGATGAAGAAGTTAAGAGGACTCAAATTCTCTTTGTTTTCCCTTTTATAAGGTTTCCTTCCAACCAATAGCATTTTGCCACCACCATGACTTGGGTGCCTTATGCTAAAGTAATTTAGAAGTGGGGGTCATTTTGAATTTGGCTAGGAGCCAATCAGAGGACAGGTCCCTTTTTGGTCTCTGGTCATAAAGATAGGGTTACCAGGGCTACCAGGGGCTACCAGGGAACTTAGATAAAAGGGAGGAGGTCTGTTTCCTCTACCAAACCAGATGGTATAGAATTTCCCATAGAAAAATATATTCTAACAAATAATATCTTACATATGCATAAAATAAAGCCCTTAGAAACAAGAGGGTTATTCACAGCAAGATATACGAGAGACAGAGAGAGATACATATATTTAAACCAAGTGTTAACACAGTGTATAAACTAAAAAACACAAATAAAAACTAATGAGCAGCATGTGACAGAGCCCCATGTTGCGCAGGTACTACATTTATAATCCATAATAATATAATACCTTTAGTTACCTTTTTTTCCACACATCAGTGTGTGTTAGAATTAGGATCTATGTGAACCGATGATAAAGCACAGATGAGTTATAATATTCCTGATTTTCTTCTAGAAATCTGGTAAGCATATTAATGTTTTGTTATTTTCCTGGAAAAAATAATTACAACAGCAGTTAGTACAAATGCAAATACATTATTCGGAGATAATAACATCACTGTGTAAACCAATTGCCATTAATAGTCTTCTGTAAAAGAGAAATTAAGGCAGTATTACATG
Source organism: Amia ocellicauda (assembly GCF_036373705.1). Taxonomy (NCBI): domain Eukaryota; kingdom Metazoa; phylum Chordata; class Actinopteri; order Amiiformes; family Amiidae; genus Amia; species Amia ocellicauda. The sequence continues at coordinate 34,390,799 of NC_089859.1, read as the reverse complement.
TTCCCCTGCATAAGTTATACATTAAGATTATCTTTAATTCCTTTAAATGTAACATTCCACATGACATTTTCAAGTAGTAATGCTTTTTCCATATGACCTTTAAAGACACTGAACAAGATATATATTTTGACAGAACCAGTAAGCTTTCGTAACTCAACATTCTCATCACTTATATTTGTAGTTTTGCATATCCTTTTGTTGTTATCTCCCCATTTTAAATCTTGACTCTTCTATAAAGTTGCAGATGTATTTATTCCACCCTCAATACAACATGTACAAAAATTCCTCTGCACTTAAAACAGTAGAAATTGTAAGAGACAAATACATATCCAGTATCGTTTCAAGTATTTGTTTTATCTCTGTATAATAATGTTTTATTCTAAGGTACTTGATATGCAGAACTTTTTTTCTTCATCATTCATGTTTCATTTGGCAATTTCCAGATTACAAAATGTCCCTATGTATTTGAAATTCCACTGAAGTCTAGAAACCTTACTCTATTAGAAGTCTTCCCAAAAATATTTTAATCAGGTTTATGTCTTCTGTCCAAAAACACATTAATAAAACAGTAAACTGTTGTTCCAAAAATTGATTTGTCATGTTTTCCACATCATTTGTGACAATTTACAGATTAGGTGAAGATATATACAAAATCTGTAATACGAAATACAAATTGTGACCCAGTTTACATCACATAAAATTGTCCTTCTTTTATTCATCGAGATGGCTTTTCACTAGTTTCACTCAGCATTAAACATATTCAAAGTCATGTGATCCCACTCCTGTCAACTATTTAACTATCCTTTGGTTGAATTAGACATTAGAGACAAATTTAAATTTGATGGTAAGAAAAAAGTTATCATATGAATCAGAATGATCCAGAGTGTGACTGAAATGTAATTGAATGAAGTTTACACTCACCTAAAGGATTATTAGGAACACCATACTAATACTGTGTTTGACCCCCTTTCGCCTTCAGAACTGCCTTCATTCTACGTGGCATTTATTCAACAAGGTGCTGAAAGCATTCTTTAGAAATGTTGGCCCATATTGATAGGATAGCATCTTGCAGTTGATGGAGATTTGTGGGATGCACATCCAGGGCACGAAGCTCCCGTTCCACCACATCCCAAAGATGCTCTATTGGGTTGAGATCTGGTGACTGTGGGGGCCAGTTTAGTACAGTGAACTCATTGTCATGTTCAAGAAACCAATTTGAAATGATTCGACCTTTGTGACATGGTGCATTATCCTGCTGGAAGTAGCCATCAGAGGATGGGTACATGGTGGTCATAAAGGGATGGACATGGTCAGAAACAATGCTCAGGTAGGCCGTGGCATTTAAACGATGCCCAATTGGCACTAAGGGGCCTAAAGTGTGCCAAGAAAACATCCCCCACACCATTACACCACCACCACCAGCCTGCACAGTGGTAACAAGGCATGATGGATCCATGTTCTCATTCTGTTTACACCAAATTCTGACTCTACCATCTGAATGTCTCAACAGAAATCGAGACTCATCAGACCAGGCAACATTTTTCCAGTCTTCAACTGTCCAATTTTGGTGAGCTTGTGCAAATTGTAGCCTCTTTTTCCTATTTGTAGTGGAGATGAGTGGTACCCGGTGGGGTCTTCTGCTGTTGTAGCCCATCCGCCTCAAGGTTGTACGTGTTGTGGCTTCACAAATGCTTTGCTGCATACCTCGGTTGTAACGAGTGGTTATTTCAGTCAAAGTTGCTCTTCTATCAGCTTGAATCAGTCAGCCCATTCTCCTCTGACCTCTAGCATCAACAAGGCATTTTCACCCACAGGACTGCCGCATACTGGATGTTTTTCCCTTTTCACACCATTCTTTGTAAACCCTAGAAATGGTTGTGCGTGAAAATCCCAGTAACTGAGCAGATTGTGAAATACTCAGACCAGCCCGTCTGGCACCAACAACCATGCCACGCTCAAAATTGCTTAAATCACCTTTCTTTCCCATTCAGACATTTAGTTTGGAGTTCAGGAGATTGTCTTGACCAGGACCACACCCCTAAATGCATTGAAGCAACTGCCATGTGATTGGTTGGTTAGATAATTGCATTAATGAGAAATTGAACAGGTGTTCCTAATAATCCTTTAGGTGAGTGTATATATATATATATATATATATATATATTTAGCCATAACATTATGACCACCTGCCTAATATTGTGTAGGTCCCCCTTTTGCCGCCAAAACAGCCCTGACCCGTCGAGGCATGGACTCCACTAGAGCTCTGAAGGTGTGCTGTGGTATCTGGCACCAAGATGTTAGCAGCAGGTCCTTTAAGTCCTGTAAGTTGTGAGGTGGGGCCTCCATGGATCAGATTTGTTTGTCCAGCACATCCCACAGATGCTCGATTGGATTGAGATCTGGGGAATTTGGAGGCCAAGTCAACACCTTGAACTCGTGATTCATCAGACCAGGCCACCTTCTTCCATTGCTCCGTGGTCCAGTTCTGATGCTCACGTGCCCATTGTAGGCGCTTTTGGCAGTGGACAGGGGTCAGCATGGGCACCCTGACTGGTCTACGCAGCCCCATACACAACAAACTCCAATGCACTGTGTGTTCTGACACCTTTCTATCAGAACCAGCATTAACTTTTTCAGCAATTTGAGCTCGTCTGTTGGATCGGACCACACGGGCCAGCCTTCACTCCCCACGTGCATCAATGAGCCTTGGCCGCCCATGACCCTGTCGTCGGTTCACCGCTTTTCCTTCCTTGGACCACTTTTGATAGGTACTGACCACTGCAGACCAGGAACACCCCATAAGAGCTGCAGTTGTGGAGATGCTCTGACCCAGTCGTCTAACCATCACAGTTTGGCCCTTGTCAAAGTCGCTCAGATCCTTACACTTGCCAATTTTTCCTGCTTCTAACACATCAACTTTGAGGACAAAATGTTCACTTGCTGCCAAATATATAACACCCACTGACAGGTGCCATGATAACGAAATGATCAGTGTTATTCACGTCACCTGTCAGTGGTCATAATGTTATGGCTGATCCGTGTGTGTATATATATATATATATATATATAAAAAAAAACGTAACAACTTTATTGATTCTTATTCACAGCGATACAGAGGATATAGACTGAACAGACTGCCCTCCTCCCTTTTATCCCATCTTTGAATCACTTCCCTCACCACTGTCTTTCCCATATTAATCCCTTCCTTAGCCCTCATTCGGTGCGTTGGCACATTACAATATAATTTAAATTCCTCACAGAACAGCAACAGAAGTACCATCTGCAGGTATAGCAATAAGAATGTTTAACGCTCATAACTTATAGTAATTTATTCTGCTGAGTAGAAAGTGCTATGACACAAAAGTTTTATGAAGCAAAAATTACTACACTGCTCAATAAAATTAAGGGAACACCTAATCATCACAGTATAACACCAAGTCAATTAAACTTCAGGGATATCAATCTGTCCAGTTTGGAAGCCTAAGCAATTGCGAATCAATGTCACCTGTTTTGGTGCAAATGAAAGTGACAACAGGTGCACTGGAGAGGCAACAGCAAGACAACCCCCAAAAAGGGAATGGTTTTGCAGGTGGTGACCACAGACAATTGCTCTCTCCTTATCCTTCCTGACTGATTCTTCTCTAGTTTTGCATTTTGCTAGTGTCCTTGTCACTACTGGTAGTATGAGATGGTACCTGCAGCCCATTCAGGTTGCACAGGTAGTCCAGCTCCTCCAGGATGGCACATCCATACGTGCAAGAAGATTTGCTGTGTCTCCCAGTACAGTCTCAAGAGCATGGAGGCGATACCAAGAGATGGGCCATTACACGAGGAGAGCTGGACAGGACCGTAGAAGGGCATCAACCCAGCAGCTGGACTGGTATCTGCTCCTTTGTGCGAGGAGGAACAGGAGGAGCACTGCCAGAGCCCTACAAAATGACCTCCAGCGGGCTACTGGTGTGCATATTTCTGACCAAAATGTCAGAATCAGAATCCATGAGGGTGGCATGAGGGCCCGACGTCCTCTAGTGGGACCTGTGCTCACAGCCCAGCACCATGCAGCTCGATTGGCATTCGCCAGAGAACACCAGAATTGGCAGGTCCGCCATTGGTGCCCTGTTCTCTTCACAGATGAGAGCAGGTTCACACGGAGCACGTGTGACAGACGTGAAAGAGTCTGGAGATGCCGTGGTGAACATTATGCTGCCTGCAACATCATCCAGCATGAGGGGGTTGGCGGTAGGTCAGTGATGGTCTGGGGAGGCATATCCTTGGAGGGTCGCATAGACCTCCAATAAAACGGTACCCTGACTGCTGTTAGGTACCAGGATGAAATCCTCAGACCCATCGTCAGACCTTACACTGGTGCAGTGGGCCCTGGGTTCCTCCTGGTGCAGGACAATGTTCAGCCTCATGTAGCCAGAGTGTGTAGGCAGTTCCTGGATTACGAAGGCATTGATGCCATTGACTGGCCCTCACATTCCCCAGACCTGAATCCAATTGAGAACCTTTGGAACGTTATGTATCGGTGCATCCGCCGCCGCCAAGTAGCACCACAGACTGTCCAGGAGCTCATTGATGCCCTGATCCAGGTCTGGGAGGAGATCCCCCAGGACACCATCCACCGTCTCATCAGAAGCATGCCCAGACATTGTCGGGAGTGCAAACAGGCACGTGGGGCCCATACACACTACTGAGTCACATTGAGTTGTCGTGATGGAATTCACGCAAGTTGGAACAGCCTATGATTTAAATTGTTTACTTTGATTTTCGGTGCGAGTTTGAATCTAGCCCTCAATCAGTTGGTGATTTTGGTTTCCATTGACCATCATTACGTCATTTTGTTCTCAATGAATTACACAATGTACAGTAAAGATTTTGATCTTTAATATATTTCGTTCATCGAGATCCGGTGTGAATTAAGTGCTCCCTTAATTTTTTTGAGCAGTGTATATGTAATGGTACCTATCATTCAAGCTTGAATTCTCTAATGTATTACTATGACTGGCAGACCTATTCAATATTTAGGAAGTTCCTTTCAGTTTTCTTACACTGTATATCTGTTTTCTCTGGAGAGAAATGGTATATATAGATACAGATGTAGATGTGATTCTGAATATGGCATACCATATTTTAACCTAGAGTACCATATTAATTTGTTCAATATAATACAATAAAACAACTCAGAAGCCAATGAATATGCAGTCTTGCTTTCTGATGCGTCTGTTGTTTACAGCAATTGCTACTTTTTTTAGTGCACAGAGATAACATAATAAAGGATTACTATAAGCAGATACAGACACCTGTTCAGTTTTTCATCAGTACTGTTAGGTTCCTGAGAGCCTATCTGTTTATCTTTTCTTCTCAATTAATAGGTGCTACAATACTACAGCTACAATAGCCTTGAATAACGGAGTTTTCTCCCGCGAGAGCAGGGGGGGGGGGTTCACATTTGGGGGCTCTCCCTCAGCCCGGGGCCCCAGGCAATTGCCTAGGATGCCTACCCCCTTGCGACGCCCCTTCCTGTAAGAAGACAAGGAAGAAAACAGGTATTATCGGTTTCTTACTGTAATCCAGCAGAAGCTTATTACTTATATTCCGTAATATAATTAACAAAAATAGGAAACTAATATCATTCAAAGTTAATGAGTATTGCACATCTGTGACTTGAACGCATCTTCCCTCTAAAAATAATCTTAAAAGAGAAACCAATTGACCTATGAGTTAACTAATGAAATTGTCCACAGGTGGAAACGCTGGTGTATATTCATGAAGGGTTTTACACCAATTCACTATTTCAAACACTTTAAAAAATACACTTTTTTTTTTTTTTTTTTTTTTTTTTTTAAGACAAATTAAAGTTAAGATAACATGCGTCACCACACATACAGTTTATGATGAATATGCTTTGTGGATAATTTTTCATAAATTTGGTGGCTTGTTTTCTGACTTTTATTTGTGTTAAATATAGTTGCATATACAATATAATCAATCTAATGTAAAACCCTTGATGAATATACAGTGCATCCGGAAAGTATTCACAGCGCTTCACTTTTCCACATTTTGTTATGTTACAGCCTTATTCCAAAATTGATTAAATTCATTATTTTCCTCAAAATTCTACAAACAATACCCCATAATGACAACGTGAAAGAAGTTTGTTTGAAATCTTTGCAAATGTATTAAAAATAAAAAAGGACATGTACATAAGTATTCACAGCCTTTGCTCAATACTTTGTTGAAGCACCTTTGGCACCAATTACAGCCTCAAGTCTTTTTGAGTATGATGCTACAAGCTTGGCACACCTATTTTTGGGCAGTTTCTCCCATTCCTCTATGCAGGACCTCTCAAGCTCCATCAGGTTGGATGGGGAGCGTCGGTGCACAGCCATTTTCAGATCTCTCCATAGATGTTCAATCGGGTTCAAGTCCGGGCTCTGGCTGGGCCACTCAAGGACATTCACAGAGTTGTCCTGTAGCCACTCCTTTGTTATCTTGGCTGTGTGCTTAGGGTCGTTGTCCTGTTGGAAGATGAACCTTCACCCCAGTCTGAGGTCCAGAGCACTCTGGAGCAGGTTTTCATCAAGGATGTCTGTACATTGCTGCATTCATCTTTCCCTCGATCCTGACTAGTCTCCCAGTTCCTGCCACTGAAAAACATCCCCACAGCATGATGCTGCCACCACCATGCTTCACTGTAGGGATGGTATTGGCCAGGTGATGAGCGGTGCCTGGTTTCCTCCAGACACGAGTTCAATCTTTGTTTCATCAGACCAGAGAATTTTGTTTCTCATGGTCCGAGAGTCTTTCAGGTGCCTTTTGGCAAACTCCAGGCGGGCTGTCATGTGCCTTTTACTGAGGAGTGGCTTCCTTCTGGCCACTATACCATACAGGCCTGATTGGTGGAGTGCTGCAGAGATAGTTGTTCTTCTGGAAGGTTCTCCTCTCTCCACAGATAAATGCTGGAGCTCTGTCAGAGTGACCATCGGGTTCTTGGTCACCTCCATGACTAAGGCCCTTGTCCCCCGATCGCTCAGTTTGGCCGGGTGGCCAGCTCTAGGAAGAGTCCTGGTGGTTCCAAACTTCTTCCATTTACGGATGATGGAGGCCACTGTGCTCATTGGGACCTTCAATGCTGCAGAAATTTTTCTGTACCCTTCCCCAAATCTGTGCCTCGACAATTCCTTGGACTTCATGGCTTGGTTTGTGCTCTGATATGCACTGTTAACTGTAGGACCTTATATAGACAGGTGTGTGCCTTTCCAAATCATGTCCAATCAACTGCATTTACCACAGCTGGACTCCAATCAAGTTGTAGAAACATCTCAAGGATGATCAGTGGAAACAGGATGCAGCTGAGCTCAATTTTGAGTGTCATGGCAAAGGCTGTGAATACTTATGTACTTGTGCTTTTTTGTTTTTTTTGTCTTTAATACATTTGCAAGTACTAATTATGAATTGATTAGGCTAGCATTGATTATATAGGAATAATTATTGATTATGAATATGGCTTGTTTTGGGGATATTTGCATGCTGTTGTGGGGAAATCAATAAATTGTTGGACAATCTCAGGTGCTGTTAATGCCATTATGGTTTGATAGAAAATTGTGCTAATTGAACGCTGAGATGATGGTCCAAATCACCACTGCTATATTGTTGCATTTTCCCTGTGGCAACATTGTTAGACCTGTACTCTGCTGACAGTGCCACATTTCTGATAGTGGAAGAAGAAACTATTTCTGACTTCAGTAACAAACAATATTCCATTTCTGTCCAATCAGTTTCATCACTATAACTCTATCACACCGCTGTAACAAGTCTTTCCTTTCACGGAAGTCGACTTCTCATTGCTGCCATCTCCCAGCTCCTAACTAGTGACCTTGTGAGGTCTCCTAAGTATTGGTCGAGTTAGGAGTACTTTTAATGAATCTTCATGAACAGCTTTTACTCCCAAGAGTAAAAGTAGGAGCAAATTGACGTCCCTCAGATATTTCAGGCACTTAGGACTGATTTTTCACTCTCAGGTGCTTTATGAATACAGGACTAGGGTTATTACCAAAAGACTTAATACAGTCTTTTGATGCAGATCCTGTAAATACTTTTGTCAGAGTTTCTCCATTTCAGAGATCAAAAGCAAAATGAAAGCCTTAAGTGGTCAACCGAAAATAAACAAAAAGGAATTGAAATATAAAAGCATACCTGAACTGTACATTTACAAATCGGTCCTGCTAAAACAAAGAAAAAGTGGTGTATAATTCAAAATAAGCCAATTTTTTGATTTGTTTTTTGTGGTGTGCAGGTTTGTTACACAAAAAAGGGGGATTAATACTGATCAATAAGGTGTGTTTTTAATCAACTCCAGGGACCATTGACATTAGAGCATCAGTGATGGCAATATATGCATTTGTTCCACTTGCATTACAAATATTGGAATTCTAAGTAGAACAGTTTATGTAGCATTTACTGTGTTGGTTGTTTAAATAAAAAAAAAAAACACTGTAGACCTTAGTGTATGAAGCAGTATGAAATCAGTTTGGCTACCTTATAATTAAAATGTCTACATGAAGTTTTCAATATAGCTTTGTATAGTATATTAGCATTCTTTTTCTGTACACATTTTATACTTTTCAAATTACTAACTTCTGTAGTATTTTTTGCTATACTGCAAGACATTTGTAGAGCTATATATACACACACACACACATATATACATGTCAGTGCTTAGTTTGGTAAAACAAGGTTTTGATGTTAAGGTGTCGGTATATATTGTATTGCCTTTTATTTAAGATTGTGTGTGTGTCACGACCTAGTGGGTACTTAGGGGCGACAACGCTATACGACCACACCACCTCCTTTGTTGCATGAGGGAGGAGCTCGTCTACCCGATCCTCTCCCCGGGCAGGCTCAACAGTACCAAGACTCCCACACGGACAGGTAAGGAATAACCATTTAATGAAGCTTCAGACAGGGCATGAAGACGGTCCTGGATAGATTGTACAGAACTTATAAAAAGGTTACTATATAACACTTAGCTAAAACCACCTTTAAATCAGAGGGGCATTAAAAACTAAGTCCTACCCAAAAATATAACCAAGAAAGAATGAGAAGAAAAATAAATAAATACATAATCTTAAAACTACCATTTCTATCCAATTAGATTGCATACACAAAAGACACCAATAACTTTTACCTGCTTGCTTTCCGCGGATGCAATTAATACTAGGGGCACACGGGTAATTGGAATTAACTTATTTTCGTTTCTCTTCCCCCGCAGCCTGGCAGCGCGCCGTTGGCCAAAAGGACCCCAGCAGGCTAGGAAATAAACAAATTAGAGTAGCAAAACGTCAGGTAATATGAAAGCAATCAAGGTTCAATATTAATCTCTAGCCGCAACTTTAAGATCTAATCCAAAGTAATACTTTCTCCAGACACAGTTCAATATAGAGAATACCAGAGGAAAGGAATACCGAAGAGATCTATGAATCTTCGTCGTAACGCAGACCAAGTTCGAAATAAAGACCAGTCCCATAAAGTGCAACTCAGTGTGGCTTTTGATTTCCGTATTCAAAGTGAAAGAGCACTGAAATTTACGACAACCCTCCCGCGTACACAGTCAATCAAAACCCCCCGACTCAGCTGCTCAAAGCTCATACTGCCCATGCTCTGCTGCCAAGTCCCTGAGGTGCATCATCGCCGTCTCAAGGTTCAGGATCTCCGTTTGTAATCCACCAGGAAATAAACAGTTCATCTATCACCACAATAGTTTCCACAGGTCCCCTCCCTCTGTACTGATACTGGCCATATCACCAGCTGTGTCAGTCTGTATGGTCTCCCTACTGAACGATCCCTCCCAGCTTAAATACCGGGGCAGAGAACCAGGGCACAGGTGAAGGTGATTAGGAGAGAGCGCGGGCAGGTAAGTCCAGGTGAGAATGTGGCTAGCAGCGTGCACTGGGCAGGACAAACAATAAAGCAATTAAAAACCCAATAAACCAATTATACAAAGAAAGTGATACAACCAAAATAAGAAACAAAAAAAAAAAACATACTTCATAAGTATAAATAACAACCGTGGTAATGAAAATAAAGTACACACAACAATATAATTAAGTGAAAGAAATAATACAATAATCAACCAATTAGTGATAAATTGCCAATCACTCACCACCCGTGATACTTGTTTTCAGGTTAATGTTGGGATCATGACAGAGAGTGATGGCATTTTGAAAAATGAGAAAGTAAAAACTTGCCTCTTTATATTTATTCTGAAATTTTAAAAACAGACCTATTACATGCAGAATCCCAATTTACCAAATGGTCCATAACTTATTTTGCACTATGGTGGAGCTATTATGAATAAGGTGCCAGGATCTGAAATAATGTTCACATTACAGGCAGAGCATTTTGAGATACTTTAGTCTTTAATTTGTACCGAGGGAGATTACAGTACAGTGCGTAAGTATTTAGTTACAATAAAAGGAGGCATTAACATTTTTCACTTACAATAGAAATGTACAAAATGGCAATACCATGTAAAAAGATGTATACCTGTCCATTGTCCTTCTTTGGTATTATATGAGGTTTTGACAGTGAGGTGGAAAGGGTAATGGAGACAAGGGAAAAAGGATGTATACAAATCAAGAGCAATAAATATACAGGAGGTAGTTAGGTAGGTAAACTTGAGCAGATGAAAATTACCTGCATGCAAAACTTTACATTTTGTTACATTTCTTTAATATTGTACGGTGCCCTTAAAGAGCAAAGTGACATTTAATAAGACGTGGCATAATTTGAAAATACTTGGCAAAATTAAAAAAGGTGGCTAAATTAATAAAAGAGGTGGTCAAATTTAAATAGAAGCTGAAATTTAAAAAGGTAGTCAAATTTAAGAGGTGGTGAAATTAAAAAAGAGGTGGTAAAATAAAATATAAAATGGTGTTAACATTTTAAAACAGGTGATTAAAAAATGGTGGCAAATTTAAAAAAATAGGTGGTATGTATGGAAGTATGACTGTTTTCAGTTGGTTTGTTCTAAAATAAATAAATAAATAAATAAATATATTAAACTGGACCCATGTGAGTAGATAGTAGGGTTTTTTGGGCGCGGCCTATTTTGTTATGACGTAGGCCCTAAGCTTATTAATATTCCTACGTCATAATTGGGGGGCGTGATTTTAGAGTTATTTCCTTAATTATTCCTACGTCATATCCGTCAGAAAGTGTACACCCCTAAAACCCTGAACAACAAGGCCGCCCATAAAGACCCCCACCCCTCTGAAGGCAACGCCCCGAAACTCTCCTCTCTATTTAAGAATCCGCGCTGCTTTTAGGCAATACCTCTTTAATTCTCAGCATCTGAAACATCCCGCTTCTTCAACATGTCCAGCGATATCAACATGAAACCCCGCAAGAAACAATCCCGGGCAAGGGTTCCTGTACTCACCAATTTGAAGATTGAACGCTCCTGGGTGTTGTTCTGGGGGGGTCGACGGGGTTACCGCTTTAAAAGGGATCCCAGCTATGTTGGAGTGGAGCTTTATGCTTTGGGAGAGAAGGAGGGTACGTTGGAACCTTTTGAGACGGTGATTGAATACTCTTATGAGGACTGGTTGAAGGTGATGGCATGGAGAGACCAGGGGCTTGTGGATAAGACTCTAGAAGGCTTGCATGAGGTTCCAAGAGAAGGCGAAATGGAGTCTCCGACTCAGAGTTTTGAAAGGTGTGAATGGGAAAGCTTGCAGAACTACGGTACAGTGGTGAAGAGTCTATCTCTAACTACTGATCGTAAGGTTTTGTTTAGCAGTACCCTGATTACAAACCCTATTGACGGGGTTGTGGAGGATCCAGAAAAACAGGTTACTGAAATTATGTTTGACGCCGTGGACTGGCCGTTCTTGAAAGAGGTCATAAACTGTATAAATGATGGTTTTGACATCTTGACCAAATGTTCACAACTGGATTCTGTTAGAAGGAGAATATGCTGGATTATGGATTATATATCCCCCTTGAATGACGACGACGATGATAAAACAGACGACCTGTGGGGGTTTGGAGGGGGGTCTGACGGCTCAGGGTCTACTCTCTTCTAAGAGGGCGGTGTGTCGTGACGTAGTGAAGAGATAGGATAAAAGGCGCAACAATTCATTCATGGTTTAAAATTAAAGAGAATGTCTTACCCGAAAGCTGCGGACGTCGACAGGCTCTACAGGCCTCTTCAAACCCGGGATCAACCCTGGTTCTATTCCCCAGATTTTGTATACACTCCGGAACCCTCTGACTGCGGTTACCCTCCAAGACCTCAGACCCCGGTCCCTCAGGACGAAACAACATGCGGGGCGATGGATGTCCAAATGAGTCTCGTGGACCCCCAGCCTCTGGAGCTCCTGGAGGGCCTCGATTTTGCCGAACTGTCTACCGTCTGTGCGTCTCAGGAGGGGGTCAGTCCAATGGATGTAGAAACACCCCACAAACCACCAGGCGACCCAATGAGCATCGGACTGTCTCGGGGGCGTGATGAAGACGCAGGATTTATGCCCGGGGTATGTGACCAAGTAAGCAGAGTGGTTAAAAGCACCCTGGTGTATATTCTGAGTGCTCTCATCGACCGAGCTCTGAAAGAAGTCTGTCGGGGGTGTGAAGTGAATCACCCCAGTCAGTTGAGACACAGTTGTTTGTTTGAACCAGACCGTTACTATTTCCTGTTCTATTTCAACGTGTTTTACAGAAGACTGAACAAACCGTGGCTGAAACCGGCACTAATCAAGGCTCTGTCTTACTCCCACATACATGTCACTGCGGGACAAGTCCAGAAAATCATAGATGAGATTTTGCTGGAGCTGAAAAAGGAGCCGTTTATAATAGAGAAACTTGGGCAGCTGCTCAATGACCTGGATGAGCCAAGTAGAAAAACCGCTGGCAAGCTAAAAGCTTATTTCTTCCGTAAAGAAGTTAAAGCTGGGGGCAGCGACGAAGAATTCGACATCTACGCCACTGATTCAGACTCTGACCTGAACTAAGGGACTTTGAACATGGGGAATGTTCTGGACTGCTGCTGCAACTGGTTCTGCCATCAACACTCTGCAGCTAACCTGAGAGCGCTATTACACCATGTGCTTGACAGAAAAGTAGCCAACGCGAGCCTTTTCTCTACAGATTTAACCATCGATGAGGATCAACTTTCAAACCTGGAAAAGTTAATGGTTGCTGTAACAAAGACCGGGGGGTACGAACACTGGGATGAAGCGCTCAAGGGGGCCAAGAATGATATTAGGCCCTTTCATCAACATCTGTATGACCTTTTACTGAGCATGTTTAATACCCCTCTGTTTACTTTTAAAATAGGTCATATTGTTGTTTTATTTACATATGTAACGGAGGTGTGTCCCTACAAGATAAAGAAACAGGTATTTGTTGATATAGATCAAGTAACCAATCATATGATTTCTTTTTGTCTGGACCGTAGAAAAAATTGTTGTGTATGTTATACTTTTCTCAAATGTCTAAAAAGGGGTATCTGCTCTCCTGAAGTTGAATAAAAAACCTTGTATAAAAACTTTGGCGCATAGTGTGGGTCTGTGTGTTTATTTGGCAGAATGACTCGGCAAGCTCCCCAAATGCATGAACTATACTACAACCCAGCCAAGATTGGGGGTTTGGCGGGTAAGAAGGGTTTTCAAAGAGGACTCGCTGAGGCTGGTGTGAAGGTTAATGATGTGGTTGTTTCAGAATGGTTACGGGAACAAGACGCCTATACCTTACATAAACCTCTCAGGATTAACTTTAAAAGAAACCGCGTATATGCAACTGACATAGACTCACAATGGCAAATGGATCTAGTCGATATGTCAAATTTATCAAAACATAACAATGGTCACAAATTTATGTTGATGTGTATCGATGTGTTATCAAAATATGCCTGGGCTCGCATTCTACATAATAAAACAGGTCGGGCGGTGACAAGAGCCTTTGAGGATATATTGTCCCAGGGCCGATGTCCTAAAAAACTGCAGACTGATAAAGGAAAAGAGTTTCTCAACAGAGAATTTCAGAATCTACTGAAGAGACACAAAATACATCATTTCACCACCGGTAATGAGCTTAAGGCATCGGTGGTGGAGAGGTTTAACCGCACCATAAAGACCAAAATGTGGAGATATTTTACAGCGGTCAACACGTTCAAGTATTTTGATAAAGTTCAGGATTTTATCGATGCTTACAACCAAGGGTATCACGCCAGTATTAAAATGAAGCCTATAGATGTTGATCAAAGTAATTCTTTTAAGGTCTATAAAAAATTATACGGCCCATTTATTAAGAAGGGGAAAACTACTTATAAGTTCAACATCGGCGATGTGGTTCGCGTTTCAAAGCTAAGGAGTACTTTTGCCAAAGGTTATGAACAAACATTTTCTGACGAATATTTTACAGTTACCGAACAGGTGGCTAGAGACCCCCCCGTGTACCGGTTAAAAGACTATGACGGGGAGGATATAGAAGGAACGTTTTACGAAGCCGAGTTACAAAAAATTATTGTGGGTAAAGACATTGTATACAGAGTTGAAAAGATATTAGCTGAGAAAACCCAGAACCGGAAAAAATATGTGTTGGTGAAATGGCTTGGATGGCCTGAAAAGTTCAATAGTTGGGTCCCGGAACAACAGGTTTGTGATATTCAAGCCTTATAACAACATGCCCGCGGGTGTGGTGGTGTCATTACTTTCGATACTCAAGATGGAATCAGGAGGCTTCTACGTGACTCTACCCAGTAACGCCTCTCTCGATATATACCCTAAAAATGAAATATCCAGTTACACGGTACAATTTGGAAAATCTATAGATCTAAGGGGTTCGTGGGAAGTGGGGTTGGCGGAAATACAGTATCCTTACACTTGGGCTGTTTTACAAGATAAGGATGCCACCTTCGCCATTTTTGATGATGTTAAAAAGAGTCAATGGACATTCACGATACAAGGAGGTTATTATGACAATGTGGATACAATATTAGATGAGATGCATAAACAGTTCTCAGAAGGCACCCCCAACATCAAGCTATATTACAACCCTATTAAAAACAGAGTGTACAAGGTGTCAAAACCTTGTATTAGCATTCAAACCAACGGACAACTGGGTCGTATATTAGGGTTCTATTCTGACACAGAGAGCAGGTTCTCAGAAGTGGTGGCACCCTTCCCGGCTGACATCAGGGGCGGCTTTTACACTCTTTATGTGTATACGGATATCATAACACACCAGAGGGTCGGGGATAGCTATGTCCCCCTTTTGAGAAATGTACTTATTAAAGGTAAAAGCAATGACATGGTCACAATTACTTATGACAAGCCACACTACGTACCAGTCTCAAAGACCCACTTTGACAACATCACGATCGTAGTAAAATCGGATCAGATTTTATCGGTATCAGATTTTTCAGAAAAATGCCAAACCTCATACACCTTACCGACTCTGTAACCTTTCTCCACCGCCTTGTCAAGCTCAATGCTACACCAGACACCCGTCAGCGCTCTCTCGTCATCACTGTGCAGACAAGAGGTATTTTGATTTTCAGTTTCCACACACGTTCTACACAGAGGGAACATCAATTTTCCCGAACACCTGTAAGGCAGCACGGGTAAGAACAGCTCGCGAGGAGGGTACATGGTGACTTTGATCAAACCAAAGTAATGTCCGATTTCGAGAAAGTCACGATAAACAATGGTTGGATGCCCCACCGGGTACATTTTGGTCTTGTTGACATAAGGGTACAGACTGGTGAAATCATAGTAATCTACTCTCTCACCCTCCTTTACCTCATAATGTAAACAGAGGGCGTTGGTACGACCCCCAAATAACGCATCCCTGGGCTCTAGACGTTCAGGAAAGTCCAAGGTTTCCATAAACCGTTGTACCCCCACATCCTGTTGCTTCAGGGTCGTCCACGCGTGTTCCCAAATCACCTGCACATTCAAACCATAGGTGTTTTTTAAAGTTTCAATTCGTTCCTGGAAATCATAGTACATGTCACCGCAGAGTTTTTGTGTTACAGGGTTAAAGGTGTTTGGGTCGAAGCACTGAGGACAGCCATGGTAAATACAACCAGCAAACTCATAAGCGGTACGCTGCCCGGACACGTCGCTAAAACCGTCTAAGTAGTAAGGACCCATTTTGACTTCCCCTTGATTTAAAGCATGTCTGATGAAGATGTTATCCCGGGCACTCAGATATTCCAGCCACTGTATGGAGACAGTCGAAAAGTTCTTTTGTCTAGCACGATAGTTGTCAGAAGTGGTGACCGCTATAGTGTTTTTCTGCAAGAAATTGGATCGATACATTTTCATGCAGAGAGACGCTATGGTCACACTTTGCAAAGGGTCGAGACCCGATGTGTTGATAACCTCGGCGCGGAAACGCAAACAGGCTTCTTTAAGGATCACCACATCATTTTTACAATAAGCGGCCATCTCTTCGCGGAAATCAAAAACACCTCCCTTAACCGCATTGTACCATTTAAAGAATTCCTCCCTCTCATGAGACATCATAGTATCAACCCCATAATAAGAGGCGGGCGGGTAGGACCCTCGATAATTTTGAGTGTCCTTAGTATTAAAAAAATGGCAGAACCAACCTTTCTTCTGAGCCTCAAAACCCAGAGCTTTAGGCAAAGCGCTCAATTTCATGGGGAGGAAATTTAACGAGTCTATGTAACGTTGGTTGAAAGCTTCGTCGGTGAAACACATGATCTTGCTACCCTGAGCTATTATTTTTGGGGTCACCCCATTTTCCACCAGATACTTCATCAAAATGTAAGAATCATAACCCTTAGCATTGTGGGCAATAAATGTGTAATTGAGGTATTTTGGACCGCGATACCGCGTAAAGAAATCCCTGACACAACTCTCACCGCTAGCTGACCACTCACAATCCGCCATGTCAATACAGTGTATATAATTAGCAACATGGACCCCGTTTTCTTGCCGGCATTCAAAATCAAAAAAGACATACCGGTTGTGCGGCGGCTCCTTTTTAACCGGCTGAATAAAGCACTGGTGTTCAGACCCCGGGGTTAAATCAGCATTACAGATCCTACATCTCGGCTCCAGACATTTGTGTGGTTTAGCCTCATGAAAACGGTACTGGAGGCAACATTGCGGGCAATATTTAGTTTGATCACAATAACTCCGTTTTTTAACCCCCTCAGCAGCGGCCCTCTGTACCTTATGTTCGGAAAAACAGAACGCGGAGAGACAAATCCTTAAGCAATCTTTACATCGGATGGTAGGGGCCAAACCCTTACGACATTGCGGATTGAAACAGACGTTACAGTAACCGTCACAGCGGTGCTTAAGCTTATCATTGAAGGCCTTATAACACCAATGACAAACATACGAACAACCCAAAAAAGCCGTCAAACTCTTTATTCCAAAGTAATGACTATCACTTAGGAAGAGAAACAGTGTCTGTGTATGGGTTTCAGGATGTGTCTGAAATTTCACAAATACTTCCTTTACCTCACAACGGTACCACACAACAATTTTTAAAGACAACAACTCCTCAAACCTGGTAATGTCTGAAAAGGCAACCATCTGTTGAGAGTTTAAGCCGGCCCTCTGATGAAGCATTAAAGCCTCTTGCATAGCTTGGGGTTCAGGCATGTCGGGGGTGAGTAGTTTTATTAAACTGTAAGCAAAACAGAGCTTATTGTCCCCATTGGAACTCACCACTAATTGCCTGAGCTTGTTCCTAATTATGTCGTTCTTCAAGCATTTCGACAGTCTTCTAAGTGCCCCACCCTCAGGGTTACGAACCACATTCATTACCAGAGACAGACTTTCATCAGCTAAGATGGATGCGTTACTTTGCAATAACGCTTCGATTTTAGCCAGAAATTCATCAACATCTAAATTATCTCCACTCAGCATTACAGATAGGTTGCTAAACAAATCATCCCCTCTGAGTTCTAACTGTACAACATCGCGAGGTCTGACCCTTTCAGCAACCTGTTCAAGCATGTTTTGCAAGGCCTCGTGTATGTTGACAAATATTTCTGCATAATTGTCACAATTTAAAAGTTCTGCAAAATTAAAGCGCTGAATCATTTCAAAATTGTTATAGGCCGGTCTATCTATAATCACGGGATCACTGGTACTCTTGGACACATCATCATTTTGAACAAAGCCTTCAACCCCTACATTCTCACAGAGCATGTCATCCACAGCCTTATCAGTCTCAGAACCCTCCACATTCCGAACACCCCCACCGCTGACATCTACAAAACCCCCTTTTTGAGGAGGCTCATTTAAAGCCTGTAAAAGTCCTTCAAAGATATCCACCCGGTTAATGTCAAGACCCTCCTCTATAGTGACGGCTGCTTCTGCCGCCGTACTGTGTTCTAATGGTCTCAAATCATTTATAATAGGGGCAGAATTTGGTCGGGGTAGCGTCTCCAAAGCCTCCACCATTTCAAACAAATCGGGGTGAACTAGGGGTTGAACCTCTATAAGCTCTACCGTTGGGAGGTGGTTATTTAGATCATTGACCATCTGTAACAGGTCGGGGTTCACCGGTAAGTCTGTTAATTCACATTCTATCGGGGGTGATTGGGGGTTATTTAAATCATTTATCATTTGTAATAGTTCCTGGTTCATTGGGACATCAGAGGAGTTCACAACAGGGCCGGGGATGTTCTCTCGGGAAGGTCTTTTTGGGGCCCTAACTTGATCATAATCCTTTAGTTTGTGAGTTCTTTTACCAAGTCCGGACATTTTTTTTATTTTTTATTTTTCCAACAACCCACAATAGTAAGGCGTTATGTGTCTATTAAAACATTAAATACGGTACAATTCGTTAGTAAGGGTATTAATAAGGGTGTTTTGGCTCTCTATCACAAGGTTTTGTCCCACTAACACAATTCTTTGATTTAGTAACAAAGTACGTAGCAACTCATGCCGACCTTCAGGAAGTAGCTCCGGGGGATGGTGTCCTGGCACAGCTTCAAAGGAGGGTCGCTCCGGTAAATCTCGATCGAAGGAGGCCAGGAGCGAGCGTATACTCACGGACGGAGACCAGGAAGGCCTTTGCGGTGACACCCTGGCCAATCGCTGTGTACTGTTCAGCGTTTCTGTAGCCAAGAAACGGGGATGGGGGGACGATGTTGAAACCAGTCCGTCGTTGGGTGGTGTGTCAACCCTGACTGACGGCGACCCCTGAGGTTGTTGGTTGCCTGTATTTGTTCCGACCGACAATGCGGCGGGCTGAATCTGGATTGTTGAATTACCCCCAGAAGGCTGTGGCCTGAGTAGATGTTGGGGGGTCTCCAAGACCACCGTGGGGGATCCTCTCGGTGATCTCTCCGGGGAAGATGTTTGATCCCACTTAGACGGGGTAATTGTCCTCAATAGCTCATCCACAGAATGACTATCCCAAGAGTCTTGGGAAGAATAAAAATATACATTACATTTACATCTTTAAACGGCGACAGAAATCAAACTTAAAACAACATGTCCAGGACCTTCAAAACCTTTAGCTTTTTTAGACCTTTGAAAATAGGCTTAGACATTCACTACAACGCCTTATTATTTACAAACAATATATTTATTAGGACTTGATAATAAATGTAAAACAGAGAAGCCTCTGTAAATAAACTGTTTCTTAAATGTAATATTGTTAATAAAACACTTTTTATACACACACACACCACATTTCATTTTTAAACGAACCTTCCAAGTGTAAACGCTTCCTGATCCCGGGACTTCCTGTTTCACAAACGTTTTCACGATCTGTTTAAATATTAAATACAATGAACACCTTCAAGCCTTTTCCTACAACCACTTTAAAACAGAAGTATAATTGCGGGAGATAAGACAAACAACTTACTAAAACCTTTCGGACAGCTTTACTTCCTAACCAGACGGTCGGGCAATCGGTCATTTCTAAACACATGCCCCAGAAACAAGCCTAGACCTGTCCGGACTTCTAAAGATCTTTCCCAGAACCCCCAAGACCTACAGGAAATGGACACCCCTCGCTTAAATATTAGCCCTCAACGGGCAAACAAAACCCTTTTAAAAACATTAAAGTTTGAAAGATCTTACTTACCTCCAAAGAATAATCGTTTCTTATGTTTTTCAGATGGTTTAGCTTTTTGCACTTCTGTGAAGGTAAGAGACATGTTTAACCTTTAACCACCCCTCTTTATAAAAAGCTTTAACCTCTTACAAGCGGCATATATATACTCACCGCTATCAGATACAGGGGCTGACGGCCTTTCAGATTCTTGAAAGGTTACGGTTCTCGAAGGTAAAACGAAACAATCCCTCGATGTGGAAGGCCTTTCGTTGTCTCGAACCACGTTTCTTAATACTGTTAGAAAGGATATTTTTTTAAATTAACAAAACGGGGCCTCAAACATCTTACAGAAACGTTATACAAACAAACAGGGGTTTAGTTCTTACCCGGTCGGCAGACAGCCTGTCGAGGGACAACCACTTCTCTTGGTTGATCCTCGGAGACATTAATCACAGGCCTTTCGATAGTTTCTGTGTAATTAAAGAGACCGCCATTAATATATATTAAAACGTTTTCATAACTCTAATGAGCCGCTTCAAAACACAACCACACACCCATACATAAGAACCCTTGAGCGCAAACACAAAAATCTTACCGTCGTTGTTCCAGATGATCTCCTCAGCGTTGGGAATTAACTCCTGTTGACTGGCTGAAAAATAATTTTACAGAACTTAAAACAGATGTTATAACCTTATTTACAATACATGCCCACGCTCTGAGTCAATGAAAATAATCTGAAGACTTACCTAAAAACTCGTTTAAATCGAAGTCGTTGATGTTGTTTCCGGACATTGTTGATCTTTAGGCTTAAATCGAAAGGTCAGTATGAGTCTGTCGAGCTGAAGACCAGACCTTCATACTTATACTGATGGCCAGCTGCCGGATCTGCTTGTAAGGCATTGTTCTGGGCTGGCCTTTGTGCCATCCTGTTACTAATTAACATATCAAAAACAACCAATAAAATGACCCTGCATCAATTTCAAATAGAAACCAAGATGGCGACGATCTCTCTCCTCTCTAAACTTTTATTAGAACCTTTTGGTCTCTCAAAAAAACATTTTTAAGCATCAAGACCTATGGTCAATAAACACTAAGAATATTTCAGGCCTTTATACGCGCTAAAAAACAATCTGAGCCAAGAAAATAACTATAAAGATCTAAAATAAGTAGCGCTTTTACAGTGATTTTTTTTTTTTTTTTTTTTTTAATAGCGATGCTTTGTTTGGTATTAAACAAGTCACAAACTACTCAGAACAGCGTTTATCCCGCAAAAGAGATATTTGGGTTTATTTTACAAAGCTTATAAATTATATAGTTTAAAAGTATTCTGAATGTTTTGAGACCACACGCCATACCGTCGTTTGTCTGAGCCCACCCCCGCCCCCCATGGTGTGAGTGATTTAGCCTTGAGTGTTGTGATCTATTTAGCATTGAGTGATCAGTTGTTTTTTAAATGATTCCTTATCATCAGGGATTGAGACTGCTAAAATATCTTAAAAACATATCCTTATCTTAAGTCTAACTCTTATGAGCTTTAAGAACCTAGAATGTATTTAAGTAAAACGAATGAACACATTATGTGTGAGATAAAATATAACCACCGCTTGCTTTTTTTTTTTTTTTTTTTTTTTTTTTAATAGCGATGCTTTGTTTGGTATTAAACAAGTCACAAACTACTCAGAACAGCGTTTATCCCCGCAAAAGAGATATTTGGGTTTATTTTACAAAGCTTATAAATTATATAGTTTAAAAGTATTCTGAATGTTTTGATAACACAAGCCATACCGACGTTTGTCTGACCCCACCCCCGCCCCCATGGTGTGAGTGATTTAGCCTTGAGTGATCAGTTGTTTTTATTTTTTAAATGATGCCTTATCATCAGGGATTGAGACTGCTAAAATACCTTAAAAACATATCCTTATCTTAAGTCTAACTCTTATGAGCTTTAAGAACCTAGAATGTATTTAAGTAAAACGAATGAACACATTATGTGTGAGATAAAATATAACCACAGCTTTTTTTTTTTTTTTTTTTTTTTTTTTTACAAAAACAATTAACCTATACCCACAAACACCCACACACACACACACACACACCCTCTTTTTTTTAATTTTATTTTTAATTAAATTTGAGGGGAGAGACAGAGCCATATACCTTGGGGTTAACATAAGTACCCTATGCATAACAGGAATTGCTAGGACCTGTGACCATTACAGACAACAGAACTTGTTGATCTTATAAAATGATTGGGCGAGAGAGAGAGATATAGAGACAGACAGAGACAGAGCCAGTGTGAATATGATAAACGCACTATTCAAAATGGCATTGTTAAGACCTGGGACCATTACAGACAACAGAACTTTTTGATCTTATAAAATGCTTGGGCGAGAGAGACAGAGAGAGAGACAGACAGAGACAGAGACAGAGACAGTGTGAATATGATAAACGCCAATGGCATTGTTAAGACCTGGGCCCCTTACATGTATATTTAAAAAAGACCCCCAACCGCTACAGGAAGAGCCGACCCATTCACACTCTACAGTTGACCAACAAGAACAACAAGAACAACCGGTTATGGGCGGCCTTGTTGTTCAGGGTTTTAGGGGTGTACACTTTCTGACGGATATGACGTAGGAATAATTAAGGAAATAACTCTAAAATCACGCCCCCCAATTATGACGTAGGAATATTAATAAGCTTAGGGCCTACGTCATAACAAAATAGGCCGCGCCCAAAAAACCCTACTATCTACTCATGTGGCACTTTAAATATCTCATTAGGCATTTCACATGGACAAGCTGATATTCCAGAAGGTCTAAATCTGTGCTGGTTGCAGAGGAGCTTGCATTCATTTAAATCATTTTGGAGGAGGTCAACAAAAGCAAAGCACAGCAAACACTTATGTTCATCGTCTAAGAGCTCCATCCAAAACTGGGTTCTAAAGATATAATTAAGACATTTAGTTATCCAACATAACTAACTTGTATGCCACATTGTTTTAATCAGATTATGTACTGTATGAGGTATTTAAATGTTTGTAAATTACATGCAAAGTTTAATTTAAAAGTCAATAACAAAAGGGCAATCTACAGTTCATATAAATGCATTTATGCATTTTAATAACAAGTGGATGCACAATTATTGTACAATGCAATAATCTTTATCTGTCGAAATACAACAATCGGAAAACAAGGGAAGCACGTCAATTAGTCCTTGGTCATTTGCTCCCCACGACAATTTGTCAAACGACAATTGGTCACCTCGACAATTCTCTCACACAACAATTGGTTCTGGTGACAATTCACCCCCATGATAATTGGTAAACTCCATGAAATCAGGCAGATCTTTGCTTCCACATATCACTATGACACACATCAGGTGAAAAATCACATATTATGCAGGCAAACTGGACACAGTTTCTGGTGCTTGTCAATCTAAAAGATTGATTCAGTGGATGCACAATTTTCAATTTGTGTACCTGCTAGAAATATGGAAATAAACTGTTTCTGCCACTGATGTAGGAGTTTCTTATGTGAATGCAAGTCTCCTGTTGTGATGCCCAAATTCATAAATAACATCTCCATAAAATAAACCATGCTATGGTTCATTTTAGTGACACAATCTTCTGGTCTGACATCAATGGTACAGACACCCCACTCAGGAATTTCCACCTGTTATTAAAAAAACAAATGTCCCAAAGGCACTGGATATATCATTATGCAAGCCTAAGCAGATACTTCTTATATCTTTTTATTAGTACTATTATAATGATATATATTGTTATATTATTTCTTAATGTATTGTATGATGTATTATTACAATGCCAGTTGACTGCTGAATGAAGGTCTCCCCATATCATTGGGGGAAATGGTTATGAACAACCACTCCTGTACTATTGGAGAAGCCAAATCTACCCCAGTTGCTCTTCTTTGAATTGATTCCAGAGCAGAAATATATAATTTGTTAGGCTGCAACCAAAACTGAACACAGTATGCTTAAAGGGATCTGTTTAGCACAACTTGATATGATTAAATCTTAAACTTTTAACTCTATTGCCTAACATTTTGTTTGCCTATTTTATCACATCATTGTTTTCCTGTAGGCAATGCAAGGAAAAGTAATTTATTATTATTATTATTATTATTATTATTATTATTATTATTATTATTATTATTATTATTATTATTATTATTATTATTCATTTCTTGACAAAACACAAGAGCAATACAAAGTGCAAAAATACAGTACAGTTCAAAGCATAATACAATTTACAAATTCCAATTTTCACACTTGTATAGGAAATATACAGTAAACAATACAAGTCCTATATGGTGGCCCTGAAGTGCAACTGCTGAAAAAATAAAGCAGTGGCTACGAGATTTGAAGTGCTGAAAAAATAAAACAGCAGCTGCGAGATTTGCAGCGTCTGCGAGATTTGGAAGTGCTGAAAAAATAAAGCAGCGGCTGCGATATTTGCAGTGGTTGTGAGATTTGGAAGTGCTGAAAAAATAAAGCAGCTGCTGCAGCATTTTCAGAAGCAATTACGGAAAGGGAGGGTACATTGTAAAATATATTTGACTGATGTCATTGGACAGCAAGCAAGTCACGTCGGCCGAGCCTGCTTCTCCGGAAAAGTCAACAGATTTTGAGAAAGGGGCGCCAACTGCGCAGTGCACAAAGTATTCATATTAATATTGTTGTGATCTCCTGCTCTCTATCTACTTTGTGGATTACATTGAATCAGTGCACTTTTACAGGATAATAAACTACTAGATTACAAGTAGAGTCTGAACAGTGTTTGTGTTTTGAGTAATCACCGGAAGGAGGTCAGGGATTCTGCTGTCTTCAATTGGAAGGACGTTCCACCACGTAGGGGCCAGTGATGAGAAGGAACGAGCTTTGGAGGAAGGGATGTAGAGAGGAGGTATGGTTAGTCTTCTGGCACCAGAAGAACGCGGTGGTCTGGAGGGGATGTATGGAGAGATGAGGGACTGAAGGTAGCACGGGGCAGTCTGGTCTAGACAACGGTAGGTAAGGGTCAATCTCTTGAACTGAATGCATACCGGGATCAGGAGCCAGTGGAGGGAGCAGAGCAGTGGAGTAGCTTGTGCGAATCGGGGCAGAGAGAATACCAGATGAGCCGCAGAGTTCTGGATGAGCTGGAGTGGGTGGGTGGTAGTTGCAGGCAGGCCGGTCAGGAGAGAGTTGCAGTAGTCCAGGTGGGAGAGGAACAGTGACTGGACGAGCAGTTAAGTCAAGTAGTTGGTGAGGAAGGGTC
Source organism: Amia ocellicauda (assembly GCF_036373705.1). Classification (NCBI taxonomy): domain Eukaryota; kingdom Metazoa; phylum Chordata; class Actinopteri; order Amiiformes; family Amiidae; genus Amia; species Amia ocellicauda. Next base: position 34,365,460 of record NC_089859.1, on the reverse strand, counting down.
GGATTTGGCGTATGTTGCTGAGGAAGAATCTGCAGGTGCGTGTCAGTGTGGTGATATGCTGGGTGTAGGAGAGCGCAGGATCGAGGGTGACTCCAAGGTTCTTGGCGGAAGAAGATGGAGAGAGTGTTGTAGATTCCAAGGGAATTGAGTTGGGGAGGTCAGCAGAAGGTTAGGAGGAGTGGGGGAAAAAGAGGGGATCTGATTTCAAGAGGATGACAGAAGTCAATAAAAAATGCATTTGCACCTGCCACTAGGGGTTGAATGACCTCAGATTTTTTGAAGTCAACAGTTATGTGATTAAAGTTGACTAATCGCTGATGACATCATTAATAAAAACACAAGAGATGGGAATGCTTGCAACATGTCACAATTTGCAATTTATTTGCAAAAAAATATACAGATGCTGAGAGACAGCTCATAACATGCCTACTCACTCACAGTCCTGCTCAGTCACAGTTTTTGCTTTTCGATCCTGGTTTGCGCGTAAGAAGATGAGGTCATCGACATGGGCTGGATGGAGGCTCACCCGCTGTCAGGTGATGATATTCCCAGCCAGTGAAAAAATTATCTCGCTTTGGTGCTGGTAGCTGGGACAGCAGCTTTTGCAAATCTTGGCCAAACAGGGGAAATTTGTCCTGGTTGCGGGCCCACCACTGCAGGGGGTTCTTCATGGTGGGAATATGTGGTGTTAATAAATATTCACGGACTTCTTCGACTGCTGTGGAGTGGTGTCCCATTTTCCTCCCACTGTGATAGTGTTGCCCAAAAATCTTGCTCAAGTCGGGCCTTTTTCACAGTTACTGGCTCACCTTCGTTATCAACTGTGTCCTCACTGTGTACATCCTAACCTAGGATGAAAATTATGTAGGCTATAAATTCGCCACATCTGCGCATATTAACAACAACAACAGATCAGCATTTTAAATCAATTATGCAACGCATAGCGCTGTGCGATATGACGATATATATCGTGTGACGATAGAAAAACATCTATCGTTTCAAATTATGCTCTATCGTTTATTTCGTTGGGTCTTTATGGCAGTATTTTTCGTCATTAGGACAATTTACGTTCTCCACAGTTCCCTCACATGCCGAATGCAGGTAGAAATGTCCATCAGAAACACAAACAGACTTGGAGGATTGTGAACTGACACAGAATAACCAACATGACCAAGAGATACTTTAATGCCCAAGCGCACACGTTCCGCCCTGCTCTCGTCGCCGGGCTGAAGTTGATCTGCAAGCACCCCCGACAATATGCGATCGCACCCACATCCCCGCTAATTTAGATTGTTATAATGTGTATAACATTAAAGAATAAAGTTCATTTGCATTTCAATAAATTGGAAAGCAATGCAAACATGCAGAAAGTTTCATTTTCTTTTTATTAAGATGTTGTAGTGGTACAACAGTTATAATAATAATAATAATAATAATAATAATAATAATAATAATAATAATAATAATAACTATTTTGTATTAACACGTGCTGTACAGGTGAGCAGAATCGAAACGCGACAGTCAGAGGAGAAATGTCCCTGTCTAGCAGATGCTAATTGCGCCACTATAAACCCGGCTGTGTTAAATCTACCTGAATCATTTTACAGCGCATGTGTTGCGTGATTACTGTTACTTGTGTTATTGTTGTTATGTGACAGTAAATAATACTGTATATATATATATATATATATATATATATATATACACTCACCTAAAGGATTATTAGGAACACCTGTTCAATTTCTCATTAATGCAATTATCTAATCAACCAATCACATGGCAGTTGCTTCAATGCATTTAGGGGTGTGGTCCTGGTCAAGACAATCTCCTGAACTCCAAACTGAATGTCTGAATGGGAAAGAAAGGTGATTTAAGCAATTTTGAGCGTGGCATGGTTGTTGGTGCCAGACGGGCCGGGCTGAGTATTTCACAATCTGCTCAGTTACTGGGATTTTCACGCACAACCATTTCTAGGGTTTACAAAGAATGGTGTGAAAAGGGAAAAACATCCAGTATGCGGCAGTCCTGTGGGCGAAAATGCCTTGTTGATGCTAGAGGTCAGAGGAGAATGGGCCGACTGATTCAAGCTGATAGAAGAGCAACTTTGACTGAAATAACCACTCGTTACAACCGAGGTATGCAGCAAAGCATTTGTGAAGCCACAACACGTACAACCTTGAGGCGGATGGGCTACAACAGCAGAAGACCCCACCGGGTACCACTCATCTCCACTACAAATAGGAAAAAGAGGCTACAATGTGCACAAGCTCACCAAAATTGGACAGTTGAAGACTGGAAAAATGTTGCCTGGTCTGATGAGTCTCGAATTCTGTTGAGACATTCAGATGGTAGAGTCAGAATTTGGCGTAAACAGAATGAGAACATGGATCCATCATGCCTTGTTACCACTGTGCAGGCTGGTGGTGGTGGTGTAATGGTGTGGGGGAAGTTTTCTTGGCACACTTTAGGCCCCTTAGTGCCAACTGGGCATCGTTTAAATGCCACGGCCTACCTGAGCATTGTTTCTGACCATGTCCATCCCTTTATGACCACCATGTACCCATCCTCTGATGGCTACTTCCAGCAGGATAATGCACCATGTCACAAAGGTCGAATCATTTCAAATTGGTTTCTTGAACATGACAATGAATTCACTGTACTAAACTGGCCCCCACAGTCACCAGATCTCAACCCAATAGAGCATCTTTGGGATGTGGTGGAACGGGAGCTTCGTGCCCTGGATGTGCATCCCACAAATCTCCATCAACTGCAAGATGCTATCCTATCAATATGGGCCAACATTTCTAAAGAATGCTTTCAGCACCTTGTTGAATAAATGCCACGTAGAATGAAGGCAGTTCTGAAGGCGAAAGGGGGTCAAACACAGTATTAGTATGGTGTTCCTAATAATCCTTTAGGTGAGTGTAAATCCCCCAATGTTACCCTTTGTTAATATTGAATACAAATTAAAGTAATTTCCATATAACATTTATTAACAATAACATTTATTTTTGTTGGATGTGGTTTTCTTCAAGATAAAATTGAGGAACCATAAAAATAAAATACCTTGATAATTTATGGAAAATAAAATGTTAAAACATCAAATGAATCTCTTGCATGCCTCTTCATAAGGCTCACACACAAACATGCACATTCACTTTATTACTAAAATCACAATTTACTTTTACTTTTGGTACTTGAGTACTCTTTTACTCAGGTACTGTTTGAATGGGAGACTTTTTACTTTTACTGGAGTAAGTTTTTGATAGAATATTTTTACTTTTACTCAAGTATGACTTCCGACTACTTTTTACACCTCTGCACAGTCTCCAAAGTACTCATGTGATCAGACCAACTAGACAAGTATATTACTAAGTCATCTAAATAAGCGGTACATTTAGGTACATATGACAGCACAGTATTATCAAGGTGCTGGAAGATAGCAGGGGCATTACACTTCCCTTAAGCCATGACTTACTGAAGGAAACTATCCAGCATAATGAAGGCAGAAATCTCTGAAGCACAGGCCATGAGAGGAACTTGCCAATAACCCTTCAATAAATCAAGTTTACTGACACACAAGGCAGCACCAATAGTGTCCACACAGTCATCGATACGGGGCAATGGGAAAGAGTCTGGCACCATAACAACATTGACTTTGTGGTAATCTGTGCAGACCCTGAAAGTATTGTCTGGTTTGGGAATCTACAAACAGGGGGAACTCCAAGGGCTAGAGCTATGAGTTGCTAGGCTGTTCTCTAACAAGTAGGCAACCTCCTGCTTCATAACTTGACATTTTTTCATGTTAACATGGTAGGCATGTCTTTTAATTGGGACCACATCTCTGACCTCTATATCATGTTGTAACACAGACGTATGTGTGGGTACGTCTGAAAACAACCTAGGGAAGTCATGAATTAAACTCATGATGGCAGCTTGCTGGTCATCATCCATATGATTCAAATGTAATGGCAAGGAGTGCAGCATCTCAGAGTTGCATAATCTAGCAGACTGCTGGGTTAAATGGCTCAACACAAAATCCTCCTCCTCGATGTCATCATTAACAATGGAAATGTTAATTACTGGGGCAACAGCTAGAACGTGCACATCTGTGGCAAAATATAACTTCAGTGTTATAACCTGAAATGGTGTCTACGTTCAGGAGTCTGAACCACATAATCCATGGCATAAGGTCCTGTAAAACAAGCCGAAAGAGATTAACCTAGCACAGGCAACAACACTAAGATCTTATCACCTGGCTGTAAAGACCTCAGAACAGCCTTTTTATCAAAGTGAGTTTTCCTGGTCTCTTGAGAGGACATGCATCATACAATTGCCTTCTCACTTGACTCATATAGTCAAGCACATTTATAGGACGAGAGTTATTGGACATCATCTGATCCTTCAACACCTTTAATGGACCACGAACAGTATGACCAAATACTAATTCTGCTGAATTGAACCTCAGGGATTCTTGTACGGTTTCACAAAACCTCCGTGAAGTTGGCACCCCATATAATTAAATAATCACCAAAACTATTCCATTAATTTGTGCTGTGTTTGTGCTGATTTGTTCCGCAAAAATGAACATTTGTGCTGGTTTGGAGATATTAAGCATTCTTTTTTGGGCTGTGTGACGTCACTCTCCACCCCATCTCGCTCAAATCGCTCCAAACCGGTGTCATTTGTTTGTGCTCAATTTGTGCCGGTTTGTGCTGTCAAAACAAATGCTGTAACTATTTCCCTTCCTTAGATATAGCAAGAATGTTTTCGGGAGCGGTGACATCACTCTCCACCCCATGTTGTCCAAATTGCTCCAAACCAGTGCCATTCGTTTGTGCTCGATTTGTGCTAATTTGTGCTGTTAAAAGAAACCCTGTAACTATGATCGTTTCTTAAATATAACAGAAAAACTTTTTTTAAGAACAGTGACGTCATTTTTTTAATATTGACAGTTTGATCATTGAGAGTAACTTCAAGCCTCAAATCCAAATCACATATGCCCTGTATCTGTGCTCATGTAGCACTTGTTTGAATTCACCTCGTGTATATTGGTACTTAATATAATGTTGTTTGTGTTCTGGTCCATCGCTGAACCAAGTATTACATCTCGTTTATTACCATCATGTTTTAGGAGTTTATTCAAAGTAAAAAGTAGACTGCGTTATAATAACCGTTTGCTCGATTAGTTAGTGTGTGACTTGATACAAGTGCAGCTTATGTTCAAAATGGTTATTGCATTATGCAAGGACAATGATGGAATGATTGGATAGAATAAACAGTTTCATAAGAAATGGAGATAGTTGAAGCTTTTTCATTTTTGCATTTGAAAGTATACACAAGCATTGGGTATTGTCTGTTCTTTGTTCCATCTTTAAATAGCAATGCTGTAAGCTGCATTCTGCTTGATACTTTAATCTTCAATATTGATTACATGTTGAAATTTAAACATAACTAATTACCAAGTTATTTGACATTAATGATATTTCAGATGATACTGTGCTGAAAAAAAGAAAAAGAAACTTACAACAGCATAAGATGTTTTTTTGGTCATGAGCCAAGGACAACACCTGGGATCTGAAACACTGAACTCCAAACACCGTCAGACCCCTTATGGGTGCTCCATCTGCGTACCAAGATCCCATCCTCTAGAAAGTAAGCTACAGCTTGCACATTAGCTTGTTCTTGGGCTACCACAGAGGAATAACATTTATTCAACTATGGTATTCCTTTTGTGCCCTAATCAGGTTGTCATGGGTAACTGGCAACAAGAACTCACTTGTATTTTCATCAGCAGTTACAGGCTTGTCCCTCTTTTCCTGGGCACTAGGGAGATAAACAGGACATCTCGTCCTTACTGTATATCGGGGCAAACACTGTGTGATCTAATCTAATCACATTGCCCAGTCGATGCGACTGTGCACGTTACCATACATGCTGGAAAAGCAGAAGGGAAATCTTTCCCCAATGCATCCAAGCTAGTGAGTCTTTGGGGGGGTGTCGAATACTTCCAACACAGGCTGCACTAAACCTCCTGCAATGTCATTTCTCATGACCAATGTGATCCCTTTCACAGGAAGCGATGGTTTCAGACCGACTTTGAAACGTACACTAACCAACTCGCAACATACATAGGGCATGTGCCAGTGCCCTATGTATGTTGCGAGTTGGTTAGTGTACGTTTCAAAGTTGGTCTGAAACCATCGCTTCCTGTGAAATAACTGCTTATATCGTGCCCTGCTATAACTCAATACCTTGCAGCAAAACACTATACCCACAGAATGAATCATTAGACCAGGGCAGCACATCTAAGAGATTATGATGGAATGCAATGCCTGACTGTCTCTCAGTATCCGAATGGGAACCTGCGTATTGAAATCATCTGTTAGTGATCCAGATAAAGGGAATATAAAGGGATCATAACGAGGATCAGGCAACTGACAGGACACAATAGGGGACTGCTCCAAAGCAGCAGGCAACCTAACTAACCCAACATCTGGTAGACTATTTTTGAACTCCTCCAGCAAAGTCAACTCATGAAGAGAAGCAAAGTCAGTACTTGCTGGCAGCACACCATCTATTGAACAGTTTCCTTTTCACGGGCAAACTCCACAAAAGTTCAATTTGGGCATTTCTTATTGTGCCAGAATTTTTGTCTATATGCTTCAGGGACTCATTCATAAGCATGGAGGACAGCATTTTTCACACTGTCCTCATGAGCCATTGCAGACACAACCTCTTGAGCTTTGCCAAATATCTTACACTGTAAGAGAAACAGCCACACATCTTTCAGCCATCTCAGCAACACAGTGATGCATTCAAACACACTAAAGTAAGAATCCACCTCAGATTCCCTGAACGGTGGAACTAAAGCAATATTCTTGCTTAAATCAAAATGGTCCTCTGGCTTAACTGTTGGAGGAGGCTACTTTGTCCTCTACTTTGAGTTGCCTCAATCTTGAGTCTCTGAAGCTCTAATTTCTAACTATACTCCGCCTGCTGCTCTCTGTACTGCTTCTCGATCTGCAGATATGCGATTCGGACCTTCACACAAGCTAGTTAGGGGTGCTAGCTTCACCATGAACACCAGCACTTACATCTGGATACACACTGGAGCCAGCATAGCTGTATCAGCAATGTCTTCATGGACAGCAGGACTCTGCGACACCAGCAGGGGAGGCAGTACCTTCCTTTCCACAAGCCCTTCCCAGAAACAGTGTCTTAGCTCTGCTTCACATGGTTTTTAGAAACTGGTAGAGAGTAATGATCAATTAAAACACTTAAGTCTACCTTGTGACACTGCTCCAGCAATTGTATAGATGGACCCTCAATTAACAATTGCACCATGAATGTAGCCATAATAACAATGACAAAAAACTCACCAAACACCTGAACCATAAGACATGAAATGGTCCGGGAAGGGCAGGGATCTAACATATACTAAGCATGATTATAATAATTTAAAAAATGAATAATCTGTATACATAGGAAACCAACATTTGTTTGTTGAAAAGGGATCAAATAGCTAATTACTTCAATACTGCATTCAATACAGACTGTATAATTGGACCTTCCAAATGGAATGATGCATTTTGTTGAGCAATTGTCACTTTTGATGTGCCAAACTAGTGTCATGTCAGGTTGGAGTCTTATCACGTTTTTGTGCCGAGTTTTTGTATACCGTGCAACACTAGCATTTCCACACGTTTAAATATTTTGGGATTTACATAGCATCAGCATTTTATTGCTTTAATAGTTTGGAGCAGATTGTGTACATTCCAAACTAAGTCCTATTTGAAAAAGAAAATATAGTGGCGCTGTGCTGGGAGAGTCACAGTGAGATCATCCCAGGAGGCACTCTCATTCCCTGGATCCTGGAGGAAGTAAATTGAACAGGCATATATAAATAAAATATAATTCAATAATTTGTACTTTCTTCTACTTCCTTAAATCATTACTTACATAAAGGTAATTATAGGTACATTCTCCCAAGATCTGACAATATTTGCTTTAGACTGTACTTTTTTTTAGAATGATAGATAATGATATTATCCATATGAAGCATTTTCCTACTGCATGCTCTAAAGTTATTAATTACAACTAAGCTGTAACAACATTGTAACACCAATGAGAGTTTACGTGTATGAAATTAAGAACTTGACCCCATTTATTTCCCAGGACATAGAGGTTTTCATGTTGTTCCAAATCTGTTTTAATGGTGGTTTAATCAACACATCTAATTTGGTAGGTAAACTAGTTAGCCTCTTCATAATATGAGGAAAACCACATCTGGAAATAAAATGAATTAATCAGAAATTAGAGATCAAGGATGAAGCCACTTTCTGGCCAATATTTAAATTGGTAATTGCTTAAAAAGTGATTCATACATTTGTTATTTGATTTTTCAATCACTGAAAATAGGTTAAATGACTTTTTTAAATCTGATCTTTGAGTGAATCTGTATAGGTTACCTTACTGGGTTAATAGTTAATCATATCACAGTGATACAATACAAGTTGAATGAATACTACACTGAAATAATGAACAATATTGTAGAAATGGGGAAACATCTATTTTAATTTCACATTAAGAATTATATAGTTAGATAGATGACTACTATATTTTGAGTATATTTTCACATTCATTATTTGTGGCCACATCCTGTTATGTCTGAGTAAACCAATTCGCCAGTGTAAGACTTTCTCCAATATTTCTATGATTAAAATATGCCCTCTAGAAACTTCAATCTTTCCAGTAGAGAATGATGTTAGGCGCAATGATTTTTCAATTACATTAAATTAATAAAGCATCTTTCTTCATGCTGTGATCAGCTAAATTTGATCAATAAGCTTATAACTGGGATGCTTCGATTACAGTTCCTTGGAGAAAGTAAGGATGGTTAGAACAGAAAAAAGTTGGATTATGTAATTAAGACAGCTTACATTATAATTAAAAGCAAATATTATGTGCTTCAGTGGCTTGTTTGTAAACCTGAAATGATTTGGTGCATCATGGAAAGGCAACCATTAAAATAACTAGTGAATATTTAAGTATGAATATATAAAAGGTTGCCCATCACAGATAAAATTCTTAAAACATATTGTGGCACAGTATGGGGAGGGAGTGGTGTCTGGTTTGGATCGTGGCTTTGGATTGCTGTGGTACAAGGTTGTTAGGAGAATTTATTGGTATCATCATTTTCTGTTACAGAGTTGTTTTTCTCATGGGGGTTGTCAGTCAATTGCAGGTCGTATGCCGTATAGTCAGTCTGTTCCTTGCACTTCTCTCCTCTCATCTCCTAGCTCACTTGCTTACTCAGTTCTCCTATTCACCCTCCACGCATTTCCCCTCAAGTACTTTGCCTCGAATGTCGGTCATTAATGCAGGACAGGTGTGTGTAATTTCCTTGACTGGACAGGTGCGTGATGTGGTATTTTCACCATCACACCATGAGAAAAAAGGTGAATGGGGAAACTGCGGTCATAAAGCACCTAGACTTGTGTACCACTCCTCTCACACTATATACACTACATGGCCAAATGTATGTGGACACCTGCTCGTTCCAACACATTCCAAAATCATGGGCATTAATATAGAGTTGGTCCTCCCTTTGCTGCTATAACAGTCTCTTCCGGGAAGGCTTTCCACTAGATGTTGCAACATTGCTGTGGGGATTTGCTGTCATTTAGCCACAAGAGCATTAGTGAGGTCAGGCACTGATGTTGGGTGATTAGGCCTGGCTCGCAGTCGGCATTCCCATTCCCATTGATGAGGTTGAGGTCAGAGCTGTGTGCAGGCCAGTCAAGTTCTTCCACACCCATCTCGACAAACCATCTCTGAATGGACCTTGTTTTGTGCACGGGGGCACTGTCATGCTGAAAGAAGAAAGGGCCTTCCCCAAACTGTTGCTGTCATGACTGGTGGGGGTTCAATGTGAACACATGACCAACTATGCCACCTCAGTTGGTGAGCGAGAGAGGAACTCGCAACCCTCTATTTATATTCCCCCCAGGCAGGCTCAATCAGACCCCAAGACACAACAGCAGGAGGAGTGATAATAACAATGATTCTTATTTACAGGTTGGTTTCCAGTTGCACAGGGCACACAGGCTGTGCTCAAACAAATGGCAAACAGGGAAGATATCCGAAATATAAATACACTAATAAACAAACTAAAAACCACCTTTAATAATCAGGGCACGATAAAAGCTAAAATACCCTACCGAATGAAACAGAACAAAAATAACAAAACTAGTAAAAGATAGTACTATAAAAGCTAAACCTAATCTTTCCAATATAGAAATAATACACAAAAATCAACAGCAGATTCCAGACCGTTTTGCTCTCCTAAGGTTACTAAACTACAAAGCTGAATGATTTGCCAGAGTGATAGTTATTTAACTTCTGTCTCATCTGGTAGTATTCACCCCACGAACCACCCACAGGTAAGTGAGCTATCTGCTCCGCGATGCAATTACTCTTCGGTGCCTTCCAGACCGCTAGCTGACCCGGACTGGCTCCACATCATCCGCACAAATTCTAAAAGATACAGGTCAGTAATATTCATCCAAAAAAACATGCTCTGTGCAAATACGCAATTTTAAATGTCTCTTTGTTTGCTCGTACATTAATATTTCCACAGCCACCAGAGGAGAGCGAGGGAAGACAGCAACCATCCAACAATACAAGTTGTAATTAAGGTCCTGGTTCCAGAGGACCTCAACCGTCCTTTACCAGTCTCTGTGGTGTGTGCAATAAAGTGCTCCAAGTGCTGGTTTCTACACTTCTTAATATCGTGATCAGTCTTCCATCAACGAGGAAATAAAATATTTATCAATGCAGGGATATGTTACATCGTTGTTTCCTTAATCTTATCTGTAGTCGGCTCTTCCTCTGACCCAGGTCCCCAGATGCTGTAGCTCTACTGTCTTTTATCCCCCGCTCCTTTCCTCCAATGCAAGCTTAAGTTAAGGTGCTGTATTGTGTCGTGTTCCTGCTTCACTGCTGATCTGTCTCTGTCTCCCAAAGAGACAGAACTCCCTGCTCTTATAGGCAAGGCAATAGAGTCAGTGGTACAGGTGATGGTAATCAAGGAGGAGATGCGGGGAAGTCCACGTGGGAATGCGACCGGGCTGATTGTACGGAATGTAATAACTTAAATAGCATATGTGAAGTAATAAACCAACTGAAACAATCAAAAAATGAGGTACAAAAGAAACCCAAAACAAGGTTATTAATACGTGAAAACAACAAAGAAAAAACAGTGCAAATATTATAAATTAGTGCATATGCAAATAAATAAAAAGAAAGAACCCAAGACAATAATTTGTGATAATTAGTTAATGCCAGTCACTGCCACACTGCCACAAAGCTGGAAGAGCAAAACCATCTAGAATGTCATTGAATGCTGTAGCGTTAAGATTTCCCTTAAGTGGGACTAAGGGGCCTAGCCCGAACCATGAAAAACAGCCCCAGACCATTATTATTATTCCTCCTCCACCAAACTTTACAGTTGGCACTATGCATTCGGGCAGGTAGAGTTCTCCTGGCATCCACCAAACCCAGATTTGTCCATTGTACTGCCAGATGGTGAAGCATGAATCATCACTCCAGAGAATGTGTTTCCACTACTCCAGAATGTCGGCGAGCTTTACACAACTCCAGCTGACTCTTGGCATTGCGCATGGTGAACTTAGGATTGTGAGTGGCTGCTCGACCAAGGAAACCCATTTAATTAAGCTCACGACAAACAGTTATTGTAATGACGTTGCTTCCAGAGGCAGTTTGGAACTCGATACTGATTGTTGCAACTGAGGACAGACAATCTGTACTCGCTACGCGCTTCAGCATACAGCAGTCCCATTCTGTGAACTTGTATGGCCGAGATGTTGATGCTCCTAGATATTTACACTTCACAATGCATCCCAAATCACACACTTGTTCCCTTGTTCCCTTCCCTTCCTGAGCGGACGTACTGTGGTGGCCATCTTAAGGGGTGTCCCAATCCCTTAGGGAACAAATAAAGGGAGCCTAATCAAGCTTTTTTGCCCTTCAATGCTTCCTTCGATGGAGAGTACAAAAGAGTACACTTATGCGGAAGTGTTTTAGCGCTGAAGTCGCTAAAGAGGTGGAGACAAGTCAATTGGGAAAATATGGCAGAGGCGGGTGTATATAAATGTAATTTAATGCTAGCTACACAGTTGTAGAAATTGTTAAATTATGTATCAAACAAATTATAATACATAGATAATATAAAATTATTATATAATCATGATTTAAATGTATGATTAGAAAGTTCAGCCAAAAAACATTTTGGCACCTATCAAATAATTAATTAGTGTAGTATCCTATAAAACTAGGAGGTGATATTAACGAACAATGTATTTAAAAATGATTATTATTATAATTATAATTATTATTTAAATTAAATACAGAGACAGATGACATGAAAAAGACTGCCTAGGTACTTTTCCGGTCAAAGGCAAAGGCGCTGAATGCTGATGCTGAAGTGTGGCCCATTGAACGTGTAAGGAGTGTAAGGAGCAAGTCTGTGATTTGGATTTGCCATTGTATCCTACACCTGAAAGCTTCTTCATTTTCCAAAGCCGTAAATCAATTCTCATTGGTTCAATGAGGCAAATGTAAACATTGACTGACAGGGCTCTCCACTGGTTGTGAAGCCTGGTTTTTCATATGTCTTCATTTGGTTGGTGCCATTTTAAGGGATAGTGATTGGTCAATGGGCCACACTTCTTTTTACAATTTATTTTCAACACATTTAAACTAATGTTGACTGAGCTGAAATAAATACAAATAAAAAAAACGGCCATACTGTCTATGTGTGCAGCAAGCCCTATACTGGTTGTCTACTGCTGGTTTTGGGATTTGTTAGGTTTTGTATAGGTGGATGTGAAATGCACACATTTTGAAACCCATCTTGCATTGAAACACAACGTAATAAAACACACATTACAAAATTGTACATGAGGGGGGAAAACAATTATCTGAATGTACATGCTCATATGATCTTGAATTGTATTAAAGCCTGATCGTTGCACTGGTTGGTTCTCGAGTTTGGGTTTTTGGGACTTTAACTGTTTTGTATGGTACATACAAAATGCACAAAGTTTTAAACACGGGTTATATGTACTGTAAACAAGGGAAAAACACATGATCTGAGTGTACATGGTCGTGAACAGCCTATAGTGAGGGAAAAAAGTATTTGATCCCCTGCTGATTTTGTACATTTGCCCACTGACAAAGAAATGATCAGTCCATAATTTTAATGGTAGGAGTATTTTAACAGTGAGAGACAGAATAACAACAAAAAAATCCAGAAAAACACATTTCAAAAAAGTTATAAATTGATTTGCATGTTAATGAGGGAAATAAGTATTTGACCCCTTCGACTTAGTACTTGGTGGAAAAACCCTTGTTGGCAATCACAGAGGTCAGACATTTCTTGTAGTTGGCCACCAGGTTTGCACACATCTCAGGAGGGATTTTGTCCCACTCCTCTTTGCAGATCCTCTCCAAGTCATTAAGGTTTTGAGGCTGACGTTTGGCAACTCAAACCTTCAGCTCCCTCCACAGATTTTCTATGGGATTAAGGTCTGGAGACTGGCTAGGCCACTCCAGGACCTTAATGTGCTTCTTCTTGAGCCACTCCTTTGTTGCCTTGGCTGTGTGTTTTGGGTCATTGTCATGCTGGAATACCCATCCACAACCCATTTTCAATGCCCTGGCTGAGGGAAGGAGGTTCTCACCCAAGATTTGGTGGTACATGGCCCCGTCCATTGTCCCTTTGATGCGGTGCAGTTGTCCTGTCCCCTTAGCAGAAAAACACCCCCAAAGCATAATGTTTCCACATACATGTTTGACGGTGGGGATGGTGTTCTTGGGGTCATTCCTCCTCCTCCAAACACAGCGAGTTGAGTTGATGCCAAAGAGCTTGATTTTGGTCTCATCTGACCACAACACTTTCACCCAGTTCTCCTCTGAATCATTCAGATGTTGGCAAACTTCAGATGGGCCTGAAAATGTGCTTTCTTGAGCAGGGGGACCTTGCGGGCGCTGCAGGATTTGAGTCCTTCACGGCGTAGTGTGTTACCAATTGTTTTCTTGGTGACTATGGTCCCAGCTGCCTTGAGATCATTAACAAGATCCTCCCGTGTAGGTCTGGGCTGATTCCTCACCGTTCTCATGATCATTGAAACTCCACGAGGTGAGATCTTGCATGGAGCCCCAGACCGAGGGAGACTGACAGTTATTTTGTGTTTCTTCCATTTGCTAATAATCGCACCAACTGTTGTCACCTTCTCACCAAGCTGCTTGGCGATGGTCTTGTAGCCCATTCCAGCCTTGTGTAGGTCTACAATCTTGTCCCTGACATCCTTGGACAGCTCTTTGGTCTTGGCCATGGTGGAGTGTTTGGAATCTGATTGATTGATTGCTTCTGTGGACAGGTGTCTTTTATACAGGTAACAAGCTGAGATTAGGAGCACTCCCTTTAAGAGAGTGCTCCTAATCTCAGCTCGTTACCTGTATAAAAGACACCTGGGAGCCAGAAATCTTGCTGATTGATAGGGGATCAAATACTTATTTCCCTCATTAACATGCAAATCAATTTATAACTTTTTTGAAATGCGTTTTTCTGGATTATTTTGTTGTTATTCTGTCTCTCACTGTTAAAATACACCTACCATTAAAATTATAGACTGATCATTTCTTTGTCAGTGGGCAAACGTACAAAATCAGCAGGGGATCAAATACTTTTTTCCCTCACTGTATGTGGGGCCTCATTACTGCGCTGGTTGCTTCTCGAGTGGTTGCTGGGACTTAACTGCGTTTTGAATGGATAGATACAAAATGCTCAACATTTAAAACATGGCTTGTATAAAAACACAATTTACACAAAGGAAAAACACTAACTGACTGTACAGTTTTGTGTGAACATCCTATGTTTTATTGTAACTGTATGGAATATCCAAACATTTTATACATTATTTTTAAGGCTTTGTATATGCGTGCCGGTATCGGGAGCCAGTGGAGGGAGCGGAGCAGTGGAGTAGCGTGTGTGAACCGTGGCAGAGAGAATACCAGACGAGCCGCAGAGTTCTGGATGAGCTGGAGCAGGCAGGTAGCAGATGCAGGCAGGCTGGCCAGGAGGGAGTTGCAGTAGTCCAGGCGGGAGAGGACCAGTGACTGGACGAGCAGCTCTGGACGAGAGTCGAGTAGTCGGTGAGGAAGGGACGGATCCGGCGTATGTTGCTCAGGAAGAATCTACAGGTGCGTGTCAGCGTGGTGATGTGCTGAGTGTAGGAGAGCGCAGGATCAAGGGTGACTGTTAGGTTTTTAGCGGAAGAAGAAGGAGAGAGTGTTATAGATTCCAAGGGGATTGAGATGGAGAGATCAGCAGAAGGTGAGGACGAGTGGGGAAAAAAGAGGAGATCTGATTTGGAGAGGTTGAGCTTGAGGTGGTGCGATTGCATCCAGGTGGAGATAGCAGACAAGCAGGAAGAGATGCTAGAGGGGATGAGAGGGTCAGAAGAGGGAAAAGACAGGAAGATCTGGGCATCATCTGCGTAGAAGTGGTAGGACAAACCATGGGATGCGATGAGCGGGCCCAGGGAGCAAGTGTAGAGAGAGAACAGGAGGGGGCCCAGGACGGAGCCTTGGGGTACGCCTGTAAGGAGAGGTTGGGGGGTGGATGAGGAACCTCGCCAGGTCACTTGATAGGTCCAGTCGTTGAGGTAGGAGGAGAACCAGGTGTAGCATTATGTTGGGTGTATTTTGATAAGAGCATTTTAGCTCTGAGCTGAAGCACTGATCTAAGAAGACCTCTCCCCCCCAAAGTTATCAGATTTCCTTAACTCATCAGCTGGGAACTAGTTTAAAAGTGACAGTCTGGGAGGATGGCACTGAGAATAGGCCAAATAGTTTGGAATCCTGCTGTGAAATGTCTGGGGAAGGGGGCCTGTAGGTAATAAAAAATCTTTGAAATGGACGAGAGCCGAAATCCAGACACAGAGCTACGAACCCGGGCCAACCAGCATTTCCAAAAGATGGCATGGATTGACATCAGTCATAAATCAAGCCCCCCTCCAATAGGACACTGGGGGCTGAAACCGAAATCCAATCTCAAAAACTGAAGAACCAATCATCTATTGATCTGACAGGCGTATAAAGGACAGCACACGGACTCTCTCTCTCTCTCTCTCTCACCTGAACCAGAAACTCGCTGCCACAGCTCAACCTGTAGCTCTGTTCCCTGAACCGGAACCAGAAACCAACAAAGTCTTTGCCGGCAAAAGAAGAGTTAAACTGGGAGAAGGAGATTGAGCCGTACGAAGAATTCTTTTAAAGGACTTTATTAAATAAAGAACTTTACAGACTGTGCATGCCCGCCTGTGCCCACCTGATCAGTGGAGTTATACAGCTGGACAATTGACTAAGTCGACTGTATACGAAAGTGTTCAGTCATTTAATAGCTATTTGAGTCTTAAGAAACTTGACCCTTGGAGCGAACAGGGCCCTGCTTTCTTTAAAGACTTTGTCTTCAAGTAACTATGGTGGAAACCCTGCTTACAAAGAAGATTTTGTGCACAACCTTGGAGCCTTCAAACCAGTGGAAAATCTGTTTGGAAAAGACTCTACATTCGCGAAACCCCAACTTCCAGGTGCATCGACTGAGTGGAAGTTCTTGGACAAGCCGAACCGGACTGCCATTGTTCCAAACCACACGGACCTCATGCCGTGTGCTGTTATCTGAGCCCGAAGCCAGAGAGGCCTCTCTGCGACAAAGTTCAGATAAGTTTAACTGTTTGGAGTATGTGATTCATGACATTTGAGAAATCAATTAGAAATGTTAATCTATGATTCATAACTCTAGAATGTGTAATATCATTTAGTTTTCTTCAATATAAATGTGTGTTGCATTAAACTGTTTTGTTGATAATTTTAGAAATAAAATCTGTCAATGCCGAGAAATATCTTCTCATTCCTGTTTAACTGTTTAGTCTGAAATTGACACAAGTTAATAGACACCAGATTATAGATGGCCCTGCCTATCCTTAATCATTGAATAATAATCAGTTAAGGGAAATTGTGATAACAAGTAATGATAGGATCTTTCTCTGCACCTAAACGTAATTGAGACTGATATATATATAACGAGAAGTTACCTGACATAAATACTAACCTGCGTAGTTATTTAATGTCTGACTAACAATACTAATGAGAGACTTACCTTCATCTTACTAACCGGTATTGTAGTCAATGTGTTTATAACTTTTTTTGTTTAACGATTTGTGTGTTATCATATGCGATCCCATGGTCTTTGATTTGGTCACGGAAGTTGTTGATCTAGAGTTGAATTTTAATTAGTTTGTCCCTTTTGTATAATTAGTGTAGTGCTGCATTTAGTCTTTGTTTTTGAATAAATTTGACAATTTATATCTTTGGAATTGGTGTCTGCGTCCAATTATTACAGAAATTGAGTTCTACAAGATTCCAGGATTCGTGATAAGGTGATACTATAAATTCACTTCCTTAATTGAAATTTATAAGTGTACCTTACGCTACACAGGTGAGAGCAATTCCAGAGATTCCAAGGTCAATAAGGCAGGAGAGTAAGATGGAGTGATCAACAGTGTCAAATGCTGCAGAGAGATCAAGGAGGATGAGGACTGAGGAGGGGTAGTCAGTGACTGCCAGGAGAGCCGTCTCAGTGGAGTGAGCTGTGCGGAAGCCGGATTGCAGAGGATCCAGGAGTGAGTGATGGGAGAGAAATGCAGAAAGCTGACGGTGGACAGCACACTCGAGGGTCTTTGAGAGGAAGGGGAGTAGGGAGACAGGGCGGTGCGATCAAGGGTAGGTTTCTTGAGAAGTGGGATGACAGCAGCTTGTTTAAATGCAGAGTGGAAACAGCCAGAAAGGAGGGAGGAGTTTGAGGAGGGAGGAGATGAAGGGGAGTAGATCAGAAGCAGTCGCTTGGAGGAGGCGAGTGGGGAGAGGGTCCAGGGCACATGTTGTAGGTTTGTGACCAAGGAGGAGAGAGGAAAGTTCACAGTCCGAGAATGAAGAAAAGGAAGCTTGGTCGGTGGGAGACTTGGTTGTGATGGGAGAGGAGGGGGAACTTTTGAAGAGCTTGCGGATGTGTATGATATTGGAGGAGAAGAAGGAGGCAAAATCATCTGCAGTGAGAGACGAGGGAGGAGGAGGGGGAGAGGGTGCAAAGAGGGAGGAGAAGGTGGAGTAGAGTTTGTGGGGGTTGTTGGCAGTGGATTCAAAGAGTGACTTCTGGGATCATCTCCATTTAGTGTGCTGCTTTCAGTACATTGCAGTTAACCCACAAATATACACCATTCTATATATAACGTAAATATGAATACAGGGGTATATAATATACAATAACTGACAAAACTAATTTAACAAATTCCAATCTTGGCCTTATGCATCTTATTAAGAAATAACAAATATGATATAGAATATCTTGATTAGTAGATTATCTTCTAGGCAAACATGTTATGAACAGCCTGAAACACCAATGCAAACTGGAGACCTTCAGGACATCTTGAGAAATCCACACATAGAGTATATTATGCATCTATGTTTGGATTGGGAGAGCTTATGTGCAGAATAATTGAGAATCTTTTAAACTAGGGAACAGAGAGGCAGGGAGCTCTGACAACGGGATATGTTCCACTAAGGAAAGAAAACCAAGGGAAACTGCTAGTTGTAAAGTCCTGAAATGTTTGTATCTCAGTACCAGCAGTATAAGGAAGAAGATGTTAGACCTAGAAGCCACAGTGTTGGTGTGTGACTATGATGTTGTAGCAGTGACAGAAACATGGCTTAAATGATGGAGATTAATAATTGAAAGGATACACACAGTTTAGGAGGGACAGGAAAAATCTGCAGCACACAGCTTCCTGAAACTACGTGCATTTAGGTATATAAACACTCAGTGACATGGTTTCCCAACACACAAACCACACAATTGTGTGGGGCCCTGAAGAGCTAGGAGGCCCCCTGATACCTAGTAGCAGTGTTACATTACAAGCTGAATTGTAACTTGCAAGAAATTCCTTACTTTTGCAAATGAAAAATAATGAATTGGTAATACCACAAATGAATGAAAGAATGAATGAAAGACATTCTTAATGTAGCAATTCTGAAGCCTCCCTGTTTAGTGATGTGGTAAGGTCTCTGCACTGTGGTGTGGGAGGCCTGGGTTTGAATCCTGCTGTAGCAATTCAATAAGCAGTGCTGTGAGAATAGGTTCATTTTAAGTTAGAATCCTCATAGCCTATTAAACCAGAGAATACATTAGGGCATTTTTTCATTTATTTTTTATCATTGTGGGCTATTTTTGTTTCAGTATTTAGTATTGTTATGCTAAGAAGTGTGTTTGTATTCATAGCTCTGAAGTCACATGAATCAGACAAAAGTCTGAGCATTGACTCAATGGTCAGATTCCTTGCAGCATGACAAAAGTCTGCATGACATGAACAACACATCATGTAAACAAGCCGACAGAGTTATGGCTGGTAGTTCTATAGTTTCAATAGGAAGCCTGCTTAGTTACAACCATGTAGCAAGAGTTATTGATAAAAAGGGGTGAGATTAAAGAGTTGAAAATACTACACCTGCAGTGGGTAACTGTAGTATTTTTATTAACAGCTGTTTTGGAATCATTGTAGGACATTAAGAAGTATTCGATCTAAATCAAACGAGACAGTAAGTGATCAGGTTTTATTTATGTAGTTAATTAATTGAATACGTACTGTATCTCTTATGTATTATTTATTATAGCGCTATTTGTTTTTAGCACAGCTTAAGTAGTGATTTCCAAAAGAAAACTTGATGACAATCTTTTGTCGGTGATTAAAAGCTTGTGATGAAAAATGTGTGGAAAACTGATGGGATACCTTATGCTCCATTTAAGATTTTTTTCTTTTTGTAATTGTCTTTAAAGCCAGACAGTCATGTTGGTATTTTTGGCACAGAACCTCCACACACAACATCACTGAATTCACACGTTTGTAAAACTTAAAAACAAGAATAACAACACTAAAACAGATTCATTTATATATAGTTCTTTAAAATATGTATTTGAATCTAAACAGTGTATTTCAAATATGCTCCTTTTAAAGTACAAGATTTTAAGTCAGAAATGTATAACACTAAAACAATTTGTAATGTAATTTGCACATCTGTCTTTTAAATCTGTCTGGCAAAACACTCCATCTGCACATCTATCTATTTACAAACAGTAATTTAATTCACTGTAACTCTGCCAGCTTCAGTAAATGAAAGACAGCAAAGTGAAGAAGTACTAGAAAATAAGAAAATGTCCTTCACTCTCCCATTTTAACTTTAGTTAATGGGATTGTGGCAAACTGTGTGTGAGGTGACGCTAAAATGGTCATGACAGGTAGAGGTGGAGGGGCACCTAAACTGAGCTTAGATTGGGGCCCCAAAATCAACCCCTGTAAACAATCCAGGGATTTCTGATTCTTCCAGGTGTTTTGTTTTTATTTTTGTTTTTTGGTGGGGGGTACTTGACAGGAATCAGGTACAAACGTTGAATTCCAAATTTTGGTTGGAATGTTTCTGTACTGTGTGATACATTCCTCATGAAATGCAGCACAGTTTGACATATTTTCTTGTTTTTCTGGCACAAAACACAAAACAAAATGACACATAAAATGTGATGCTTCTGCAATCTAAAATGTAACCATAAAATGCTAAATTAAAAATAAAGCATGATGTAAAAATATATCTATTAGAAATAACAAAAACTGAATGGAAATGTATTAAAGAATTATACATTAAAAGACCCAATAGTCTCATCTCTTTCTCTGTTTCTCCCTGTGGATACTGCAAGTCTGTGTGAGTTTGTGTTTGCAGTGTGGTAGTGCATGAAGCTTTTACTTTCTTTATTTCTGACAAAGAGTGGACTTTATATTTAATCTGAAGACTGATTTTGTAGTCAAAGGTTTGCTATGGCTTCTCTGGATTGTGGACTTATTTAACATTATTTGACATTATTTAATGTAAGAATGGAATGGACAATTTTCTTACAAGAGCAGGTGTCCAGAGAAAACTAAGAATTGGCTATTGAGAGCTCTGTAAGATATTATATTACTGCCTCTGCTTCCAGGATGTGATCTTCATGAAATATGAATTGCTGGATATCTGTGTAATAGAGGAAGGGAGTGTAGAGTCAGATTTTATGTTATAATTTTTTTTCTCGGGTGAAAAGGTGACACACTGAGTATCCAATAATGCTGAATTGGAATGTAACTTTTTCAAGTTTGTTTAGTGGAGGGGAAACCACGTTGCTCCTGGATGGTTGTCACCACAACAAATATAATTAATTCTAATTTAGAAGGTAAACACATGCAGGTGGGACAGGAGTTTCCAATTTAAACATTACATGGGAATCTCTGTTATCAATTGACATGAGGTAGCTTAGGAGTTTGCAATCTGAGCATCAAAGACCCTCACACCAAAAGAGATCCAGACACACAACAGTCACCATCTGTATCTTTGCACACAGCCCAGAGGAGGATTTGACTTGTTCTCAGAGAGACATGTGCATTGTTTTTTATGTATTTATTTTTATTGATATACACTGAACTAAATGAGCTGGACTGTATACAATCTGTTCAGTATTTAAATGTATAACAGTCTGAGCACTGTATAGTGTGATACACATTTTGGAATTTATGGGGATTTGGGGATATGGGGTGTTGTCTTCTTAAAAAACAAGATTCTAAAAATTCTAATTTATAATTGTTTTACTCTATGCTTTAATTTAAAATTGTCCAGCATGTCTCAGTTGCTAATATGGATTGTGCTGACAGTTGGCATAACATACTTAAAATAAATGGATGAAAATAAGTCAAATCCCTTCACAATTGTTACACCACAAAATATTGATATACAAATAGAACAGACATTGGTATTACATTCAACTACTCAACCAAAATAATAGACGAGTGTTATTTAAACATACTGAATTCAATACGTCATCACATATGATACAGCAAACCAGCTTGGCTTGAACAATTGTAAATCCTATAATAATTGTGTGCTTAGTCTAGTTTCTATCTATTTTTGCATTTAGATACAATACACAATGACAAAATACATCAGTGTAAAATAATGTTTATAAGTTGATACAAAAAATATAGTAATGCTGGAATTTAAAATTGAAATGTGCAGTGCATGACTGTGTCAGACAAATTACAATATTTGTGCTTTTAGATTTTGTTTCACTTTTCACATTTAAAATAAACAGTTATAGTCATAACAGGCCCATAACCTCAACTATTCAAATCAAATCAAATCTAGATGACAGATAATTAATGTACTAATGTTTCCAAAGCATACCATGATCCATAATTTGTGCATTTATGTATTTAATTTTAAACAAGAGTTGATTCCTGGCAACTGCAAAACATATTGGCATTTTGCCATATTGGCAGATTTCTTAATTCAATGGCAGTTGTACTTCAAGATCTGTGGAGTTCATTTTGGATTTTGATGTGTGTGTATTAGTAAATAAACTATTAAGATAGTTTTGCAAATTAGTTGCAATTCTTAACATCCATTTGGATGATATATAGTTGATTCCATTCATGGTTAGTAACTTCAATGAGTGACCAATGTAAAACATAAATACAATCTTAAATTAAAAATGGCTGGATTTTAGAACTGGGGAAACTGAAGTAACCTTGAAAAGAAAGCAAACATAAAAACGGATTAACTCCTGTCAAACAGATACATTTGCTTTTGGGGCATTTATGCACTTTTCTTTTTGTTTTGTTTTTCTCCCACACCCACCAAAAAAAACCTCAGTTGTTTTTTTATCATACCTTTATATATTTATTTTGGGATGATCTAGGCTCTGTATATGCACAGGAATCTCATTAACAGGAATGTCCTGGCAACTGCTGCACATAAATCTAATAGAGACATCTGTAGGAGCTATTCCTGTGTAGTCATGAGTGCATTTTCAATCTGCATTTTAGACACAGGGGAATTAACACAATAACAGAAATTCTGCTAGAAAAACAACATGCATGTCAAAGCTACAGAAATATTAGATTGGATTCTGAACCTTGTGGAATGTAATGAAATGGATTGCATGCATGAGCATGTAAACAAAGCAATTTAACACATCAAAAGTAGTGTTGTTGAAATTCACAAAACCACTTTCAGCTGAGAAAAAGCAGTTGTTTGGGCATTTAGAGTAGGTAACATAAAATCCTGATTATTAGTGAATTATACATTTTAGTTTGTTTTAAAGCATATGATTTTGAGTCCCTTTTTTGAATAAATGGGTGGCATGGTGGTTAGCGCTACTCCTGGCTCGGTGGGGCCTGTCTTTGTGAAGTTTGCATGCTCTCCCTGTGTCCGCATGGGTTTTCTCCAGGCACTCTGGTTTCATCCCACCGTTACAAAGACATGTGGGTTAGGTTGATTGGTCTCTCTAAATTGCCGTGTGTGTGTTGCCCAGCAATGGACTGGTGTCCTGTCCTAGGTGTATTCCTGCCTCGTGCCTTATGCCTACCAGGATCGGCTCCGGCTTCCCTGCAACCCTCACCAGGATAAGTGGTTTTAAAGATGGATGTTGGAAAAAATATGGTTATAACTACAGAGCACCAGAGATTAGATATTTGAAAAACTGCATAGTAATTAACAAACTGTGAAGACAAATTCATCCAAACATACAAAATCCCATAAAGGGTTTCACAGGACAATTACTGTAACTTTTCTAAACAGCATACAAATTTGGTTATTAACTGCAACCAAAAACCAAGCAAAATTAAACATAATACCAACATTAATCTGATAAGTGGGGATATTAAAAATAAATACATAAATAATATTATTAAGGCTGTTTTGGATCTGCTCATTAATGTCATTAGATGTTACTGTTAACTCAGGAAACCATTATGCATGAGTGACATCCTCTCAATCATGACTTTTATTCCATTATGTAACAAGAAAGGTGCCCATAGATGCAGTTCCTGTAATACAATATAATGACTGTAATGCAGGATAAATGGAGCCCTATGAGGATCTGCAATTAGTGTGTATCACACTATACAAAGCAAAAGAGTCTGAAAAGCCCCAGGCTATGGGACGCATAATTGCTAAATTGTTTATTTTACAGCTATAACATCATAGCAAATTCAAGCACACAGCACAATATTAATTAGAAAAGATGCATTTAATTAGAAAACTGTACATTCAAATCTGTTATTTGCTTAATGTTTATTTTTTCTTTCATAGACTTAATTTGTAAAGTCTGACAGCTAAATATCGTTTTCCCCAGAGGAGTGATCTTCATAGTGTTCTCTTATGTACACTTTAAGTCTTACCACACAAATGTTTCTGTTTAGAAATGATAAATCACTTCTTCTGTGATCCTAGTAGACTGTTAAATGCACTTTGTTCAGGTCATATGTAAAACAAAAGTGTACAAGTAAAGCCAAATAGAATTTGGCTAAGTACCATCATTGGGTTGGGTTGGAACAGGTAGATGGGCAATGTCACTTCATGCCACACAAGCAATTCCCTATGTTTTCTATGGCACCTGCATGTTAAGATTTTTAGATTTGCATGATTACTCAAGTGCTTTGTTGCAAACTCCATGCGTACTTGAGATTATTTTTAGTAATGGCTTCCTTCTAGCCACCCTGGCAACTGTTGACTGATGCACATTTTCTCCCATCTCTGCCACTGAACTCTGTATCTCTTTCAAAGTTGTCATTGGCCTCACACTGGCATCCCTCATCAGTATCCACCTTGCCCAACTGCTCAGTTTGGAGGGATGGCCTGATCTAGGCTGTGTATGGTTGATACAATACACCATCCACTTCTTGATGATTGAGTAGAGACTTTGATATCTTCTGACCTGTGCTTTTCAGTTACCTTATCCCTGACATGCTTTGAAATCTGCTTGGTCTTCATGGTTGAGTCTTTAACCCCATTCACACTGAAACAATTGCCGGCAATTTGCTGGCATTTTGCTGGCATTTTGTTGCCGGCAAGGTCTGTGTGAATTGTTGCCGGCAATTTTCTGGCAAGGGTCCTAGTCTAATTGCCGGCAATTTGCCGGCAACGAGTCTGTGTGAATGTAGCAGGTAGCAGGAACATAATTGCTGACAAATTCAGCATCAATTCCTTGCGTGTCGATGCAGTGCATCAGCTAACTGAAGTAACCAGTCAGATTAGGGGGGCATAACGTTCATGTTTCCCTTGTTATTTCTTGTTTTCAGGATTGGTGCACTACTTACAACAGAGAGCACAGCCAGGAAACATGGCAAACTGGCAAAACAGAGAGATCGTTCTAATACTTCTAAGTATTCATGAAGAGGACGAAATTCAGAAGCAACTCACGGGCATGGTGAGGAATGCCGTAGTGTATTCACGAATTTCGGATTAACTAGCTGCCAGAGGCATCCATAAAAATAAACACCAGGTGCTCAGCAAATTTAAGTGGTTGAAAGCACAGTTCCATAGAATTATGGACCACAACAACCACAGTGGACGCGACTGGAAAAACTGGGCATTTCATGATATGTGCTAAGCCATATGCAACCAGACAACACCATATCACCAGACACTGCTGGGAATAGCAGCAACAGCAACGTGGGATCTCCTGGTTCCAACCCGACTGTAACCAAACCAGTATGCCTGGGGCCCAGCAAAGAGCCAAGTTTTGTTATTATTTTAGTAGGCCACATAACTGATGTTATTTTTGCACTTTGTTCAAAAGGTACAACCTTGTTCTATATTACCATGTTGGTACATATCTGCAACATATCTAAATAGATATGCTGCTAGTTGTTGTTGCAACTGTTTTGCACTTGTTTACTTTAATTTGAAAGTATTTTATGTAGATTTGTTTATGTCTAATAAGTCACTACTTTAAATACTTGAAAGAACAACCTACAGTGTTTGTTCACATTTTTAATGTCATTATATAAAATTATTTGACATGCAAAATGCAATAAAACACAACTTTGACTACACATCAACAGCAAATTAAGCATTACTTCACAGCAGTCTGTCAATCACAAAATAGAATGGTGGTGTTGCATGGTAAAGGAGGCATGGGTAAGCAAAATGAAAGTTTTCTAGCTCCTTTGCAGTTTTGAAAGCTGGTTTGTTTGTCTGTTTACATGATCGTTGAATACGATGTTGATCATCTTCCTCTCTGTGTACAGTGTACAGATCCTGGTGAGTGAAGCTAAGCTCTGAGCAATGACATAATAGCTTCATGGATGGAGTTGGGGCTGTCAGGTATCCCGTCCATGAGGTCTATTTCATGCTCAGCTGTAAGCTAATCGTGGATGATGTTCCACTCTGGCAGGAAGTGTTCCTTGTGGAGCTCACACACATTGTTGGGGATGCAGCAAGCTGCCACAATGTTTGATTTAAGACTAATGTCTGCATCATTCTGCTTAAGGAGTTATCTCCAGCAGCCTTTCAGGCATCCAAATGTGTTCTCTACAACCATGCGAGCTGAACTCAGGCGGAAGTTGAAGAAGAGTTCCTCAGGAGTGAGACGCTGATGGTTGGTGAACCCTTTATAAGCCATTTTTTAAGCGGTTAGGCTGGGCCACCAATTAAGTGGGCAGGGACCTCCACTCCATTCACATACTTGGATTTCTGCAAGTACAAATAGCACAGATCAAGATCATAAATTATTTGCCTACATTAAGAAAGTTTACAAACGGGAGGAGGCCATTCGATCCATCATGCTCGTTTGGTGTCAATTAATAACTGAGTGATCCAAGGATCCTATCCAGTGTATTATTTGATTGGATTACTTTTGTGCATAATCTTGTGATGTTAGTATTGCCCAGTGATGAGTTTGCAACTTACCTCTCTGGGGAAAAGATAGCCACCCTTCAGCAATAATGAACAAATCAGAATTTGCCAGGACTCTTGCATCATGCGTCCGTCCAGCCCAGCCCACATAAACATCTGTAAAACTACAACACCACCAGTGTCAAATCACAAAAAGCACAACACACCAGGGGTGTAATGGTTCACACAATTCACGGTTCGATATGCTACGGTGGGGTCATGGCATCACGTTTTGTATACAAGAAATGCTATCATGTAGTCTTGTGTGAGTGTCGCTGAAGCAGGGAGTTTGTTTTGTTTTCTTCGTTGGAGAAGGGAGAAACTATTCCTGTGTTGCCTGCTATTGTGTCTTGTCTTACTGCAGCCTTGGTGAGCAGCACTGGAAAATGTAAATACATTGTAAACAATTTAAGCTATTTATTTACTCCACCTTTTTGAATTAATTGTTCGGTTTGTAATGAGCACAGGACTGTGAGCCTCGTGTCGAACGGTTCAATATGAATATACGTATGCCTCGGTTCCACTGGCTTAAGCGTCCGTGTCGTGCCATGCCGTGGAGAGCTTTTTTTGCAAAACCAGGCCGTTGTGAAGTCCGTCTCTCTGATGGGAGGAGCAGCGACTGTGGGTTTGGTTTGTGTTTCGTTTTAAAAACAGAGACAGAGAACAACACTATGAGCGACACAGCCTGACGTAGAGAGGACTTTGTGTCTATTTTATTCTTTGTGCTTTACATGATTGTAAACAGCGTAATAAATACACGTTTCTGTTAAGAGATATTAGGAAGAGCTAAACGTGTATAGACAACATTATATTCAGACAAGCACGTCCCCATAAGATTACGTTTCCATGTGCAACAATAATACTAAATAGCAAATATGTATTGTTATTATTATCGTCATCATTTGTGCTAGCATATATGTATTTTAAACAGCACAGCGTGACTTAACGTATTACTCTTACTACAGATTTGTAACTGCAAACAATACTTTTTACCGTATTATTTATAATTTACTTAGCAGACGTCCTTAACCAGGGCAAGTTACAGTTGAAACAAAATACACACGTTTCATGATGAATCATCCAGATACAATATAGCAGGTTATAATTTAACTAAAGTGTGAACGTCTCAGTCATGGCGTTTATGGACGCATTTATTTTACCAGTCCTGTTTTAGAGGGAACCCCACACCTGCTGTATTAATTTATTCATTAATTTAAATTGTAAATGGACACGTTAACTAAATCGTGATCGCCTTCACACTCACTGTCTCTGCGGATTGTCTTGTACACCATTCACTAAACACAGCCTGAAACACCGGCCAGTTATTAATAAAATATGAAGAATATCGGCTGCTACGATCCGATTATTATCCTTCAGTTTATTTTTAACTAGTCACGGCACTGCACCGATCCGGTCTCTTCTCTGTGTCTGCAATTCAAGCACACACAATGATGTGGATGTGAATTCCATTGATAGTGCCTACACACTGTGGGTATCCGCTATGTATTATCAGTGTTAGGAATACAAATCATTCCTTCACAGAAGATGGAGTTTCAAATACACAAAGTTTCTCTTAAATAAATTAACTGTTCAGTTGGGCTCATATATTTATGTGTATTTAGTATTTAAATACCGACTGCTGACGTCATTTGTTTTGAGTCACTTCCCTTTTAGTGCAACCACAATAATTAATCTCTTCAATCCATAATTTAAACCAGCACTGTCAGTCACACAACAAGAGAATTACAGATTGCTTTCATCTCAGATGATGAATAAAGTAACCATAAATGCAATCAAATAACCTTTTGTAATTTTTTTTTAATGAACAAATTAAGTCCTGTATCCGAGGGAATCAGTGCTGTCCATCTGTGCCCCATTTTGGTGTAAAAGGAAAGACCTGAACTTATAACTAATATTATTCTAACATGTATTCAAGATATCCTCAGCTATGTTTTTAGAGTTGTTGAAGTGATATTGAATACCTAGTAGACAACTTAAGTCATGTTAATGTGTCATGTTTTATTATTCTCAAAATAATATTAAAAAAAAAGTTTATTTTTCCAGAGCGCCACATGCTTGACACTACAGGGGGATTCTGTCAGATATTATAATCAGTTAGGAACCAACTGACATTATGGGAAAAGTGTTTTTATTTGCTTGTTCTAACAGTAGAAAATATTATCTTTAAAATTCCTAAAATTCACTTTTGTTTTGTTTTTCCTTTTGTGTAATTTAATTTAGATGACTTGTCCTAATTTTGAATAATGATATGACCACATTAGGACAGTTAAAACTGCATTAAGCTTACATCAGGGCAAGTATTTTATTTTACAAGATATAATTAACATAAGATTATACAAATAAAGAACAAGATGCAAAACATTTAGTGTGCATATTTGTGTGCAGATTATTGAACTAACAAACTAAATATTGAACCTTCGTTAAGCTATGTTTTCGTATCCATGGTATAAGTGCCTTAAACTGTTAGTCTGCTTCACATGGTGTTCCTCAGAAGAGCCCAGGCTTGACCTTTATCAATTCTGTGTAGAATTTGGAATGTCTCCATTAAATTTATCCAATGAATTCTATTTTCCTTAGTTAAGAACATTCAGTTATCTTCACATGTGCATTTTCGTGCTTAGACGTTAAGGTTTCGCTAAAGCATATATACATAGCAAACAACATGACCTTTATATCATGAACAAGGGACTCAATGAAACAGGGATACGCAGGTCTGAATTTCATTTTAAAAAACAGACCTATGTTTATATGTCACTATGACGTTTGGGGGTTGTGGTGGGGGTCATATTTTTCTATGAAATGTGAGGGTCCAATCAGGATGTCTTTACATCATCTGCCTGCACAACTGACACAGTAGCAACCTCGCATCAATTTATTAAAGCAAGTCTGCCATTTTATCTACTCTCTGCAATTTAATATGGCAGTAGAAAATAAGTCAAGGACAGTACTCTCTTCAAGTGTTATATATTCTAAGAGCCAACAGTGAATTATATCCTCTTTTGCACTCCTCTTGACATATCTTTATAATGTTGACATCTCTTTAATATTTACTGTCCCATTAACCCATCATGTCATGTTTAATTAAGTTTCAATAAAAAAATTAACCAAAATACAGATAAGTGTCTTGCTCCCATGCTTATGCAACCAGCTCAGAAAAATGTGCTAGGTCCGTTTGTGGTACTCAAGACGATTTCATGACAGTGTTTTCAATTCAGTTCACACTATTCACTGAGCATGTCATTAAACGATAGAACTCTACTCTTATAGTATAGTATATATTATATAAGATTTTACTCTTCATATATGTTCAATTGGTGCATTTAATAATACTACAGATTATACTACCAGCAGAAAACATAAAGCCTAAGCTAACTGAACCTAAATCAGTTATGCCATAAAACATAACTTATGTACAAATGTTGTATTCATTATTGTTTGAATTGCAAATACTAAAAATTTCAAATCTGTCTGTATAGAATGTAATGTATTCACAGTTAATTTTCCAAAGTTCACTAACCAAGGACAGGTTATTGCATAAAGTGTTGTTAAAATAGTTAATTATGCCTTTTGAAGGCATATATGAAAATTGAAACCAGCCTTCAGGAGTATAACTTTAGAAAGAAATAACCCAACAAATAATGGCTAAATAACCATTACTCCTTCAGAGGGTTTGGTGGCCTTCACAGTATCATTGATATCCATAATGGGATTTTCATGAGAGACAGTGAGAAGTATGCATCATTGCGTGATTTCTACAGAATTCAAGAAATATATAAGTGAAGGCTATAATTTTACATCCTTACTTGTAATAGTCGGTTGACATTCTGCGAAAATATTTATTTCTGAAAGTTTTGAGGTATTCTTTTAATTACTCTGATGTATTGCTTGATATTCTTGTCCACTTACTAGATATGAGCAAAGTTATAGTGAAATTGAAAAGGTTATACAGTACTGTACAAAAGTTTTAGGCAGGTGTGAAAAAATGCTGTAAAGTAAGAATGCTTTCAAAAATAGACATGTTAATAGATTACATTTATCAATTAACTAAATGTAAAATGAGTGAACAGAATTAAAATCTACATCAAGTCAATATTTGGTGTGACCACCCTTTGCCTTCGCATCAAACAGCATCAATTCTTCTAGGTACACTTGCACACAGTTTTTGAAGGAACTCGGCAGGTTGGTTGGCCCAAACATCTTGGAGAACTAACCAAAGTTCTTCTGTGGATTTAGGCAGCCTCAGTTGCTTCTCTCTCTTTTCATGTAATCCCAGACAGACTCAATGTTGTGATCAGGGCTCTGTGGGGGCCATACCATCACTTCCAGGACTCCTTGTTCTTCTTTACGCTGAAGATAGTTCTTAATGATTTTTGCTGTATGTTTGGGGTTATTGTCATGCTGCAGAATAAATTTGGGGCCAATCAGATGCCTCCCTGATGGTATTGTATGATGGATAAGTATCTGTCTGTACTTCTCAGCATTGAGGAGACCATTCATTCTGACCAAATCCCAAACTCCTTTTGCAGAAATGCAGCCCCAAACTTGCAAGTAACCTCCACAATGCTTCACTGTTGCCTGCAGACACTCATTTGTGTACCACTCTCCAGCATTTCGGTGAACAAACTGCCTTCTGCTACAGCCAGATATTTCAAATTTTGACTCATCAGTCCAGAGCACCAACTGCCATTTTTCTGCACCCCAGTTCCTGTGTTTTTGTGCATAGTTGAGTCGCTTGGCCTTGTTGCCACGTCGGAGGCATGGCTTTTTGGCTGCAAGTCTTCCATTTAGGCCTCTTCTGACAAGGCTTCTCCAAACAGTAGATGGGTATACCAGGGTCCCACTGTTTTCTGCCAATTCTGAGCTGATGGCACTGCTGGACATCTTCCGATTGTAAAGGGAAGTAAGCATGATGTGTATTTCATCTGCTGCAGTAAGTTTCCTTGGCCGACCACTTAATCTACGGTCCTCAGCATTGACGTTTCTTTGTGCTTCTTCAAAAGAGCTTGGACTAGATCTAGAAACCCCTGTCTGCCTTGAAATTTGTGCCTGGGAGAGACTTTGCTTAAGCAGTAGAACTACCTTGTGTCTTGTTGCTGTGCTCAGTCTTGCCATGGTGTATGACTTTTGACAGTAATCTGTCTTCAGTAACCTCACCTTGTTAGCTGAGTTTGGCTGTTCCTCACTCAGTTTTATTCCTCCTACACAGCTGTTTCTGTTTCAGTTAATGATTGTGTTTCATCCTACATATTGAATTGATGATCATTAGCACCTGTTTGGTATAATTGTTTAATCATACACCTGAATATATGCCTACAAAATCCCTGACTGTGCAAGTGTACCTAGAAGAATTGATGCCGTTTTGAAGGCAGTCACACCAGATATGGATTTGATGTAGATTTTTCTTCTGTTCACTCACTTTGCCTTTAGTTAATTGATAAATATAATCTATTAACATGTCTATTTTTGAAAGCATTCTTACTTTACAGCATTTTGTCACACCTGCCTAAAACTTTTGCACAGTACTATATATGGAAGTTATTTTTCCTAACTGTCCTCTTTCAAAATCACAGGTTTATTTGTCTGGTGCTTTTCTTTTTCTTTCCTGTTTTTGTACCTTGTAAATATCTTGCTCACAAGGAGTTTCAAGATCTTTTAATCAAATAATACAGGTGTATGCTGCTAAATTAGCCGGTGTGTTTGTGTTGTTGCCACTGGACTCTCGGGCAAGCCAGCTGAGAAGTCGCTCAAGTCGCCACAGCTAAGTATCACTTTTTCTCTCGTGTTTCCTAGTTTAGTTAAGTTACATTGATTGTTTACGTGGTTTGTTGTTTAGCTACGAATTGTATATCTTTCACCTGTTTTGTAGTAAGAGCAGCGACTGTTTGTTAGTGAATTTAGCCAGTTACTTTGCGCACTCGACATGCCCTGTCTGCAATCAGAAGCGTTACACTGTAGGCTGTTATTATTTAGCATTTGTTTAACATTACTACGAGCTATTGTTCAGTGTAACTGCGTGTGTCTGGCACTGTCTTTGTCTGTATTCAGATATTAAGCAGCCATTAATTGTGCTATTAGCAGTCCTGCGTGGGAGGGAGGGTCATCCTGACCAGCCTTGTGTCATTCAACGCAACACAGCTGTGCACTGTCCTAATTAGTTACAGGTGTCGTATTTAACCACCCCCCACACCTCTGTGCCAGCAGTCTTCAGTGCCCCCCTTCCGAAGGGCCCCATCTCCAAAGGGCAGGGACTCTAGCTGCGGGGACTCTAGCGAGGAGACGCTGCACAGCAACAACAGGCAACCATGACAATCTCTCCGATTCCTGTCCTGCTCTCTCCTTCCTCTCGGCGTGGACCTGCACGCCATTGTTTCCCTAATCCCTCCAACCCCATCCCTCTGCCTCTCCCCTCCTCCTCCCTCCCCTCTACTCCACTCTCTGGATGTCTGTGGAGCTGCCACTCAGTTTCCAACAAGGCCGACTTCATCTCCGCCTTCGCCTCCCACCAGTCTCTGGATTTCCTTGCTCTCACGAGACGTGGATCTCCCCAGACAACTCTACCACCCCTGCTGCATTATCCTCTCTGTTCGTCCTGTCCCACTCCCCTCGTCTTACTATGCGGGGAGGAGGAACAGGGCTCCTGCTCTCCCCTTCTCTCCTCTTCTCTGTCCCCCCCTCTCTCTCCTCTATCTCGACCCACAGCTTTGAATTCCATGCAGTGGAAATTTCACCTCTCCCTCTCACCTCTTCCTTCTAGTTCTCTACCGTCCACCTGGTCCACTCACCTCCTTCCTGGAGGAACTTGACTTTCTTCTCTCCTCCCTCCCTTCGCTGTCCTCACCTACCATCCTCCTGGGAGACTTCAACATCCACCTCTCCAAACCTTCCCATTGTGACGGATTTCTTCCTCTCCTTCACTCCTTTAACTTCTCTCTCTCCCTGTCTCCCCCCACTCACAGGGCAGGCTGCCAGCTAGACCTCATCTTCTCTAGAGGCTGCTCCCCTTCAACACTCTCCGTCACACCTATGGACATCTCGTACCACCACTTCATTTCCTTCTCCCTTTCCCTCCCCTCCCTCCCCACTTCACCCACTCACTCTGTCACCTTCCGCCGTAATCTCCGCTCTGTCTCCCCCTCCACCCTTGCCTCCACTGCCCTCACTCTCTTACCTTCCATTGACTGTTTTTCCCATATATCTGTCAACTGTGCTACATCCTCTTTGTTCTCCTCCCTCACCTCCTCCCTTGACTCTCTCTGTCCTCTCACGTCTCGTCCTGCCCGTCCCTCCCCTCCTCAGCCTTGGCTCTCTGCTGTTCTCCGCTCAACCCAAACTAGTCTGCGTGCCGCCAAACAGAAGTGGAAAAGGACCAAACTCCCAGCTGCCCTTGAAGTCTACCTCTCTCTACTGTCCACATTCTCCTCCTCACTCACCTCAGCCAAGAAGTCTTACTTCCAATCACTCTTCGAATCCACTGTCAACAACCACCGCAAACTCTTCTCCATCTTCTCCTCCCTCCTTGCTCCCGCTCCCCCTCCTCCTCCCTCATCACTCACTGCTGATGATTTTGCCTCCTTCTTCTCCTCCAAGATTGCAGACATCCGCAGGCTCTTCAATACTCCACCCCCCTCTCCCATCACACCCAAACCTCCCTCCGATCAAGCTTCCTTTTCTTCATTTCACCCCTCTCAGAGTACAGTACTTTAATATTAGTCCTTTATCCCTGCTAGATAGCACTTCTCAGTTTTATTATGCTTCTTGTGTTTTCGATTTTGTTTTCCTCCTTGCTCCCTTTCCCGTAGCCCTTGACTGTGACCCTACATCTTGACAGCACTTAGCTTTTACCGTCCAGGATGTATGACCTCACTTACTGTACTTGCTTGTTTAAATTGTAAATTGGTATTTGTAAAATGTATTTTGAATTGCTATGTTTAGTTTAATTGAATTTGTATTGATTGATGTCTTTACTCAACTGTATTTTTGCACTTTGTTTTACACTTATGTTGTAAGTCGCCCTGGATAAGGGTGTCTGCCAAGAAAAAAAAAAAAAAAATAAATAAAAAAAAAAATAATAATAATAATAATAATAATAATAATAATAAAGCATTCTTTCTCATAACTAGGTTCCATTTGTTCACTTATCCACTGCTTCCCACATCCTATAATGTGTTTCTGTCCTAAGCTATATCCATGCAACAATTTTTCTTCTCATAACCTGCCAGTTTGCATAAATTATGGATGGTGATACAGTCTCAAAGATATTTCCAAAATTAGTTATGTCTGCATTGCTCAGTGTTATGGTACCCTGATTTTCTTTAGATCTTCTGCTTTCAACTTTCTTCCAACTTTCATCTGAAGGTGCTAATAGACCATCAATATTCTACAGCTATTCTACATTCCAAAATCTCTCTCTGATTTACATGTCCAGTGCCTGTTTTGTCTTCTGCTTTCCAAGTCTAAAGAAGAAACAGCAGTCCTCAGTTGTACTTTCTTCAAAGAAAAATCTAAAAGGAAAACAGGGTTTTACAATTAGGCTCTTATATAGAATATTAAAAGTACTTTTGAATAAAATGCACTTGATCATTTACTTGATTGTTCTTTTTTTGTCATCTCCTATAAAAAACATTGTATATAACATCTATATATTATACATTGTTTACCCTGAAAGTTTAATCTGTAGACTTTATAATGTAATATGCATGAAGCATGACTTCTAGCATCAGTCCTTTTAAACTAGTATCTGCTTCATCACCAGCGATTAGTATTCATAAATATTAAAAAGTTCTTCACTCCTGCTTATTCTTTCCAGGAATGATTGTATTTTGGGTCATCCCGAGTGGCTCAGTCAGTTAAAGTGCAGAGTGAGCCCTATGAGCTGAGGTTTGCTGGTTGTGACCAGGAGTGCTCAAATGGGAGGGAGGGCCAAATTGGCTGTGGGTCTCTGGGTTCATTGCTAACAAGCATCCCCTACCAGCTGCCTGGGCGTCTGCAGGTTTGCAGTTCCGCCCAGAGGGATGTGCCTCGGGCCTCGTGCGGGCTGTATAGTCTCCAGTGTGTAAAATGACTGGTGGCTTGAGGGTGGCTGGGATTGGAGGATCCCAGTCATACTTGCTCACCCTCCCCATGTGCAGTGGCAGGGTGACAAGCTGAAATGTACAATTGGCGATTCTAAATGTTAGGGGGAGAAAAAAACAAAAAATACTTGTTGATTCCAAATTTAAATAAATAAACAAAAGGAATTGTATTTTTCAAAACCAGGGGGTCCTCGCAATCCGTTGAATATAAGACGTTTGTTCATCAATCGTCATTTTTCGTCACCTGTCCTCTCAGAGTCATCAACAGCTTTTGGGCAGCTTAGGGCTCTGCAGCGCAAAAGGGCAATGAATTGCCCCCCCGGCCACCCACCTCTACATGGCCCTGGCTATATACACTCACCTAAAGGATTATTAGGAACACCATACTAATACTGTGTTTGACCCCCTTTCGCCTTCAGAACTGCCTTAATTCTACGTGGCATTGATTCAACAAGGTGCTGAAAGCATTCTTTAGAAATGTTGGCCCATATTGATAGGATAGCATCTTGCAGTTGATGGAGATTTGTGGGATGCACATCCAGGGCACGAAGCTCCCGTTCCACCACATCCCAAAGATGCTCTATTGGGTTGAGATCTGGTGACTGTGGGGGCCATTTTAGTACAGTGAACTCATTGTCATGTTCAAGAAACCAATTTGAAATGATTCGACCTTTGTGACATGGTGCATTATCCTGCTGGAAGTAGCCATCAGAGGATGGGTACTTGGTGGTCATAAAGGGATGGACATGGTCAGAAACAATGCTCAGGTAGGCCGTGGCATTTAAACGATGAACAATTGGCACTAAGGGGCCTAAAGTGTGCCAAGAAAACATCCCCCACACCATTACACCACCACCACCAGCCTGCACAGTGGTAACAAGGCATGATGGATCCATGTTCCCATTCTGTTTACGCCAAATTCTGACTCTACCATCTGAATGTCTCAACAGAAATCAAGACTCATCAGACCAGGCAACATTTTTCCAGTCTTCAACTGTCCAATTTTGGTGAGCTTGTGCAAATTGTAGCCTCTTTTTCCTATTTGTAGTGGAGATGAGTGGTACCCGGTGGGGTCTTCTGCTGTTGTAGCCCATCCGCCTCAAGGTTGTACGTGTTGTGGCTTCACAAATGCTTTGCTGCATACCTCGGTTGTAACGAGTAGTTATTTCAGTCAAAGTTGCTCTTCTATCAGCTTGAATCAGTCGGCCCATTCTCCTCTGACCTCTAGCATCAACAAGGCATTTTCGCCCACAGGACTGCCGCATACTGGATGTTTTTCCCTTTTCACACCATTCTTTGTAAACCCTAGAAATGGTTGTGCGTGAAAATCCCAGTAACTGAGCAGATTGTGAAATACTCAGCCCGGCCCATCTGGCACCAACAACCATGCCACGCTCAAAATTGCTTAAATCACCTTTCTTTCCCATCAGACATTCAGTTTGGAGTTCAGGAGATTGTCTTGACCAGGACCACACCCCTAAATGCATTGAAGCAACTGCCATGTGATTAGTTGATTAGATAATTGCATTAATGAGAAATTGAACAGGTGTTCCTAATAATCCTTTAGGTGAGTGTATATGTTACAATTTTTCCAGCTTCAAGATGGAGTTACATACAGCTGGAGGAGGAGGTGCAAGAGCCTTGCAGTGAGATGTGCCAAAGGGGAATGTTTTGGTAAATTCCTCTTATGCACCATCTTGTTCTGGCAGTCAACATGTTAAATGTTATTTGCAAGTCTTTATTCGAAGCTAATTCTGCACACAAAGTCTCACCTTTTTAACTAATGGCCAAGTCTAGAAACTGGTAAAATGTTATCAAGTTCATTTCTTGATTTATAGAAGGACATCACTAAATGATTGATGTCATAGTCTTGTGGTAAACAATCAGGTAGTCTCATGAATCCAATTGAGGTCTAATCACAATGAGTTTAGATGACCTCATATTCCGAGAAAGGAATAAAAGGAGATGATCTGTGCTGAAATGTGAAATGTGGAGCATTTTCTCTCAGAGTAGTAACAACAGCAGAGGTGATACCTGCAGATCTGTTAGGAAAAACATGACAGTTCATCCCAGGACACAGTTTTCATTAGATGGATTCAAGGCTGAATATTTTGATAAATACATCTAGTAAAATTACTCTCTTACTTTCCATCTCTTAAGGCAAAAGTTACATTTATTGGTATATTTCTGTAGAGGGATGACGAATCTGTCAGGTTTTGTACTTTTAGACCAGCAGTCTACTTTATTGTATAAATATGATTTAGAAGTACTGCCGTTGTAAAAAGTACTGCTGCACATTTTTGAGGGGTATGTGTGCCTGTGTTTTTTTTTTTTTTAAAGGTTGTTACATTATTTTTGCATTCTGGTCTCAGTACCTAGTTTCCTTTGTTTTGTATTATAATATGCTGATAAATTTAACTCTTGGATCATTGTTTGAACATTCTATATAAAATCTTATTTTAGATTAGTTTAATGAGTAATTTTGACCCCATGCCATACCATCACAAATAGAAATTAACTAAATATTGGATACAATCATTTTTTTTTAATTATTATTAATATTCTTTTGAATAATGAAGGCCATGTGTGAAACACATTCATATTTCAGAAATGTAACATTTATTTTAATGTGTGTGTAGGGATTCCCTTTAATAATGTTATATTTATCATGCTGCTCGATTACTGGCTTCCCTCCTCAATAAAACAGGGAAGATATCCACTTCCTGTGGTACAGAGGCAGAAGGAGAGCCACGGAGTTGAAGTTGTATAATATTGTGTGTTTGAGTATTGAGAAGAAGGATTGATTATGGTACAGGACTTTGCTTTGAACTTGACAATGAATACGGATTATGTACTGGCTTTTTTGCTGTGTGTCTTGTTTGTTTTATGATTAGTTACTGCGTTTAGTTTAGGCTCGAGACAAGCTAGGATTTTGTTTGCCGTTTTTTTTTTAATTTTTGTTAGAGCAACAATGACTGTGCATAATAAAATCACACTTTGCACCATAAACCAGCCTCTCGGTCTCCGCCTGAGATCCAACCCACCACGGTACCACAACTTGGTGGATAAGACGGGCAGGTGTGAGAGCACCTACGCAATTGCCATGGGGGTGTTCCGCCGTGTCCCCGACCTCCGCCCCTGCTTGGCAGTTTGGTGCTGCTGGGGCTCCCTCTGCCTTGCACCCCTGCTACTTTCCTGGGTCCCTCCACCTCCTCCGCCTCCCCACGCTGGCCTCTGACATTGCATCGTCAGTCTGACATCTTCCCCACCCTCTGCCATGGTGCCCTGTCTGCTCGCCTGCAGTCCCTGGGCTCCTGCTGCCCCCTGTTCACCCCCTGTCGCTGGCCCCCAATAGGCTGGGCTTTGTGCCTCCCTGCTTGTTCCCAGGGTGGGAGGTGGCCGTGGTATGGCCGTCCTTCATTGCCTCTGGTTTCCATCATGAGGGGGGATATGTGATGCAGTGACAGGCGGTGCAGTAAAGGATCGCCCTGTGAGGCAGTGGCACTCCCCGGACCCCCTGGGGGAGATTTACCCTCCATTACTAGTTTCACATTTTCAATAAAACAGGGAAGATTTCCACTTCCTGGTAAGGAGAGCAGAGAAGAGTCTGAGAGTGGAGCGGAGAGTAACAGTGCGAGAGAAAGAAAGAAAGAAAGAGAGTAGCGGGACTTTGTTTATGTACTGGTTACGAGAAAGAATTGCAGATTTTTTGATTATTAGCTGTTCGTCTTTATATTAGGTATATGTTTAGGTTAGGGATCTGTGTGATACGTGTAGTGTAGACTCAACAAAGAGTTAGGTTTTGTTTTGGAGTTTGTGTATTTTGGTTTGCGCATAATAAGGCAAATGCATGAATTTCCACGCATCCCAGCCTACGTGTTCCTTTAAAATGCCTGAGAGCCCTGGCAGTGCTGGACCTACCCCCCACACTGTCACAATATACTTTTTATATATAAAAAGTGATATGTAAATACCATTGCAGCTGTTTCATTAAACAGCAAACCATAACAGGTACACCACAGTATCTTTAACAGTAGGTAGACAGAGAATGGTATGCTTAATTAGGTAAGAATAAAGGTAAAGTTGAGCACATTACACTTCAAAACCAAGAACAGAAAATCTTTGCAAGTAAGCCCTGCAGTACTGCAATGTGTGAGACTATAACTAAATAACATATGTACAGGTAAGTTACAACTGTGGCATAATGCAGAGGATGGTGTGTTTTTGTTGTAAAGGTAATTACCTGACAATACAGCATCTCTGTCAAAAACAAGACTGATAGCTATTCACCTGCAATATTTTCCTCAGGGATTATTTGGGACTGGCTGTAGAAAACAACATTATTTGTAATATAGTTGTGTCTGCATCTGTATTTCCTCTGTAAGTCTGATAGGGGACTCACAGTGCTTGTGGGTTGGTACATTAATTTTTTGTGGAAAGTAGAATCAGAGGGCAATGAGATATTTGTCAGTCAGTTAGGATTTACATTAAATATATTGAAGCAATCAATAATAGGAACCAATATGCACCAATGTTGTTTTATTCATCCCAAAAGAGTCATGACAGCAAGCAGAGACAAAAAGGACCTTGTCCCGTTACACTAATTAGCATTGGTAGCAAACCAAGTCAAAAAGGATTTCAGCCCCTCAGTATAACTTCAGGAAAACTGGTTAGTGTTGAAATCTCTACTGGTGAGACCTTCTAGCAGTACAACATGCAGCCTCAAAGAGCCAGGTAGCCAAAGGTCCAATATGCACTTTGAATACACCAGAAACATTTTTTGAATGCCATGCAGCTGATAAATGCTGCATGGTTATTTATGTAATTTGTGGTAGAATAACAGTTATATTGGATGCGTGCCAAAGCAAATGCTACAAGTGTTATCGCAGACCTTATCTCTGTCTGTTAGTAAATTAGATGGGATATAAATTGTATAAATGTGTTTTGGCCTTTTGCACTCCTCTTTTTAATGGGGGAAGTGGGGTGGAGGATTTACATGTTCACATGTTTAAGCATGTATTGATTTAGGAATGGTATAATGTGTGTCAGAACCAATTTTTGTACAGTTAGGGTAACCAATCCAATACAGGGATTATTGTTTATTGTTGAGTCCGCAGAATGCAAGTCACCCAGCATATGGAAATAACACTGATTACTAGAAAGTGTAATTCACCATCTACCACTGAATTTTTACTATCACACATGCAGAGGGGGAGGCTGAGGTAAAATGGCATAGCACAGG
Source organism: Amia ocellicauda (assembly GCF_036373705.1). NCBI lineage: Eukaryota > Metazoa > Chordata > Actinopteri > Amiiformes > Amiidae > Amia > Amia ocellicauda. The sequence goes on along the minus strand of NC_089859.1, from coordinate 34,324,231 downwards.
TTAGTCTCACGGAAATCTGATGGAGACTGATGTAAGTAGCAAGCTAAATAACTAACTATAATGTCTGTGAATTAATGAATGAATTCAGCTACTGAAAGCAGAATGGGTGCAAAGCAAGGTACACCCTGGACAGGATGCCAGTCCATCGCAGGGAAGTACACTCACATGACTACAGGGCAATTTAAAGTATAATTAGACATCAGTAAATAAAACATTTTTTTACACATTTATAATGTACTTTATGTATTTTTGGCTTTTACTACATTTTATGCCTACCCTTTCATATTCAAGGTTTCTTTAAACTGGCCATGCAATTAATTGGAGCAAAGCTTTGTTCAGCTTTTTACTAACATTTCTTTACAGAAAGAAATTCAAAGAAAAAGCCTACTGAATTTGGTTACCCATTACAATGCACTAGTTTGTAAACAGCACAACCAAGTGGTTGAAGTTCTTTTTTGTTTGTTTGATTGTTTTAATATAACTAGTGCCTGAGTCAGCAATGCACTTTAATACACTCATGCTACCTGGGTTTAGAAGACTAGAACATCATGCAACCTGGGTTAAGCAGAAGACACTCAACAAAAAATGTCCAGTAGCAAAAATTTAGAAAACTCATTCTTTCTTAATACACTTTCCTAACAGCAGTTGGGAGGCTCTCATTATCTATGGGTTACATGCAGTGCACTAACGCATGCATGCACGCACTTGGTTGGAACTGGGCACATACCTAAAACAATTACAAAATCCTATAATCAATGACCACAACCCAACATTCAACAATTTAAATCAATATTTACATACATTGTTATTTTGGTAACACTTTATATTACAGTGTCATTAATAAATGATTGGCAAATAGTTTATAAAACAGTAAGAACCATTTGTTATTCCATTTTTAAATGATCAATAAACCTTTATAAGATATGATTTATCATTCATTTAATAAAAAAATAGTGTTTAGGGAGCTGCCAAAACATGATTTTGTTTGAAATATTTATTATAAATGATTAATCATATCTTATAAAGGTTTATTGATAATGTATAAATTGAATTATTAATGGTTCCTAACTTTTATAAACTATTTGCCAATCATCTAATGAGACCATAAGAAGTGTTACCGTAATTGTATATACATATCTATCTATCTAGTGCTATACGAGGGGATACACTTTTCCCCCTTCTTCCACACGGTGTAACAGCGAAAATGCCACGTCATGCACCTGTCCAGCTAGTGCAATTAAACACACCTATCCTGTATTAAGCACAGCACCTAAACACATCCCACAACCGACATCAGATGTACCAGCACAGAAAAGCACAGAGGACAAATCAGTGATAAAGAATATTGAATGCAGGGAGAGAAGAGAAAGAGACGGAATGATCGCACTGCACACGACCTGCCTTTGATGGACAAAATGAACCCGGATTGGACATTGACTATGAGACTGCTAAATCTTCCTAAACGACCACATACCACAGCAAATCAAAGCCAAGACCCAAACAGGACACAGCTGTGTATATATATATATATATATATATATATATATATATATATATATATATATATATATATATATACACACACACCGATCAGCCATAACATTATGTCCACCTGCCTAATATTGTGTAGGTACGCCTTTTGCCGCCAAAACAGCCATGACCCGTCGAGGCATGGACTCTGGACTACATACAGCTCTGGAAAAAGCTCCAAGTTCAGAAATCAGCATCAGTCTCTGTATATATATATATATATATATATATACCGGTCAGCCATAACATTATGACCACTGACAGGTGAAGTGAATAACACTGATAATCTCATTATCACGGCACCTGTCAGTGGGTGGGATATATTAGGCAGCAAGTGAACATTTTGTCCTCAAAGTTGATGTGTTAGAAGCAGGAAAAATGGGCAAGCGTAAGGGTCTGAGCGACTTTGACAAGGGCCAAATTGTGATGGCTAGACGACTGGGTCAGAGTATCTCCAAAACTGCAGCTCTTGTGGGGTGTTCCCGGTCTGCAGTGGTCAGTACCTATCAAAAGTGGTCCAAGGAAGGAACAGCGGTGAACTGGCAACAGGGTCATGGGCGGTCAAGGCTCATTGATGCACGTGGGGAGCGAAGGCTGGCCCGTGTGGTCCAATCCAACAGACAAGCTACTGTAGCTCAAATTGCTGAAAAAGTGAATGCTGGTTCTGATAGAAAGGTGTCAGAACACACTGTGCATCGCAGTTTGTTGCGTATGGGGCTTCGTGGCCGCAGACCAGTCAGGGTGCCCATGTTGATCTCTGTCCACTGCCGAAAGTGCTTATAATGGCCACGTGAGCATCAAAACTGGACCACGGAGCAATGGAAGAAGGTGGCCTGGTCTGATGAATCACGAGTTCAAGGTGTTGGCTTGGCCAATCTCAACCAAACCAAAAGCTATTTTTCTGCACCCCAGTTCCTGTGTTTTCATGCATAGTTGAGTCGCTTGGCCTTGTTGCCATGTCAGAGGTATGGCTTTTTGGCCTCAAGTCTTCCATGAAGGCCACTTCTGACCAGACTTCTCCGGACAGTAGATGGGTGTACCAGGGTCCCACTGTTTTCTGCCAATTCTGAGCTGATGGCACTGCTGGACATCTTCCATTTGCGAATGGAAGTAAGCATGATGTGTCTTTCATCTGCTGCAGTAAGTTTCCTTGGCCGACCACTGCGTCTACGGTCCTCAGCGTTGCCCATTTCTTTGTGCTTCTTCAAAAGAGCTTGAACAGCACATCTGGAAACCCATGTCTGCCCTGAAATTTCTGCCTGGGAGAGACCTTGCTGATGCAGTAGAACTACCTTGTGTCTTGTTGCTGTGCTCAGTCTTGCCATGGTGTATGACTTTTGACAGTAAACTGTCTTCAGCAGCCTCACCTTGTTAGCTGAGTTTGGCTGTTCCTCACCCAGTTTTATTCCTCCTACACAGCTGTTTCTGTTTCAGTGCATGATTGTGTTTCAACCTACATATTGAATTGATGATCATTAGCACCTGTTTGGTATAATTGTTTAATCATACAGCTGACTATATGCCTACAAAATCCCTGACTTTGTGCAAGTGTACCTAGAAGAATTGATGCTGATTTAAAGGCAAAGGGTGGTCACACCAAATATGGATTTGATGTAGATTTGACTTCTGTTCACTAACTTTGCATTTAGTTAATTGATAAATATAATCTATTAACATGTCTATTTTTGAAAGCATTCTTACTTTACAGCATTTTGTCACACCTGCCTAAAACTTTTGCACAGTACTGTATATATATATATATATATATAAATATGTGTGTGTGTGTGAGTGAACTACTAAATTACTTTTTATCCTTTTAGATAATCTTTTCACTAGTGTGTGATATACATTTAAATAATGTGCATGGGTAGGGGCAGGGTTTCAGACTAGGTTTAAACAATGTAGTATCTATTCCCAAACATCTTCCAGATCCTTACAGTTTCTTGTTCCACTAATTATACAATTTCTTCCCATCGTTCTTCTGGCTTCAGGAATTAATGTTGTTTTTTTCTTCAAATCGGTAGGGTTGTTCTGTTTGTAAACAAGAATAATGTAAATATAATCTGAACAAGAAGCAGTTGGTAAGCTTATTTAATTTGACATTTTACTTGACCTTTACACATGCCTTTGCACTTGAGAACACTGCAAACAACACACTGAACCTCACATAGTCATGACTGTGGAGATGATTTTGAAGTGTAATCCCAAGATTTCTTGTCATAATACAGTAAGATTACTGAAACCTGCTGAGTATTGCACACATAGGAAATTATTTTTTCTCAAAACTCAAACTAAATTGTCTGGATAATGGTTAATAGTGCATATCTGACACAAATAGGGATATTATAAAATGCAAAGATTATGAAAGAGTTCTTATTATAAATGATGTTTGGACAACATGAAGCAAATCTGTGCAAACATTAGACAAATAGAGAATTTTCTGATGACAGATGGGGATCACTGTTTTTTTGCAATATGAAATTAAACTTCATAGTGAAATTAGAAGGATTCCTTACTCATTAAATAGCAGTATCTTTAAACACAAAAGAGATAACATTAAAGCAAAGTAAGAAAGACGGCTCTAACACTCAGGTAATTGAGTCTGCCTGTGTAAACACATTTCAAACAATTTTGTTGCTAAGCAGTGAAACACTGTCTGTTTTAACAGACCTTGATGTAGCTAGGCTTTATGCTTTGCTGCACTTTAGACTAACATTCTAATCATCCTCATTCTTTATATCATACAAAAAAAAATACATTTTGTAATACGTTGATTTATTTATTTTACTTTACACCATACGTTTGGACATGTTCTGTCTTAAATTCCTCTGTATTTATTTGTCAGATGTCAGTGTTGGGGATTTTTTAAATTTATTTATTTTTTACATATACATATACATGTACATATACACTCACCTAAAGGATTATTAGGAACACCTGTTCAATTTCTCATTAATGCAATTATCTAATCAACCAATCACATGGCAGTTGCTTCAATGCATTTAGGGGTGTGGTCCTGGTCAAGACAATCTCCTGAACTCCAAACTGAATGTCTGAATGGGAAAGAAAGGTGATTTAAGCAATTTTGAGAGTGGCATGGTTGTTGGTGCCAGACGGGCCGGTCTGAGTATTTCACAATCTGCTCAGTTACTGGGATTTTCACGCACAACCATTTCTAGGGTTTACAAAGAATGGTGTGAAAAGGGAAAAACATCCAGTATGTGGCAGTCCTGTGGGCGAAAATGCCTTGTTGATGCTAGAGGTCAGAGGAGAATGGGCCGACTGATTCAAGCTGATAGAAGAGCAACTTTGACTGAAATAACCACTCGTTACAACCGAGGTATGCAGCAAAGCATTTGTGAAGCCACAACACGTACAACCTTGAGGCGGATGGGCTACAACAGCAGAAGACCCCACCGGGTACCACTCATCTCCACTTCAAAAAAAAGGAAAAAGAGGCTACAATTTGCACAAGCTCACCAAAATTGGACAGTTGAAGACTGGAAAAATGTTGCCTGGTCTGATGAGTCTCGATTTCTGTTGAGACATTCAGATGGTAGAGTCAGAATTTGGCATAAACAGAATGAGAACATGGATCCATCATGCCTTGTTACCACTGTGCAGGCTGGTGGTGGTGGTGTAATGGTGTGGGGGATGTTTTCTTGGCACACTTTAGGCCCCTTAGTGCCAATTGGGCATCGTTTAAATGCCACGGCCTACCTGAGCATTGTTTCTGACCATGTCCATCCCTTTATGACCACCATGTACCCATCCTCTGATGGCTACTTCCAGCAGGATAATGCACCATGTCACAAAGATCGAATCATTTCAAATTGGTTTCTTGAACATGACAATTAGTTCACTGTACTAAACTGGCCCCCACAGTCACCAGATCTCAACTCAATAGAGCATCTTTGGGATGTGGTGGAACGGGAGCTTCGTGCCCTGGATGTGCATCCCACAAATCTCCATCAACTGCAAGATGCTATCCTATCAATATGGGCCAACATTTCTAAAGAATGCTTTCAGCACCTTGTTGAATCAATGCCACGTAGAATTAAGGCAGTTCTGAAGGCGAAAGGGGGTCAAACACAGTATTAGTATGGTGTTCCTAATAATCCTTTAGGTGAGTGTATATTACAGATTTTTTTACAGATTTTTTCACATTTCGTTGTGTTAGAACATAAAATCAGAATGGATTTAATCAAGTGTTTTTGCCACTGATCAACACAGAAAATGTCATAATGTCAAAGTGAAAAATAGAATCTGCAAATTGGTCTAAATCAATTACAGATACAAAACAGAAAATAATTGAATGCATAAGTAATCACCCCCTTCAGTCAATATTTGGTAGAGGCACCTTTTGCAGCCATGAATCTATATGGATAAGTCTCTAGCAGCTTTGCACATCTGGACACAGCAATTTTTGTCCATTCTTCTTTGCAAAATTGCTCAAGCTCCATCAAGTTGGATGGGGACCTTTGATTAATATCACTTTTCAACTCTTGAATCTTGAATTCAATCTTGAATTGTATTTTGAGATATCTCTAAATGACAATTTGCCTTGCCATAGTATGTTTGAGGTCATTGCTGGAAGATGAATCTTCACCCATGTCCCAGATGTCCCATGTCCCAGACATGCATCCCAGATCTTTTGCAGACTTTTATTCCAGCAGGTTTTATTCCAGGATTTCTCTGTATTTTGCTGAATCAATTTTGCAAGGCTTCCAGGCCCTGACGCAGAGTAGCATCCCCATTGCATGATGCTGCCACCACAATGCTTCATGGTAGGCATGGTCTTTTCAGGATGATGTGCAGTGTTAGGCTTAGGCCAAACATAGCGCTTAACATTGAGGCCAAAAAGCTCTATTTTGGTCTCATCAGACCATAGAATCTTCCTTCACTTGGTCTCAGAGTCTCCCACATGCTTTCTGGCAAACTCTAGCCAAGATTTTATGTGATTTTCTTTCAACAATGTAACATAATGAAATGTGGAAAAGTACAAGGGGGTGAATATTTTTGAGAGCCACTGTATATGGGTTGTAATGGGGTCTTCCTTGTTTTGCCCTCACCATTTTATCCAGATCCATATAGCACTGCTCTTCTCTATATCTTGTGGAATCTGCCTTCCCTGTGCTATATACACTTTAATATTTTGCCCTTATGTTAACACCCCATTTCCCCTATTTGCTGCTTTCCACTAAGATAATCTCTACAATCCCTATCCATCTCTCCTGTAATTTTCACTCTATCTCACCAGCACTCATCTAACCCCTCCACTTTGGCTCTGATCTCTTGTTATCTCTTGACTACCCAGTGGAGCTGCCATGAAAAAGGAGAACTTCATTTTTGCCTCCACCTCTCATCTCTAACTTTCTAGCATTTATGGAAACTTGAATCTCCCCAAACAACACTATCAAAACCAGCTGTCCTTTTTACAGTGGGGAAAAAAAGTATTTGATCCCCTGCTGATTTTGTACGTTTGCCCACTGACAAAGAAATGATCAGACTATAATTTTAATGGTAGGTGTATTTTAGCAGTGAGAGACAGAATAACAACAAAACAATCCAGAAAAATGCATTTCAAAAAAGTTATACATTGATTTGCATGTTAATGAGGGAAATAAGTATTTGACCCCTTCGACTTAGTACTTGGTGGAAAAACCCTTGCGGGCAATCACAGAGGTCAGACGTTTCTTGTAGTTGGCCACCAGGTTTGCACACATCTCAGGAGGGATTTTGTCCCACTCCTCTTTGCAGATCCTCTCCAAGTCATTAAGGTTTCGAGGCTGACGTTTGGCAACTCGAACCTTCAGCTCCCTCCACAGATTTCCTATGGGATTAAGGTCTGGAGACTGGCTTGGCCACTCCAGGACCTTAATGTGCTTCTTCTTGAGCCACTCCTTTGTTGCCTTGGCTGTGTGTTTTGGGTCATTGTCATGCTGGAATACCCATCCATGACCCATTTTCAATGCCTTGGGTGAGGGAAGGAGGTTCTCACCCAAGATGTGATGGTACATGGCCCCGTCCATTGTCCCTTTGATGCGGTGCAGTTGTCCTGTCCCCTTAGCAGAAAAACACCCCCAAAGCATAATGTTTCCACCTCCATGTTTGACGGTGGGGATGATGTTCTTGGGGTCATTCCTCCTCCTCCAAACACGGCGAGTTGAGTTGATGCCAAAGAGCTCGATTTTGGTCTCATCTGACCACAACACTTTCACCCAGTTCTCCTCTGAATCATTCAGATGTTCATTGGCAAACTTCAGACGGGCCTGTACATGTGCTTTCTTGAGCAGGGGGACCTTGCGGGCGCTGCAGGATTTCAGTCCTTCACGGCGTAGTTTTACCAATTGTTTTCTTGGTGACTATGGTCCCAGCTGCCTTGAGATCATTAACAAGATCCTCCCGTGTAGTTCTGGGCTGATTCCTCACCGTTCTCATGATCATTGAAACTCCACGAGGTGAGATCTTGCATGGAGCCCCAGACTGAGGGAGACTGACAGTTATTTTGTGTTTCTTCCATTTGCGAATAATCGCACCAACTGTTGTCACCTTCTTACCAAGCTGCTTGGCGATGGTCTTGTAGCCCATTCCAGCCTTGTGTAGGTCTACAATCTTGTCCCTGACAACCTTGGACAGCTCTTTGGTCTTGGCCATGGTGGAGAGTTTGGAATCTGATTGATTGATTGCTTCTGTGGACAGGTGTCTTTTATACAGGTAACGAGCTGAGATTAGGAGCACTCCCTTTAAGAGAGTGCTCCTAATCTCACCTCGTTACCTGTATAAAGGACACCTGGGAGCCAGAAATCTTGTTGATTGATAGGGGATCAAATACTTATTTCCCTCATTAACATGCAAATCAATGTATAACTTTTTTGAAATGCGTTTTTCTGGATTTTTTTGCTGTTATTCTGTCTCTCACTGTTAAAATACACCTACCATTAAAATTATAGACTGATCATTTCTTTTTCAGTGGGAAAATGTACAAAATCAGCAGGGGATCAAATACTTTTTTCCCTCACTGTATATGTATTTCACTTTCCCCTCACCCCTCTTCAAAAGTATGAATTACAGGCATTAGCATTTTACTATCTACTTTCCAATACGTTTCTGTTCTCCCTGCTTTCTCCTCCATTAACACTAACATGTTCTAGAACTGCTCTCCACCTGCAATCATCTCACTTTTAAGGAACTAAATTCCTAGATAAGCTTAATTTATTTTAATCTTAAATCTCCTTCTTTACTACTGTCATTCAGTTTGGTATTTCACCTACCTATCTGCTGCTTTGAATTTGCCCTTATTTTTGGCTTTCCAGTCAACTATTTGGGCATAAATTCTTTATGAATGAATATATGAATACAACAGGAACAACACATGGATATCTTATGCACTTCATCTGAATGCTGCTGTTAATCGCATGGATAATAAGGTTAGGGGTTAGCTTAAATATATAAAATGCTAATAAAATCGCCTTTAATAATACTGGTTGAATAAAACTGTAAAAATGGCCACATAAGGAAAAGAAAAAGTCTAATATAAACATAATCACAGGTCCCCTTCTAAACAGATGACTGATCAAAACAACTAACACACGCAGCCAAAGAGTGACTCCCGGCACAGTTCCCGATGTTTCCCCTTTTAAGGCATCTCTATATATATACATACATATATATATATATATATGTGTGTGTACATATATATGTATATATACACACACAGACACACATACATATATTGACAATTAAGGTTTTTTTAGGCTTGTTAAATTAGCAGGGATTTGTATTCAATACATCATGTCAAGTACAGATCTCTCAAGGTTTGTTAAATATTAGCAGATGACCATTGGCATAGAAAAATAAACATATATTACAGTTCCCCTAAATAAGAATGACCTTTATGATCTCATTGAGTCTAACTGATGCAGCAAATGGTTCACTTGCCAGGGCAGAAAGGAGGGGTGACAGCAAGCAACCTTGTCTTATCCTTCTACTTAGTGGAAATACAGCTGACAGCAAGTCATTAGTGGACCTGAAAGTCCGTAGATGAGAAACAGATCTAACTGCAATTACAAAATATCAAATTAAGCTCTTTCATATGCTTTGGATAGAAACTCCCAAAACACCAACCGCTACACTGGGAAATCCTTGGTTGTCTTCTTTCATACTATTTGCATTTGAACAAATGTATTATAAAATTGAGAATACAAGATTGAATGGCTGCTTGATCAGTATTTCCTATTGTACCTAGTGAAAGAGAATTTGTAACATTTTTTGAAAACTGCCACACATATTCTGCTTTAAAATATATTAACTGTCCTTGTTGAAGCATACAAGTGTGCAATGAGAGTGAAGTATCTATCAAACACTGCAGGAAGGTATTAAGTGCTGTTTCAAGCAGTACAGAAATATAAAGTATTAGCCTTGTGAATCAGTGGAAATGGTGTAATCTTAAATACAAAAGGTTCATTCTATTCACGTTTACAAAACTGGCCTCCTTACAGGTGTTCACAAGAGCTTCACAGAATTTAGCATAAGCTGCACAGGGCCTAAAAAGATTTATCAAACATGACATTCATGATACAACTGAGATCACCTGTCAGGAGGTCCATATCTCTACAGTACAGGCTAAAATGGAATCACATAAGACATGCATTTTAGGTTATTGTCAATTGTGTCCTAAACTCTCAGCAGTTACCTTAAGAGTACCAGGGTACCTTCACTTCCAAAGTAAAAACACACACAGAACTGCAGAGTTACATTGTGTATCAAAGCCAAAAGAGGAGCAAGCCTGCATTAGCCCATATTTTTAAAAGGGTAAAGGAAAGACAACAAATTATGCATTAGGAATAGGTTTGGGCATTTGTTTAGCATAATTCAAAGAGAAATGATAAGCAAGGGAATATAAGCTCACCATCAATGCTGCATTCATTATATATATATATATATATATATATATATATATATATATATATATATACACCGATCAGCCATAACATTATGACCACTGACAGGTGAAGTGAATAACACTGATAATCTCGTTATCATGGCACCTGTCAGTGGGTGGGATATATTAGGCAGCAAGTGAACATTTTGTCCTCAAAGTTGATGTGTTAGAAGCAGGAAAAATGGGCAAGCTTAAGGATCTGAGCGATTTTGACAAGGGCCAAATTATGATGGCTAGACGAGTCAGAGCATCTCCAAAACTGCAGCTCTTGGGGGGTGTTCCCGATCTGTAGTGGTCAGTACCTATCAAAAATGGTCCAAGGAAGGAAAACCAGTGAACCGGTGACAGGGTCATGGGCAGCCAAGGCTCATTGATACACGTGTGGTCCGATCCAACAGACAAGCTACATTAGCTCAAATTGCTGAAAAAGTTAATGCTGGTTCTGATAGAAAGCTGTCAGAACACAGAGGGCAACGCAGTTTGTTGCATATGGGGCTGAATAGCCACAGACCAGTCAGGGTGCCCATGCTGACCCCTGTCCACTGCCGAAAGTGCCTACAAAAGGCATGTGAGCATCAGAATTGGACCACGGAGCAATGGAAGAAGGTGGCCTGGTATGATGAATCACGAGTTCAAGGTGTTGACTTGGCCTCCAAATTCCGCAGATCTCAATCCAACCGAGCATCTGTGGGATGTTCTGGACAAACATGTCCGATCCATGGAGGCCCCACCTCGCAATTTACAGGACTTAAAGGATCTGCTGCTAACGTCTTGGTGCCAGATACCACAGCACACCTTCAGTGGTCTAGTGGAGTCCATGCTGCGACGGGTCAGGGCTGTTTTAGGACCTACACAATATTAGGCAGGTGGTCATAATGTTATGGCTGATCAGTGTATATACTGTATACTATACACTATATATATGAACATTAGCTCTGTATATCTGATAGTCTCTTATTATCTGGCTTGAAATAAAAATATAAACAATACAATTATACTGGTGATCCCTTCACAGTTGATAGATACAGTACCTTCACCTATTCTCTGTAAATCTGTCAGCAAACTGGTGATCTGTTTCTTCAAGCTCTATGACACCTTTCTTGATCCGAGTCCTCAGTAGAGGAAAGAGAGGGCTGCTAAGAATTTAATCTAAATCTAACCTGTTAAACATGCAAGTGTTTCATGGCCATGAGTGAAGCTGACTGCAAGAAATAACATTTCTAAATACATGATTCACTAAATGATAAAGCAATGCATCATTGTAGATGAGTTACATTTAGCATGCAATTTAGTTGCTTGAGTGTTACTGACAGTGTTTACCTTGAAGCTTTATGATTACTATGCTCTCCTCCTACGTCACAAACCTTCAACGTGTGCCCCTCTTCCAAGCGACCGCTCCTGATCTTCTCCCCTTCATCTCCTCTCTCCTCAACTCCTCCCTCCTCTCTGGCTGTTTCCCCTCTGCATTTAAACAAGCTGCTGTCATCCCACTGCTCAAGAAACCAACCCTTGATGCCACCTGTCCTCAGAACTACCGCCCTGTCTCCCTACTCCCCTTCCTCTCAAAGATTCTCGAGCGGGCGGTCCACCGTCAGCTCTCTGACTTTCGTCCCAACACTCACTCCTTGATCCTCTGCAATCCGGCTTCCGCACAGCTCACTCCACTGAGACGGCTCTCCTGGTAGTCACTGACTCCCTCAGCTGTGCTCGAGCGGCCTCCCTCTCCTCAGTCCTCATCCTCCTTGACCTCTCCGCAGCATTTGACACCATTGATCACTCCATCCTCCTCTCCTGCCTCGCTGACCTTGGAATCTCTGGGACTGCTCTCACCTGGTTCTCTTCCTATCTCAGTTACCGGTCCTACCAAGTGACATGGTGAGGCTCCTCTTTCACCCCCCAACCTCTCCTCACAGGCATTCCCCAAGGCTCTGTCCTGGGCACGCTCCTGTTCTTTCTCTACACTCGCTCCCTGGGCCCCCTCATCGCATCCCATGGTTTCTCCTACCACTTCTACGCAGATGATGCCCAGATCTTCCTGTCTTTTTCCTCTTCCGACCCTCTCATACCCTCTCGCATCTCTTCCTGCTTGTCTGCTATTTCCGCCTGGATGCATTCGCACCACCTCAAGCTCAACCTCTCCAAATCGGATCTCCTGTTTTTCCCCCACTCTTCCACACCTACTGCTGACCGCCCCATCTTGATCCCCTTGGAATCCACCACACTCTCTCCTTCTTCTTCCGCTAAAAATCTAGGAATCACCCTCGATCCTGCGCTCTCCTACACCCAGCACATCACCATGCTGACGCACCTGCAGATTCTTCCTGAACAACATACGCCGGATCCGTCCCTTCCTCACAGACTACTCGATTCAGCTGCTTGTCCAGTCACTGGTCCTCTCCTGCCTGGACTACTGCAACTCCCTCCTGGCCGGCCTGCCTGCATTTACTACCCGCCCGCTCCAGCTCATCCAGAACTCTGCGGCTCGTCTGATATTCTCTCTGCCCCGCTTCGCACGCGCTACTCTACTGCTCCGCTCCCTCCACTGGCTCCCGATACCGGCACGCATTCAGTTCAAGACATTGACCCTCACCTACTGATGTCTCGACCACACTGCACCAAGCTACCTTCAGTCACTCGTCTCTCCATACATCCCCTCCAGACGAAGGATCAGGTGTTGTGTCTACAGGCAGAGGATTTTGAAAAAATGATATGCATTGTACACATTCCACCAGAAAATGTGTACAGAACTATATGACAGACCATCTACAGACTGAGTTGAAAATGGAAAATACATATTGGGCTCAACTTTTGCCTTACTTGTAGTAGGTTTATGTTGTAAATAACACCACCAAAAAACAAAACAAAAAACAAAACATTCCTAATGATTCCTAATAAATAAAACTTGTTTAAATTGTACTAAGACTATTTTATTATTTAACATTGCCTACCTTTGTTCCCTAGCCTGTACTGTGTCTACATGAGGTTTATCCCCTGGGAGCTGTCTGCCAGTGACACGAAAATAAAAGACATCTCCTGTCCTGAAATGAGGTCCTATGAAAAATTGATTTGAATGTATTCACCTTACAATTTTAAAGATGTATTCACATTTAAATGCTATGTTCCTAATACAGGATTGACAATGCCCTGAAACCCAGATGGCACAAATTCTGTGATATCATCTTAAAGTACTTTTCTGTGTTTCCAGATATTTTTGTTGCAACCAAACATCATGCACTGTGACATTGTGACGTAATTGTGATTGTTCCTTCAAAAAACAGCAAGATCTTTGAAAGTAACAACATATTTGCTTACATTAGCCAAATATTTAATATAAATATTAAAATGATATAACCTTTGACCTGTAGAGGTACATTTACAGACCAACAAACGACAATGTTATACCAGTGTATCCTTCCAGTTAAACTTAATTTAATCTTGCTAAATTGTGTTGTAAATTGCATGTACAGACATCAGAGCCCCCCTGAACCTTGTAATACAATCAAACTCCAAATTTACTTACACTGGATTAAAATGCATACTTTAAGAAGTTTTCATTCTAAATAATTCATTCACACATTTTATGTACTTCTGTTTCCATAGACAGGTTAAGATGTGCTTTAAATACACATTCTGTTAAATACAAAGACAATAAAAACAACTGTGAACATTGCAGCTGAGGGTTGTAAAATGCACGACAGTCAGAAAACATCACCTTTTGGGGACACTTGGAAATGCCTCCATGTGAAACTCTTAAGTTGATCAGTATGAAGTGAAGGTTATGCCCCTATAGCCCAGGCATCAGTAGTTCAAATCTGGGCATACTGCCATATCTGACAGTAATCAGGATCTCCATAGCCTGCCCTATGACAGTGTTCTTTGTAGCTTATGGGGCTTCTGTGAGGTCACTGTGCTATCAGTGAGAGCTGCAATATTCTTCCCTTAAATGCCACAGTTTGGTGGATTATGCTGTGAATTTGTAATGCGAAAAGAAACCAATCATCCCTCTCATATTAATACTACGGTCACAGAGGGAGCTGAGTTACTTAACAATTTGCTAATTCCAAACTGGAGGGCTAGTAAATGCAAATAAACAGCAATTCCAAATTATTTGACAAACAATACATTTAATTAATGAAGACCTAGATAATTGTAGATTTAAGCCCAGAATCTGCTGATACCAGTAACTGGCTGTACTGCACACCTGGAATATGGTAATCCCAATTTTGCTGCAGGAGCTCCCTCTTTGGTTCTTTATTTGTGCTGCATATTTTGCATGAAGCATACAACCATGTTCCTGTCTCTGTCTCTGCAACATCTGTTGATAGTTTGCCCTCTTCTGTGTATGATTCTTTTACATACTAGTGTCTTTTAAAAGACAGTTTTCATAAAAATAATATACAGTGCTACTTAATTTTAACAGCTCTGGCCAATAAAAAGACTTTGAAAACACAGCTTAGTGTGTTTACACTTTAATCATTTTAGTAACTCTTGCTGTCCTGCACATCTGCAGAATAAATTATATGCAATACTTGCATATTGTACGTATGCATCTTTTTTCCACTCCTGTTAAAGCATTTTCTCTGTGAAATGATAGGTTGCGAATGCAACCCTGTTATCTGAAAAAGGAAGCACTGCCCAAGGGGGAGGGGTTTCTGTGCACTTCCGTAGGAACACGATCGAAAACGTCACTCTATCAAAGCTGCCATTGGCCCCTGCACTCATCACTCAGAACAGGTCCCTTCCCACTTCCTGTTCTATAAAACGTGACTTCAGCGCAGGTTCATCCTCTTTTGCCAGTATCTAGGACTCCCTCGTGAACTTGCAACCCTTGGGCAGTGCTTCCTTTTTCAGAAAACTGGGGTTGCATTTGCAACCTATCATTATCTTCCAAGTCAGAAGCACTGTCCAAGGGGGAGGGGTTACTGTATAACAAAACCATCGCAAGGGAGGAGGCAGCGAGCTGATAAGGGAACCTGCCCCGAGGTGTACCGCTAGGGGACCTCGGCAACACAACTTCAGACAGTAACCTCAGGGTCCCCGTAGGGCCGCACCTGAGCCGCCCAGGAGCGAGGACCGTAGTCACACTCTTACCGGGAACTGTCTAGAAATAGCATATAGAAAGCGGGGCTACAGAGTGTAAACTCTTGCACCCTCCGCAAACAATAGCAAGGTCGGCTGCTCTACCAGTGCATCTAGGAGCAAGGCCATATCTACTTGCACAATACCTGGAGTGGGCAATCAAGCAACCTGTGTGGCCTCTGTGCATTATCATGGCAGTGGACCCCTGATCCCATAGGAGTGGGGCCACAGACCCAATGAAAAAACTACAGAACCACATGGCTAGTCAACAGAGTATCCAAGCTGAACAACAATATACAATATGTACATATCACGTGACAGCAAGACCTTCATGCTATCAGCGCACAGCAGGAGCATCCTACTCAACTGAATAGTACAGAGTGGAAGAGCTCCACTGTGCTGACAATTTAGATTTTGTACAAACGAACTATATACACCATGGGGCGCAAGAACAAACTCATGCGCCACCCATGAAACACAGGAGCAGTTGACCCCTGCTGGTTAGACCAGCTAACACAGGGCAACATTAGCTCTGCTGTGCTGACAAATGAACTATGTACACAGCAGAACACAAGAGCCCACTCAAGTGCTTACCGCTGAGGGCAGCAGCAGCGGACTCTTACTCTATGGCACACAGCCAGAGTGGTCCACAGACCTGCTGACCAAGGAAATATGTACACAGCGAGGCAGCGAAACTCAAGCACCATCAGCTGGGAACAGCGGCAGTGAGCTCCATTCCACATGTTTTCAGAACAGAGCCACAGTCCTGCTGTTTAACACATATTACATATACAGAGCGGGATACAGGCCAGACACATGCACCACTGCAACACAATGCATAATTAATTAACTATATACAGGGCGGCCTCGTAAGGCAACATACTTGAAGGCCGCGTGACAGACCCTGGGAACACATCGACAGGGCTGTCAGCAAGTCCAGGAGCAGCTTGGGTGGGTACTCGACTGGAAGGCATAGTCTGGTGGAAGGGAAGACACGGTTCAAATAGCTCCATCAGGATGCACTTAACAGGGGCAGACTGGGAGAGGAAAAGCAGGAGCCAGAGCCCGTAGGCTACTGGGGCTGTACTGCAGCCAACACCGGGTTCCCAATGGAAGGGACCGGTCCCGTCACGTCCAACCTGTAAAACCGGGCAAATGTAAGCAGCGAGGCCCAAGCTGCAGCTGCACAAATGTCTGCCAAGAGAGCACCTTGAAAAAGGGCCCATGATGTGGCAATGCCTCGAGTCGAGTGGGCCACCAGGTGCTCAGGCACCGGGGTCCCGGTGGACCTGTAGGCCAATGGTGTCTACAATCCAATGCGAGAGGTACTGCTTTGAAAGCACCTGGCCCTGTGTCCGCGCTCCATAAGACACAAACAATTGGTCTGAGCGCCGAATGTTCTTAATAGCACCTGAGGGCCCGCACAGGGCAGAACAGGTGAAGCCGACTCTCTTGCTCTGAAGCGAAGGAAAGAGAATTTAAAGCCATCAACTCATTAGGCTTGTTGACATTAAATGGAGAAAGTACTTTCGGGAGGAACGCAGGGTTAGGCCATAGCGTGACCCTGGAGCCATCTCCTGCAAAACGGACACACAACGGGTGTATGGACAGGGTGTGTAACTCGCTCACCCGTGATTGCCAGCAAAAACGCAGTCTTAAGTGGCACTAGCGTCAGCTCAGCTGAGTTCAGTGGCTCAAATGGGGCTTGGGAAAGTGTATCCAGCACTACATCAAGGCGCCATGCAGGCAGTGAAGGGGTGCAAGGAGGCCGCAGCTGTCGAGCTCCCTTTAGAAACTGCACAGCCAAGAAATGAGACCCAGGGGGCTTGTCATCAATCCGGACATGACATGCGGAGATGGCCGCCAGACACACTTTGAGCGTGGACGGGGACTTGCCCGGGTCCAACAGCTCCTGTACAAATTGTAATATGACCCAAATGGGGCAATTAATTGGGTTTTGACCGCCGTCTTGGTACCAGCTGCTAAACGTCCGCCAGAGCTGGAGGAGGCCCGGATTGGGGTGCCAAAGCATATCCTGCACCTGGGACAACAAGTTTGCTCTCACTGGGAGCTGCCAAGGCTCTCTGTGAAGGAGGGCGATCAGGTCTGCAAACCAGAATCTGTGAGGCCGCCGTGGGGCTATCAGCAGAACTGTTGCTCGTTCTCTCCTGACCTTCTCCAGGACCACTGGGAGAAGGGGTAACGCGGTCCTCCGCCGTGTTGGCTAGGCCTGGGAAGTGAACTGCTCTGATGGAGCAGAAATGTGGCTGCGCCCACAGAAGCAAATTGCGTGCTAGACAGTACAGTCTGTGTGACCGGAGACCTCCTTGCCTGTTGATATAGGCAACCACTGCTGTGTTGTCCGTCCAAACCAGCACATGTCTGTCCCATAGTACTGGCAGGAAATGAGACTGCTTGACAGAAGTACTGCTTGTAACTCCAGGACATTGATATGGAGGGCCCATGCGGGCTCCGTCCACGTGCCTCGGACTCCATGTCCGTCGCAGACTGCTTCCCAACCTGCATGGAGGCATCTGTCATGACTGCTTGGTGGTAGACTGGACAACGGAGCACCTTCCAGCACGCTGGAGTGACTGTGACTCGGCATGCTCGATCGCGGCAAGGATGCATCCTGAGAGACCTGAACCACCACTGCAGCGGCCTCAATTAGAGGAGGCCAAGGGGGAGGGTCTGTGATGCAGCCGCTAGGAGGCCCAGCAGCCTCTGGCAAAGGGACACCTTGACACAAGCTCTCAGTCGGAAGAGGGAGAGACACGTGCTTATGGAGGAAACTCTCTGGCGCCAGCATGGCGAGCATGGCAACGGAATCGAGGCGTAGTCTGAGGAAATGTACCTGCTGAGTTGGCGTCAGGTGGCTCTTCTCTTGATTGACCCAGAGGCCCAATTCGGAGAGGCGGCATGAAATCAGGTTTGTGTGGTTCTGAACCTGCTCCCTCAAGTGAGAACAAACCAGCCAGTCATCTAGATAATTGAGAACGCGGACCCCCTGGCAACACAAGGGAGCCAACACGACGTCCATGCACTTGGAAAAAGTGTGTGGCACTAGCGACAGGCCGAAGGGGAGAACAGCAAAGCGGTGAAACTTCCTGTGTGCCTGTGCAATGGGGATGTGAAAGTACGCATCTTTCAGGTCCACTGTGATGAAACAGTCGCCGGGCTTGGTCGCCTGGGACATGGTGCGCAGGTTGAGCATCTTGAAGCACAACATCTTGAGGTGGCGGTTCAGGCGCCTCAGATCCAAGATGGGACGGAAACTTTTTTGGGCAAAAGGAAGTATGGGGAATAGAATCCCTCATGCTGCCCCGGAGGTGGGCTTTGCGGATTGCTTGCTTTTCCAGGAGAGCGGCGATTTCGACACGAAGCACCGCACACTGCAACGCGTCCCTCACTCGTGTCCACACCACACCTTGGAAGGGGGGTGGACATGTTTGAAACTGTAGGGAGTAGCCAACTGATATAACTTGACAGTGTTGCCAATTTGAGAGTTGCTGGGGGGTGTAAGGGTGGGCCAGAGGCTGCTAGAATGCCTCAGGGATGGGGCTCGGGTGGCGGGGGAGGTGGGGTTGGGCAAGGCGTCCTCCTACTACGAGCTGCTGTGGGCTGCCAGGGGCCAGGGCGGTGAGCTGTGATCGGGGGCCTTCCCGTAGGTGAGCTGTCGCAGGCTGCCTGCGCTGCTAGGCCTGGGGTGGAGGGTGCATGTTAGCATTTCCTCCACAGAGGGGCCGAAGGTGAAGCCTGGCAAGATAGGGGTGTCCATGAGATGGGACCTGTCCGCTTCAGGAACCCGTCGTGCCTGGGACAGCCAGAGCTGGCGGCGCAGTCACCCTTGCCCCATGACACATCACCGTAACGAGCTGGTCAGCCACTACTGCTATCTCCAAGATAGGGGGCGGGGTTGGTGATACGCCATCTTGCTCCGGGGGCTCTGCCAGCTTGGCCAAATACAGGGCCAGCAGGCTCTTGTTGTTTTTGAGACAGGCCGCTTGGGCTCCTGCCTCATAAGCCCTCTGGAGCAGTGTCTCCATCACGCGACACTGCCTGTTGGAGCAGGCCAGGTTGTGTGGCTCCGCAGACAGTGTAGATACTGTTTTATTGTTAAAAGTATTTTACATTACAATAAAAACATTCATACAAATTTTAATACTGGTGATTAAAATTTTTAAAAATCAATTCTTAAAATCACTTAACATTTTTAAAATCTTTGTGATTTAACAAAAACAAAATACTAAACTTCAAATAAATAAGTGCACAAAACAACAAAACAAACGTGATTAAAGCAAACTGCTACCAACATAAAAGTCAAATACATTGAAAATAACTGAAAATGCACTGGACAAAATAAAGAAACAATTAAAAAGGTAAAAATAAAAAACAAACCAAAACGGTCCAATGCATTTAAAATTAAATCCAAAACGGTCAATGTATTTGACAAAACTAAACCAAAAAAACCCCTAAACAATTAGTGTTTTAAAAACAAATAAATCTTTAAAAACAGTTAAAATTCATTTTTAAAAGTCATTTTAAAAAGCAATCATTCATTAAAGGGTTAAAAGATCTTGGACTCGGGCTCCAGCAGGGGGAACTGACCGTCCCCGGAGGTGGGTCCCATCATGGGATCCTGAGCTCCCCCAGACAGTGGAGATAGGGAAACCAGCATGGCTATGGTGGAGTTTACCCGGGGAAAACTCACCAAGCCCACTTCTGCCGCACCCTGGATCCTGGCATAAGCCTCCCCTCTCATGGCTAGGGCGGGGGCTGTTGCCGGACGGTCCCAGGTGGCCCTCAGTTCCTCCAAGAGGTCAGGCAGCAGCGGAAGGGCCTGTGTGGGCCACTGCAAGCACTGACCCCTCTCGAATGTGGAGCAAGGTGGGGCAGGATCAGAGGTCTAGGGGAGCTGGAGAGACTCCATAGCTCTCTGGATCACCACCCAGAACTCCCGGTCCTGTGCCAGCAGGAGCAAGAGGGGTGTCCTCGCTCAACCGAGGAGGAGGGGTGGGTGAGACCAGCTCCTCCTCCATGAGCTCCGCCTCAAGATCTGACTAGGTGTGCGCAGAGACAGGCGGTCCTCCTCCCAGGTAGTCTACTGCTCTCATCCTGGGATGAAGACTCCCCTCGGACTCCAGCGGCGTGGTGTGAGCTGGCGGTGGAGCATCATGATGTGGGGGTGGGCGGCACCTGTTGCGCTGCCTGCACTGCCTGTGCTGCCTGCACTGCCTGCACTGCCTGCACGGCCAGGACAGTGCAGATTCCGTCCATCCTGCTTGTCTGCAGGGCCTGACCTCTGACGCCGATGGCAATCGATGATCCAGAAGAGGGGGAGGGAGCCCGTGGGTGTTGCTCCACCGCTCTTCCCTGCTGTTCATGTGCACACTTGGGGGCGGGCACCACAGGCACGTCAGGCCGGGGGGTGCTGCTGCCGCGGGGGTAACAGGTGCAGACGGAGATGCAAGAGTGGGAGGCGCGGCTATCTCCAGCACTATGACCCTGGAGGAGGAGACAGAGGGGCTCTGGGAGAGGTGGAGATCCAGCGTCCCCGAGACCCCCCCTTCACTTGCCGGAGTGGGAGATCGGCAGGCGCGGTGGCGATTGCAGCAGCGCCCGGTGGAATTTGCGGACCTCTGGGCGTGCCGTAGCGGACCTGTAAGTCGCGGCCCAATCGTGCCCGCTTATGGTGCCCAGACAGATGGGGCACAGGACCTCCCCACTCCAGGCTGGCCACTGATCTCGCCACTGTGTGTCTCCACCTGACAACATTTATGTACATGGGGGCACTGCAACACTAACCAAACACAACCTTGCTGTTGCTGGACAAACACTGTGTATACCGAGCACCAGGTGCTGGATACAAGAGCCACATAGGCCCATAGGCTTAACCACACCGTGTGTACCGGGGTTTCCGTGGACACCGGGTGGCGCGGAGTCCTGGGTCCGAGGGTGCCGAGGGTAGTAGACCACCAGCCATAGGGGATCTAAAACCGAGGCCTACACACATGGCAAGGAGGGCTAGCAGTACTCATTCTCAGTGAACTGAGAGAGCAAGATCTTCTACAGCTGCAGCTGCATGCTGTAGTGCGGGCGCAAGCCGACGGAGGAGCACCTGACACAGGCGAGATCTCTTATGACACACCGAGGCTCCAGCCGGGCAGCCGTGCCTTGGATTTTACTGCCGCTCCTAGCGCTCCTGCTGTGAAGGAAAAAGCCAACACAGCAAGCAGTCGGAATATATAAGGCACTATATAAACACAACTGCATTTCTAAAAGTGTTCTATTTGTAACAAAACTGAAACCGAATCCGAAAGCGCAACCAGAGCACGGATGGAACAGAATAGGATTAGCTATCAAAAAATAACTAACACAATACAAATAGAGACACAGACAGTAAACGGTGGTGAACAACACAGCCATGAAGCCAACCAACAAATAATAATTGTTAAATAACAGTGAGAGGTCTAATGCACAGACAAGACACAAAGAGCTCACGTTCTTGGGTCCAGGCGAAATCGCAAAAGAGGACGAACCTGTGCTGACGTCACGTTTGATAGAACAGGAAGTGGAAGGGACCTGTTCTGAGTGACGAGCGCAGGGGCCAATGGCAGCTTTGATAGAGTGATGTTTTGATCGGGTTCCTACGGAAGTAGGCAGAAACCCCTCTCTCTGGGCAGTGCTTCTGACTTGAAAGATAACTGATTTTTTTTGTACTTACATATTTAACTATACATCTCTCCTTCATGTGTGTACATTAAGAAAATGTCACCAGCTGACACAATAGACATCAAAAAGTGGAGATTGGCGAGTGGTGAGACAAGCACATTGTATCAGATCCTGTGTGCAAAATGTGAAGCACGCTGTTTCTGTATTAGTGTTAATGTTGTAGGCACCAGGTCTCCTTGGTATGCTCCTTGGGAACATAATTGAGTGGCTTAGATATCTTGAAAGAGAAGATGAAAATATATTAGAACACTGAGCTCAAGCACAAAAACAGTGGCAGATTATTCTCCAGAGGCCGAACTAATTGCGTCTTCTCATCCCTCTCCTCCTCACGGTCTTCAGAACTCCTAGCAGCCTCATAACAGACACCAACATGGATATATAATCTGTTGATGAATCTAATGCTCACCAATCAGCAAATATATGTTCTTGCTTATTATAGATTACTAATAATGAGTATATAGATAATACTATTACTATTAGATTTTAAAAACAATCTTCATACAAAAGTATTTTCTGTTTGCACTAATATAATAAACATCTATGCTTTAAAGTATTACATGTTTGATGTATACAATTATTGTTTTATGTGTCTATATGTGTTGCTATAATGTGTAAGAAAGATGTATTCCATGCCACGGGAAGAGAAATCCAGTGATTTCATTATTTTTCCAATATCCAGGAAGACATGGCAAAACACATCCTGAAATCCTGAAGGAGCATACATTCTGGCATTTAACATCCGCCATTATTTGGTACGTTTTACATTTTTAAGTTTTAAAAGTTGCTAATATGTTGGAATCGACCTGGAAGAGTGGTATACATCATACTTATACACTATAGCAACACATAATGACGCATTCAAACCATAGTGTTAGGAACCATGCTAGTTTTCCTTTAAGTAGGGTTAAGAAACAGTCAACATCATATTCTCAAGAAACCTAGAAATCTGAAATTTGCATTTCATTTCTTCAAAGTGTTTAAACTGGAGTACAGCTACACACAATCATTGGAGCCTTCTTGATTGAGAACCCTGACAAAAATACAAAGTTACAGAAAGCATTAAAATATGTTTTTCTAACAATGGATTTCAAATGTTAACTTTCAAACTTGAAGTGCACTGTTCTAAACATTCTAATTAATTATGAAGTATGATATGATGTACATAGTCACTGTAACTTTATAAATGGAAAGTTACCATACATCAGCCAGCATACCTTGCTTTTATAGAACCTGAAAGATTTAGCCATGGATGAATGGGTAGAGGGTTGTACCAATTTATTAGAGGAGACCAGTATATACAGCTCTGGAAAAAATTAAGAGACCACTCCAAGTTCAGAAATCAATGTTAAGTGGTCTCTTAATTTTTACCACCCAGATAGAGTAAGATACATTAATATGATATGTTTTAAGCACACTTATTTTGAGTACTTTTTAATTTTATTTCTTCAGATACCCCGTAGGCATCTTCTGGCATTATAAGGTGATGATCATGCTGTTACATAGCAGCTGGCACTTTATAAGTGATGTGACTGGAGCCGCCCCAGGCATCCTTGTGGCAGTTCCTGCTTCTGATTAGGAACCAAGACAACAAAGATTGAAACAGACACAGCTCAAGGGTGCCTTTCTCAGCACTGCACAAAGCCTTCTCACATACATGCTCCCACCAGCACATGCTTTCTCACACAGACGCAAACTTGTCCAGCAATTACTGAATATATATTAAAAGAAAACAAAACAAAAAAGCAGTAAAACAGTATACATAATTCTTACAGCAAGTTGATTTCACTGCTGGAATACCATTTTATTTTATATTTTAAGTATTTATTCTGGAACTTGATCAGATAGTCCCCTTTCTAAAGTTTTGAAAACTTTACCACAGTCTTCACAGAGAATGGCATAACTATACAGAGCTTACCAACTCTGGTAGAAAACTAGATGCTTTCACAAAAATTACAACACCGTGAATTCAAAAGGGGTTGAGACTGCAAGCAGAAAATGACAAATTCATGGTATATTTAAATTCAGTGTTGGGTATTACATGGAGGTGACAAGCATATTTATTATAAATATAAAATACATGAGGTATTGAACATGAAAAGGCAGCTTATGAAAATGACTAATGCTGACTCATCAACACTTCAAGATAATGTCAAGAAAAAATAAAATGCCTGAGTGCTTGAATCAATTGTTCAGATATGTTAAAACAAAATAATTCTCTTCTACAGCATTTATTCTGTTCACTTGTGGGCACTGCTGACTTTGCTGCTCGAAGACAGTTCAGAAACGAGAAACTAGAATAATACCTGGAATGAATGGTATGTCATGCACCAGCAGATCAAAATACCTCAATTTATTTTACCAGGAATAGAGAAGACTTAATAGGGATTTGATTCAGCTATTAAAAATCCTGAAAGAGAAATTACATTGTTAACCATAAAGCCTACTTTAAACTTAAGATGAAAATTAAGACCATACAGGACACAAAGGGAAGTCAAGAGTAAATGTATTTAGGAAGGAAACTAGGAGCCACCACACCTTCACAGAGCAGTGTGTGTTTCAGGAAAAGTACCTAAACATGGTATAAAGCTGATTTACTGGAGAACCTTAAGAAGCAGCTCAAATCAGTCCTTGGCTCAATAAATTACTAGCAGCCAACAACCAAGATGGGCCAAATGATTCCTGTCATTTGTAACCTTTCTTGTATTCTTAAATCTTTGATTAAACAGTCCTTTCCAAACATGTCAATTTTAAAAATAAGACATTAATTCTCTTAGCTGGCACAGCACCCTTTTCAATAACAAGGCTTTAGAGTGAACATATGGTTGCAGTGAAGCTATTTAATAAAATATGACAAAGATTAATTATCCAGTCCCCCCCCAAATTCATTATGGTGACTGTGCAGTCTTTGTCAATGTATCTATTTAAACTCCGATCCTTTTGAAATAAAAGGTAATGGAAAAAAAAAAAATAACATCAGCGTTGAAACCAATTGACAGAGATAAGTATTTTGAAAACTTAAAGTTAATAAAAATCAGTATACTGCACAATAAAATATAAATTAATTCAGAAAGATGTATTGGTATAATCATAATTACTCAGTGAAATGTTGGTTTTATTATTTATAAAACTCACTCTCACAACACTATACTGCCAAAAGCAATTAGACAACAGAGAGGAGTTCATAATGCCTTTAAGGGCCTTAAATGAACATCGCATTTTGCTTCATGGTTGGAGGAGTACTACACTATTTCTCCCTGAGCAAAGTTTAGCAGTAGAGAGAAAATATATTTGCAATCTCTTTCTGATTTGTGTTCCACCAAATAACCTGACAGGTGGTGTATGGTTTTTATGGTCATATTGTGGTCAGGTCTGGGACATAAAATGTCATTCACCATGATCCACTGAGTTACATTCCCAACTTTTTAACATGGCCAGCTATGCTGGAAGATGAACAGGACCTGTACAGTCCGGTGCCCTTGAAATAAACAGAGCACACCCCTGTGTAGCAGAATGCCAATAGTATGTGCAAATGTCATTGAGGACACACTCTGATGAAAAACGAAAGTTCCCTAACCATTTTTGTCCTTTCTTAACTGTGATTTCCCAATCATTTTCAGTTTTTCATGGTTAACCTTCAAAACCTTTAAAAACTGTGGAGCACTTGGGCACTTTCAAAATAACATTTAAATTAAGACATGTTTTTCTTCTTCTTTTTTTGGCTAGACTAAGCAATGAGTTATTTGTAATCACTACTTAGATGGTTTATCTAGACATCCTAGTTATGGAAATCAGACAGCCTGAGAAAAGATAAGACAGGGAAAGATTTACGCAAGCACTAATGGGAGTGCAGATAATCATGATTTAAATAATATTGACATGGCCAAACATCTCTACCTCTAAACATTCACAGACATCTGTAGACAGCACACACATTTCATTTAAATTAAAACATTGCCTCTACTAAACTGTTAAACACTGGTGCTGTTCATTTGGCAAGGTGTTAAACACTGGTGCTGTTCACTCTTTCAATAAGTAAGTGAGACATCACCTGGAACAAGAAACAGCAGACACATGGGTATTGCACTTTGGAAGATAGAACGAAGAGCTGTCTCAGACTGTTTGTCTACATTAAAAAAAAAAGTACTGTCTATTGGTTTTCATAGCTATACTTATGTATGATGCCACACAACATCATGTTTGTTACGAACACATTGAAAATGGCATTGCTTATTTCAATAGAAAGTTCCCCAAGATGTGAACCTTATTGTTTTGCTCCTTTAGATATAAATATACAATCTTTTAAAAATAAATACATTAATTAATTAAACCTCTTTGTGTTTCCTCGTTCCTCGCACATCCCCGATCTATGTGCGCATAGTTTTTGACACAATAGAAACATCTTTTAAGGATGATGTTCTGTAAAGGCTTCCCCAGAGAACAGCCATTGAAGTTGGCTACATTTGTCAGGATAAAACAAGATCACCTGAGTTTCATGCACATAGGGGCTGACAGAGAGCTCAAGGGCATGCTGGCTTGAGTCTGTCCTTCACTGCTATAACACAAACAAGCAGCGATCACCAGGGTCTACCAGGAGACCAAGACAATTTTAGAATAAGCAAAGAAGTTAAATGAAACAGCATTTCAATTTTGGTTTTAATAACTTGTGAATGTACACAGGATGTGCAAATATACATTCTAGGAATTAACGCTGAGTACATTTTTTAAGAAGATGGGGCAATTGCACTGGTAAAAGGTTCATTCTTATGCACAAAGGTTGTCATTCACATTTGTATATTCATCATGATAATTACGGCAGTGTTGGAAAAAATACAGAATATAAGTTGTATTTCAGAAACCAATGCTAATAGATAGTATGCGACATTAATGAAACTGTAATGTAATTGTAAAATACTGTTATACCCTCTTTCTTTCTCTTTTGTTTCTTGCTGGGATGTCTTAAATAAAAAGATACTTGGGAGGGAAAAGATATCACCCAACAAGAACTCTGGATTTCTTTCTTGTGGAGCCTGTGTCTGAGTAAGAATTAATTTTGAATTTAAAGGGAAACAATACAACAGTGTGACATCTTAATTTCCATTTGTGTGTGTTACTATGACATCACAATGTCACGACTTTGAATATTACAATTCACATAAAATCTTCAGAATCTGCCCCGCTTAGCAGGCACTTGTTAAGGGAAACTGAGCCATGTGTTCTTGTTGCATTGCTTGCTAACATAATGTCAATAATATTCATCAGGTTGAAAGGAGCCCTAGCAAGACAATCGATCCTTTTTTGCTCATGTTTACTTACAGAGGATGAAATTTAATATGGGCATTTGGAATTAGAAAGGCCAAAAAAAAAACATGCACACACTTGAATCTTAGAAAAATGTCAAAATGTGCATCCTGTTCTATACTGACAGCTTACGTTTCATTACCATTTCCAGTAGGTGAGCTTTTTTGAATAACTATGAATATGGCATTAGTGCAATTAATCTATTTCACAGGCCATTGCATTAAATTCAAATACCTCTGTCAGTAGGGTCAATCCACTGTTGTGCATCAATGTTTGAACCCAAGGTCCAGTTATATACAGTGAGGGAAAAAAGTATTTGATCCCCTGCTAATTTTGTACGTTTGCCCACTGACAAAGAAATGATCAGTCTATAATTTTAATGGTAGGTGTATTTTAACAGTGAGAGAAAGAATAACAACAAAAAAATCCAGAAAAACGCATTTCAAAAAAGTTATAAACTGATTTGCATGTTAATGAGGGAAATAAGTATTTGATCCCCTATCAATCAGCAAGATTTCTGGCTCCCAGGTGTCTTTTATACAGGTAACAAGCTGAGATTAGGAGCACTCTCTTAAAGGGAGTGCTCCTAATCTCAGCTCGTTACCTGTATAAAAGACACCTGTCCACAGAAGCAATCAATCAATCAGATTCCAAACACTCCACCATGGCCAAGACCAAAGAGCTGTCCAAGGATGTCAGGGACAAGATTGTAGACCTACACAAGGCTGGAATGGGCTACAAGACCATCGCCAAGCAGCTTGGTGAGAAGGTGACAACAGTTGGTGAGATTATTCGCAAATGGAAGAAACACAAAATAACTGTCAGTCTCCCTCGGTCTGGGGCTCCATGCAAGATCTCACCTCGTGGAGTTTCAATGATCATGAGAACGGTGAGGAATCAGCCCAGAACTACACGGGAGGATCTTGTTAATGATCTCAAGGCAGCTGGGACCATAGTCACCAACAAAACAATTGGTAACACACTATGCCGTGAAGGACTGAAATCCTGCAGCGCCCACAAGGTCCCCCTGCTCAAGAAAGCACATGTACAGGCCCGTCTGAAGTTTGCCAATGAACATCTGAATGATTCAGAGGAGAACTGGGTGAAAGTGTTGTGGTCAGATGAGACCAAAATCGAGCTCTTTGGCATCAACTCAACTCGCCGTGTTTGGAGGAGGAGGAATGACCCCAAGAACACCATCCCCACCGTCAAACATGGAGGTGGAAACATTATGCTTTATGGGTGTTTTTCTGCTAAGGGGACAGGACAACTGCACCGCATCAAAGGGACGATGGACGGGGCCATGTACCGTCAAATTTTGGGTGAGAACCTCCTTCCCTCAGCCAGGGCATTGAAAATGGGTCATGGATGGGTATTCCAGCATGACAATGAACCAAAACACACAGCCAAGGCAACAAAGGAGTGGCTCAAGAAGAAGCACATTAAGGTCCTGGAATGGCCAAGCCAGTCTCCAGACCTTAATCCCATAGAAAATCTGTGGAGGGAGCTGAAGGTTCGAAGGTTTGTCAGCCTCGAAACCTTAATGACTTGGAGAGGATCTGCAAAGAGGATTGGGACAAAATCCCTCCTGAGATGTGTGCAAACCTGGTGGCCAACTACAAGAAACGTCTGACCTCTGTGATTGCCAACAAGGGTTTTGCCACCAAGTACTAAGTCGAAGGGGTCAAATACTTATTTCCCTCATTAACATGCAAATCAATTTATAACTTTTTTTTAAATGCGTTTTTCTGGATTTTTTTGTTGTTATTCTGTTGCTCACTGTTAAAATACACCTACCATTAAAATTACAGACTGATCATTTCTTTGTCAGTGGGCAAACGCACAAAATCATATATATATATATATATATATATATATATATATAATACATATATACATATCACATAGCAACTATTAGGTATTCTTGCTGTGAGATACTGCATTTGCACAATGCAAATAAATACTACTTTGTTCCCACAATATTATTCTGTTTCCTTCTCAATTGTGTTTATTTGCTATGTGAAATTGAATTTTCACATTTGTCCTTTTGCTTTTTTTTAACTACTTTTAGATTTCTAGTTCACTGCAGCTACTCAGTGTATTGTACACCCATAACAAAAGAACATAAGAACATAAGAAGGCCATTTGACCCATCGTGCTCATTTGGTGTCCATTATTAACTGATCCAAGGATCCTATCCAGTCTGTTTTTAAATGTTCCCAAATTTTCAGCTTCAATCACGTCTCTGGGGAGTTTGTTCCAGATTGTGACGACTGTGTGAAGAAGTGTCTCCTGTTTTCCGTCTTGAATGCCTTGTAGCCCAATTTCCATTTGTGTCCCCGGGTCAGTGTGTCCCTGCAGATCTGGAAAAGCTCCTCTGGTTTGATTTGGTCAATGCCCTTCATGATTTTGAAGACTTGAATCAAGTCCCCACGTAGTCTCCTCTGTTCCAGGGTGAAAAGGTTCAGTTCCCTCAGTCTCTGAGTAGGACATTCCCTTCAGACCTGGACTAAGCCTAGTTGCACTCCTCTGAACTGCCTCTAGAGCAGCAATATCTTTCTTGAAGTGTGGAGCCCAGTTCATTTTCCAAGATACTTCCATTTTTGCCCTTTATCTGTTTCACTTCCTCCTTTATTGACCTCTTGCTGTTGTAGTATTGAAAAAAGCTCTTTGCATTAGTTTTAACTCCAAGAGCTATGTTTCTTTCTATTTCCCTCTTTGCTTTCCTGATCCCTTTCTTAAGATCTCTTTGCAGCTCAACATATTCTTTGTATTTTGTTTAATCTCCATCCCTTTTGTATGCGCTATACAACTATACAACATTTTCTTTCTCTTGATATTTTTTTGCATACTTCTATTAAACCATTTTGGCCAATGTTTTTTGGTCCTCAATTTGTTCCTACCACTAATCCTCCAGATCTTTTGTTCAAATGTTCAACCCACAAAGATTCTGTTTCGTTACTGGGATATAATTTGAGTTCTTCTGCCTCAATGTCATTTCTGAAATATAATGCTACCATACCACCTCTTCAATATTGCTTGTCCCTCCTAAACTGTGTGTATCCTTTCAACTTGTATTCATCCCCATCATTTTCTGTAAGCCATGTTTTTGTCACTCCTGCAACATCATAGCCGCACGCCAGCACTGTGGCTTCTAGGTCTAACATCTTGTTCCTTATACTCCTGGCATTGAGGTACAAACATTTCAGGAGTTTCCTACTAGCAGTTTCCCTTTGTTTTCTTTCCTTAGTGGAACATCTCCCATTGTCAGAGCTCCCTGCCCCTCTAGTACCTAGTTTAAAAGATTCTCAATTACTATCATGTCATATGCTTTCATGTGATCTACAGCTGCAGTTGCATGTTCTTTGATCTTAGCTTTTCATTGGGCTTCTTCACATACATTAATCTAATCAGCAGATGCCACAGAAAACATTAGAGGATGCAGTTCAGCTTGGGAAATTTCTACCCCAGCCAAGTTCTTCCTCAGTCACAGCAGGACTGTGAGATACAGGTCACCTGGAGGGATGGAATATTCCCACTGGGTCGAATGTTCCATGGTTGGAAGGTCTTGTTAAGTTTCTATAAGCTTTACTTTGGCATGGAAATTAATTAGAGTTCTCAAAGAAAGACAAGTGTTATGAAAGATAGGAAAACCTCCTTTTGACTGATGCTAATTACTGGCATCTCCAGTTATGCACAGACAAAAGGCTGTGGCACAAGAGAAGGGGAGCACGTCAATTTGTCCCAGCAACAATTCATCCCCGCTATACTTGGTCCCCATGACAATTCGTCCCTGCCATAATTGGTCCCTGGGACAATTCGCCCCCGTTCATTTGATACATTCATTTGAGACTATAACTTCAATAATTCAGTTAAATACAATTAATCAGGACAGTTGACTGCGGCTGCTGGAGGCTACTTAAAACAGGATTCAAACTAAAGCTCTTATTTCTGTTGGTACAGTGGTTAAGGAACAGTGCTACAAACCCTACAATGTGGGTTTGATTCCTGATGAACACTTGTTATTTTCTTATGTATGTAATATTTTAATTTTCAGAGTAGAATGAACAATTATAAGGTGATTAATAAGGATTTTAGATTCTCACAGTAACATGAACTAGTAGCAAATCAGACAAAGCAAGGCAAATTAACTCATTGATATCCAGTTAGAGTAGATCATTATTCAAATTCAGTCAAACTTAATATAAGACATAAATAAAAAAATAATAATATATGCACTGAATTTAACACTTAAGTAAAAGAAAAGAAAACAAATGAATAGATTATTTCTGTGTAATGTTGGTCATGTAGCCTGTATTATTTTGATTGAATATCTTAGTGGTAAGGCGAATTTATTATTATTATTAGTAGTAGTAGTAGCCTACTACAAACCTGTTACTTTAGAGAAGCTGATTATTCATTCTACTCTGATAACGTTTAACTCCAGGAAATTATATATACACTCACCTAAAGGATTATTAGGAACACCTGTTCAATTTCTCATTAATGCAATTATCTAACCAACCAATCACATGGCAGTTGCTTCAATGCATTTAGGGGTGTGGTCCTGGTCAAGACAATCTCCTGAACTCCAAACTGAATGTCTGAATGGGAAAGAAAGGTGATTTAAGCAATTTTGAGCGTGGCATGGTTGTTGGTGCCAGACGGGCCGGTCTGAGTATTTCACAATCTGCTCAGTTACTGGGATTTTCACGCACAACCATTTCTAAGTTTTACAAAGAATGGTGTGAAAAGGGAAAAACATCCAGTATGCGGCAGTCCTGTGGGCGAAAATGCCTTGTTGATGCTAGAGGTCAGAGGAGAATGGGCCGACTGATTCAAGCTGATAGAAGAGCAACTTTGACTGAAATAACAACTCATTACAACCGAGGTATGCAGTAAAGCATTTGTGAAGCCACAACACATACAACCTTGAGGCGGATGGGCTACAACAGCAGAAGACCCCACCGGGTACCACTCATCTCCACTACAAATAGGAAAAAGAGGCTACAATTTGCACAAGTTCACCAAAATTGGACAGTTGAAGACTGGAAAAATGTTGCCTGGTCTGATGAGTCTCGATTTCTGTTGAGACATTCAGATGGTAGAGTCAGAATTTGGCGTAAACAGAATGAGAACATGGATCCATCATGCCTTGTTACCACTGTGCAGGCTGGTGGTGGTGGTGTAATGGTGTGGGGGATGTTTTCTTGGCACACTTTAGGCCCCTTAGTGCCAATTGGGCATCGTTTAAATGCCACGGCCTACCTGAGCATTGTTTCTGACCATGTCCATCCCTTTATGACCACCATGTACCCATCCTCTGATGGCTACTTCCAGCAGGATAATGCACCATGTCACAAAGGTCGAATCATTTCAAATTGGTTTCTTGAACATGACAATGAGTTCACTGTACTAAACTGGCCCCCACAGTCACCAGATCTCAACCCAATAGAGCATCTTTGGGATGTGGTGGAACGGGAGCTTCGTGCCCTGGATGTGCATCCCACAAATCTCCATCAACTGCAAGATGCTATCCTATCAATATGGGCCAACATTTCTAAATAATGCTTTCAGCACCTTGTTGAAACAATGCCACGTAGAATTAAGGCAGTTCTGAAGGCGAAAGGGGGTCAAACACAGTATTAGTATGGTGTTCCTAATAATCCTTTAGATGAGTGTATATATTATAACAGTTACCGTTCCTCTCGGCACTGTTACGATTCCATGACTTTGAAGAGAAATAAGAAAGGGGGCGTTATTTGAAACAGGCTCTAAATCAGGCTGGTGCAACCCTCAACACACTCTAGCTCGATCGCAACTCTCCAGCTCTGGTGCGGGAACCGGGGCACCCCTCTTTATTACTTTGCACCCCGTGACCGGCTCCCCCAATCATGGTGCCCCCCGTGTTCTCACACAGGGCCGACTCCTGACCCCCGGAAGTAACTAAACAGTTACATTAACATAACAATGAACACAAAACACGTCTACACATACTGCACATGGCCCCCCAGTCACAGATCATTACAATATATATATATATATATATATATATATATATTTTATAAATCAAAGCCATTGTACAGTTTGCAGTACTGTTGCTTAACCACTGTGCCAACGGAGAAAAGAGCTTTAGGGCAGGATTAAATGATAAATGTTCACTGGATGCGAATGCAAAAAGTACTGTACTTCCATGACTAGCCCACTATGTTTGCCAGTCAAGTAGATTGCCACAGGCTTGTTCCAGTCAATTCCATGCTCACGTACATATGTGTCCAGCAAAATAGAAACCTGATTGCCTGAAGAGCCTTCTGCATCACAGTGGTGGCTTTTTGAAGGGTAGATTGTTGGCCTCTTAGCTCCTGTAGTATTCACTGAAAAAACTCAACCGGCTTAGTTGAGTGTCTGGTCTCCAAGTGGTGTAGCAGTTTGGAGGGCTTTGGGCTTTCCTTAGACAACACATCACCACAAACAACACATTGTGGTCATGCATCTTCTCCATCGCTTGTCTGTGTAAACCCGTACTTTACGTACTTTCCAATGTATTTTCTAATTTTCTTCATTTTTTTCTGTACAGTTTTCTGCTGTGCGTTTCTCCACATTATCTTTAGCTCTCACACATCCAGTGCCACTGATTAAAAAATACTCCATGGCTAGGCTAATCATAACTAGCCTTCCTTTCGAGTTTAACTGTAACAATTAATTGTGGCCCGCCCAATAGAAATTATATTATTAGATTATGTGACCTGTAGGTAGTGCTATTAGACAGAGCTTGTATGCGCTCAACCAAAAATATTTCCTCTAGGTTTTTTTAAGACAATCTATTTTTACGTCTTTATAGCAGCATTCTCGCGAACCCCATGGGACCACGTTGCAACCCCCCGAACCCCTGCATCAGATACACATTAAGTCTTCGGTGAGTACAGATACACTGGTACTTACACAAATTTCTAGGTGGTATCTGGATTAGAGTGACAACAGTGAATGCCCAAATGGACTACTGCTGTTATGCTGTTATATTTGAAATAGAATATGTTTGCTAACCTAATATAAAAGGATACTGGTCAGAATTACATTTACCCTTGCCCTGTTGGATATACCCATCTGGAATGAGCTGTTTTTCACTGGTGAGTGCATTTTCTCATTTTAAAATTTTCTGTTACATTTAAAACTTTAATATAATGCTAAACGTATAATGCAAAACATCCCACTTATATAGGATATAGGCTGAATATACATCACGTAGTGAGTATGAGTGAGGTGTAATATTTACTCAATAGTAGGCACTATTCCCACAAAAGATCTAAGAAGGAAACCATTTTTAAGACATGACGTGTTTTGAACAATGAACAAAAGCAAGAGCAGAATAAATGAATGAATCATGAACAAATATGTAAACATGCAAACATAACCAAAAACAAACAGATTGATGAGCAAAACATAATATAAAATTACATTCAATATCAAAATATTTTCTCTCTGTGCACGAACGCTATAAACCCACGGAGCAGCACCTTTGCAAACCTGTGCCAGACGGGCTTTCTTAACACTTTGCCTGTTTTAAGCAGCCTCCAGCTGCCACAGCCAACTGTCCTGATTAATTCAATGCAACTGAATTATTGGAGTTATAGTTTCAAATGAATGTATCAATTAAAAACATAAATTATAATACATAATAAAATATATGTGTGTGTGTGTATTTACAATAAGTTAATGCACTCATGGTTACAAATGCTCAAGTGGATAACGTTTGATCAGGTGAATTGTCTTTGGTGACGGATTGGTATAGGGGCACATTGTTGGGGATGAATTGTCATGTTACAAATTGATGGGGATGAATTGTCATGGACCACAAGAAAAGCAATCTGAAAAGTTGTACTAATCAGACCCTCCTTAAATGTAATAACACCTGAAATGTAACATGAAAATCAACCAAAGTGTTAATTGAAATAAAACATGAATGTTAAAGATGAATGTCTTTGCTTCAGATATCCTTGGTATGCTCATTGTAAAATTAAAACCTAATAAAAACTGTACTTGCAGAGAAATACCTACCAGACGTGTCTTAAAGTAAGGTAAACTCAAATTACATATTCCTCACTTAAATGCAAATAATTGACTGTGACTAATTACTGAACATCCTTGCAAAAGCAGGATTTTAACATTTCTGTTATCAAAAAGTAATTTAAAAAATAATTTACACACATAAGCTCTGTGACATAAACACAAATATACATACATACATACATACATACATACATACAGTGCCTATAGGAAGTCTATACCCCTTTCACAAATGTCACATTTTGTTGCCTTATAACCTGGAATTAAAATGCATTAACAATAAGTAAGAAGAAAATTGATTAAAAATAAAACCTGAAATATCTTGGTTGGATAAGTGTCTATGCCTCTTTTGATAGTAATCCTAAATTATCTGAAGTGTAAGCCACCCCCTTCAAAATCAAACACCAAGTTAAGTGGCCACCACCTGTGTTAAATGTAGTGATTCACAGGATTTCAGAATAAATTCAGCAGTTCCTGTAGATTCTCTCTGCTGGGTAGTGCATTTTAAAAGCAAAGACTAAACCATGAGCACCAAGGAGTTTTTAAAAGAACTTCAGGACAAACATGTCAATTTCACTACAACCTTTTAAAACAATATATTATTTACAATTTAAAATGACAAAAGGTGTTGATCCCTCATATTAGGGGTCTTCTTGGGGCCATAAACAACCACTAAATGTGCTTATACCTAACCCTGGCCCTGAAGGTACAGATGAGGGGATAGGTATACAAATATCAAAGGCCTTGAATATCCCTTGGAACGTAGTCAAGATGCTTATTATAAAGTGGAATATGTGTGGCACCACCAAGACCTTGCCTATATCAGGCCTTCCCTGCAAACTGGATGACCGAGCAAGAAGGAGACAGACAGAGACACTCCACAAATCTGGCCTGTATGGTACACGAGAAAGCCCACCTTGAAACCCATTTGAAGTACGCAAAAAAAAACACTTCTGTAGCTATATGGCAAAATGTTACTAAAACTAGAACAATTCATGTAATAGGCTAAGCAAGCCAGTTATGATGTTTTCATGCAGAAAAGCCTAGCCTATCCTAGAAAGCCTAGCATTTCTATAGAAGGAAGTGTGTTAATGTAACAATGCTAAATTAAAGGTCAATATTAGTTGACTAAATGGTGCTTTTTTCAATGATTCATATATATTATTTAATGGTTTCCCACAGGTATATTTGCCGTCTGTCCAAACACATGCATGCATCGTTGAGGAAAAAAAGGACCAATAAAAACCCTATATTAAATATAGCATATGGCATATTTACCACCACCCCCCCCACATGCTTTAACAAATCACACTCTGTGTATATACCTATATATAATGTAACCTATGTATATATATATATATATATATATATATATATATATATATATATATATATATATATATATATATATATATATATATATATATATATATATATATTTGCAATAAACCACTTTTTCCCCCTAACAGTTTGGAGTTCCGTGTGTAGATAAGTAGAAACATCCTAATTTAAATGCACAACACAACACAACAAAATATTTAAAAGTTAAAGATGGTGTACACTTTCTACAGGCACTTCATACATACATACTGAAGAGTCTCAGAAATCCAGAGAGAGATGTACCTCCAATCAAAAGGTTTTTATTACAAGCAGCTGCAAGGAAAAGGTTCAAGAGGCGATCTCAAGAACAGTCTTAGAGAAGTTACAAACTGCAGGCACTTCTATGCAGACCAGACAGGAGAGAAAGATAACGGCCCACATGTCTGTCCCGTGTTTCTGCCTGACAACTGCTCAGGAAGACCCATATATAGTCAACCAGGGAGAATAAAGGCATATGTAATGTTTAATATAAGAGGGGTTTATATGATGTTTCAAGCCCAAATTACTGGTGAAAGTTGGTTCTTATCAGACTCTGTTCTTCTAGGTATCAGGTTTGAACTATAGCACAGTACCGTAGCACAGTGAGACAGTGAGACAGTGAGACTTTGACCTTGTTTACACAGACAAACGGGGAAAGAATTGCAGTTCTTCACATACATACATTTATTTGAATACTCTGAGAAAGCAGAGGTAGAAAAGCTAAAAGACCAGGCCTGTAGAGACAGTCTGTCAAAGTTGGACAAACTCCAAAATTGCTATACTGAACTGCTGAATCTTCAGACGGCTAAGATTTAGACATTGATGTCATATCGAGTTCAGAAAAATGACAAACAACTTTGTTTACTAACAGATGGCTGAATGTTATCAGTACATTTTACATACAGCCTTACAGTACAGTGCTTAATTGATGCAAATATAAACCCCATAGAAGACATTTTCCTTATTATGAAGTATTTTTCTGCCAATTCTGCCAAAGAGCGATGGGATATCGCCTGTTACCAAGGGAACTCATGAACGCATTGTTTAACATAGCCACCTATAGATATCCTGCAGATGATGTCACATTCCCAGCAGCCTTAGCGACTGGATCAAAATGTCACCATTTTGGGAGGCAAGCTGGCAAGCAAACTTATCGGGTTACTTGAAAATCAGTGCAAAAAAGTTAATCTACAATAGTAGATAGTTGTTGTGCACAAAAGGCAAGGGCAAGGGAAAGGATATATGAAAGGGAGATCTTACCTACTGATAAAATCAGCCGTGATAGATGGATTTCAGCCATAAAATGAGCCTAGCCTAGCTAATCGCCTATTGGCCAAAAGACTGAGCAATGGAATCCTACTGGGCTGCATTGACGGCTGTGTCGTGATCATTTCATATTGGGTCACTTTTTTGTTTTTACTATTTTTGTTAATGGTTGCCTCGGTCTTAGAAATAAATAGATCCATATTCTTATATCCTATTACCAATCCTCTGGTGAGCTTCGTGATTTATAAGTCATTCTTACAGAAAGTGTGCCACTGAGGGTGACCATCACCTTTGCAATGGTTACAGAAAGAAGAAAGAAAACCCAATATACATCTTAACATTCATTGTTAGTATGCATTCAAAATGAATAAATAAATATGATGGTATCAATAGTGAAATCTTTACCATTTTCATTTAATTATCTGAAAAAGTAAGCACTGCCGCAGGGGGAGGGGTTTCTGTGTACTTCCGTAGGAACCCGATCAAAAACATAATTCTATAAGCTGTCATTGGCCCCTGTGCACGTCACTTAAAAACAGGTCCCTTCCCACTCCCTGTTGTATAAAAAGTGACGTCTGCACAGGGAGGCAGGGGAGCTGAAAGGCACTCCTCCTTCTAACACACTTGGTCTGGGAGTCCTTGAGCCCCCCCACCGACCTAGACAGTCTGGTCTCAGTGTTACAGATGTTGAGTGAAGATTCCCATGTGTACCGGACTGGCTCTGTGTCTCTCTCTCTCTCTGCAGGTTTGTGAGGACACAGAGACGCTGGCGCATGGAGAACATCCACACACCGTGAGGGTGCTGGCAAGGTGGACCACAGCCTGCAGAGAGGAGCCAGTACATCAATGACAGAAGCCAGTCCGGAGTTAAGCACCAGCACTGAGAAGCAAAGGAAGAACATCTCCACTGGCACTGTGATGGCCTCCTCTGAAGGACTGACTTATTAAAGTATTTGTTTATTATTATAGAAAGAAAATGGACCATATAATTATATAGCTGTCCCTGTTTTTAAATGTTTTTTTTTTGTTTTGTTAGAGACAAATTTTGTTTTTTATTTTGTTTAATGCATTCACTGTGTCACGGTCTCACCTGCTATTCCTTCAGCTCACCACCAGAGGTCTCTCTCTCCCGAGTATTAATCCCTGCTCACTCAGTCACATTACATTCCTTTTATTCACGTGCACTTGTTCTGTCTTTCCCCTCTCCCCATTGGTCTTTCACCCTTTACCCAGTCATCCCTTTCTGCCTAAACACAGTATATAAACCCCTTTGTTCCTTAGTATAATTGCTAAGTCTTGTATTCTCTTCTGAAACATTTCTGAGCATTCTTCCTTGTTTACCTTCCATGTTTAGACTCCTGTTTTCCTGTCCCTGACCACCTCTTTTGGATTTCCCAGTTTAACTTGTTTGCCTGATCGAGCGACCCTGAACTGTTCCTGTTTTACCTTCTGGATTTCCCCTCTTGGATTGTTTGCCTTTCTGCTTTGCTACTAGGAGCCTGCACTTGGATCTATACACCTTGCCTTTGAGAAACATTACACACTGTTAATTATAATAATGCATCAGATTGTTTTTTGAATGTTCTGTTGGGAAGTGAATTAATCTGGTTTTGTTATATACACTGATTAGTTTAAGTGCACTGGTTCACTTATTTTGTTCTTGTTCTGTTTTGTTAATTTATTTGAAGATTTTAAAATGAATTTTAGAATGAATTTAAAAATGAAAAATTTAGAAATGAATTTAAAAAACAATTTTAATAATAAGCATTAAAATTTGAATGTATTTATATCAGTAAATGTAAAATACAACACCAAATAAACAGTACAGTACAGGGCACGAGAGCCAACTCCCCTGCTTCCTGCTGAGGACAGCAGCAGTGGACCCTTGCTCTATGGCACACAGCCAGAGCGGGCACAGCCTGCTGACCAAGGAACTACGTACACAGCAAGGCAGCGAGAACAACTTGAGCACCATCAGCTGGAACAGCGGCAGTGATGCTCAAGTCTAATTCTAGCTTACACAACAGCAGGACTGTCTCCAAGTCCGGGTTGGGGTGCCAAAGCGTGCCCTGCGCTTGGGACAACAAGTCCGCTCTTACTGGAAGCAACCAAGGCTCTCCGATGAGAAGGGTGTTCAGGTCTGTGAACCAGACCTGAGATCTTTAAATACAATAAATGACATATCAGCTCTGTATAAATATTCAAATGTATATGAATATGTATATATATTTCCTTGAATGGAATATATAAAATGTTGTTGTATAGCTCTGTCTGTCTCTCTCCCCCTGCACACCCACTTTTCTGGTTCCACGTGTAAAACACATGGAACAACTCTTCCCTCCCCCTGCACAGCGAATTTTCTCTTTGTCTGGTTCCACGTGCAAAACATGTCGAACCACTCTCTCCCCCAGTCCTTTGCGCATCCCAGAATGCTTTGCGGAGGAAACGGCGACGTCACCCCTGGTGCTTGGTAACCCTACACTCCAAAGGAGGAAGAGGAAGTAGAGAAGCAGAGGGCTGAGCCAATCCACATGCACATCCGGGACACTCTGGCTGATTGGACATTATTCACCTTTTGTTTAGAACTGTATAAAAATGCAAACCCAGAAGAGATCAGTAAGAAAGCTGTTTGAACACCAGTTCACTCTGGTTTTCTTCCAGACCGGCCTGATTAAAAGACTTCTTTACCATTTGCAACACAACTCCTGCGCTGCCGTTTTCGTCAATTTAAGAGGGTTTCTTCAAGAACATAAGAACATAAGAAAGTTTACAAACGAGAGGAGGCCATTCGACCCATCGTGCTCGTTTGGTGTCCATTAATAACTGAGTGATCCAAGGATCCTATCCAGTCTATTTTTAAATGTTCCCAAATTTTCAGCTTCAATCACATCTCTGGGGAGTTTGTTCCAGATTGTGCTGACTCTCTGTGTGAAGAAGTGTCTCCTGTTTTCCGTTTAGAATGCTTTGAAGCCCAATTTCCATTTGTGTCCCTGGGTGTGTGTGTCCCTGCTGATCTGGAAAAGCTCCTCTGGTTTGATGTGGTCGATGCCCTTCATGATTTTGAAGACCTGGATCAAGTCCCCACGTAGTCTGCTCTGTTCCAGGGTGAAAAGGTTCAGTTCCCTCAGTCTCTGAGTAGGACATTCCCTTCAGACCTGGAATAACTCTCCTCTGAACTGCCTATAGAGCAGCGATATCTTTCTTGGATGTGTGTGGAGACCAGAACTGTACAGAGTATTCCAGATGAGCTCTAACTAGCGCATTGTACAGTCTGAACATTACTGCCCTTGTTTTAAAATCTACACTTTTGACAATATACCCTAAAATCCTGTTTGCCTTTTTTATTGCTTCCCCACACTGTTTAGATGGAGAAAGTGAGGAGTCCACATAGACTCCTAGGTCTTTCTCATGCGATACTTCATCTAGTTCTATTCCTCCAATAGTGTAATTATAGTGAACATTTTTGTTACCTGCATGTAATACCTTGCACTTGTCCACACTGAATTTCATCTGCCAGGTGTCGGCCCAAAACTGAATGTTATCTAAGACCCTTTGAATAAGCTGTGCTGCCAAGATTGTATCTGCTAAGCCACCTAAGTATCATCTGCAAATTTGACACATTTGCTAACTATCCCAGAGTCCAGATCATTAATATAGATTAGAAAAAGCAAAGGCCCTAATACTGATTCCTGTGGATCTCCACTAACAACCTCACTCCAGTAAGAAGCAACTCCTCCAATTGACACTCTCTGTTTCCTATACATCAACCAGTTCATAATCCATCTACTTACATTACCCTGAATGCCTACAGCTTCCAATTTGAGAATCAGTCTTTGGTGTGGAACCTTATCAAAAGCTTTCTGAAAATGTAAGTATATCATATCATATGCTTTCACATGATCTACAGCTGCAGTTGTATGTTCAAAAAATTCGAATAAATTAGTAAGACACGATCTGCCTCATCTAAACCCATGTTGACTATCTCCAAGAATACGGTTTTCATTAAGATGCTCCTCTATTTTCTGTCTAATAATTTTTTCCAACATTTTACAAGTAATGCAGGTGAGACTGATTGGCCTGTAATTTCCTGACTCAGTTTTGTCCCCTTTCTTGTGGATGGGTATGACATTTGCTGTCTTCCAGTCAGTTGGCACATCCCCTGTTCTATGTGTCATTTGGAATATTTGGGTTACCAGCATTTAAATAATTTCCCTAATTTCTTTGTTGGAAATATACCATCTGGCCCAGGTGATTTGTTTGTTTTTAATTCTGCTAGTCCCTTTAGTACCTCCTCCTCATTTATCCTGATCTCTCTTATGATTTGACTGGACTGATTGTTAATCTGTGTCATGTTATCTGTTTTTCTTTAGTAAAAACCTCTGTGAAATACTCATTTAGAACATTTGCCACATCTTGTTCATTTTCCAAGATGCTTCCATTTTTGCCCTTTAGCTGTTTCACTTCCTCCTTTATTGACCTCTTGCTGTTGTAGTATTGAAAAAAGCTCTTTGCATTAGTTTGAGCTCCAAGAGCTATGTTTCTTTCCATTTCCCTCTTTGCTTTCCTGATCCCTTTCTTAAGATCTCTTTGCAGCTCAACATATTCTTTGTATTTTGTTTCATATCCATCCCTTTTGTATGCGCTATAAAACTATACAACATTTTCTTTCTCTTGATATTTTTTTGCATACTTCTATTAAACCATTGTGGCCAATGTTTTTTGGTCCTCAATTTGCTACGTTTTGGTACAAATCTCTCCTGAGCCTCAAGTAGTATATTCTTAAAATATACCCATCCATTTTCAACTGAATCTGTATCCAGTGTGCTCCAGTCTAACTCTTCTAAGTGTTGCCTCATACCTTCAAGGTTTGCTTTTCTAAAAAATTGTAGACCATGGTTTTAGACTTGGACCTTGTGTTTTGAAAGAATGCCTCAAAGCTAACCATGTTGTGATCACAATTTGCCATTGGTTCTCTAACTAGTGTCCCTCTGACTCTATCTTGGTCATTTGAAAATATCAAGTCAATGCATGCACTCTCCCTGGTTGGTTCCCTGACAAATTGAGTTAGAAAGCAGTCATTTACCATCTCAACCATCTCTATTTCTGCCTCTGTAGTCCCAACTGGGCTTTCCCAGTCTATGTTTGGGAAATTGAAATCCCCCATTATAACAGCCACATCCTTGCTACATGCAGTCCTGATTGCACTGTACAATGCAACATATTGCTGAATAACTGAGTTGGGTGGTCTTTAATCCTCCAGATCTCTTGTTCAAAAGTTTCACCCACAAAGATTCTGTTCCATTACTGGGATCTAATATGAGTTCTTCTGCCTCAATGTCATTTTTCACATATAATGCTACCTCACCCCCTCTTAGATTCTGCGTGTCTTTCCTAAACTGTGTGTATCCTTCCAACTTGTATTCATCTTTATCATTTTCTGTAAGCCATGTTTCCGTCACTCCTACAACATCATAGTCACATGCCAGCACTGTGACTTCTAAGTCTAATATCTTGTTCCTTATACTCCTGGCATTGAGGTACAAATATTTCAGGACTTTCCTACTAGAAGGTTCCCTTTGTTTTCTTTCCTTAGAGGAACATCTCCCATTGTCAGAGCTCACTGCCCCCCTGGTCCCTAGTTTACATGATTCTCAATTTCTCTGCAGATACGCTCTCCCAATGCATTAGCCCCCCTTCTGTTTAGATTTAGACCATCTGGTTTGTACAGGTCCCATCTATCCCAGAAGAAAGACCAATGCTCCATAAACCTAAACCCCTCTTCCCTACACCAAGATTTCAACCACGTGTTAAACCTGTCTCTCTGGTCTGGCACGTGGTACCGGAAGTATTTCGGAGAAAACTACCGTAGAGGTTCTGCTCTTTAGTTTTGTTCCTAACTCTTTCAATTTATCTTGCAGAACCTCTGTCCTACCTTTTCCTATGTCATTGGTTCCAATGTGGACCATGACCAGTGGATTCCCCCCAGCTTTGGCCAGTAGCCCGTCTACTAGTTTAGGGAGATCTGCAACCTGAGCACCAGGCAGGCAAGATACCATGTGCGTATCCTTATCACTAGAACACACTGTGTGATCTACGCCTCTAAGAATTGAATCTTCTACTATGACTACCTCCCTGTTCTGGGGGTGAATGGGCACCATGGTGCTCTGGTTCTCAACTGTCCCCCATCACCCTCTGAGCTGTCATTGTCCAACTCGGTGTCCAGCAGTTGGAACCTGTTGGGCAATTCTAGCTCTTGGCATGTCTCTAGGGGTTGTGCGCGCCCTTTTCTGTGCTTACGACCTACTGTAACCCAGCAGTTCTCTACGCTGTCCTGCTCTAAAGTCTCGACTCTCCTAGGTTTTGGCATGCACACCATCTCTCTAATGGGCTGATTGACCAATTCTTCTATATCCCTAATACAATGCAGATCAACAAGATGAGCCTCAAGATCG
The DNA here is from genome assembly GCF_036373705.1 of Amia ocellicauda. Lineage (NCBI taxonomy): Eukaryota > Metazoa > Chordata > Actinopteri > Amiiformes > Amiidae > Amia > Amia ocellicauda. The sequence goes on along the minus strand of NC_089859.1, from coordinate 34,279,507 downwards.
CGAACCTTGATCTCTAGGATTTCAACCTGCCGACAACGTTCACAAATGAAACCTTCTTGGATGAGTTCATCCAGGAAGGCGATCATTCTGCAAACCTGACACTGTAGTGGCCACATGCTTCTAAATGTTAGTTTTTTTGTTTTTTTTCTACGTCTCTTGGTTCCTGTTGCCTAGTCAACTGCTTAACTTTTGTGACCGAGATACAGCGCAGCATTTCTCAATAGCTGCTTTAAGTAGCTTTTGTCTACCTACCCCCAATTCACACCTAACTGGCCACACCTGGCTCCTCCTGCAACAGAATTCCTGCTAGTCCTTGACAAAAATCTCCCTTCTACAACCTGTTCACTTTCACCAACTCAGCAACTGAACTGAATTGACTTCAATTTAGGCAAACTACAGACAATGCTAACTTCAATTAAGGCAAACTTAAAACAAAATCAGCATTGCTAAGACTGGTCTGAAACTAGTCTTATCTAGAGGCGTCTGTCGTCAAGACTGCTCAGTGGTAGACTGGCCCCAGGGGCACACAGAGAGTCAGATTGCGAGGGCTCTGCCACCAATGGAGCGCCTTCCAGAACACCGGAGTGACTGTGACTCGGTATGCTCGATCGCGGTGAGGGTGCATTCTGAGAGACCTGAACCACCACTGCACCATCCTTAAGAGGCCAAGGGGGAGGGTCTGAGATGCAGCCGCTAGAAGGCCCAGCAGCCTCTGACAAAGGGACACCCCGACACGTGCTCTCAGTCAAAAGAGTGAGAGACATACGCGGTTGGAAACAACTTTCGAGCATGGCAAGCATGGCAACAGACTCAAGATGCAGTCCGAGGAACTGTGCCTGTTGTGTTGGCGTTAGATAGCTCTTCTCTCAATTGACCCAGAGGCCCAATTCGGAGAGGCAGTCTAGAATCAGTTTCGTATGGTTCTGAACCTGCTCCCTCAAGTGAGAATAAACCAGCCAGTCATCTAGATAGTTCAGGACGCAGACTCCCTGACAACACAAGGGGGCTAACATGGCATCCACGCACTTGGAGAAAGTATGTGGGGCTAGTGACCAAAGGGGAGAACAGCAAAAGCGGAGAAACGTCCTGTGTTCCTGCGCGATGGGGATGTGAAAGTACACATCTTTCAGATCCATCATGATGAACCAGTCGCCAGGCTTGATGGCCTGGGACATGGTGCACAGGTTGAACATCTTGAAGAGCAGCACCTTGAGGTGGCAGTTCAGGTGCCTCAGATTCAAGATGGGGCGGAAGCCACCATCTTTCTTGGGCACTAGGAAGTATTGGGAATAGAATCCCTCGTGCTGCCCTGGAGGAGGCACTTCACAATTTTGCTTGCAGGAATACAAAATCTCAGAAAATATTGACATTTATGACATATTCTAGAACCAGACAGTCTACTGATCAAAACAAGACCATCCATGTTTTGGTTGAAGCAACATACACTCGTAGAGAGCTCAAAATGTCAAGATGGAAAACTCTGTTTACAGTGTACTAATACACAATGATTTTCCATAATTGGATCTGAACTTCTCTGTGTTTGATAGAACATCATATAATATATACTGGATTAATCGTTAGGTTGTTCTGAACAAAACAAGCCTAACCCTAACCCTAACCCTAACCCTAACCCCCCCCAGGAGCAGACTCTGTGTTTACTCCCTGGGCTCTGAATGACAGCGGGCGACACGGAAACTGTAAATCAGATGTGTTTTAGAATGAAACATGCTGGTAGTCAAGAGAATAAGCTTTCAAACTTTGTGTGCATTGTTGGAATACAGTGTAACTTCTATGCAAGGGAGCTGCGCGTAACACTGCCAAATAATGCTTAAGGGTGTAGTAACAATTAAATGTACATTATTTTTCAGATTTTGGTAACCCAAACATGTTTTTTAACCTCTGGCAATTTACCACTTACCTTTGTACCATTTCAGGTTATTCACTGGACTTGAACTGCTTAAATTAAAAAAAAAAAAATGGAATAAAGTGGGTGTTCTAAAACTTTTGACTAGTAGTGTACATTCAAGGACATTTGGAAACCTTAGTTAAAATAATATAGTATCCTACATATTTTCATAAATTGATGAAAAGAATAATTAAAGTTCTTAATGGTATCCCTTGTTGTCAATGCAAATTACATTTTTTCTCTTTAAATAACAAAAATGTTACCTTTACAGACTTTAATCACCATTATTTGAATATCTGTGTGATGCTTCAATGGAATGCAGAGGAGGACATTTGCTTAATCAGAACACTCCTGCATTTAAACATATATTGTACCTCTAAATAAAATAATAAATATATTAATCAGCAATCCAGATTGAATAAATTCAATAGCCAGGAGCCATTCCACTAATTTGGTTTGACATACACAATCAAGGACTAGGTAGTAAGCATCTTCATTCACTCATGAATGCCAGTAAGTTACAGAATCTATACAATTTCCAAAGAATTGCAACAGTGGAAGTCTGTTGTTCAAGTTTTCTCCACAGAGAAAGAAGCAATAAACTATACCTGAAAATACATTTTAAAGAATGAAGCTGTACTACTTGTTAACAGTTTGCCATTAGAAATGCATTTTGTGCAATAAAATCCCCCCCATTCACACCAATGAGTAGTTTCACCAAGAAAAAAATCTCCCTTCAACATTATTAAATCATATTTGCATGCAAACCAATTATGCAGAGTCATGTTACAGCAACTCTTCTGAAATCTGAAGTAGTCCATTGAATACCTTACATATACATGTATGTCAAATGTCTTACCACATATACACTGACCTAAAGGATTATTAGGAACACCTGTTCAATTTTTCATTAATGCAATTATCTAATCAACCAATCACATGGCAGTTGCTTCAATGCATTTAGGGGTGTGGTCCTGGTCAAGACAATCTCCTGAACTCCAAACTGAATGTCTGATGGGAAAGAAAGGTGATTTAAGCAATTTTGAGCGTGGCATGGTTGTTGGTGCCAGACGGGCCGGTCTGAGTATTTCACAATCTGCTCAGTTACTGGGATTTTCACGCACAACCATTTCTAGGGTTTACAAAGAATGGTGTGAAAAAGGAAAAACATCCAGTATGCGGCAGTCCTGTGGGCGAAAATGCCTTGTTGATGCTAGAGGTCAGAGGAGAATGGGCCGACTGATTCAAGCTGATAGAAGAGCAACTTTGACTGAAATAAGCACTCGTTACAACCGAGGTATGCAGCAAAGCATTTGTGAAGCCACAACACGTACAACCTTGAGGCGGATGGGCTACAACAGCAGAAGACCCCACTGGGTACCACTCATCTCCACTACAAATAGGAAAAAGAGGCTACAATTTGCACAAGCTCACCAAAATTGGACAGTTGAAGACTGGAAAAATGTTGCCTGGTCTGATGAGTCTCGATTTCTGTTGAGACATTCAGATGGTAGAGTCAGAATTTGGCATAAACAGAATGAGAACATGGATCCATCGTGCCTTGTTAACACTGTGCAGGGCTGGTGGTGGTGGTGTAATGGTGTGGGGGATATTTTCTTGGCACACTTTAGGCCCCTTAGTGCCAATTGGGCATCATTTAAATGCCATGGCCTACCTGAGCATTGTTTCTGACCATGTCCATCCCTTTATGACCACCATGTACCCATCCTCTGATGGATACTTCCAGCAGGATAATGCACCATGTCACAAAGGTCGAATCATTTCAAATTGGTTTCTTGAACATGACAATGAGTTCACTGTACTAAACTGGCCCCCACAGTCACCAGATCTCAACCCAATAGAGCATCTTTGGGATGTGGTGGAACGGGAGCTTCGTGCCCTGGATGTGCATCCCACAAATCTCCATCAACTGCAAGATGCTATCCTATCAATATGGGCCAACATTTCTAAAGAATGCTTTCAGCACCTTGTTGAATCAATGCCACGTAGAATGAAGGCAGTTCTGAAGGCGAAAGGGGGTCAAACACAGTATTAGTATGGTGTTCCTAATAATCCTTTAGGTGAGTGTACAGTACTGTGCAAAAGTTTTAGGCAGGTGTGAAAAAATGCTGTAAAGTAAGAATGCTTTCAAAAATAGACACGTTAATAGATTATATTTATCAATTGAGTGAACAGAAGAAAAATCTACATCAAATCCATGTTTGGTGTGACCACCCTTTGCCTTCAAAACAGCATCAATTCTTCTAGGTACACTTGCACAAAGTCAGGGATTTTGTAGGCATATAGTCAGCTGTATGATTAAACAGTTCTACCAAACAGGTGCTAATGATCATCGATTCAATATTTAGGTTGAAACACAATCATTAACTGAAACAGAAACAGCTGTGTAGAAGGAATAAAACTGGGTGAGGAACAGCCAAACTCAGCTAACAAGGTGAGGTTGCTGAAGACAGTTTACAGTCAAAAGCCATACACCATGGCAAGACTGAGCACAGCAAAAAGACAAAAAGACTACTGCATCAGCAAGGTCTCTCCCAGGCAGACATTTCAAAGCAGACATGGGTTTACAGATGTGCTGTCCAAGCTCTTTTGAAGAAGCACAAAGAAACAAGGCTGCCTAAATCCAAAGAAGTGTGGTTAGTTCTCCAAGATGTTTGGGTCAACCTACCTGCCGAGTTCCTTCAAAAACTGTGTGCAAGTGTACCTAGAAGAATTTATGCCATTTTGAAGGCAATGGGTGGTCACACCAAATATTGATTTGATTGAGATTTTTCTTCTCTTCACTCACTTTGCAGTTAGTTAATTGATAAATATAATTTATTAACATTATGTTTGCATTTTTTCACACCTGCCTAAAATTGTTGCACAGTACTGTATAACATGACACGTGAAGGCAATAGCACTTTTAAATACACTCTCTGTGAGGGACATCATGTCTGTTTCACAACAAATGACAAAAACAACTGAAGATTTAACTTTCATATTTATATGATGACAAGACTGTTGCTTATCAAGTTTGAAAGGTCACTCTTAGTTGCACTTAACTTTATTGTATATTCCAGATGTCCTTATAGAAATAGCACCCTGGAGCAGTGATTTCCAGTAGTATTGCTTAAAATAGTATAGTATACTAGTATACTTAATACTTAAGAGAGGAAAGTCTTACTCATTTGAAAACGTCTTCCATTACTATTTCTTCTAATTACCTTGGATCATCTTGAAGCACAAAGCAATGCTGTACTCCTGAACATCTGAACATAATGGTTAATACATAATTTAGCAATTAATTCTGCCTTGGCTGCTCTTTTCATATTTTATATCATTACACCTCAGTTGATTAAAAAAAAATCCCTACAGTTAATTACTACATTTCATTCTCACAGAATTAAAGTAAACTCATTCAAGTTTTAATTAATTCAAATTCTCTCTGCAATGCAGCACTCTGACTAACCAGGAGTTACTAACAGACAAAAGACAATAATTATTTAAAGTCCATTAGTGTAGAGGCAATACTTTGTAGTTTAAACAATATCATGTCAGTGATAGTGATAGACTGGCCGTAACCTGACAACAATATATAATATAATACAATTGTCTATACTTTACAGCAAGATCAGTGCATAATTTGATAGAAGTGAGTAGTTTTTTGAGATTTACGATTATACTAAAGGTGTACAGTATTACAGTACAGATTACAGTATAATCGTAAATTTAAAAAAACTACTCACTTCTAAATTTTTGTAGTCATTTTTGTATTACTTTAGTATAAATACATGTTAATTTAGCTTCATATATTGTTTTTTTCTGACTTTATGTGAACGAAAAGACACAAATTCACCCGTTTTCTCATTGGAAATAGGTAAATTTCAAAATATCACTGTCCTGGTCACAAAAGCAAAGTGTGTGGGGAATAATAGCCATTTTCTATACTTTTGAGGCATAAGCAATTAGAAAATAACACTTACTACCCAGGAACAAAAAAAAAAAAATTGTTACACGATCTATACCAACACCCTCCTTGGAGCAACCCAACCTCCCAAATGACTCCCTAGTAGTGATGTTACGTTCGATACCGAAGCCTCGAAGAGCATGTCGAGCACGTAGGTCAGTCTGTGCTGAAGCCCCACTTCGAAGCATGTATCGTTTTCAGGGATTCATGTGACCAATCACAAATGAGGCCTTGCTTTCTGTAGAACCACGTGATCAGTTTGCGTTGACTGTCGGGTTGTATATAATGAAGCGAAACCCCCCCTTACTTCGTGGGTTGTCATGGGTTAGTTGCTGTAAAGAGAGTGCCGTACTGAAGATATTCAAGTTTTTTGGAGGAGTGTTGTTTGTAGTATATTTTTGGAGGAAATAATTCAAATTCAGAATCAGATAATCAGATAACGTACAAGATGTACCAGGAATTTGTCTTGGTGCAGGTGTCAGCATTAATATAAGAAGAATATATAATATACAAAACACAATTTTAAATACAAGAAGGATCAAATTAAAGATATGTGCAATGGACAGTTGTACAGTTGAATTATAAATATCAGGAATATGTACAGCTAGAGTGCAAATTGAGTGTTATGTACAGTTAGATATAAATATCAGCAGTGGCATATTTGGGGGGGTAGCATTTTGAAAATAAAAAGAGTGGACACTCTGGATTCGAATCGCACACCCCAGGCACTTCAAGTGCCAGAGTGCTATATTATGCCTGCTAAACAATTACTTCAATATAGAATGGCTTTCCTCTGGATTGATTTTTTCTAGTCTTAGTCTTAGGTTAGTCTTAGTATATTACTACTTCAACAACAACAACCCTAGCCAAATTATAATTATTACTGTACGTTATGAGTATATCATTAAATTATATCACAAGAATCTGTATTGGTTACTGCAGTAGTACAAGGCTACTACATGTCAGTAATTGTTTCTGCGCTGATGTATAATGATTTGGCTGCTCTAACTTATTTTTACAAGCAGGTGTCTCATTTCACCATCACTACTCCCTAGCAGTTCTCTCACTCCCTCTTTATACCTAAGGTCTAGAGCTCCTCCCCCAAGAACAGACCATTAATAAATATAATTAATAAATTATATATATATATATATAAGTATAAATACAAATGCAATACATGACACACCCTCATGATAGAAATAAATAACCTTAGTTATAATACCTAATACCATAAAGAAAAACAAACCAACATTAGTACAAAGAAAATAAAGCAAAACATTATTGCACAACCCCTTCCCTACAAACACCTGAACCATTCCCTTGTGGTGAAATAATTAGGAGTGACTACTTTAATACAATGAATACGGTAATGGACAACCATATATTGTCCTTCACCAACATGGCCGCTCACACACCAACCCCAGCAACTGCAGTTTATACTGCATTCCATTTGTACTCGGAAGTCGGAAATTCCGAGTTCACAGTAGAAATCTGTAACTGGAACGCCCCCTCAAGTCGGAAATTCGGAGGAACCGCAACAACCCCAACTTCAGAATCCAAAATGGCTGCTCTGCGCATCAACATTAAGTGAAACAGTAGTATTTTACAAATTTAGATTATTAATAGATTACACCGTGTAACTTTTTTTTGTTTGTTCCTGGTAGTAAATGTTATTTCCTAATTGCTTATAGAAAATGGCTATTATTCACCACAAACTTTGCTTTTGTGACCAGGACAGTGACATTTCTAAATGTAACAATGAGAAAACGGGCGAATTTGTGTCTTTTCGTTCACATAAAGTCAGAAAAAAACAACATATGAATCCAAATTAACCTGTATTTATTCTAAAGCAATACAAAAATGACTACAAAATATTTAGAATTGAGTAGTTTTTCGAGATTTACATAAATCTCGAAAAAATACTTCTAAATCTAAATCTAAATTCGCAATTAGGAAATAACACTTACTACCCAGGAACAAAAATTGTTACAGTGTTATTAATATAAAATAAAGATCAACAAATAAACTGTGCTATTACCTACCTAGCATTTTGCATAATTACTACATTTACTTTAGGTACTTTATGTAAATTCTGATGTGTTACACTGTGGTATTGTGACTTTCACTTAAGTAAAGGATCTAAATACTTCCACCACTGGGAAAAGGTTTTGGACTATGTTCTTTTTCTATACCGTTTTCCTGCAATCTCACCAGGAGATATTCAAACTGTGGCTTGGTGACCCTGAAATGGAGTGCAAAAGTGTAGTCATCCATATTCAGCATGACCTCCCACTCTGTTCCAGTTTTCAGGATGAGTCGCTGTGTTGACCGCAGCACAGAGGATATCAGAGAAAGTCAGAGAAAAATTTATTTAAATAAAGAATGTGACATTTAAATATTACAGTCGCATCACTATATTATTTTTACTAATTTGAAGGGCTCTGGCTACACAAAGTTCATTCAAGATGAGTGAAGTTCTTATCTCATTTGAAATCTTAAGCACATTTAATTACAACATACATTATATATCATGTACTAGACTAAAATGATATAGGAATAATATACAAAATGACCAATTAAAATGCAGTCAAGGCGTTTTTCACACCATGAAATACACCGAAAAACAACCTACCTTCTGCGTCTCCTTTCTTCTTCCATTATGTTTTTCAGGTGAACTTCATATTTGTCCTGTAGTTGTTTGTATTCCTGAAAGAGCAAGCACAACAAAGTTTTGCCTGGACGTGTCCATCTTGGTTTTCCGACTTGTATACTGGAACGCGGTCAACACGGATGTGACGTTATTCCCAGCTCCGACAACCGACTTCAGAGGTAAATGGAACACAGCATTAGTTCCCCCTTCCCCCTTTCCGTCCACAACAGGTAAGTTCATAAGTACTACTAATACCAACTATTCCCTTTTAATATATTGTTTCCCTTTTTTATACAACAAATTACTACAATTAATAACATTTTAAAGTGGTTTTGTTCCCAACTACAAAACATTGAATCACAGAAAACCAGTAATGATTAGTTTGGATTTACTGGAGATGGGTTCACTCCATCACAGTGTGGTTATCCAGAGCAGATTAGTCTGACTATATGGTAGCTATTGCATAAAAATTAGCTTCCAATGATTCCAAACATGAGGCAGGATTAAAGCAATAATGTTGGCAGAGTGCGAGCGGGAAAAGTCGCGGAACAGTCGCAGGAGGGAATCTCTCAGCTCCTCGCTGAATTAAATCTACAATATGAGGAGCTGCGAACGAGGAGGAGCCTGAATTTCTGTCGGGGCTTCCAAGATGGGCAGGCAGCGCGAGAGAAACCGCGAGCCAATCACAGTGTCTGAAATTTGAGAGACAGTGGGGGCACGAGAGCAGGACGGGCTGCGAGGAGAGCGACGCGTCAATAAAGCAGAGAAACAGCGGGATTAAATCAAAACTGTGACGACCGCTAATAACAAACTACACAACTGTACTCAGTTGCTGCTGCATTTTCAGTAAGATGACACTTTCTTCTAATCATAAATGTAACCGCTGTGATGTTCAGGTGTGTAATTTGCTATTAGCGGGTGGGTAAAGTTTTGATTTTATCCGGCCCCACGATGGCGCATGAATCTACCCGCCGAAACACAATTACAAACCTGTACTGTGTAGCGGCTGAAAATATGAGTAGGAGAAAAAATGGGTCAAAGATTTGATTCAATCCAGCCCCTAGTTTGCCTGCATAATGTCGGTTGATGTGTAATTGTTCACTGGATGTGTCCCATTGTGATATGTGGTTGTGAAGCAAATATATATTTCATGGAGATATTGATATAAGTAGTTCGAATCCGAAATGACTCAGATTGCTCATTTCAGGTATTTAGTTTTCTACATTTTCTGGTGGAAGACCCCCAGACCCCCGCCGTGAATTCCACATTCTGCCTCGCCCTCACTTTCCTGGCTACGCCACTGATCCATACATAAATACTCTTTACAGTACACGTTGTAATATGACATTGTAATGTAATTGTGTATATGTCAGTTGTATATATGTCAATCTACATCATTGATTTTCCACAGTGCCAGCTGTGATAGTGGCTTGACGTTCCCATAACGTCCCCTACTGTAGTTTGAAAGGAGCCTGTAGCATAATAGGCTAACGCGGCACATAATTGTCTCCACAGTGAGAGGATGGTTGCGTGCAAATCTATTATTCAATTTATCCTTCAGCAGGTGACACAATAATGCTATACTGTGTCTATCAACCCGATAATGTCTTATTAAAAGGTGATCGGAAGGTCTAGAAAGTTCCGATGGATCTGAAAATGTATGGCTGGCATCGTCTTCCACGCCTTCGGGCATCGATGTCTGCCATTATAATTTTAATTGTCATAATAGTCCACTTTCTCTTTTATAGATGGCGATATGGTGCGCATTCAATCCAGTTGCGTGATGCGTGTGTGATCTGTGATTGACTGATGCTACAGTATTACAGTTTTCGTTATGCTTTTATATACACTCACCTAAAGGATTATTAGGAACACCTGTTCAATTTCTCATTAATGCAATTATCTAACCAACCAATCACATGGCAGTTGCTTCAATGCATTTAGGGGTGTGGTCCTGGTCAAGACAATCTCCTGAACTCCAAACTGAATGTCTGAATGGGAAAGAAAGGTGATTTAAGCAATTTTGAGCGTGGCATGGTTGTTGGTGCCAGACGGGCCGGTCTGAGTATTTCACAATCTGCTCAGTTACTGGGATTTTCACGCACAACCATTTCTAGGGTTTACAAAGAATGGTGTGAAAAGGGAAGAACATCCAATATGCGGCAGTCCTGTGGGCGAAAATGCCTTGTTGATGCTAGAGGTCAGAGGAGAATGGGCCGACTGATTCAAGCTGATAGAAGAGCAACTTTGACTGAAATAACCACTCGTTACAACCGAGGTATGCAGCAAAGCATTTGTGAAGCCACAACACGTACAACCTTGAGGCGGATGGGCTACAACAGCAGAAGACCCCACCGGGTACCACTCATCTCCACTACAAATAGGAAAAAGAGGCTACAATTTGCACAAGCTCACCAAAATTGGACAGTTGAAGACTGGAAAAATGTTGCCTGGTCTGATGAGTCTCGATTTCTGTTGAGACATTCAGATGATAGAGTCAGACTTTGGAGTAAACAGAATGAGAACATGGATCCATCATGCCTTGTTACCACTGTGCAGGCTGGTGGTGGTGGTGTAATGGTGTGGGGGATGTTTTCTTGGCACACTTTAGGCCCCTTAGTGCCAATTGGGCATCGTTTAAATGCCACGGCCTACCTGAGCATTGTTTCTGACCATGTCCATCCCTTTATGACCACCATGTACCCATCCTCTGATGGCTACTTCCAGCAGGATAATGCACCATGTCACAAAGGTCGAATCATTTCAAATTGGTTTCTTGAACATGACAATGAGTTCACTGTACTAAACTGGCCCCCACAGTCACCAGATCTCAACCCAATGGAGCATCTTTGGGATGTGGTGGAACGGGAGCTTCGTGCCCTGGATGTGCATCCCACAAATCTCCATCAACTGCAAGATGCTATCCTATCAATATGGGCCAACATTTCTAAAGAATGCTTTCAGCACCTTGTTGAATCAATGCCACGTAGAATTAAGGCTGTTCTGAAGGCGAAAGGGGGTCAAACACAGTATTAGTATGGTGTTCCTAATAATCCTTTAGGTGAGTGTATATATATATATATATATATATATATATATATATATACAGAGAGAGAGAGAGAGAGAGACTTATTTATATATGAAATTGGCCATATCTCCCCTTCATTCCCAAATATACATATAGCCCACGGGCTATAACTGTCAGTGAGAAGCGCCCGAGCAGCCTGTAGAGAGAGCTACGTGAATTGTAGAAATACTGTATTTTTCGCAGAAGCATTAGCGGCATGACTGCGAGTGGAAATCGCGCTGATAACTATCGCGGTATTAAATCTAAACCCAATCTAAGCCGCTACTACAACACTACACCACTATACTCAGTCGCGTTTCATGTTTAGTTAGATGCTACTCTCTTATACTTTTTAAAGTAAATCCCATGATGTACAGTTGTGTAGTTTGCTATTACCGGCTGGTTAAAGTTGTAGTTAATCCCGCCCAACAATACAGTGGGAGTGGTTACATTTTTGCTGCATTAAATCAAGAAAATATCTGCGAGAAAACACAATGAAAATGCTCTCGCAGGTCCCCTAGTATTAGACAACTCCGGAGTTGTCTAAAGCCGCAGTGGAGAGAAAGCGCAGCTCCGGCTTTATTCACAGTGCGGCTCTGTGTCCGTGAAATAACTGTGTACAGTGCGATAATAATACATTAGATGTTGCGACCAACATCCACATAAACGAAATGTTGCTTATTAATAGTGCACAGAGAGAAAATATGTTGATATTGAATGTCATTTTATATTGTGTTTTGTTCAGCAATGTGTCAGTGTTCGTTTCGTTTTGGTTTCATGATTTGTTTAAGTCGTTTATTCTGGTCTTGCTTTCTTCCTTTCATGTCTTAACTTTTGATTCCTTCTTATCAGATCTTTCGTGGGAAAAGTGCTACTATCGAGTGTATATTACACCTCACTCGTACTCACTACACTGATATATCCAGCCTATACCCTATGTAACGAGGGTGTTTCCATGTTTGATACATTTCGATACAACGCACTCACCATGGATTGAATGTGGATTTTGATTGATGCATTTTGTAGCCGGTGTTGGGACAGTACAGTATTTCTACAATTCACGTATCTCTCTCTACAGGCTGCTCGGCGCTTCTCACTGACAGTTATAGGGGCTGGAAAACGGTGTTTCTACACATGCGTAATGGGGGGGAGTTTGGTTGCCGTTGCTTCGTCTTTTTCGTAATATTTTTAAGGGGGCTGACAGAAAGTGTAGGGGGGCTGAAGCCCCACTGAATAGGGTCTAGCCATGCTGTATATTTGGGAATGAAGGCGACTTTTAAGACACGAACACTACATCGAATTACACTGTCAGCAAATGTATAATTGCTATTATGAATATGTACACAAAAAGGTAAAGCATCTGGAAACGTCTGGATGACATTTATAGTATATTGTTACAGGCATATATGGTTGTATAACTTGCAAGCCAGTACACATACAAGGGTGCACCCCCCCCCCTCCCCCCTCCCCCCCCCCCACCCACACACACACACAAAATAAAAAAAATATATATTCTAGACAAATATGGAATAATCTGAACAATCAATTATCTAGTAGCAGGTGGCCAACGTTATGCCTTTATCCTAGACACAGTAGCCTATATAACACGGAAATGATAATGATACACTACTGTACTGCTCTGCACCGTTACATTGACACACACACAAAGAAGGTTGCAATGTTAATAGCAATTGCCGCTAATTGGTCGATGTAATTGCCACAAGAACCCGTAAAACTATTCAATGTAATGTTTCGTAGGTTTTCAAAGGGGAGATATGCCCAATTTCATATATAAATAACTATATATATATAAATATATAACATTTACGCAAACAGCATAACGAAACCTGTAATAATGTAGCATCAGTCAATCACAGATCACACACGCATCACACAACTGGATTGAATGCGCACCATATCGCCATCTATAAAAGAGAAAGTGGACTATTATGACAATTAAAATTATAATGGCAGACATCGATGCCCGAAGGCGTGGAAGACGATGCCAGCCATACATTTTCAGATCCATCGGAACTTTCTAGACCTTCCGATCACCTTTTAATAAGACATTATCGGGTTGATAGACACAGTATAGCATTATTGTGTCACCTGCTGAAGGATAAATTGAATAATAGATTTGCACGCAACCATCCTCTCACTGTGGAGACAATTATGTGCCGCGTTAGCCTATTATGCTACAGGCTCCTTTCAAACTACAGTAGGGGACGTTATGGGAACGTCAAGCCACTATCACAGCTGGCACTGTGGAAAATCAATGATGTAGATTGACATATATACAACTGACATATACACAATTACATTACAATGTCATATTACAACGTGTACTGTAAAGAGTATTTATGTATGGATCAGTGGCGTAGCCAGGAAAGTGAGGGCGAGGCATAATGAGGAATTCACGGCGGGGGTCTGGGGGTCTTCCACCAGAAAATGTAGAAAACTAAATACCTGAAATGAGCAATCTGAGTCATTTCGGAGTCGAACTACTTATATCAATATCTCCATGAAATATATATTTGCTTCACAACCACATATCACAATGGGACACATCCAGTGAACAATTACACATCAACCGACACTATGCAGGCAAACTAGGGGCTGGATTGAATCAAATCTTTGACCCATTTTTTCTCCTACTCATATTTTCAGCCGCTACACAGTACAGGTTTGTAATTGTGTTTCGGCGGGTAGATTCATGCGCCATCGTGGGGCCGGATAAAATCAAAACTTTACCCACCCGCTAATAGCAAATTACACACCTGAACATCACAGCGGTTACATTTATGATTAGAAGAAAGTGTCATCTTACTGAAAATGCAGCAGCAACTGAGTACAGTTGTGTAGTTTGTTATTAGCGGTCGTCACAGTTTTGATTTAATCCCGCTGTTTCTCTGCTTTATTGACGCGTCGCTCTCCTCGCAGCCCGTCCTGCTCTCGTGCCCCCACTGTCTCTCAAATTTCAGACACTGTGATTGGCTCGCGGTTTCTCTCGCGCTGCCTGCCCATCTTGGAAGCCCCGACAGAAATTCAGGCTCCTCCTCGTTCGCAGCTCCTCATATTGTAGATTTAATTCAGCGAGGAGCTGAGAGATTCCCTCCTGCGACTGTTCCGCGACTTTTCGCTCACGCTTTTTGGGAACATTTTTGATTTAATCCTGCCCTTGGTGTCAGTCAATGAGGTATGAGATCCCTGAAATGATCGGTTGTAAATTACATATGTAATGTCATGAAAGGAACATAAATTGCTTTAAAGAAGAGATGATTGTGTGCTCCTTTAGAAAACAGGTGACTAACACGATGGTTAAATAAACATATGTACTTGCCATCTATGGCTTAAGTGTTTATAAGTATTAAACATGCTTGATTATCCTCGACCAATTATTTGAAAGTGATTTGATGAAACACACATGGAGAAATAAACATGAGCATGTGTCATTTATTTTACTCTCTAGGAGGTAATGTTCAGGATTAATCTGCAAATTGTCCAAAATAACTAATGTCAGAGTAGCACAGATCCTCAGTGCAAAAAATACCCATCAATATGGTTACCTGGAGAAATACTGTATTTCGTTAGAAACAAATAAATGAACATAACATAATCATGCAATAAGCAATCTCTCTATATATTTTTTTTCTTGAGTACACAATTACATAAATACATTTGCTAAAGGTTTTAAACTCCAATTTATTTTCTCAGAAATGTATCTCTGTTGAAGATCATGAGTGAATAAAGAAATGCAAACAATGTCAGGTAATTCCTTAACCCATGACATTCAAATATATTAAGGACAATCTAACAGTGGGGACAAAAGCACTTTCGGATACAGCTTTTTGAAAGGGTTGAATTCTAGCACCAAAAGCTAGAATGATTACATTGTAGTCTTTTGTCCAGACAGAGAATGAATATATGGCATGGGCAAATCCAAAATGCATTAAAATACCAAATATAATGTTCTTGTAACTTTTTTTCATCAATCTTGTTATTTTTCTTTGTCTATGTATGACTTGCATTATGCCATACTGGAGTTTTATAAAAGCACTGCCTGCACCGTATGGCAATACATACATCTATTCAGAACGTTATACAGTTCCTTGAAAATTCATTATGTAACAGTGCTGCTGAATGAGAAGCACCTTGAACAATATATTTGTCCTCTGAATACATTATGGAAAAAAGTTTATATTCTCTGTAAAAACAAACACCATGTATTAGATTGTTTAATTATTTTACACATATTTATTTGATGTGGGATTTAACATAACATACTGTGATGTTTTGATAGTGTAAGTTGTTAAATAAATGAGTGTAGGAAACCATAAATCATGTTTGAACTTAATTTGATATCCTACCACTAATGTGCAAATATGAATGCATTTCCATCATGTTGTGTTATATTTTAATTTAATCCTGAATGTTTCCCCTTTGTTGTTATGAACTATCTAGTGAGTCTTGTATTGACCTGGTATATAAGAATATTACCACACATACAGTAGCCTCCAGATATAATCATTTCCATGTTGAAGTGTACCTAAGACTTGATTTAGCAACAGAATTTAGTTGTACAGTATTTTTCAATGCAACATAATACAAATGTAATTAATAGTTTGACTATCATCATGGCATGTATCAATAGCCTATCTGTATAAAAAGAATGACTTATATTTCTAAATACATAATTTTTACACATAAATCATACCCTGGCAATCAGTGCTTTAGGAAATATTCCTTTGGCTTTAATAATATGGAGGAGTATCTTCCGGTAATGTTCAGCTAGGTTCTATAGGGGCATATATTTGAAAACTGCTCCAAGCAGAACCTCTCGGGCTCGTCCAGGCTTGAGGTCTGGAGATTGTGATGGCCAAACAAGAACACTTCTTTTGTACTTCCTTAACCATTTGGTTACAAACTTGGATTTTTCCTTTGGATTGTCAGTGTGCTGGAAATGCTATTCTGCTATATAATATGGTGCACATTGAATTTTGCTTTGCATAGACCTTCCAACTTTACAGTGAAAAACGATTATGACCATAGGACCCAGCCCTATTCTGGTTACTAGGTCCGGCCCGAATCTGGCTGCCAGAATTTGGCAAGTTCCCTTGGGCTGTTTTTGTGCCATAAAAAGTTTGACACTGGGCCAGTTCTGGTAATGGAATTGGGCCAATACTGGGAGAAAATCAGTGCTGGGACATTTCTCTGTGCTGTGTAGTTCTGACAGGCTTGTAGATACATCCAGAAATTGAAAAATGTATTATTATCTGCTAGCTTGTGTCTACACTACAGCCCATGACTGCAGCTGTGGCTCCTGTCTAGAGTTGTGTTGCCGAGGCCCCCTAGCGGTGCACCTCGGGGCAGGCTCCCTTACCAGCTCGCTGCCTCCTCCCTTTTGAAGGGTTTGTTATATTGTAACTCCTCCCCCTTGGGCAGTGCTTCTGACTTGAAATATAACGATAGGTTGCGTATGCAACCCTGGTTATCTGAAAAAGGAAGCACTGCCCAAGGGTTGCAAGGTCACGCGGGAGTCCTGCTTCCGGCAAAAGAGGAAGTTCCTGTGCAGACATCATCTTTTAGAGGAAGTGGGAAGGGACCTGTTTGAGTGACGGGCACAGGGGCCAATGGCAGCTTTGATAGAGTGATATTTTTCGATGGGGTTCCTATGGCAGTGCGCAGAAACCCCTCATGCGTGGGCAGTGCTTCCTTTTTCATAGATAATGGGTTACATTCGCAACCTATCATTCATAGTTTGATTTTACCCAGAGTCTTCTGACAATTTCAAATATGTCTTATTCTAATTATGACTGAGCTCAATGCATAAAAATACTAAAATAAGCTGTTCAACACTACTGTTGATAACACCATACATCTTTCACAAACGCCAAAAAACTGATGTCTTGCTGACAGTTTGAGTTTCTTACCATTAAGATGTTAACTTGAGCTTTGCAATCCTGTTGGATAACCATAATCAAAACCACTTTAAATGACATCTGCATAATGTAAGTTTATTTTAGTTTCTTTCCCTGTAAGTACGGTCCTTTGATTTTTGTGTTTGGTTTTGTGTTTATATTTTTATACCTAAGAACTGCCACATAATGTTTACATTTTATCAGAGGGGCTTGCTTGACCTTTTTTTTTTTAAAAAAAGTATATACATATTTTGTATAAGTTAGATAATAAAATGGCATTGTCTCTCAGTAAGGGACTAAGATTTTTAAACAGCTTTAAAGGCAGTTATTCTGCCCAGAAATTGCAACAAAACCAAAGGCCTGATCTGTAATTAATTTTATTTTCTGGTTAATCACACCTCTCCAAAGCAGCAAAGTTTCCCCGTTTCATTTTGCTCAATGTAATGTGCTCCAGTATATTTGTCAGATGGTAGAAACCAGTGGGGTGTAACTTCAAATATAAGAAAAAGGGAACAACAAAATACAAAAGCAATTAGCCTTTTTTAATCTTACATTGCATTGAAAATTTACATAATAGATTCATACATTTTACAAATGATTTTTTTTTCATAAAAATATATTTCTTTACAAAAAGGTTTTTTACTTTTTTCTCTCTTTTTTTACGTTTTCTTTTTTATGCATTAACATAAGAGGAGTACCCAGCTGTACTGCAAATAGTCTTCTAATTTGATTGAAAGTATTCATTCCTAAACGGTATGGGTGATTTTGTAATTATTGCAGTCATTAATATAAACAGCTAAGTGGCAAAAATAGATAAGACACCAGAAACACAAGCATTGTTCTTGTTAAGTGAAAGCAAGATTGTAACAAAACTGTATAAATATACAAACCACTAATGCTGTGAAGCAGAATAAATTAAGTGTTTTATAGAATAAAACCATGAAACAACAAAGGAGCAGCAACCCTGACTTTAATGATTTTTGGTAGGCACTGTGTAAAAATGGTAGAGTCACTTTTAAACAATTCAATCCATCTAAATAATAATAATAATAGGGTCTGTGATGATAAAAGTATTGTATCATTCATTTAATGCCTTAAAGGTCAGGTATTATGTGTGAATTTTGAGTAAATTGGCATTGTATCTATTGTGTCTACAGCCTTATGTCTCCTGGACTACCGGTTCACAGTTTCTATTTTTGTATTTATTTATGAATGTACTTACTATAAATAACAAATAGAATTATCTGCTAAGAATATGAATCTTTTAAAAGGCACTGCAATATATTTTTCACTCCTTAGCGCATTATTTCTTCAAACACATATGACATATGCCAAATTATAATTGAAAACACTAACATGCTTTTATTTCATGATTTGAAATGACATGAAACCCAGTCTTATATAAAACTCAGCATAGAGTATATTTCAGACTACTGCCAAGATATGTATAATAATAATAATAGTAATAATAATAATAATAATAATAATAATAATAATAATAATAATAATAAACATTGTTGCTATTATTATTAGAAGAAAAAAATACATGTAACTTCATGAATTAAATTTGGGGTAGTCCAGGGACAAATTAAAAAAACTGTTTGCTGTTTCCCATACATCATACATTACATCATATATCGAAAATGTTCCTGAAACTATCTCATCTTATAGGGCCTGTACACTTTAATTAAATATATTTGAAAATGAGAAGTAAATAAATAAAGATAATCAGGGATACAAATAATTTGATCCAACATTTGAATCTGCTGAGCTTCTGATTAAAATTGTATATATCCATTCTTCAGTTCTGTACCACACAATCGTTTATAGAATGTGCAACACATCATGCATAAAAAATTAATCAAACTAAACCAAATCAGTCTCCGTTCAAATTAATGTTTTAAGGGAAGGGTGAAGGGTGAAGGGTGGGGGGCAAATAATAATGCAAAATGAAGACTTGAAATGAAAGATAAGAAAGCTTACTGTTACATAATTTTGTGCATTTTTTTTCATTTTAAGGTAACAGCATCTTTGAAATAGTTGTATAAACTCTGATATAATCTCTTTACCCAAACCCATCCCAAGTGGTATTATATAGCACAAAAATATAGGTGTTGAATGCTCCTCATATATATGCAAGTAGATTTACAGATCCTTTTACTTTTAAAAAAGACAAAATAAACTGTGAACAAGCACTCTCAGAGTGCACAATAAGGTAGCTTAATAACTCTCCACTTTGATCATGAAGATATATATATATATATATATATATATATATATATATATATATATAGAATCAGTCGTCTAAACCACTTTGTTGGATTATTATTATTTTTTTTTCCAGATGCACATGACCCATTGGTTCCTGAAAAGTGTGCTTTATATATCAGTGGATGTGCACCATTCTGACTTGGAGTTTCATGATATCCAGTTTTGTAAAGCATTCAAAAAATAATCAATGTATTTTCCTTATAGTTGACTTCATTATACCATTGTGCAGACTGTGTTAAGGTTAGGGTCAAATCGAACAGCTTTTCCTTCCACAGCTTTTGCATTGGTGTCATACATTGGATTTTCAAAAGCTGCTTGGCCGTTATTGTTCTCATGTACTGAGCAGCCAGTGTACTGTGTTTTAGGCGTAGTCCTAGAGAAGAGAAAAGGAAATTAACATAAAATAAACCATGTTAAAATAGACCAACTGGCAACAAAAAGGCTTTACTCTATTCTTAGAAGCAGAACATTTTAACTCCTATAAAAAGGAGGTACTGTATTAAAACATAGCACACATAAAGACATAAACTATCTTTTAAGAGATTTGAATACAGGATGTCAATCTGAAAAATCACATATTTATTTTTCTCTTTCCATTCCTCCTTTCTCCTGTATGCTTTTAAAATTACATATTATGCATCACAGTACAAATATACATAACACAGTAGCATACATGTAGGAAGAAGTACATACCGCTGTTTGTATAAGTAAAATCCAAATCCTGCAAATATCAGGGCAAAAAAAGGCACAAGGATTGCTATGGCCACAGAGCTACTATTTGTACCATGGGGCTGATTTGAAGAGTTATTACTCTCTGACAAGTTTAGACCTAGGAGGGACAAACAGATAAAAAAGGATAAATACATGTATTACTGTTATCACCCTTTACATATGATCCCACATTTTAAAGCAAAGCAAACAGCCAAAAGTTATTAAGGTAGCCACTGCTACTGTGAAACACTGCTCTTGATTAATCCCCATTTTATATGGAAAATGTATTTATAAATAAAAAAAGACATAAGTGCAATGAGTTAGTGTAAAGAAATGCAATCCATCTTGTCCTCTAGTTCTCCCTTTGTTTTGCTCCAAATCCATTTTGTTTCTTATAAAGAATTGATTATATTTTCATAGGGTCACATTTGATTTAGCTGCAGTACATTTGTCTTAAAAGTAGAGTGCAGAGGTATAATACCAATTTTGCAGAGTTTTCTCCTTTTTTGTGCCCCTCTCATTTTCCCCTCATTTGTATCCTTGTAGGTCTTTTATTTTCTGTTATCATACTTTGAAACTCAGTATGATTCCATCAGTTCCTAGTTTCACCTTGGAAATGTGTTTTGTTGTTAGGTGAAACAATTTCTTATTATGTTTATGCATGTGTGTGTTTATATTTACATATATATATATATATATATATATATACACTTAATATACACATTTAATATGTATATACATAGTATAATATTTTATATATTCAATAATTAACTTCGTGTTAATGGATTTTTCTCTAAATTACTAAATTAACTAAATTACACTTTTACTAACAGTCTCTATAGAAACAAGACCAAATCAAAACTTTGTGCTGCCCGTGAATCGCAAAATGCAATGTGAAGTAAACTCTAGAAGTGCATACAATTTAAGATTTTAATAATACTATTAATGTTCCATCTTCTCCTCTCAATCACAAAATTAGTCATTGTACTGCTTGACAACCTACTACGAGCATGTCATACATACCATATTAATTATTACCATTGCCATTTAGTATTTTTTTTAATATATTTTTATTTGCATGTCCATTAACATTGTGCACCATGTTCACAATGAGACACGAGCCACATGATTAATTTTTATGTCTTCATAATGATAGGGTAGACATACATTATATATATTTTTAAAGCACATATGAAAAATATAGATTTTTGTGGCAAAGAGGATTTTATACTAGTCGTGATTCTGGAATAAGGACTTTTATATCAATATAAAATGTTTTTGTATCATTTTGATATAAAATATGAATGCTACTGATTCTGTGGAAAGGAACTACAGATTAAATTGTTCTCCTGCCCTGCCCAGGGGCGGACTGGGACCAAAAAACGGCCCTGGACTCGTGGGGGGCAGCTGCTGGTGAGGTGTGGTCGGGGGGGTGGGGAGGATGCTGGCGAATTGTGGTCCAGAAAGCCACCCAGGACGACCGACCACACGGGAGTCGAGCAGCACCACAAACAAAAAAATGGTCCAGCCTTTCTGGCATTTGCCAGAGTTGCACGATGCTACAGCCTGTGCTCCTGCCATTTTGTAATAGAAATCTTTAATAAAAGTTTCCCAAATCAAACCACTTTCCTTTCCATGTACTTTCTATAAGATATTAGCAGCACTATCCACATTAATAATGAGTCATAGAAGCACAACTCAGGAATATATAGTTTTCCATTATTAAAACTAAAAAGGAAATTCAGGAAGAACATTAATTTCATAATTATTCTGATAACTAAAGGTTATGCAAAAAGATTATCTGCTGCTTATTATTCTTTAGCACTTCTCTTTTACTTTTACTTGGAAAACAAATACTGAAAAAATATTACATAATACTATCAGAGCACTTCTTGTATACACTCACCTAAAGGATTATTAGGAACACCATACTAATACTGTGTTTGACCCCCTTTCGCCTTCAGAACTGCCTTAATTCTACGTGGCATTGATTTAACAAGGTGCTGAAAGCATTCTTTAGAAATGTTGGCCCATATTGATAGGATAGCATCTTGCAGTTGATGGAGATTTGTGGGATGCACATCCAGGGCACGAAGCTCCCGTTCCACCACATCCCAAAGATGCTCTATTGGGATGAGATCTGGTGACTGTGGGGGCCAGTTTAGTACAGTGAACTCATTGTCATGTTCAAGAAACCAATTTGAAATGATTCGACCTTTGTGACATGGTGCATTATCCTGCTGGAAGTAGCCATCAGAGGATGGGTACATGGTGGTCATAAAGGGATGGACATGGTCAGAAACAATGCTCAGGTAGGCCGTGGCATTTAAACGATGCCCAATTGGCACTAAGGGGCCTAAAGTGTGCCAAGAAAACATCCCCCACACCATTACACCACCACCACCAGCCTGCACAGTGGTAACAAGGCAAGATGGATCCATGTTCTCATTCTGTTTACGCCAAATTCTGACTCTACCATCTGAATGTCTCAACAGAAATCAAGACTCATCAGACCAGGCACCATTTTTCCAGTCTTCAACTGTCCAATTTTGGTGAGCTTGTGCAAATTGTAGCCTCTTTTTCCTATTTGTAGTGGAGATGAGTGGTACCCGGTGGGGTCTTCTGCTGTTGTAGCCCATCCGCCTCAAGGTTGTACGTGTTGTGGCTTCACAAATGCTTTGCTGCATACCTCGGTTGTAACGAGTGGTTATTTCAGTCAAAGTTGTGCGTGAAAATCCCAGTAACTGAGCAGATTGTGAAATACTCAGACTGGCCCGTCTGGCACCAACAACCATGCCACGCTTAAAATTGCTTAAATCACCTTTCTTTCCCATTCAGACATTCAGTTTGGAGTTCAGGAGATTGTCTTGACCAGGACCACACCCCTAAATGCATTGAAGCAACTGCCATGTGATTGGTTGGTTAGATAATTGCATTAATGAGAAATTGAACAGGTGTTCCTAATAATCCTTTAGGTGAGTGTATATTATGTTCATATTCATACAGCTGTTGGTGGCACACCATTTTTATATTTTGGAACAGTACTGGAGAAAGAAATGCAATTATATCATCACTTCTGAGTGTGGAAATATAATCAGCAAGGATTTTTAAAGAAGGACAACTACTGAATGATTCAATTCAATAAGAATAAAATGTTTTATATTTTACCTAATCTTTGTAGTCCAAATTGGCCATAGTCTTTACCCTGTATAAATCCTTGAAAGACGTAAGTTGCACCATCAGGTTCTGCTGAAACCTAGGCAAAGCATATAATACAATATTGTTAATAAAGGAAATTAAAAAAAGAAACAAACAAACACAAATAAAACATCCCTGCATAACACTGCAAGGTCATGCAAGGGAAACATCCCACATGTGAATACCTTTTTGAGGAGGCCTTGGGACTGTAGAATATAGAAGTGAGACTTTTAAATTCTCATTTGGGAAAAGTGTGCAGAACATACAGTACAGATTTATATTTTGTTTCTAGTAAAAATCTGAATTTTCAATATATTATTATAATAATAAAAATACTTATAGTGTGCCTTTCTTACTTAAAGCAGCTCAAAGTGCTGTACAAGAAAATACAATTAATTTAAAATACAATTAAGACAGGGAACAAAACACATGCAGATAATAAAATACAGATAAAAACATTATCAGTGTTAGAATCATGGACAGTTTATGAAAGCCATTTTATAAAAATGTGACTTGAATTAAAGTCTTGAATTAAACATAGCCAATGAGGGTGCATCTCTAATACAACATGGCAATGAATTCCACAGTCTTGGAGCACTACAATTAAAAGCTGCCTCTCATTTTCTTTTGTGATTCACTCTTGAGACACAAAGTAGGCTCCTGTCACATGACAAGCTGCTAGGGCTTTGTTTATACATTTTTTACCCCACCTCTCTAATTTTCTAATCGCCAATCCTCCACCAGCTTTTTTCATTGCTGCAGTACTTGTGTAAGCACAGGAGAGATGAAGACAACATACACCCATCCTCCTTAAAACTAGGCGTTCTGTTTATTTTCACATTGTAAGTCCACAGTGCAAAGGGCAGAGCTAAAGTGTTGGATGGATGACTGCCACATTTCTAACTAATAACACTCCAGGGTTGTTGTTGTGTGGTATGCTGAGGAAACTGTGGCTAGATTTATATCCAATCAATCCTGGCAGCTTTGTTCCATCAGTCTTTGCCACTTTGCGAATTCAAGATATGAACCATTGATCTCTGGACTACAGGGGACAACTTGAGCTCCAAGCAGAAAGCTTAACCATTTGAGTCGCTCAAAAGCAACCAGACTTACTTTTTACTCCACAGAATGTGTTCTATAGCTGCATTGTTCCATTTCCAGCTCAACTGAACGTGCAATTTATTGCATTGCTTAGAAGCCAATAAGCACAATATTTTTTTTGTCTTCCACTGCCTTACAGTGCCATGAAAATATATTTTATTTGCTTCATGTATTACAAATATATCTTTAAAACTGACTTATCCTTATAATCAGAACTGTAATAAATGTTACTGTTGGGGTAAAATTGCTTTCCAGTAAGATACTAGTTAAAACTTGCTCTTATAAGGGTTTCCTTGTTCTTATTTCTCTGCTCAGACTTATCTGTGTGGCAGATAGAGATCATTTCTACTGCCATGGACATTCTTTAGTTAACAAAAAAAACTATATAATATGTTCTTATCAGTATAGTGTGTGCTGTGTCCTTGGTACCAGTGCTTCCATGTCTGGATGAAATATTGTTTCCCCAATTATAAAGAATACCTTATGAATTATTGCTTCCCGTGTCTCGGAACTGCCCCGGGACATATGCCAAGAAAATATCATCCAGGTTCGGGATGGCCCCGAACCTCCTTTGAAATATTGCTTGTAGATGTATAAAAGGCTGTGTGAAACTTTCAATAAACGAAGATAAACGAACAGACATTGTGTCAGTGACTTTACTTCCCGGGCCTGTCTCCTGCTGAGAGTCTACACTGTTACTGGAAGCGCTCACTGGGGTGCCTGATTCACTGGGACCCGAAGGGTTGCTTCAACTGAAGCATTGTACCTTAACAGTTACCCATTCAGAAGAACCCCAAAATGCTTGTAATTTGTGTACAGGAGATTTTCCACTTCTTGGACTTAAATGTCAGCTTGTACATTTGTCTGGTTTCTAAACCACAAAGTTACATGTGTCTGTAGAGAGGAACATGCATGTTGCCCTATAAGGAAAAAATAGGTATCTTCCTGTAAGCTAAACTTAATTTTGTTGTTCTGTAGAACTGACTACAGTGAGGGAAAAAAGTATTTGATCCCCTGCTGATTTTGTATGTTTGCCCACTGACAAAGAAATGATCAGTCTATAATTTTAATGGTAGGTGTATTGTAACAGTGAGAGACAGAATAACAACAAAAAAATCCAGAAAAACACATTTCAAAAAAGTTATACATTGATTTGCATGTTAATGAGGGAAATAAGTATTTGATCCCCTATCAATCAGCAAGATTTCTGGCTCCCAGGTGTCTTTTATACAGGTAACGAGCTGAGATTAGGAGCACTCTCTTAAAGGGAGTGCTCCTAATCTCAGCTCGTTACCTGTATAAAAGACACCTGTCCACAGAAGCAATCAATCAATCACATTCCAAACTCTCCACCATGGCCAAGACCAAAGAGCTGTCCAAGGATGTCAGTGACAAGATTGTAGACCTACACAAGGCTGGAATAGGCTAAAAGACCATCGCCAAGCAGCTTGGTGAGAAGGTGACAACAGTTGGTGCGATTATATGCAAATGGAAGAAACACAAAATAACTGTCAGTCTCCCTCGGTCTGGGGCTCCATGCAAGATCTCACCTTGTGGAGTTTCAATGATCATGAGAATGGTGAGGAATCAGCCCAGAACTACACAGGAGGATCTTTTTAATGATGTCAAGGCGGCTGGGACCATAGTCACCAAGAAAACAATTGGTAACACACTACGCCGTGAAGGACTGAAATCCTGCAGCGCCAGCAAGGTCCCCCTGCTCAAGAAAGCACATGTACAGGCCCGTCTGAAGTTTGCCAATGAACATCTGAATGATTCAGAGGAGAACTGGGTGAAAGTGTTGTGGTCAGATGAGACCAAAATCGAGCTCTTTGGCATCAACTCAACTCGCCGTGTTTGGAGGAGGAGGAATGCTGCCTATGACCCCAAGAACACCATCCCCACCGTCAAACATGGAGGTGGAAACATTATGCTTTGGGGGTGTTTTTCTGCTAAGGGGACAGGACAACTGCACCGCATCAAAGGGATGATGGACGGGGCCATGTACCGTCAAATCTTGGGTGAGAACCTCTTTCCCTCAGCCAGGGCATTGAAAATGGGTCGTGGATGGGTATTCCAGCATGACAATGACCCAAAACACACAGCCAAGGCAACAAAGGAGTGGCTCAAGTAGAAGAACATTAAGGTCCTGGAGTGGCCTAGCCAGTCTCCAGACCATAATCCCATAGAAAAATGTGGAGGGAGCTGAAGGTTCGAGTTGCCAAACGTCAGCCTCGAAACCTTAATGACTTGGAGAGGATCTGCAAAGAGGAGTGGGACAAAATCCCTCCTGAGATGAGTGCAAACCTGGTGGCCAACTCCAACAAACGTCTGACCTCTGTGATTGCCAACAAGGGTTTTGCCACCAAGTACTAAGTCGAAGGGGTCAAATACTTATTTCCCTCATTAACATGCAAATCAATGTATAACTTTTTTGAAATGCGTTTTTCTGGATTTTGTTGTTGTTATTCTGTCTCTCACTGTTAAAATACACCTACCATTAAAATTATAGACTGATCATTTCTTTGTCAGTGGGCAAACGTACAAAATCAGCAGAGGATCAAATACTTTTTTTCCTCACTGTATATATATATTAGTTATTTAACAACATGCAAAATCTGAACTCATTGAGACCTTTTACGATTGTTCCTCAAATAACTTGAATAAAAGAAATTCAACACAGTCAACTTGACCTGAATTTTTCTAATGACTCTTCACCTTCCATACTGTGTGATCACTGATTACTATAATTCTTCTTTTTCAAGAAATCTCCTTAAATGCATACAAGGACACATCAGTAAGAATTTAAACATCCAACCATTTTCACTAGAAGCAGAGATTAGGACACTAGATTTCAATTAAAACTTGCCATGCTATTTTTGAATAGAAAGTAAAACACAGCATTTGCATTTAGAGCATATGGTCTTCACACAGAAAGAGACAATCAACTTCACATGGAACAGATAGCAATTTGTGCTAAAAATGACCCCTGTCAGCCTATAATGGCTTGAGTGTGCAGTAGCCCATCTCAGTCCATTAAAATATACTTACAAAACCATCCATGGACCACGTTTCTTCTTTAATCTTGCTCAGAGAAGTATAAGATGATGCTTTTGCATGGTACATAAGCAGCATCAACCTTGCTTCTTGGCTTTTATAAACTCCTGTGTGTTAAATTAAAATTGTTTTTCAATTACCCACAGCACTGGTACTATGTTACACACAGACAAACACACATGGTAATGAGTATATTTGATTTATATTAGTTCTCAATCAGATGTGGAGAACATTAGAGTAAGCTGAATAAATCCCTATAAAATGCAGTTTGATTTAACATAAACAGATATATTTAAATTCACTTTACTTGATGGAGTATGAGTTAATGGGATAGTTCAAAAAAACAAAAAACATTGTCTTATTATTATTATTAGTTCCTAATTCCATACACTCTTATTTTGAGCATACTATTCATGAAATTATCAGGAATACATCTGAAAATGAATTATCCAGCGTGCTTCATGCATAATTTCATGTGATTATTAGAAAAGGTCAGCACACTTATTTAAAGAGAAGATTAATTTCCTGGATTCAAATCCACCGTCTGAAAGCTTTGATGTTGTGAAAAGGAGAATGAGCAGAATAATGGGAATTTCTTCAGAGATAATTTGCACTACATCAATATCATTTTAAGGTCATGTATACACTGCGGATTCTTTTTAACCAGATTTGAGATTAAGTTAAAATCATCTCATAGTCTTGCACCCTAAATGGTGGGCATTTTTAATTTTCATACATCTATACATTTTAAAGATACTGTACATCCAATTGCCTTGTTTTCTTTTACTGGTAAGACTAAAGAAATGGAGACCTGTATTGCAGATTATCTTTCAGAGATGTTTCCATTTGATAGCAAAGTGAATTGAATCTCTAATCAGCCTCATATCTCTCTCTCTCAATCCATACATATATACTCACGCACACATACATCAAACAATGTTTCTACGGGTTGAAACTCATAAGTTGTGGTTCCCATGTTTGCCTATGCAATCTTCTCGTCAATCTTAATGGTGTAGCTTAGTGTCTATTCTGAGGAAATGTTATGTTTTGCTTGACTTGATGAGTTAAAATATATTTCATATTGAATATAAAGGTGGGGCATTTTAAGGGAGCCTCAAAGATTCACACTATCCATAACATTTGTCTTTTGTAGGAAGTCTATAATGAATAATATAAAAAAGAACATCAATAATCATACCATGTTATATTTTTTGAAGACTGAGGGTATTACTAATTAATTAATTATATTTAATGTATACTGATCTCCTGACTATACTGCAAAGGACTTCAGTTACAAGAACGTGTACACACAAGCATCCAGTATATCTGAAGTATCTTGGTAGGCTTTTAATGTCTATATCTGTATGCCTGCTGTTCAGCCAATATAAAAACAAGCTGCATTATTATAAGCTCTAGTAATAGATACGAAACAGTGCAAATAAGAAATCCACACAAACAATACTAAATAAAAGTAACAGCACTTGTTTTATGATTGAATAGCAATGCATTTGGCAAAAAGGATTACACATTAATATAAAATGTATCCTGCTATGTATTTTCCTGGAAGCAAGCACTTAATGCTGGTTATATATCTGGGGGATACTTATATGCCCCACTGCACAACAAAAAGATCATGCATCACAAAGCCGGTTATGTAAAATAATTAAAACCTTTTCTCAAACCTTTTCCCCCATCGCAGACACACACATTGGAAATTAGACACCTGTCATAACTTAATCATTTCCCCTGCAGTTCAGTTCCCACAACTCCCCGCAGTTATAAAGGCTTTCTTTTATCTTTGCAACAACACTAACCTTTATTTCACTGTCCAAAATATCTAATTTATTCAGGCTTTATTTCTCTTTTCTGGACTGAATTACTTTCTCGGGTCTCAGCAATTATCTCTCTGTTCCACCTCAGTGCCAGTGCAAGAATGAATGGCTTGTATTATCTTCAGTGTTATATTAGACTTAATACTGAAGAATTTACTCTATATTTTAATTGTGTGAATACACATGTTGGTGGCCACATACTTTATCAGGTAATCAGTTTGAAACAATACATTTTATGAATAAATACATAAAAAGTAAACGTCTTCCAAACATTCCTGTTTAAAGTGCTAATATTTTCTTTGCATTGAACTTGCACTTGTATATATATACACTCACCTAAAGGATTATTAGGAACACCATACTAATACTGTGTTTGACCCCCTTTTGCCTTCAGAACTGCCTTAATTCTACGTGGCATTGATTCAACAAGGTGCTGAAAGCATTCTTTAGAAATGTTGGCCCATATTGATAGGATAGCATCTTGCAGTTGATGGAGATTTGTGGGATGCACATCCAGGGCACGAAGCTCCCGTTCCACCACATCCCAAAGATGCTCTATTGGGTTGAGATCTGGTGACTGTGGGGGCCACTTTAGTACAGTGAACTCATTGTCATGTTCAAGAAACCAATTTGAAATGATTCGACCTTTGTGACATGGTGCATTATCCTGCTGGAAGTAGCCATCAGAGGATGGGTACATGGTGGTCATAAAGGGATGGACATGGTCAGAAACAATGCTCAGGTAGGCCGTGGCATTTAAACGATGCCCAATTGGCACTAAGGGGCCTAAAGTGTGCCAAGAAAACATCCCCCACACCATTACACCACCACCACCAGCCTGCACAGTGGTAACAAGGCATGATGGATCCATGTTCTCATTCTGTTTACGCCAAATTCTGACTCTACCATCTGAATGTCTCAACAGAAATCGAGACTCATCAGACCAGGCAACATTTTTCCAGTCTTCAACTGTCCAATTTCGGTGAGCTTGTGCAAATTGTAGCCTCTTTTTCCTATTTGTAGTGGAGATGAGTGGTACCCGGTGGGGTCTTCTGCTGTTGTAGCCCATCCGCCTCAAGGTTGTACGTGTTGTGGCTTCACAAATGCTTTGCTGCATACCTCGGTTGTAACAAGTGCTTATTTCAGTCAAAGTTGCTCTTCTATCAGCTTGCATCAGTCGGCCCATTCTCCTCTGACCTCTAGCATCAACAAGGCATTTTCGCCCACAGTACTGCCGCATACTGGATGTTTTTCCCTTTTCACACCATTCTTTGTAAACCCTAGAAATGGTTGTGCGTGAAAATCCCAGTAACTGAGCAGATTGTGAAATACTCAGACTGGCCCGTCTGGCACCAACAACCATGCCACGCTCAAAATTGCTTAAATCACCTTTCTTTCCCATTCAGACATTCAGTTTGGAGTTCAGGAGATTGTCTTGACCAGGACCACACCCCTAAATGCATTGAAGCAACTGCCATGTGATTGGTTGGTTAGATAATTGCATTAATGAGAAATTGAACAGGTGTTCCTAATAATCCTTTAGGTGAGTGTATATATATATATATTTTTTTTTTTTTTAATAAAATGTGAAATAATCCTATACAAACATTCCATGTCCATGACTACTGGAATATAGAAAAGTCAAACGTTTAATGCAGCATTCAATCAGACATTGCATTGAACAGATCAGCACTTACCTGAAAGCAGCAGTTCCATGTTACTGTCGGTTAACGTTACATTAACTCTACCCGTTGTTGTGTTAAAGCTTGTTATAGTTAAATTCATTGGTTGCTTCTTTCCCTTGTAGTTATAGGAACCTTTCCAGATGTAATTGGGAGCAAATACATCATCAGGAACTAAAACACAAAACAAAAATGAGGGAGTTAGTGGCCTCTACTGCAAACTATTTGAAGCACTATGGACCTCATTATCATGGGACTCTGTAAACACACAGTGGAACACAAGGTCATTTCAGTCAATTCGTAATTTATGATTTATTTATTTACTTTCCCAAACAACAGTTTTCTACATTTGAAAAGATGTAATAATAGTGCTGACTTATTGAGGTTATGGAAACTGGGAGGATTATCTGCTAGTTCAAGGAGAATAAGAATGAATGAAAGATTTTGCCTGATTGGATTGATTTTAGGAATGCTGACATTATCTCTCTTTTTACCACCAAAGCTGAAGATATGTTTTTCTCTTTGCAACTACTGTAGATTTGGACACCAGGTTTTTTAAGTTTCATATGTAATACTTGTGCAATTACAAAAAACATACATTTCACAAAATGTAATCTGTAAATAAACAGTGAAGGAATATGTACAATGTTAATAATAATAATAATAATAATAATAATAATAATAATAATAATAATAATAATAATAATAATAATTACCATGAAGTTTAGGACTCGGTGTCCCTGGCACAGGCTTAATGGTTTTCTCTGATAATTTTGAACCAGCTGCATAAATAAAAAATCATAAATAAATATCATGAAAAACAGATGTTAAACTTTCAGAAAAAAGTATTGTGCGATCTTAGGATGTTAAATGATCTTAATTTAGAGCAATCTATCTATTCATGTTCTGTATGTAATATCAACCCTATTGCAGACATTTACATATATTTGCAAAAGGCATACTGTAGTATACTGGCCAAAGGTAATACCATATTAATAACAGTTACTAAAATAGTTTGTTCAAGATGTACTAATACAATCTAAATAAATGTGTTTTATTAAGTATTTTTACATTATCAGCCATTAAATACATGGAATGCAAATTAGCCCAAAATAAAATGAAATCCATAGTAGAAAGTAAGGAGTGTGTATATGTATATATAGGGGAAAGATGGAATGTCTAACCTCGACATATTGGCATTTTGCCAGTCCATGTCCCATCCGACTTGCAAACTCTGTGCTCTGATCCTCCAGATAGAAAAAAGCCTGGCTGACAACTGTAAAGCAACGTATATCCCAGTGAAGGCAGATCCATTCCAACCACATTTGCATGAGGGGGACTTTCTGGCTGTTTACAGGTGTGAGCTGTAATAGAAATAGAGTCCATTATTATACATCGACAGGGATGAAGCTTCAGGCTAACACGGCACTGGACACAATCAAATCATTATCTTATACTTTTATATATATATAAATATTGCTGGAGTCCTTTTCATTTGTTATCATTTGTTTCATTATAGAGTACCCTCTACCATATGGGTAAGTACATTTATCAAAATAATAATCTCTGCATTTTTTGCTTTTAAAATCTGTGAGAGTTTTAGATGTCAAGGGACAGGGATTATATGAGATCATACATTCAGGTGATGCATTCTCTAAAAACAGACACTTTGTTGCAACAATTAGACACCATTACACCATTAGAATGCAGTGATCAAATAGTGATCTATCTGTTTAAATATTGAAACAATCTATCTGTTTGTAAGTGTAATATTTTCCAAGGTCTAGGAGAATGTTTAAATTATGGTAGCGCACAAAGGTTAAAGGCAACAATTTGCTCGGCAAAACTAGTACAAATGTTTCCCATCCCTTTCTGTTTGTGAAATTTGTCAAATTAGGTGCATTCTAGCATTCATTTTGTAATGATATATATTTTTTTCCTAAATTAGCAAAGCCCTCTAAAGCAAATCTTTCAGTAATATTTTCCTTAAATACTTTATGCTACTTAATAAGTCTTCAGATGTTTCCTTTTTTCCTCTCTCTCCAAGATAACATAATATTCACTGCCTGATAATTCTGTTTTTTTATTTTCTTAGTTTCAGCATAGAATTTGGCATTCCTTTAAAGGAAGACTCAAAATATAAGAAATTACATTATTTATAAAAGGGAAAGTGGTCTTCGATGTAAAATTGATGAAACACAAAACATGAAAGCTAGAACTACTTCAGTGACTCAGCTGTGGGGCACTGATATGCTTCCCTATTTGAACAAAGTATATGTATCTCTTACATGAATCTCCTGGAATGCCCCCAATGAACAAACTAATTAGCCATGGGTTCTCATGTCATTAATTAACTTAAATGCATATGTACATTAATCAGGGTATTCAGCTGTTCAGAGTTTAATTGAGACTAAGAATCTATAGTTTATTTCTGACTTCAAGTACTATGTGGATGACAGTATTTAATCTATCTGTAAAAAAAAAAAACTACCCCAACAAAAATGTAGAATACATTCTACTTGAATAAAAATCTGTCCATAAGTATAACATATAACAGTGGTTCTCAACCCAGGTCCTGGGGCTCCACTGACCTGCTTGATGTTGTTCTTACTAAACTCTAAATTACTTAATTGATCCCATAACTGATGTAATATTTTGGTTATTCAGAACTTTTTAACTACTTTAAACCATTGGGATAACTTAAAATGTCATAAAGCATTTGAATACTCAAACTTTTTGTAAACTAAACAATTTAAGTCAAAGTCAAATTAAAGAAATTAAATCAATAAAGGTTTCAATTAAATAAATGAGCACTCAGTTGAAAAATAAACAAACAAACAAACAGACAAGCAAGACAGTGGATCCACTGACATATATTCCCAGAATCTTGAAAAAGCTTATATTTATTTTAAACTTTCATTTGTCCACTTGGCGCACTCTTACTACAGTATGTAGTATAGTATGTATTACATTACTATTAACAGTTAATACATGCAATTCAATGTCCCTTCAAATAATGTTTGTCTGAATGTTTTGGCCAAGGTCACAACATTCAAGTTATCAGGTTGCATTTATCTAGGAACTGTGCTTGGGATGTCTTTTGCAGTTGGTAGTGAAATGTCTTTCTCCACAACATAATTTGATGGAAATGGCTCTTATTGTTTTTGCAGCAGCTGTGAGGGACATCAGACAGACAGCATCCTCCAGGACACACCGTTGCTGTACAGATTCAAGCTCAAAAGAGACTTGGTGGCATCTGAAACCACTTTTTTTTAGAACCATGATTCCACTTTTGAAAAGCATCTGCACAAATAATTTAATTTCTTTACTCTTTTATTGTTTTATATTTTACCAAGCATAATGCATACAACATTGACTTTTAGCCTGCAAGACCAAAGCAGGAAGTAATATTGAGGACATTGTCCAATCTTTACCCAGTTACACAGATTCTGCTTGATTTTTTTTGTTGTTGTATTCCTTATGTGTTTTTAATGCATGCTCAATTTTATCTGCAATGAGACATATATTTTAGTACTGAATTTTA
Source organism: Amia ocellicauda (assembly GCF_036373705.1). NCBI lineage: Eukaryota > Metazoa > Chordata > Actinopteri > Amiiformes > Amiidae > Amia > Amia ocellicauda. The sequence continues at coordinate 34,244,600 of NC_089859.1, read as the reverse complement.
AAATTGCTGGGAGAAAACCAAATAAAAAGCAGCAACAGGAATGGTAAGGACCTGGAATATGTGTTGATTATGAAATTAAATAAACTTTGATAATCTCTCTGATAGCTTCACATGCTTAGAACATTTTAATTATAATTGAGAAGTCCTTGACTAAACTGCAATCTGTTGATTCAATACTGAGAGTCATCCATTTAATTTGAGTTGCAGTACTAAATTTAGTTTAAGTACTTTCGACAGTATTTTAATGTTATTAGTTTCTGTTGCATAATGAACAAGATGTGTACAAATGTGCAGCTTCTTCATCTTCAGAGTATTATACTGAAATAAAAGAAGCCTCCAAACTGGCTTAGACAGCAATGGACTTCATGCAGAGTGCGCAATTACTTTGCATTTATACAGAACATTTCATTCTGAAGGATCCCAAAATGCTTAAGAACTTCAAAGGTTTCACCTAATCCATCACTGCATTACAAGAGACTCTGGGGTTGATCGCAACAGCTATTTATTGACCAGGATTTCACTACAAAAGCAGGTAGAAAATGTAAGGAATTAATTCGTTATTTTGAATACATTTGTAAATGAAGTAAGGCCAGCTTGTTTAAGCCTACAAGAGAAAGGCGCCATGACACATGACACCGCCAACACCCCTTTTCTTTCACCATGTTTTATATGCATTTTGCATTACCACAAATAGTTGGAACCTCACCCAAACAAGATGGCACCTCATACAAGAGGATTGCAAGTAGGGGCCAAATACTCTGCCAATATAGCAATTGTATTATATGAGTGATTCGATACTGAAACAATTATATCTGGTCTTTTCCCTGTGTCCCCAGTGATTTCAGAAATGGAAAGAGCTTATTTCTAAGTGCTCTGACACTGAGAGGCTGATTTCTATTCTTTGAAGAGGCTGGTTTGAAAAGAAGTAGGATGACTTTCAGAACTTACTGTATTTTCCCTAAGTGCAAACACTTTTGTTTTTCGAACTTCAGCTAAAATTGCCTACAAGTATCCTCCTACATCATAACCTATAAACCTTAACAAGAACTCTCAGAAAGTTTTGAGCTTTAGGTAAAAAGAGAAAAACAAAATTAGTTTTTTTGAGGTTTTGTAATGAGCCGAGGGAATTACGTAGTATTTCTTCCTCTAATTGACTGAACTTCTAGTTTTTGGTGTACATAACCATGGACACTGAGAAATGGCCTGCTAGTGTTAGGTTGACTACAGCACAGATTTTCTACTTACGGATGCATTCTGTCTGCACTCCGCTCCATGTGAGATCTGGCCTGCACACTCTTGTGGTTGAGCCCTGAAGAAGATGGCCGGACTGACACTGAAACTCCACCACACTCCCAATCTAATTTGAAAAAAACAAACAACAAAATCATATAATGCAACTTAACAATGTAGTATAGACAAAGGATCAAATTATCTTTGCTTACAACTTTGTATTGTATCTGTGCACACATATTGCAGTGGTTTAAGAGGGGTTAACAATCTTGCACAGAGTGATTTTTAAAGGGTCCATTTAAATAAAAAAATTTTGCAGCAAAGTTAATATGAAGCCGTTGAATGCAAGCCTAAGTCAACATTTTATACAATTAACTAATCTAACATAATCGGAGTTAAGCCCATTATGTTTTTCCACGATGCAGCATTTGGAATACATCAAGTGTAAGAGGAGAAGTACCTGTATCAGTTGCAACACCATTGGAAAATCCCCTTGAAATATGCAGTTTTAAACCAACATTGGATTTAGACCAACAATATCAATAAGCAGACCTGCTTAAATTTGTGATTTTGTTAAAAGCAGCAAGGTATAACTGACGTGCTTTTATTCTTGTCCAAAGCGTGCTTGCTTTACACATTCTCAGAAACATGACTTGATCATGTGCTACAATCTCTTTAAACAGATGATATGACTTAAATGACTAAATAATACATTTTTACAACTCTATACATTAAACTGACATTCATGCACTTTTCATAATATCTCAGAGTTCTTTTTACCACCTTTTGAATATCTGAAAACTTTAGCTCTACTCAGTGGCAGTATTTGTAAGTAGACAGTTTTTACATTATACTTGATTGCAAGGACAAGCTATATTTTTGTTACATCAAATCCTGTTCTGGAGGCCGAGGCTTGAAATATGAGTGTCTTCATACAGGGACACACTAATTTTTGATACATTATTGACGTATATATTGCTCTGAAAGGCGAAAGACTGACAGGCAATAGGCATAAGGCTCATCAAGAGGGTATACTGTCCTCTTCACTATTCTTCAGTATAATTAGGCTTGAGTGAACAAACTCGTTTCCTCCTTCTTTGGGCAATACAAGTGATTTATGAATGTGAAAAGCCTGATATTTCACTGTTGTATTCGAAGCCTCAACAAAAGTTGACCCCATCATCATGTAAGAGTAGCCTTGAATTCATAATAGACATTATATCTGCGATCTACGGTCTGATTTATGAATGCACATGATTCCCAAAGTTTTAGTTTTTTCTCTTAACCATAAATCCAACTGGGTCAAGAAACGCTATGTCTTAATATCTGTTTATTGGTTGTAAATTTGTAGAGGCACTCGAAAAGGCATGCACAAATTAATTAGAGGGAAGATATGTCTGGCAATTATGCAAACTTGTAGCTGAGAAGACTGGAGTGCGCTTTCTATTTACTATGCAATACTTCATAAACAAAGAGATACACAGATTCTCAAAACAAATACAGCAAACTATGAAAAGCCAGTGGGAGACATTAAGAGGCAGCAATGAAAGTGTCTCTCCATTCCGTACTGCACTTGGTTGGCTTAGCCTTCCCTCACATCTGACCTCTGTGGCTCTCTTCCTGCCACTTGGGCAAAGACATTTAAATTAGACTGTAGTCTTGATGGAGGTGAAAAACATTTTTATTACAAGATGTGGCAAGACAAATAAGCCCTCTATTCATTGAAGAATTATTTTGTATTTTTTCGATTTCATTTGAAAATCACTAATTTCCTTGCCCCATATGTCAGTCCTCACTACAATCGTAATGGTGTGGTGGTGTGCCCACGTACATATTTTGTTCCTTAAAACAACACAGGTCCTGCGGACATCATACCTGCAGGAAAACTGATAATACTTATATAATAATATTGTCAAACCAGATTCAATGCATATGTTATTTGTATGCCTGTTATATGGTATTGCTTGGGTTTTCTTAGGACCATATTCATCTACATTTAAATGTATACATTGGATTATTTTATTTAGCAGGAAAACAAATAAATGCAATTATTGTGCCACTATTCAAAGCAGATACTTCCCAGCTAACCAAATAACATTGTGGAAACACTGAAATTAAGTGAACACACCAAAATATAATGTAGCAAAACAAATTTGTAGATTTTTTTTTTGTACAATGGGCCGGATTAAATCAAAACTTTGACCCACCCACTAATAGAAAACTACAGAACTGTACTCAGTTGCAGCTTCATTTTTTGTAAGATGACACTTTCTTCTAATCATAAATGTAACCGCTATGATGTACAGGTCTGTGGTTTGCTATTAACGGGTAGGTCAAAGTTTTGATTTAATCCGGCCCAATATCTTGTATAACTACATTCCAGAGAAAAATATGAACAATTAACAAATTACATAGAATGACAGGTTAAGTTAAGTTAAATGAAAAACATGTAAGAATATGTTCTGTATTTATACATGGAAAATAATCAAATCTTGGTTGATATGTACTGAAATGCCAGAAATTGACCTATGAAATGTGCATTCAACCTTACTGAGCAGCAATGAGAAAACATTAAGGAAACTGGGTGGTCAGGATATTACGTTTCCACAACAGTTTTCTAAAATCACATTTATCAGCAACAAAATACAACCACATTACAATCTCACACAGCTTTGCCACAATGGAATATGTTAGCTGGGTGACTGAATAATGGCTATAAATCCTGCTAATTAGGTAACTGAGAACTGTGCTCTTGATAAAACTGCCAATGCCGATTACTTGAAGACAAAGGACCTAAAAAGGTCAAGCACAGTGATATGCTTTATCTCTAATCTCTAGCAGCTTGCTCAGTGTTGTGTGTCATGTCTTAATTAACCAGCTTACGTGTTAAAATAAAACGTATACAAACATACCTTAAAACCAGATGTTCTGTTCAGTGAACCGTACCGTGGAGTGCCAGGGTTTTCACATGTGGTGCGAGTGGGTTCTACGTAAGGGAGAGAATTTTTTTTCATATTATATAAAATCAACAGCTACAGATTTTCATTGTTTAAGGCACTAATTCTTGAAGGACACACAATGAGAGACAGAGGTTATAAAAAGACACTTCTGAAAATCCATGAATAGCTTTCTAGGCAAACCAAAATGCACATTAAAAAGATTACAAAAATAAAAAGGAATATTCCTTCTATATAGGACAAAACACGTCCAGTCAGCCTGGAGTGGCATTAATTAGGTCCTGTACTGTGTTTCTAAACACACAATAGTCAAAAGTGGGTCACATAGGTATCTGGGTTGAAGGTATCTGGGCTGTATTGAGCTGCTCTCTTAATATATTACCATAGGAAAAAGAGAAGAAAAGCCAATTTGCATGAGTGTTTATCAAAGCAACCAACATGAATATTTTACATGTATTGTAATTTTTATTTGTGTCTTAAAAGTCCCTCTGGGTGGCAGCATAAAACCATTGTGTATTCCTAAAGGGTGTTGGATGGAAAAGCTTACATGGTGTGTGCCTTGGATGTACAAAACTTCTCCAGTGCAGACATGCTGCATAATGCATAATGAGGCCCTCTGTAGCTGACAGGCTGTATTGCAGGCAAATGAGCTAAGCATCACAATTAGCAAAAATATATTAGTGTTGCTTCCACCATGACATTAGTAGTGTTTTTTTTCTCTCTTCTTTTTCTGTACTATTTTTCTTGCATGCTTCAAGCTTTTTCTTAAAACAAACACACAATTCTTCTAATACTTCAGGAAAGGATGCTTACAGCAGTTTTCTCGTTTAATCCCATCCATGAAGAATTTGTGGGGGTCTTCCAAAAATGCCTTCTTGGCATGCTGCCTTAAAGGTCTAGTAAAGCTTTGGTGGTGTTTCAGTATCAGTGTACAGACATCGATTTTATCATTGTGAAGTATTATGAGCTCACTGCAGTAAGTGTTTTTTTTAAGGCTACAGAGGAAAATAATCTAACAAAACTGTCAAGGATAGAATAAGCAATTGGATTAACATGTACCCTATATGCTGATAAGTATCAACACTAGTGAAGGAGGTGAATGCATACTCACACACACACAATACACACGCGCACACACAAACACACACGCATACACTCACACACACACACGCACACGCACACACACACACACACCATCATCATCATCAACACCATAATCATGAGCCTTTAATGATTCATTGCTGAATGAAGGCCTGCCCAAGTTATTTCCACTTGTTTCGATGTACAGCGTCTCGTTTCCAGGTCATGCCAGCAAAGCTTCTGATTTCATCTTTCCACCTTTTATGTGGTCGTCTTCCATGGCTTTTTCATCTCTCTTTTGTAGACGATAAAGCCCAGGTACAGTGGAAACTCCTATTTTTTCTAATACTTCTCGGACGACTCGAATATGATCCATCGAGTTATATCCACTTCTGAATACTGCTTATTCTCTTGGTTGGGTGAAATCCAAGGTGTCTTGAAGTATACTTAATTATTTCTACAGAGAGTACTTCTGCCTAATATAATAAAATCTTTACAGGGTTTTCCACAGAAATACTGAATTGTTGACAGGGGAGGGAGGGGGGTGATCACGGATTGGCGAGCGGATGGGGTTTAGCCGTGGTGAACGATAGCAGGGGGAACATGTGGGCTGGTGCTTTAAAATATATTTCTGAGTTCTGTTTTTTCGTTCACTCATTTGTTTGGCCAGGTGGCACAGATTTTTGGCCAGGCAGGCCTGCTTTAGTATAGTATAGTATTTAGTGTACCTGTTTGTCCCATCAACCAGTGCTGGTACTATGCCACTGTGACACTTTCCACCAGGAACTGAGCAAAGCCAGACACTTTCACAATTCTCATTTATGTTCTTATTTCAGTGCACACAAAATGCAAGCTAATGATTGCCTTAAATTTGTAAGATCATGTGCTTTGACCCACACTCACTTTAGCAGTATATTATGTGTGAAATTCAATCCAGGAATGCTCTGATAGACTAAGCAATATCCCTCTGTTTAGGTCAGCAATATAAATGAAACAGAAACAGGAGATCATTGTAGTAAAGGACAGGGAACATATTGTTCACTGAATTTCTGCATAGACATTTTGCCTAAAATAACCCTCATACAGACCTAGAGAGTAGAAAAGATGTGGGTGCATTCAGTAAAGACAAAATGGAAAGACTTGATAGATTAAACAGTTCACAAAGGTTGCATGTTGTGAAAGCATGTTTGATACAAAAAGGGATTTCATTGGTGTTCCTTTGAACTAGTTTCTGTACCTGCTGTGAAATAAATTAAACTTTTTTTGTGCTACATTCGTTACGTTTCTTCATTATTCTTCTAAGTCAGAGAGTTGAAATGCTTTCCTAATGAAAATGTATAAATACATTTATTTTTATTTTTATTGTAGGTGCAGACATAGGTGAGTAGTGACATACACAGCTCTGAATTTCAGATGTTGCAGGTTCAAAGCAGACAGAGGTAAAACAAATGCTGTAAAATAAAAGCCTGCAAGAAGAAACAATTACAGCAAGCACTACTATATATATATATATATATATATATATTTACAGTTATACAGATAATAATAATGTGATAACAAAAAAGTACACATACACATACACATCTCTATGAGTTAGTTAGTTTCCTAGTCATTATAAACTTGTCTCCTCTTCCCATGCCATCCCACCATTCTCTCACAGTACCTATGCAGCGAGGCTGATATCCACTCCATGTTCCATCAGCCTGGCAAATTCTGGTGGTGGAACCCACTGGAATAAATGGAGGATTGCAGCTGAAGGAGACCTCGGACTGGTAAATGAAACTCCTTCCCTCTCTCATGCCTTCAGCTGGGACTCCTGGATCCCCACAAAATTTGGCTGAAATAAAGACAAGTCAGGCATGAAACAGAAAAACGGATATCTTGAAAAACTGGAGAAGCTATTTTTGTTTATTTTTAAGGACGGGTGGCCCAGTCAGAGCCCTGACCTAAATCAAAATATGTGGCAAGACTTGAAGATTGCTGTCCATCAATGCTCCCCAAGGAACTTGCTTGAATAGTTTTGTAAAGAAAAATGTTCAAATATTGCCAAATCTAGGTGTGCAAAGTTTGACTATCCCAACAGACTCACAGCTGTAATTGCGGCCAAAGGTGCTTCCACCAAATATTAACTATGGGGAGTGGAGACTTATGCAATTATAGTATTTCAGTTTTATATTTTCATAATAAAAGCTTGAAGCAAAAGGCTTCTATATTTTGTTTGGCTCAATACTACCAAAACAGTTTCCAAAAAGAAAGAAGCTGAGAGATAGCTTTAATGTCATAACAACTCTGCTGAGTAGTGGAGGATGAGGACTCATTCCTCAGAGCTAAGGATTTGTGAAGCAGAGATATTTTTTCTGCAGCAGTAATAGAACCTTGCCACTTATTGCTGGCATTTGTTCAAACCTTTACAATGTTGTATTCAAGGTTGTGACCTGACAAGGCTGATATCATGAGGTACCAGATGAAGCTGAGGACAAAGCATTGCCAAGCCATAAAAATATAGGGAACTGATGTGGCAAGACACTTTATGCTGAGGTGGGCAAGCTAAGCCTATAATACCATGTATTGCAGCACCTAGATAAGTGAATTTGTACCCTTTTGAGATCTCAGAAGACTGATGCCACAGTAACGAGCTCATATGCAGGGTTAGTAATTGGCACGACAATGTGCATGTTATGTACCTATACCTAAAACAATATATGAGTAGATGTATTTAGAATACATTACTTAAATTACTCTGTTTACTAAAGTTTTCTCATTGAGATACATTGTTTTTGACAAGGGATTGTGTAACCACATTTTTATGGGGGTGTGTATGTCTTTTTTGTGGTTGTTTCACATTGTATTGTGGCACTAATGTGCTGCTTTGACAAGAAATTGTAAAAGTCATTTTTGGTGGAACAGGTGGTTTACATAAAAAAGTAAAAATAAAAACAGTGAATCAAAGTACATATAATAAGATATGCAACAAAGGCCCAAACCAAATTAAACATTAAAAACATAGTACTTGCTCTTTGCATTTACATTTGGTTAAAGGAAGAATCTTCTGTAAAAGGAAAAAGCTATAATCTAGTATTGTAATGTTTATGTTTCTCAGGTTAGATTTTATTTAGCCTTTGTCAAAATTAAATATTACAAAAAAATACCAATCATATAAATAATGTGTATTATGTATTTACAAAAACATGGAAAGTATAGTGTGTGTATATCAGTAGCTATAGAAACTGAGGCAGAGATCTGTAGGTCTTAACCATGTGATTTTAAATGACATTAAATAAAATCTTTATCTGAATTTATTAACTGCATTTACTTTTTGAATCAATGCCATATAGTTACAACAGCATCTAAAACATGCTTTATTACCTATTTAAAAAATAAAATACTGCTATGGCTTCAGATTTTTGTTCTAATATATATCACTAATACATGAAAATGTAACATATATAGCGTATAACGGTGCAATACGTGTGTGCACCAAAATCCATCAACATATTATTATTAAGGTCATAATGTAATACCACTAGAATTTTTCCTCAATGTAACGCGATTCGTTTACTGCTGTTTTGCTATAGTGCTCCTGAATAATTAATACCTATGCTTTTTATAGGGCTTGCGAGCTTCACTATAACACTCTGGGGTGACACTTAATAATACTGGTATTGCAACACATACAGTCTGAGCTGTGTACGTGCAGTACTTTGAGTTCAGGCTACCGTGTTTGCCCCTCATGCACCAACACAGCTCATCTCCATATAGGACACCATTTTAAGTGTAAACAACTTGACTCTGCCGTGTTTTGGAATTGAACCATCAATTAAAACATTAGAAGCTCCACAACCGTATGTTCATATTTTATTTTGTTTTTTCAACATCACAAACCGTAATAAGATAATACATTACGTGAAGGGTGTTTTGTATTGTGCATACATTTGTTGATGATCTTATCTACAGTAATTTGAAAATGTAAGTTAATGAAGTCTCAGCTATATTTATATAGACAATATGCAATCTATATTAATGTAATTAATTAAACCCCTGTATGCCTATATCAGCCAACTGGTGAAGAAAGGTAACACTTCTCTAGTTATGTCAAGTCCAGCAAAATAGTATGACTATGCCTAATAGTTTAGTGCAATTGGAGATTCCTTAAAGATCAACAGGTTCTGTATTTTAGATGTCAGTGAGACCAGACACTGTCTTGGTAACAATCTACCCTTTCTTTAAAAAAAAAAGTTAAAGTCACACAAAGTTGATTCATAATTAATGTGCCTGGAGAAGGCTCAGTCAAACTCAAGTGTCTAGGAACTTGACTAGAACTTGACTTTTCTTGATGAATAATAGATATACTGTCAAGATGAAAATTCAGTGGGCAAACTACAAAGTCTGAATCATACTTTTATACTGCTGGAATAAAGTTAGACGACTGATGTTGCATAGTATGAAAGCTGATTATATTTTTTAAGGAAAATTAGCATACCTTCATGATTTTTTTTTTTTTTGCTTTTATATTCTCCATTATGTTTTGATGATGTGTTTGAAGTTATGGAATATTTTTTACATGACCCACTGGCAAGATGAGCATCTATATTATTCTATAATGAAATGATGCAAACCAAAATGCACTATAAAATCGTCAGGAAAAGAAAAAAAACATTGACATGCAAACTTTACAAATGTAAATAAAATGTAAATGTGTTACTTTTCAAATAACACTGCTCATGTGAATATGTAAATAATACAACAAATACCATTATTTTAGGAGTGAGTTATGTTTTGTGTGATACATTAATCTCAAAGTACCAAGCTGGGTTCTCCCCAATCAGTTTTCTCTTGTATTTTACTCTCTTTCTATGAATATTTTCAAAATCTAAAATATATTACTTAATGCTGACGAAGTGACTGTTTTAACATTGTGTTAAAATGTCATGAGAGTAGAGGTGGTATGGCTGAGTTACTTTTTTACATTTATGGAAAAGTATTGCTATTTATATAATAATTCCTGTTTTGGAGCTTTATGTTCTGTTGTTTCAAATGTGGTTTAATTTATATTCAAAACTATTTAAAACTGTAACCATCTGTAAACACATTACATAAGTTATGACACTATATCTACTGTCATGACTTATGTAATGTAATTCTATTCAATCAATTTGACAATTCTGTAGACAATTCTGCTCATATTGGACAAAGTAATTATACTTGGTGGTTCTCCTTTTTAAAATTAGTTGACAATCCAACATTGTCTATTGTTAACCTACAAAATCAAAGGTTGTCACCCATTTTAAAATGTGTGTACCCAAAAAAAGCATGTAAGTCTTGATTCAGGCTACAATATCCATTCATGTTTGGTATGTTTGCTGTGACATATCACCAGTCTATGGGCAACAACCCATAGACTCTCAAAAATCTGGAAGAAAGTCTGTCACATATTGGGAATCCTCAAGGAAATACAATCCCTTTTGTCAGCAAGTCAATTTAAGCAGTCCTGGACAGTGTTCCAAGGATAAGAAGTAAAGCAAAACAACACAGCCCAAGACCCATGGGTAGAACCACCTTAGTCCTCCAGCTGTCACTTCTATTAAATAAATGCAAAGGAAATTAGGAAAATTAGAAATTGTAACATTTAGAGATATCTGCAAATGACTTCCTGTTAATTTAGAGATATCTCTAAATGATTTCAAGATATCTTCAAATGACTTCCTGTTCATTTAGAGATATCTGCAAATCATTTAAAGATATCTTCAAATAATTCTGAGATATCTTCAAATGTACTTTTAAATGAGATATATTGAAATGATTTGCAGATATCTCTAATTGATTTGCAGATATCTTTAAATGATTTAGATATATCTTGAAATATTTGAAGATATGTGGAATTATTTGAAGATATCTCAAAATATTACAATATATCTTTAAATTAATTAAAGATATCTGTAAATGATTAATTGGCTTGCCATAATTCTGAAAGTTTTGAATCTCCCACATTCTTTATTATACAACGTGAGCATACAGTGAGCCTGTGACAATTAGGTCTGAGGTTGACAACTAAACCAAGTATGTTAGTTTAGAGTATGCCTGCACTACTTGTCACGGTCTCCCCTGCTCCTACCTTAGTTCACCACCAGAGGTATCCCTCTCCCGAATACTAATCTAGTGCTTCTCCTTTCCTCTATCCAGCACAACCAGTTTCTCCACATTCTTTCCTTCCAGGTGCACCTGTTCTGTCTTCCTCTTTTACCATTGGCTAATCACTCCTTCACCTAGTTCAAACCCTCTCCCCTACATAGTATTTAAACCCCTCTGTTTCCCAGCATAATCACGAAGTCTTGCATTCTCTCCTGGATCAATTCTGAGCATTGTTTCTTGATTTCCTTACCGTGTATATTGACCTCTTGCTTCCCTCTCTCGTTTACCCCTTTTTGGATCTCCCCACTAGCCTGTTCGCTTGATCGATTGACCTGGACTGTCCCTGTTTACTCTCTATCGTTTGCCTTTATCGGATTATCTGCTAAACCTGCACTTGGATCCTGGAACAGCTAATGAGGAAATTACCTGCTTTATCTCTCGAGTCCATAAGACATACAACGCCAGAAGCAACCCCAGGCTTGTCAGCTTCTCCAGTTCCAGACAGACCTGTACATTTGGCCATCCCAGACAAATATGACGGCTCACCAGACCGCTGCGAGGGTTTTATATTACAGTGCTCCCTTTATTTCGCCCATTTACCAACTTCCTTCCCTTCTGATGACGCTAAGATCGCCTTTATTATTACATTACTTACTGGAAAGGCACTTCGGTGGGCATCAGCTATATGGGCTCGTAAGGGCGAAGTAACACGATCTCTCCCAGCATTTCTTAAACATCATCCGACAGCCGGGAAGGACGCTGGTGAACAACTGTTCTCTCTCCATCAGGGTACCTATTCTACCGCTGAATATGCTCTGAAGTTCCGGACCTTGGCTGAGATCAGTGGATGGGGTGAGCCTTCATTAATTACTCTTTTTCGTCGTGGCTTACGTGATGATTTACAAGCAGAATTAGCTTGCAAGGGAGACACACTCGATCTGGAACAACTTGCCATCAGACTCGACAACCTTATAAGATCTTTGTCTGCTACATCCCGGTTATCCACCAGATCTTCTTTCAAGCCTAGCCCTGTTACAGAACCAGAAGCCATGCAGATAGGAAGGACTCGACTACCTGCCGAGGAAAGACAGAGGAGGATACAACAGCTCACCGTTCTTGCCACCACTTAATGTCAGAGCAATCAACAACCAACCCATCGGTTCCGATCCAGTTTCACAGAAAACCAAGCCAATCACCATGTCCATCGGAAACCTACATTCTGAAAAACTGCCTTCCTTAGTGATTGATTCTCCTGGAGCTGACATAATACTTGGACATCCCTGGCTCGTTCATCATAATCCTGTCATTTCTTGGATCAAGGGGACTATTATTTCTTGGGGAGAACATTGCCTTTCTAATTGTCTTTCTTCACCTTGCAGAGCCACCCATATCGAGAGTCCGTTTCTATCAACCCCGCCCGAGTTTCCATCAGAATACAAGAATCAGGCTGCCGTGTTTAGCAAATCCCGAGCCTCCTCTCTGCCTCCACATCGTCCTTGGGATTGCGTTATTGATCTTCTCCCTGGCTCTACTACACCTCGGGGGCAGAATCTTTCCTCTCTCTCTTCCAGAGTCGGTGGCCATGGAGGAGTACATCAAGGAGGCTTTAGCACAAGGCATAATCCGGCCATCCACTTCACCTGCTGCGGCAAGCTTCTTCTTCGTGGCAAAGAAGGACGGTGGTTTAAGACCCTGTATTGATTATAGGGGACTTAATGCAATTACAGTCAAGTATAGATATCCTTTACCTTTAGTTCCTGCTGCCTTGGAACAGGTAAGAGGAGCTCGATACTTCACTAAACTTGATTTGCGTAGTGCTTACAATCTAATCCGAATACGAAAAGGTGATGAGTGGAAGACGGCATTTATTACTAACACTGGACACTATGAATATTTAGTCATGCCCTTTGGTCTGGTCAACGCACCTTCAGTCTTTCAAGCTTTCGTGAATGAGGTGTAACATCCTTATCTTCATCGCTTTGTGATTGCCTACATTGATGACATTCTGGTTTACTCCTCTACTCTCTCAGAACATATCTCCCAGGTTCGACAGGTGCTGCAATGTCTGTTGCAAAATGGACTCTATATCAAAGCCGAGAAATGTGAATTTCATTGACAGCGAGTGGCCTTTATGGGATACATCATCGATACCAGTGGAGTTCACATGGATCCTGAGAAAGTGAGAGCAGTAACTGAGTGGCCTCAGCCTCAAACAATAAGGAGTTGCAACGTTTCTTGGGTTTTGCTAACTTTTATCATCGCTTCATCCGAAACTTCAGTTCAGTCGCATCTCCTTTAACTTCTTTATTAAAGGGCTCTGCTCGTCGTTTATTATGGACGGATTCTGCTGAAGTTGCCTTTAAGAAACTCAAGTCCCTGTTTACCACTGCTCCAGTCCTCAAGCACCCAGACCCTAATCTCCCTTTTGTGGTAGAAGTAGATGCTTCTGAAAATGGTGTCAGGGCAGTGCTCTCTCAAAGACACAGTCAACCACCAAAGCTCCATCCCTGTGCATTCTTCTCAAGCAAATTATCACCTGCAGAGAGGAATTATGAAATCGGTAACAGGGAACTCTTGGCAGTAAAGTTGGCCTTTGAGGAGTGGAGGCATTGGCTGGAAGGATTCAAACATCCATTTCTAGTACTCACGGATCATAGAAATTTGGAATACATTCGAGCAGCAAAACGTCTCAACCCCCGTCAAGCGCGCTGGGCATTATTTTTTACCCGTTTTCAATTCACCATGACTTATCGCCCAGGATCTAAAAACACCAAGGCGGACGCTCTATCTCATCAGTTTGACTCGGTTCATGAACCCCTATCTGATGATCCAATTCTACCCTCAACTTGTATTGTCGCCCCCAATCAAATGGAATTTCTTGGATGAACTTCAAAGGGAACTTTCCTCTAATCCTGCCCCTTCTACATGTCCTTCCAATAAGATCTATGTACCTACATCCAAACGTTCTACTCTTCTGCAATGGATACATTCTAATCCCGCCTCTGGACATCCAGGAATCCATCGCACTATTGCCCTGATTAAACAGAAATTCTGGTGGCCCACTCTGGCACAAGATACTACCCAGTTTGTTAATGCATGCTCCATCTGTGCCCAGTCTAAATCTTCACAACATCCCCTTTCTGGTCTCCTGGAGCCTCTTCCAATTCCACAACGTCCCTGGTCTCATATTTCTATTGATTTTGTTACTGATCTTCCCAGCTCTCAGGGTTATACTACCATTTTTGTAGCAATAGATCGTTTTTCTAAATCATGTCGGCTTATACCTTTACAGAAGCTTCCCACCGCGCTTGAAACTGCAGAACTTTTTTTCCATCACGTGTTCCACATTTATGGGATTCCTGAAGACATTGTTTCCAACCGAGGCCCTCAATTCACCTCCCGCGTCTGGTCTGCTTTCTTCAAGGCTCTGAATATTAAGGTCAGTCTCACCTCCGGTTACCATCCACAATCTAATGGTCAAACAGAACGTCTTAATCAAGAGGTCATACATTTTCTTCGTTCATACTGTAGTACCTCCCAAGATGATTGGAGTCGTTTTTTGCCATGGGCATGAGTACGCCCAGAATTCCCTGACCAGTTCTTCCACAGGCCTCACCCCCTTTCAGTGTGTCTTAGGATACCAACCGTCTCTGTTTCCTTGGAATGAGGAGTCTACCGACATCCCAGCAGTCGATGATTGTTTCCATCGCAGTGCAGATGTATGGAATGCTACACACGTCCGTCTCCAAAGAGCTATCCGCCGTCAAAAGACCTTAGCAGATCGACATCGACAACCCGCCCCGCAACACCACCCAGGACAGTTGGTTTGGCTATCTACTAATGATATTAAACTTAAACTCCCATCCAAGAAATTGAGCCCTCGCTTTATCGGTCCCTTTCCTGTTCTCCGCCAAATCAATCCAGTTACCTATCATCTCTAGTTACCTTCTCACTACAAGATAGCTCCATCATTTTATGTTTCTTTGTTAAAACCTGTATGCCCCGATCCCTCCTCTCCTTCTGATTCTCCTCAGGATTCTTCTTCTTCTTCTCCTTCTTCTTCTTCTCCTCCGCCTCCTCCTCCCTTGGATCTAGACGACGGTCCGGCATATGCTGTCAGAACCCTGTTATGTTCTCGTCGCCACAGAGGACGCCTGCAGTACTTGGTCGACTGGGAGGGGTATGGATCCATCTCTCATTGCGGACTTTCACAGGGCTCATCCTACTGCTCCTGCTCCTCGGCCTTGTGGCCGTCCTCGCCGCCGTTCTCACTACTCTGGTCCAGCCGAGGCTGATTCTTGGGAGGGGGGCACTGTCACGGTCTCCCCTGCTCCTACCTTAGTTCACCACCAGAGGTATCCCTCTCCCGAATACTAATCTAGTGCTTCTCCTTTCCTCTATCCAGCACAACCAGTTTCTCCACATTCTTTCCTTCCAGGTGCACCTGTTCTGTCTTCCTCTTTTACCATTGGCTAATCACTCCTTCACCTAGTTCAAACCCTCTCCCCTACATAGTATTTAAACCCCTCTGTTTCCCAGCATAATCGCAAAGTCTTGCATTCTCTCCTGGATCAATTCTGAGCATTGTTTCTTGATTTCCTTATCGTGTATATTGACCTCTTGCTTCCCTCTCTCGTTTACCCCTTTTTGGATCTCCCCACTAGCCTGTTCGCTTGATCGATTGACCTGGACTGTCCCTGTTTACTCTCTATCGTTTGCCCTTATCTGATTATCTGCTTCAACTCTAAGCCTGCACTTGGATCCTTTCCTTTGGTCCTTGAGGATGTTACACTACTCATATGGATTGTGGATTAAAAAAATATGTAAAGATGTATATTGGATGTGAAATTATCACAAAAAGCTCATCAGTATCATTACTTTTGTGATTCTCTAAATCCTTCTTAATAATAGTAAAGTTTATTTTGAAGTTGAGTTAATTTTAAAAAACACACCTTGAAGTTGTGTCATGAACTGTTATGTAAATCCTTTCACATTTTTTGTTTTTGTGGTTGGTGCCACTTAAAAAACGTGGACCTTATGAATCAAAGCACTGTTATATTCAGTCTTTGAATGCACAAGGAGCTGTAAATTATCACCCAGCAGATAGCAGCATGGAAACAGTGTGTTTTCTTTAACACTTTAAATGATTGATCATCACAATAATGCTCATCTGATGAGCTGTAACTGATGTTCCTAAAGGTAGATTATCAACCTGTGCATAAATAATTGGCACCTCCTTTTGTAATTCAATTGTTGGTTGATCAGCATCTGACACTTTAAACCTCCACACAGCTGGATGCCATACTTGCTGCAAACAAGGTCAGAATGCTACATGTAGTCTTTTTCTACTGGGACTAATAACTGATTCCAAACACTGAATTATCTATATCTGACTGCCCCAAATATGTTATTAGGGTTACTGATATATTTAGTTATTTAATGATGTACTCACTGATGAAAAACCTAATTATTGGTCTTACAATAACCAGCAGAGAGACTCGAGCATGATGATTTAAGTCTCAATTCCTTGCATGTATAAGATGAAGTGCATAAGGTATTCATTTGGTATTCCTGTTGTATTCATATATCAGTTCATTAAGAATCATTGCCAATTTTTGTAAAATATGAGTAGTATTATTACATTCCAAAGCTCAATTTTAAAACATGAAAAATGTTTTTGTTCCATTGTTTCATGTCCCATGAAAGGGGCACAGAGTGAAAAAAACAGTCTAGAAAAACAAACATTTAAATAATTGGTTCTTTTGTGAAATTGTGCACAACTTGTTATTGTCTGTTCATTGAAAATGCTTTCGTACTGAAAGTTGAGACATTTGCAATGATATTTGTAATTCCTCTGATTACACATTAATTAAGCCCTTTAAAACAGAATTGGGGGTGGGGGGAGGGGGAACTTACGCAAACATTGAGGCACTTCTCCGCTCCATGTTCCATTTCCAACACAGGTTAAAATTGCTGGAAAAGAAAGCTCATATCCTGAAGAACAGCTATAGCTGACACTGGTCCCCCACTCAAAATCAGTTCCTTCCAGTATTCCATTGGATATTGCTGGTGGAGCAGGGCAGGTAACGGCTTATGTGGAAAAAACAAAACAATGAATAATACATACTACCATGGTATGTAGGCACATATCAACCTTTTTAAAAACTAATAAATATCTTCAATCTTCCATCCAAGTACTAATCTGTTTTCCACATCCCATATTCAAAATATTGTGCACTAGGTTGGAGGATTTATGCAATGCAGATGCACCAATTTAATGATCTATATTGAAGTACAACTCTAGTGACAGTCAGTCACTAGGCTCTCCTCTGGTTTGCTTTGTGTCTGTGTGGCCTGTTGGAAGCTCTGCACAGGCGCTCACTCATTGACAAAGCAGAGCAGATCACAAGTGATGCTAGACATTCGAATGATTATGTCTCGTAATAGCAAGGCAGTGCAATGTTGTTCTCAAAGTAGTACAATTTGCATATGCCTAAGCATTTCCATTGAAACGGTTTCCACTGGCTTGCCTTTTGACCTCTAAACAATTTATGAGTGCATAGAAACGAATCAAACAATAAAGAAAAGGGCCTATTAAAAAAAAATACCTGCTGATACATTAAGAATGAAAATAAAGGTTTTTGTGAAAAGCAAATTTGTTGCATATATTTAAGTGTAACCTCTAATTACCCCTGAAACATTATATAATTACATTGTAAAAATTGCACACATACACAAATAAATCAAATGATTATTTTCTGCAATGAAATTTCTCTTAATATATTAAAAAATCTATTTCTATGTTCACAATGGTAAATAATTTATAAATATTATTGAAATATGCTGTATTATTCAATTCATTAAATTACCTGTGGATACCATGCACAGTTGAAGGACATGTATTATTATTATTATTATTATTATTATTATTATTATTATTATTATTATTTTAATTTTTTAATTTTTCTTGGCAGATGCCCTTATCCAGGGCGACTTACAACATAAGTGCAAAACAAAGTGCAAAACAAATCAACAATATGAATTGGCCTGGACAGGCAATTTATAATATATGGTTTACACTGTACTATAATCTGTTTTTTCATAGCTCTAAATTGGACTAGCATCTGTATGTTTCTTGCTGGCATGGATAATCCTAGATTAGATCAAACAAAAACTTAAAACATCAACCATCTTCTACTGCATCTGGACTCGAGCTTCCATTTTATACTTCTAATGTGCTGCCAGAAGATATTAATTTGGTCCTTTCTAAAACACCCAAGATATGAGTTCTCCATCTGCATATTTTGTCTCTTAAGTACCACTGACTGTGTATTCTGTTTCTGGAGTGTCTGGAATCATTGCAATGTTGGAATGAAGATCCAAACAAATTATTGCATGATTTGCATTGTCTGTTACAAATTGAAGATAACTTCTGAAGGCCTTATTCACTGTAATTAATCATGTAAAGCATCTAATATAACTCTACCCAACTCAATTTGTTTGAATTTGTATATTACAGAAATTAAAATTACATCAATAAATAATGAAAATCTCAAAATATTATATTAATGCACTGATATTCTTAAATTAAATGGTTCCAGGTGACAAGACAATTAATAAACAGTGTGTACCTTATCTTTACAAACTTTAAAGCAACCAAAAATGAGTATTTTAAAACTGTTTGGACCAGATGTCCATTCAAATGGATAAAAAGTTTAAGAATGAAAGAGTTTTTATTAAAATAATAATAATAATAATAATAATAATAATAATAATAATTAAAAAAAAAAAAAAAAAAAAAATATATATATATATATATATATATATATATATATATTCATTGCATTAAAGACAAGAAAAAGGCATTGTTATATTTTTCAAAACCTTGGAATATAATTTAGGTCTGAAGGGGTTAATTTTTTATAAGCAGTTGTCCTTCCTGACATTATTATATGACCTTTGCTGGGTTTACGACTGATTACTTGTTTTCTCCTAGAGCTGAAAAGATCCAACATTGTCACATTGGTCCATAAAACTCTGTCCTCTTGCGCTTTGGTCAGATCTTAATGGTTTACTAGATGTCTGTGTTTTTGACAGTTTCCTTTTCTGAAGGAAGATTTTGTAGCCTCAGCTACGCACTTCACACCAGATTTTCAAATAAAACCTCTTTACTTTTCCCCTTGAAACTGAGAGATATGATTTAGAATGCAAAATCCAAAGTATGTTAGCTGCTTAGGAAATTATTAGCATTTAAAAACCAGCCCACCTCCTGCTTTAGTCACTTTTGTTTGCATAGCTTCCAGTTTATGTATGAATGAATTGTGGTCTGTACACTTCAAAGCTAAACACATATTTTTGTTGTAGTTTGATTAATGTAAAACCTTTCCTTAATTTATATGTTTTTATCATATTGTATAACATCTTAGCTAACACACCATATGCTATGCTACTCTGTGTAAGGCTCCACCTTTAAAAGAATCAGCAGTTGATTGCACAGCCCATTAGTTGCTCACTTACAGATGTTCACATGCCTCTGTTGTCTTAATTAGTTCTGAAAGTAGTCCTTTACCTTATAACTGAGAGAGAGAATGTACAGTACACTCCATTAAAAGGCATTATAGTTTCATGAGGTCATCTGAGATACAATGCCTGTAACATATGACTTTTTATTATTAAATTTTAAAAGGATATTAAACTTCTCATATGCCAGTAGTATAAGAATGTATTTCCCTTCTTTGGAAGATGTCGGTAAGATGCTCCATATGGCCCAGCCATTTGTATTATCAATGCAGAAAACAAAAACTATACAATAAAATCAACAGCACTGGAACTTGGGATGTCCTCTTTTGTTCGCATGCACTAGAATATTATACAAATTCGTATTATGTCAGCTAGCATTTGACTGACAAAGCTAATATTGTTTAATTCAGCAATTTACAGGTGACATCTTATTAATTATCCTAAAATATGAGGCACACATCAACTGGTTTTCACCATCAACATTTTAAAATACCTGATGACTATTCCAGTCTGTTTAATTGAGGAGTTCAAGTAAAGGTCTTCATTCAACCCTATACTTTTTTTCTACATTATACATGTACACACACACATACACCCACGCACACGCACACAAATATATAACACTCACCATATGTAATACACACAGAATAACCTATTCATTATTATAGTCTAAAGCACTATTTTCATGTTGAGTGGAGCTGCTGTCCATTATTGTCATTATTTAAAGATATTTGCAGCGGAAGGTTTCTCTGGGGCACCACCTCTTATATCCTAAGAAATCCAATATGGTTTAATGTCTGCTAGAGAACAGAGAGTCATGTTTGTTTACTTTTAATTAGTTGGGGCAAAAGGGGATTTGTCAAGACAGGATTTTCTGATCTCTATTGGAAATTCACCAAGCACATCCTGTGCTTAAACAAAATGATAATAATCTGAGATGTCCACAAAGCCATCCGGATCACTGCCCAATGTTTCATCTTTAACACAGCCCTTCCAGAAATACTGAGCTGCCATCCCTAAGCTCCACTGATTACTGCCTTTTTTCTGGCTGAGAGGAAAGACCCGGAAGTCCCGGAAGACTTACTATGTACTAATGACAGGTCAGTACTCACGGCCAGTCAAACTGATCATTGGATATAATTTGTAAGCCTTTATAAGACATGTTTCTGCCTGGTAACCCGTAAGTCTAACCCCCTCAAACTGAATTAACAGATAATAACAGTTAATAACTAATACACATTAACACATAAATTAATACCTACACACTGCGCTATTGTTCTTTTTAATTATTTTCAATCCTTAGTTCAATAGGCTTAAATATGCTTCAATAACTTAATCTTAAAAAGCTACACAATAAAAATGTATTACATTGCCGGAACAGACACATACTGGAATGTTACGTTTAAAGGTTTTTAAAGTTACCTTTACAAGCTGGCATGATGCCACTCCACGTGCCATTTTTTGTGCAGGTACGAATGGTGGAACTTATTGGCTCCATGATATATCCAGGCTGACAGACAAATGTAATATTTTGCCCAATAGAAAAGTCCTCCCCATATCTCAGTCCATTAGCTGGAATTCCAGGATCCCCACAGTTAATCACTGAAAGGAAAGCATCGTTTTAGGTTAAAATATGGATGTATATTAAACATAAATACGTAAATAAATAATTTACTCTAAGATTGTTATGTCATATAAATTAAACACATTAAACACTGGGCAATATCATGTATGGGATAAAATTAATAAATGTGTATAAGACCACCTTACACTTGGGAATAATTAGGGAGAAACCGCATGGTTATAAGTTAAAACACAAAAAAGGCAGAATGATTAACTTTTTCAGTACTATAATACATATTTGAATTACTGAGTTTACCATATATACAAACACACATATAAGGTTAACATCATTGTCAATTTACCTCTGATAATATTCTGTAAGTAGAGACTTGAAAAGAAGTAACAATCATACAAATTCTAAGTCCACAAATCATTTTAAACAACCTATTTATGCAGCAACAAAGACATCTCCAGACAGTTTGTATTTTATTCTAAATGATAGATCTCACAATTATGCTGAAAAATCAATACACTGCAAACTGGCAAACCTCTTTCTCATACATCCCTGAAGTCCCTGATGGTTTAACTTCAATGATCAATACTGCAGATCTTTTACAATTACTGATGTCTCAAATGGATGAATACGAAATGGACCTGGGCTATGTAACTCAGTTAAAGCTATTTAACAGGTGCCACCAACCTTTATAGTTGAGCTAAATTTGAAATTATCAATATTCAACTTGTTCAGATTCCTACGATCACCATGGAAACACAATGCAGTTTAGAAGTTATATTTACAGCCTAAAAAAGACCTTTTGAGACTAATTCCTGAATGTTGCCATAATGTTTTTCTTCATTGCCACTATATCTACATGTGAAATAGCTCTTGAATGATACAAAGCACTACCAACTTTGTAGTCCTCTTCTAGATAACTGTTTTTTTAAATCCGTAACTGTTTATAGTACTGATTACAGAACTTGTTGTACAATCCAATGTAACTATTATTTTGTTATGCTTTTAATTGTAAATCATTTTGTTCACAAATAAAATGATGTTGCTGGTTTTTAGTACTTTACTGTTTCTTATATTTTACAATGCATTCTTTATATTTTTAAGTCACTATTGCCTATAAAAATATGGATCTGGAAGACTATCATTAATTGATTGGAAATCTGAGGCCATTTTTATGAAGTGTTATCAGACAGATTTAATTTTTAAAGGTGACCATGAAAAATATAAAATACAAAAATAGTTAAGTGGTTTGACTAGAACCCTAATTCCACAGATCTACAGAGCACAGAGTGATGCATAATGCTGCAGGACAAGATGTTGTCAAAGTATGATGTGTGATATGGGGGAATAGCTGAGAATTCATCATTGTTGTTCACTGCCAATATAAAAAAAACAGAAATACATTTTGTTTTTGTAATGACAGACTGGCATTTATGATTTTAACAAAACAAAAACTACAAACAAACAAAAGCTGCTTCATATGAACATCATATATAGCATATACAATGGCTTTTTATAATGCAACATACTATACCATTTGACAGTTTCTTTAAATGTTTCTTTAAACTCAAGATTTTAGCAATGTTATTGTTTTGATTTCACAAAACTACACACACTTGAGGTGTACTTTAAAATGTAGTGGGTCATTCAACATTCATATTCAGTCATATGAATATGGAACAAAAGATCCCTTGTGAAAATACTCATGTGGATTTATCTCCACTGTCCTATTCCTTACTCAATTTGTGACTTAAGGCTTCCTTAAAGTGCACAGTACTTGAATTCTGTTTTAAGTATTTTCCAGTTGAAACTAGGCAATATCATTTATGGGATGAATTGAAACATTTATATTTTATTAGCTGAAATACTGTTACCTGTGCCTGCCATTATTTTATTGCCTGAAGGAGTCTGAGTTTGGGAGATATTCCTTTTTTTCCTGAACGCGTTTTTCAGACTTTGATGAAGGATAGGAGTAGTTCTTTGACTTTGATTCATCAAGTCTATTTTTCAGGTAGTCACACATCTTAGTCATTGATGTTAAACTTTTAAATGTATGCAGTTTCAGAGTATTATTTTTTTGTACAGGCTCATATAAATCATTCACAAGACAATTACCTTCAAAAAGGTTTCTGACTTCACTGTAGCTCAGGATTTTTTTCCCAAATACAGTTCTCATATACTTTGACATTAAAAGCCATTAGCCTGGTGTTTGAACTTGATCACCCCTTTCTATCACACAGTTTCTCTGGGAGAGCAAGCTTCATGGCTAGGCCTTTTAATTTGTTACACCAACACAACAGATTTATTATTCACTTTGTAAAACTGAAGGCAGATTTTAATTCATTACTTCCTTTCCTTAACACTTACCAAGGAGTCAACAGGGTGACCTGATATTGTATAATTAGTTTAATGTGAAATAAAGTATGTTTCGTTCATACACTTACTTGTGCAATTAGGGGGGTTCGCAGACCATGTCCCATTAGCCAAACACTGCCTCACAGATGAGCCAGTTAGCAAGTATCCTTCCATGCAAGAGTAAATGACTGAGTGGGAGAAGGTTGTCCCATCAATGCGGAATAGTCTGCCATTTGTTGGGGTCCCTGGATTTCCACACTGTACAGCTAAAACCAAATAGATAGATTAAAAAAAAGAGACAGCATTATACATTCACTAGTTTGAATCTGGGCTCTGGGACTCTGATATGTAATTAGGTCTAAGCAGGTAGAACAATGCAATGTCCATAATTGCAATTATGTCATTTAAGACGTCCAATCTTTAACTTTAATATACACTATAATATATAATATATAAAATACAAAATTTGTACAGTTTTTCTAGTTATGTATCCATTCAGGAATATACCCATGATTACTGAGGATGGAAACAGAATACAACTGGATAGGATTTAAAGTGAGACAAGCTCCTAGATCAAGGCAACAAAGGAAAACATTCACCCTTGTGAGATTTCAGCCTCCAGGGTTTGAGTTAACAATCTGTAAATCTATTTAACTGCAAAGCTAAACTATAGCTGTTCGATGGAACATGGAGAAAGCAGTTTGAAAAAAATAAGCTACCTGTTTAAAAAGAGATTGATATCTTGTTTAGGTAGAGGAACCCATAATAATAAAGACAATAAATTGGAAAGAAACAGGGTTTTATATTATCACTTGACACCTGTGGGACTTTAGCATTTCTCTGTTATTTATCCCTTGCAGGAACATACCCAATGGAGAAAACATGTAGGAACAAAAAGAGCAAAGACAGAGCAAATAAACGGGTGAAAAAAAGAGGAAAACAGATTCTGGATCTAATATATATCTGAGCTTTAACAAATACAGATTTACTGTTGTTGTACTATAGTTACTAGAGTTATGTCAGTGGATACCAAATATATATGAGTTCCTAAATAAGTCTAATTGCTCTGTATCTTCTCAAGTAACAGTTTATCCTTAATCTAATTAAGTGGTTAAACTGTCATGGTAAGTGCTGTACATATGTGACATGAAAATGGACAACAGTATAATTTTATGTAATAATTGCTATTGTAATTATTATGTAATAATACCAAAAAATCAAACAAGGACATTGTTATGAACAATAGTCTCAGAACTAATAAAACATTGTTTTATGGGTGTGAAAGATCTTTTGGAGAAATAAAAGTAGTCTCCTACGTTTGCATGATGGCTGTCTTCCTGACCAAGTTCCATTGGGGAAACACATCCTTTCAGCTGAGCCATACAGAATGTACCCTGTTGCACAGGTGAACCGTACTTTGCTTCTGATTTTAAAATCAGTCTCTTCTCTTTCGCTGTGGGCAGGAATGCCTGGGTCTCCACAGGTACCTGAAGAATCACCTGTAGAAAAACAAAAACATTCCACTTGTTTTAAAGCCATCACTAAAAAGAGAAGATATGGTGAAAATAATTGGTGACAGATTAAAAAAAAAAAATTGTAGAAGGAAAGGGGGAAGTCGAAAAAACAAACAATAAAATGAAGGAAGAAAGGAAAAGGTCATTTTTCATCTTGTTTTATAATGTATTTGATTAATTTAATTTTGACCCCTTGCAGTTATAATTGTTCAATCTGCAACACACTTCAAACTCTCATGATTCTTTCGGTACTCAGGAAGAGCACATTTAAAAAAGTTCAGCCCGAGTAAAAAGTGCTATTGTATTGTCCAATAATCACATTACATGTGGTGAATTGTGTCTTGCTTTATAAGATTCAATATAGTCTTATTGATATAGCATTGTAATAATTTCAAATATAGAATACTGCAATAGCGAACACTACAAAAATTAAAAGAAAAAAAAACACATTCAAGCAAGCAATTATTTTTTCTGGAAATTGTTATTACAGATAAATACACATTTATCTGGTTCAGTGGATTACTTGCAGACTGTTTGTAACCTACAGGAACATGTGACATTGGACACACAACACAAACACCATGCCTACCATTTTGCTGTTTGGCTTTGGAGTTGCTTAATGGAAAATCATATGTTCTATCAATCTAAAAACATTCTGAATTTTCTAATGGTCATATTTAAATATAAACGTATGTGACATTTAGCTTTCTGTCAAATTATTTAGATTGTATATAAATTACAAACATGTCATTTTGTATAGAACATTGTATAGAAGGTTCAAAAACCTTTAAATATTTTTGTATACTTTTTCCTTCTGTCAGTTTAAATAAGATCTGTTTTCTCAGCCTTGAAAAAATCCTGTACTGCAAGCAGGACAAATGGACATTGCTGAAATATATTGCTTTTTGGTATCATTAAGCAACAAATTAATTAAGACCTAATTAATTTTGAGACTTAATAACCCAGGGATGCCCTACTCATTAGTAACGTACCATAAAACCAACAAATGGCCCTAACAAAATCCATTTTAATAACTATTGCATACTAATACAGAATTGTACCAGGTATAAAGTGAGCTATATACAAACCCTGGGGAAGGAGTTAAGCAGTTATTATAAAAGAGCTGCAGGCTGTTTCCTGTACTTATTTAAACATGAAATAGACAGTATGACGTTGTTGCTCTGCCTTTACTCATAATTAGAAGACTGCATGCACTTTTAAAGAAAAATCCTAAATGACTTGCCAGAAGTTTTTGTTTTATTTTATTTTGAATTATTATTTAACGGAACATTCCAGGCTAAATAAAATTTGGTGGAAAATCCTTCCTCTCCTGCAACATCTCTGCCAATGCACTGGCAACTATCTAACTATAATAACAGGGGCACAGGGAAATTAAACTAGGTTATCTTTCGAGTTAGAAGCACTGCCCAAGAAGGAGGGGTTTTCAGTGCGCATCGCTAGAACATATCGAAGACATTTTGTCTATCAAAGCTGCCATTGGCCCTTGTGCCTGTCACTTAAACAGGACCCATCCACTTCCCGTTTGTATAAAAAGTGACGTCTGAACAAACACTTCCTCTTTTTGCCCCTCGCCTTACGTTCATCAAGACACGTAAGAGAGCCTTCCGTTTGTCCAAACCAGAAATCTGCATTTTTTGGTTGGCTGGCAGTACATACTGTGCTTTCCTTCCACCAATTCACTACAGTTGTGTGTTGTTGTGTTATTTTAATTTTATCTAAATTAGCCACGCTGTTTTGTTCCTTCCTTGCCAGGGGAGCGGAGCAACCATGGGCCCCCACCACTCCAGAGCGAGTGGTCCCAGTCACGTCCTCTCAACACCAGGATGGACCAGATCTGTTAGCGGTCTTGTTAGCGAGACTGCATCCTGTGCTTATATGGAGTGGTCTTGGTATTGACCCCACTGCTAGCCCTGCTAGTAGAGCAGGAGGCTGCAATTACTAGGCTTCACAGTAGGAACAAGGTTTTTGTTGCCCCGTGGACACACCATTCGTTATTTCTTCCCAGTTCAGCATGACTGCGTTCTTCGTATCTGAGCAGCCCAGATGTGGTCCCAAGGGGCCCATGTGGTTTCTATCATAGAGTTGGTACAGCTTCTAGTAGGTACACCTCTGGGCAAGCTCTCTCACCAGCTTGCTGCCTCCTTCCTTGCGACGGTTTGGTTATACTGTACCCCTCCCCCTTGAGCAGTTCTTCTAACTCGAAAGATAACGATAGGTTGTGTATGCAACCATGGTTATCAGAGGAAAGTAGCACTGCCCAAGGGTTGCAAGGTCACGCGGGAGTTCTAGCTCCCAGCAAAAAGAGGAAGTCTTTGTGCAGACATCACCTTTTATACAAACAGGAAGCAGAAGGGTCCTGTCTGAGTGATGGGCACAAGGGCCAATGGCAGCTTAGATAGACAAATGTCTTCGATATGTTCCAGCGATGCACTCTGAAAGCCCCTCCCCCTTGGGCAGTGCTTCTTTTCTTAGATAACCACGGTTCCATACACAACCTATTGTTACGCATTATCTCATCTTCCAAAAATCTACGTTGAGTGTAACGACAAACCTGTTGTGTTGATACCAGAATTTTGACTTCGATGCCGATACCAAGTTTCGTTTCACAGTACTTGATACCAAAACAATACCACAACAACAACATAAAAACGTATTAGACAATATATGGTAGAAAAGACAAAATAACTAACTATAAAACTAGAACACCATATTAAATATTAGAAGGGAATATTTCTCTAACAAGCAGGTAATTTGTTACAGAACAACAGCACAGTTTTTTCAACCAGGAATCTCTTGAATAAAACACCATATTAAATACAACAATATATCCCTCCCCCCCAAACAAAAGTAGGAAAATCCTATTCACAAAGTTCTGAGATGACTATCTGTTAGATGGTTAATTTCCCTGATTTAAGTTTCCTTTTAGCTTACTGTGTCTAGGACTACAGATTATGCCAGATGTGCTGAAAAATCATTCTGATGCTCAGCTGGAAGCTGAAATTCAAAATCTTTGAATCAATTTCCTCATGTATGGCCATAATATTACTCAAATTACCTTCATTAGACCTATGGTTTAGTCAATACAATTTAATGTATTACTGAATAGTTTAGTTGCCAAACAACAATTTTTCACATGAGTTTTAATTTGAAATGTCATTCTACTAGAAAATAAATTCTCATATTTTTGACTGGAAATGACATAAAAGTAATGTGAAATGTACTCGTAAGTGTCATGATACTAGAATTTTGAACTTTGATACGATTCCAGGTCAATTTCACGATACTACCAATTCGAAATTATGCACACACAAAAAAAAAAAAAAAATCTGTACACACAACATACATTAGAATTCCTTTCATAAAGATGCACAATCTTCACTCCAGATCAAATGGGCTGGAGCAGTAAACACAAGTATCATAGTATTAAGAAAACTTCCAGAATTCAGTAAACATTCAAACATTATCTTCAGAACAATATAGTGCAGGTACATAATAACACTCATGTATATGTTGGTAATTTCTTTGGCCAACATAACACAGAGCATTCCGTGACTGGTATAATCTGGATTATGGTAGTAACAGTCAATAGGCACATTCATGTTTTATGTTTAACTGCATTATTATTGCATAGATTTATAATGTATTGAAAATGTGTTCCATATGGGAATTTAACGTCCTTTTATTTTTATATACAGAACATGCATGTAACACACACCAGTCATTATACAGACCAGAAACGAATACAGTAAATAACAGGCAAATACATCTACACAGTCTTGAGCCGTTAAACAATATTAATACTGGGTATAGTAAAGGTAATTCATGTATACTGTGTAACTTACTTTTTATAGAAACCTATATTAATAGATAATATTATATTGACCTATATTTAATAGATAGCCTATATTATGAATGTGACTTATGTAAAAAATAAATAATTAAATAAATAAATACCTATACGGCGTCTGGTGTAAATTCGTCGAATGTAACAAGATATAAATACTTTCTTCAGCCGCCGGACCGCAGTTTTTGAATACAATAAAGCCGACAATCTGGGCTTTGTAATAAACTCAGTCATCGTGAAATAATTTGTATCGTGTTGAGAGCTGAAACACATAAATGTCTACACATATATTCATATATTATAATGATTTATTTTATTAGCAGATGACACAAAATACACACAATTGAAGAATCACACATGATCTAGCTCTCATCCGCCTGCATGTCCTCTGATCAGCTCAGCAAGTTTGTAACTTTCCTTTGGAATTCACTCTTTCATCTTGTCGCAAACCCAGGTCTCTGGATCAATGCCTTCACCAGTCACTGTCTGATCATGTGCTAATTATTTGTATCACGGGCAGCTGGCGATAGGCTGGCTGCTGGTAGTGTTTATTAGATGCTGTTGGCACTACAGTTCAGTATCTGCAGGACTGAAGATGCCCCTCACCAGCGCTGCACATGGGAGTAAAGACACTGCCAGGCTGCTTAATGCACACAGACAGAGCTGCGCTGTTTCTTGCTGTTAAAACGCAGTCTGTGGTAAATGAACTGCAGTGCTGAAAAGCGCCTCCTGCATTGATGTGTGCAGCTGTATACAGTCAAGGCCATTTCAAAGCGCTTTCACATTATTATTTATTTGTTAGAATTGCATGTTATATTTTAATGTTATGCTATTTTCATAACTGGTTGTTTATGTTTTTTAATTGTATGTTTGCTAACATGTGCAACCGATTCCTACACCAGTTTACAGTTTAGTATTTGTTTATGTAGCCTATATGCGCTCGTTTTGAAAAAATAAGAAAAATGTTTAAATTTTTCAATGTGAATACAGTGTTGCTGCCGTGCAAATGTTGTGTGATGTTCATATGTTAAAATATTAAGTTTAATCCAACTGTTTATTTTTCGTTTACATCACACAGCTGTTTTACAGACACATTTTGCGGGTGCGGTGGTTGTATTTAATCTAACATCTCGGCGGTTCTAAGAGCTCACCGAATGTAATGAGTCCAATTAATACCAAATTTTGTTTGTCTACTTGAAATCTTTGAAATGACAGGGCTTTATATCTGTCTTAATGGCAATCACTCCCACGTCCAGAACTCAACAGTGATGCGCGTTTGTTTATCGCACTTCCGCAACTGAGACTTTCAGAGCCTCGTTTTCGCTGGGACCGGGAACACAGTCCATTGGGTACAACATCGGCTGCCTGTTTTTTGTCTCCACCTTAGGTATGGTGACACTACGCGGACAAAAAGCAATTTTTTTGTTAAGCGAAAGACGCAATCACGCAATTTTCGTTTTAGGGGGGACCCAATACAGTACACAGATTATTGATCTTGATCATTCAATGTATCATGTATAATTGCCGTCAATTTAGCAACGTGTCCTGAAGGACAAACAAGTATTAGTGAATTTACAACGTGGTGAAAATAAATACATTGCAAAATTTTAAATACATGTATTTCAGATGTTATATGTTTTCAAAGAAAACACTGCACCTAAATGCTATTGCCATACAATATAACATGAATGCTATGACAAGTGATCCCCTCACACACCTTGCCAAGTGTGCTTAAAATAAGGTATAAAGTAAATGAACTCACCCACTACCCTGCCCCTGTTGACTACCCACATAATTACATATTCTTGCAGTGTGTCAAAACAAGTTGTGAATTAGGTGGATGACATGTTTCACCTCTGGTATGCTTGCCTGTGGTATACTGCTTCCATCTGTAGCCCCTCCAAGCACACATTTTCTTTAACTGATTGTGCTGACTGTGCCATACTTCAAGGACACAGCGAGGTTATTACAACATTAGCTATCCCACTGGTGCTATCCTACAAAACCAAAAAGGCAGCCATGAAGCCATTGGAGCTGGGGAGGAGGGTGGTGTCCCATTGATTTGATTAAGAAATAGAATAGAAACACCTTAACATGAGAAATTACACAAACAACATGGTGACAAAAATATATAAAACTACTTATTCCTTCTTGTTAATGATTTCATTTAATGTAAAAAGTGTAAATCAATAATTGACGAAATAAACACAGCAACTAAACAAACACAAATGTACTACATTTCAATTAACAAGAAGCTTTTCAATAAAGCTTAAGATTTCCTTTCCAGCCTATCTGAATCTATCTACTAAATCTTCTAAAACTGACACTGGATTTATTGTATTATAATTTATGATTCAATGTATTATTTTTGATGAACAAATCACCTTACAACACATCATTTGCAAAAAGCTAAATTATGTACAACTGAATTTAAGAATAGGTCTCCTTAAGGAACCATATCTCCATTTGCCATGAAACACACATTTTATTACACATCAACAGTTCAATGTAATCTTTCCTTACTTAAGCAAAGCTCATCCTTGATAGCACAGTGACACTGCTCTCTAATAATGAGACTTGGGGAGATTTGATGTTAAGTTGATACAAGGACCAAAACCACCTCCCTCTTCTGAAGTGACAACAAAGAGACTCACATGCATAACAAAGCATATATTGCACAGCTTTTACAGTGCCAGATTACATATACTCTACTCTACAGAGAACAGAGGATGCAATAACAAGTCTTAACCAGCAGGGATCAGGCATCCACCTGTGGGGAATTACTGTGAATTTTGCCTTTACGGAATTGAGCGTACATCAAATTGAGATAATCTTGTAATAAGGGGTGTGTTCAAACCATATCTTTCAATAAAAAAAAAAAAAAAAATCCCAATGTTAAAGGGTCCTGCAAAAGATCTAAGGGAAAGAGTTTGTGGATGGGATTTTATTCAAAGTAAATACTTTTTTTATGTTTTATCAGAAGATTTATCAGCAAGGTTCATCCCTTTGTGAAACAAGAAAGTGAAAAATAAAAATATGCATGCATGCATATTTATCCAAGAATGGCATCTCAAAACAAGTACATTGGTACGGATACACGGACGAACAGGATTAGGTTTATGGTTGAATCTAATGCTGGAACATGTATTAATTATGACTGATTAAAAACAAATATGCAATCAAACTTTGTTGACACTATTACACTGTTACACAAAAGGTCATATGGCTAAATTAAATATAATAAAAAAAAATCACATTCTGCTCAAGGGAGATGCCACAAGAATTGTAAAGCTCTGAAATTCATAGTTTTCCTTCTAACTGTATTAAATTCAAAATATCTCATGCTGCAATGCCACTGAAGACACAGTTTCTCACAGATGTTTGTTTTGTTTTAATACAGTGACCATTCCCAGGGATTTGTTGAACAAAACCAGAGTTGTGAGAAGCTTGTTTTGGACAGCAGATTTATTTTAAGGATTATTTGATTTAGGAGTTCATGCTTGTTCTCTGACAGTTTGCAGCGTCAACATTTTGTATTTAATCCAGCCCATAGTACCTAGAATAGACCAACTCCTAAATTAGGTTCATCTTTTAAAATTAACAAACACACAAGAAAACACACATATAAACAGATTTTTCCTATTTCCAATCATGTTGTCAAGTTTTTCCAGCAGACTCTTCAAAGCCTTCTGCTGCTGCATAGAAAATACTGGAATATGGAGGAAGCAGCTGAATTAGCAATGTTCAGTTTTTTGGACTTTGAAATGCAGCCAAGAAAACAAAATGCTTGAGGGCAGATTACAATAGAGCAGCAGAAAAACATCCAATGGGCTTTAAAAACTGAGCACTAGGAGGCAGGAAAAAATCCTCTGGTGAAGTGCTCATGGCTCTTTCAGGTTTGTCTTTCTTTTTTTTTTTTCTGGGTCAGTGACCTCAATATGCTTTGTTTAAAGACCGACAGGAAGGGAATGCCTTAATTTTATTTTTATTGACCAAGATCTTGTTACATCCATGTAACATCCCACCTTGTGAGGCCCCAGGTGATAATTACAAACGATCTGTGTGTCAATATACACCTGAGTCAATAAGCTACTGTTTATGGTCTTTTTAAAAAGTAAGCTGTAAGCCTTTATCAAGGTTAGCAGCACTGTACTGTTTACTTAATATTTCTCACCCACTTGTTAATCCAATCACAACTTTCATTTTCACAGACATGGTGCAATTCCTGTAAGATATTAAATATAAACAATCAAAAGAAGCTGTCAAAACAAACTTTAAATTAGAACCAGAGGACAAACATAGATCTAATTGTGGCCGCATTTTGATCAAAACTAGTAGGAGGCACTACCCCACATATATGATAACGCTAGAAACACCTAAATGAGGCTTATGGATCAATAAAGTACTAATAACTAAACAAACTAAATTGGACAAATGGCCCACTCTTGTTTGTTACATTTCTAATTGTCTCAGTGTAATACATAAAATCATTATCTGGAAATAAGAACTTGATTAAGCTAAAATAAATACAGGTCTCACTTGTTTTAGAAAAGCATATGCATTTGGGAAATAATACCTTAATTAGTGCATATAACTCACCTCATCATTGATTGTAATACAAATACAGTTGATCAAAGGAAAATAAAATGCATAGGAAACAATTACAATCTACTGCTCCTATGGTAATTAATTAAATCATTATTATATCAGGGACATATTGAAACTGCAGATAAAAATTAAAATGTATATTTGCAGATAGCTAAGGTTCATGGTATGGTGTTCAAAAACATACATTTCTTATCACTATTTGATTCTTCAACTGTACATGCTTTCAAAAGCTTTTGTTTCAGCATACAATACATACAAATAAAATATAATACAACCTTTACCCCACGTCCCCAAATGCCTTGGGAAACGGCTTGTTAACAATTGCACAAAAATCAAAAGAATCACAAATCAAAGCAAAACAGTACTGACAATACATACTTCACTGTATAAACTTACAAACTGTGTCATTGATATCCCCCAGTAGATGGCGCTTATTCCTGTTTAACAATCTATTTTCTTCTACTTGTTTATACGTGTTTAATTTTGTGTAATCTTCAAGACAAAGACTTTAGTTTCAAAGTTATCAGTTTCCCTTGCTTCTACAGAGGTCTACAATCTTCATGAGAAGAACTAATTACATTGTTAATTCATTTATTTGCTACTTATTTATGCATCAATTAACTTTCGCTCATGGAAATCTTAATATATGACCTAATCTTTTCCTCTGTAATGTGATGCTAAATATATTTTTGGGTTCTGATGTAACCCATGGTAATGTTGTGTTTATATAGTACATTGTGTGTTAGTTTGATAAAACATCGAAGTTGCCTTGGGAAAAAAAGAAAATGTCTGTAATATGAATTAATAATTAAAAGAATAAATGCTTCAATTCCACAGCAGTGGAAACCCTTTCTGGATTAGGTACTAAAAATGGATTCCTCATTATCTGTGGAAAATGTCCACAAACATGAAAAGACAATTAGGTGACAGTCAATCTGAGTAATGAAAAGGTATTGAGGAGCATATTTTGGCCCCCTGTTAAACCATTTTGTGACTGCCATACTACCAAATGTCATACATTTCAAATGATTCTCCTTCCAAGTCTTAAAAGCTATGCAAAAATATATATTTTACCCATGAATTAACAAAACATATGAACACAAATATATACTTTGAACTAAAACTTACCCTACAATATTAAATCACAGCTATAGAACACAATTTACATTTATTATATACAGACCAGATCCACATTTTCCAATGAACTTTACATACTGGACATTGCTTATGCATATGTATATTAATATATAAGGTATGTTGTTCCTATATTATATTTAGATGTTCTGCAATTAGTCTTATTTTGTTTTCTTTATTGTCTGTCCCTGAGGTGCACTCACAGCTTGAATGAACTCTTATTCCGTATGAACAGTTGTATTCTTTGCCAAGTCGTTTGCTACTCATAAATCTAATTTTACTATTAGGCAAGAAAAAAAAGGCCATTGGGCCAGGAGCCACAAGCATTTTTTCTCTCCTTTCAGATGTTCATAGTCACTTTGAGAATAGCCCAACACAGCTAAAGAGGGATGGGGGAGGGGGGTGAGAAAAAAGATTCCCTTGAGGAAAGGAAGACTGTTTTTGCACTGAGATACGTATGAGCAGATGGCATCTAATCTCTATAAGGGACAGCAAACATTGAATACCACGAGGACTCTATGGATCAATTACTGCAGTCAAGATTCAACAATTTCTGTAAAGAGGTATTGAGTGTCTAATTACTGAAAGAATGACAATGCATTCTTCAGAAAACTTCCAATACAAATTACTTTCCATCCCCACAGGATTCATTGTAAACCTTAATTAAACATCTCAGAGTAAAGATTTCATCCTGGTTGGCATTTCTATTGCATTTCTTTCTTTATCAATTAATTTATTTATCTGAAGAAATAATAGGTATGCACTATTGTTTCTCTACAGACCTAAGCAAGACCTTAGAAAACATGATGAAAACAAAGAAGGCAAAGCTCTCTTAGTAAATTGTATTAAAAAAACAAAATACCACAAATGTATCTGCACTGGAATATAGCAATGCAGAAACAGTCAATATTTTGCTATGGAAAGACAAGCCTCATAATACAGAGAGGGCTTTTCAGTCTCTATGCCCGAGTGTTTGCTTTCATTTTTATGCTTCTCAAAATAAATGAGAAAGATGAGAAGCAATGATTAGGTTAGCTCATTTCCACAAATATTACCTGAGCAATACGGCATGGGTGCACTCCAGTGTCCATTCAGTTGGCAGGTCCTTGTAGACTGTCCCTTTAGTTCTCTCCCACCAACACAAGAGTAACGCACTGTCGACCCAAATGTGTATTTATCTCCAGTTAACATGCCATTTGGAGGTGATCCGGGGTGACCACAATCAATGACTGGAATAGACAAACAAACAACATTGAAATGTCATTTTTGCAAGTCATTCCATTTTAATGAGAAATTGCTTCACTCACAATTCTGGAGACTTGTATACATATTTTGCATTATTCCAAATTCTTATAAGTAATGCATACATTGATCAATGGACACTTTGTTATGAGCCTGTATGTATATGGACTAAGGCTGAGATTTTGATCTAATGGTAAAATGGAGATACCTTAAGACAATGCTGACACAGAGTCTCTGTTCCAGACCAGAAGCAGACTATATTGAAATGTATTAATGATTTATAATCCAAGGGTTTCTTACAGTTATTGTGTTATTTGCTTATTTGTATATGTTATACATATGTAGAAAATCTATCTGTGTACACTAACTGGAGCAAAACTGTTAAATATTCTTTACATGAAATACAAAAGTGGTGCTCTATCTATCCAAGACCGCACAGCACTCCACCCCTATATACCTGCATTTTCTATGGAGTTACTTCATATAGTATAATTAAGCATGTGTAAACCTTGTGAATAATTCCACATGTAGAATAATGCATGGAAACTAGCTTGCTTTATTTGTGTATATAATAGGTTTAGTGAATAGAGAGACCGCTGGTTCATGTTTTGCACACATAGTGGCTTCCTACTGCCAAGCAGTAATTCTGCTCATTTCCCACCATTTACTAAAGTTTTCTGAAGTCAACAACTTGGTGACGGTGATAAAATAGAAACTGTAACAGAAAGGAAAAAAAGGGATAATCTCCAATTAATGTCCAATTTAAAACAAAAAGTTTTAACGGGGGCTACTATCATTTTGTACCTGTCTGAACTAAATGCTAATTTTAAATAGCTTTGTTTCCTTTTGCAGCAATTCTCTGAGGATAATGAAGCACAGGCTTAAATACAAAACAGTGTGACCTCTTATTTATGTAGACAGTGTAAATAATGGTTTATCATGAAAAATAAATCAACCTGGTACACTGCACTGGATTTTTTTTTTTTTGCCTTAGAAGATCCATATCCTTTAAAGTCAAATAAAATATACACAATAATGCCCAGTTCTCCTATAAAGGCTAGGGCTATTAAAATATATGTTTTCTTCTTGTAATTCAGTTTGCAGAGCACTGCCACACATGATGATTGAAGCGCTCAGTTTATTCTCAGATGTGTTTCAGTGTTGGCAGACTCAAGTGCACGTTCTCCTACTATGGGAGGATAATTGAGTTGACATCATCATTTCACTCCATGCCCCTGTTGAGCAATGTCTGCCAATACTGACAACAGAGAAGGCTGTGTAATGCTGTGAGCCACTGTGCACTAGAGACAGAAATGCAGTCCCATACTCATTTTACTTAAATGGAAGGCTCCAGAGAGTGACAATGCTCGTGTGAAAAGTTGCTTTCCTTGTGTTGTGCATGGCCAACTATAAATGAAAGCAATTGGGGAAATAAAACACCTGTGTATACCCCACTATCATAGACCAATGTTGGATGTTCTTAATGAAATGTCACATGAATATTTGTTTTATACAACCTCAGTAAAAGTTTATAGAATGATTCTGTTTATTTATTTTTTCTCTCCAGAGACAAATGAACATCTGCACATTTAAAGGGGGACTTTTTTCAAATATATTTGTTTTTTTTCACCTGAACATGGATTTAGGTTCCCTTAGTTTATATAATTTACCATCTTTGACATTGCCATATCTTGACTGGTCTAAATAAAGTAAGTAATACTCAATTACTGACTGTTGATGCAGTGACTGTTTTGCTAGTGAGGGATTTAAGAAGCCACAACGAAAATATCATATGGGGTCTGGGAGGGAAACCACAAAGGATGAAATATCACATAGCACTTTATAATGTAATTGGGGATGGTTTTAAAAATACAAATAATAAATACAAAGATGGAAAGCAGTTTATTTGCTGTCAAAAAGTTCAACTTGTTTAGCATAGGATATAAAGCCAACTTACCGATGCATTCAGGCAATGGTTTATCCCAATGGCCAACAGGCTGGCAGGTTAGCACAGATGAACCAAATAAGTAATACCCAGGATTGCAATCATAAAATACCACAGTGCCAAAGGTAAAGTTGCCATGTTCAATCTTACTCTCCCTGATAGAATTAGCTGGAATTCCAGGGTCAGAGCAGTTGACCACTAAATACAAAAACAGAAGACATGTTATTTGGCAGAAGCATAAACATTGCAAATAAATGATTGTGTATGAAATCCAAAACCACTGCATCCGTCAGCACTAATTACTAGATGTAAGAACTTTACCAAAGTTTACCAATAAGCAGATTTGTTTTTCACATGAAAGCACCATGTTTGTATAGCAGTGTAAACTACCAGCTGTGATGCATAGGAGGAAGTGATGTTCATTTTAATAGTTTTATGGAGTTTGCAACCATAACGATCATGTGATTATTTCCACAGAACAAATTCTGTTGGTGAATACATTGGTTTCAGAGACTCACCAATAAAACAGAATTGCTGCACACCTGGTTAATTTTCAAAAGGTGCGTTGAAGATTTTTATTTTTATCCTAATGAAAAGTGGAACTCCCACACACAGTATATTGCAAAGTAATATGAATCTACTGATAAATTATGTAATATATGTAATATAAATGTAAGTGTATGAATAAAAATAACCCTCTATTTACACATTCAAATAAATAATGCTGTTAGCTTATTTTTAATTGAATGAGAATATATTTGTTCTACTCTGTGTAATATTAAAGTGTAGATAAGTATAGTTAAGTTTCATATAGTCAGTATTCTTTTAATTCAACAGGACAGTGCAGACTATTAATATAAGACTAATGACACAAATTATCACCTTACTAAGCTTTTAAAATCCTTGAAGTAGCCTTAGAAACACTGGAATTAGAAATACTGATATCAAGGTATTCTCAGATGTTTAAAGAGAACATACAATCCAGGAAAAAATGGGAAGAATCAAAAGAGTTTAAGTTGCTTAAAAAAAGCAAAACATAACCCATTTTGCTGCTCAAATGAAATCCCCAAAACGAATATGTGTGGTTAATATATGTTTTAAAACAGCATGAAGTATTACAATCCTGTATTTTTACAGGATTTAACCATCTGAATACAATATAATTGTACTTTGATGGTAGAATATCCAATTTACCTATCCTTCTATACACAGGTACATAAACTTCCACATACTTTGACTCTACTACTTAGTGATAGAAGCCTGACTTTCCAAGACAAAAGCCCTTAATACACAAAACAAAGCTTTGCAGTAGTTTGGCTTGTAATAAAAGTGAGCACTATATAAATAGAAGACTTAACTTTTTTCCCCACCTTTACATGTTGGTGGTGGATGACTCCACTGTCTGTTGGACTGGCACTGAGCCCGCGTCGGTCCTTCCATAATGTATCCGGTGTTGCAGGAGAAAGTGACAACATCATTAAGATTGTATCCACTGCCAAGTGTTCTTCCATAAATTGGGCTACCAGGATGGCCACAGCTGATTGCTAGAAAAAAAAAAGTTCAACTTGTAAATGTGATTTTATATTACTTTATTTTGGCTTGGAAAGTGCTAGACAGATTGAGATTTCACTACAACAGTAATTAATTATCATCTACAATTAGCAGGCATAACAAATAATGGTGCGATGTGAATACCCCAAGCTGTTCCTACCTATATTGGACTGTTATAATACAATATATGTGATTCTCAGTAACCAAATGTAGGTCCCATCTACAATTTCTCTTAGCTTGCATGTGCATAGTTTTTGCTATAAGTATGCATTATCAGTAATAGTAATATCAATATATAAAGAATAAGTTACCAGAAAGCATAGTCTTTTTTGTAAAGACTCTGCAAAATCAGTTTCCAATTCAGTTTTGTTGTTCAATCAAACAGCAGAACTACATACATATAAAAATAAATTGACAGACACCTGTTTCAATGTCTCAGATAACAAACTGCTTTAGTTCATAAGCTGCAGGTTATTAAGCACAGCTTCATGTTTAAAAATAAATAAATAAATAAATATAAAACTGCCGGTATTAACGATACATTATTTTTCACCGTGGTGAGGCGGTACACCGTTTACTGCCACAGTCCTATATGAAATAAATATTTATTTCAAGATTTAGTTCAAGTTAATTAAATGCAATTTAATATTTAATCTCATGAGATGCTGTTCACTTTTTTTCATTTCACAAAATCTCAATAATTGTGCTAAGTTGCTGACGATTATCAATTGATGCGGAAATGTTGAATGTTCTTGAAATGCTAATGAAAGGTTATCTATTCACAATGCTCTCTATAGTTTTATCCTCATAAAATTCCCCATTTAGCAAGGCAAATCTTGGTTATCAGACAGCTACAAATGAACATGACATTTGTCAAGATAAGGGAAACAAGCAGGAAGTATCTAACAATGTTTCAACAGAAAAAAATGATATACAGTGCTTATAGAAATTCTGCATCCCTTTTTAAAATGTTCACCTTTTGTTACTGTAATTAAAATGCAGTAAAATAGCTTTTAATCTATACATCCTACCCCACAATTTCCAAGTCAAAAAAAATATTCTAGAAATTTGCAGAAAATTACATCTGAAATAGCTTGGTTGGATAATTGTCCACATCCTTTGTAATAGCAAAACCTAAATTAGCTCAGGTGTAATCAACTGTCCTCAAAATCACATATCAAATTAAGTCCCCCCCACCTTTTTTAAATGTAATTGATTCACATGATTTCAGAATATATTCAGCAGTTCCTGTAGGTTTCCTATAATGGGTAGTGCATTTCAAAGCAAAGACTCATGCATGAGCAACAAGGAGGTTTCAAAAGAACTACGGAACACAGTTGTTGAAAAGCACAGATCAAGGGATGGATATATAAAATATCAAAGGCTCTGAATATCCATTGAAGTGGAAGGTATATGGAATCACCAAGACCCTGCCTAAATCAGGTCATCCCTCGGATGACCAAGCAAGAAGAAGACTGATCAAAGAGGCTACCAGGAGACCAATGGTAACTTTGCAAGAGCTACAGACTTTTATGGCCAATACTGGTAGAAATTTGCATGTGACACTAATGTCTCAAGTCCTCCACAAAACTGGCTTGTAGAGTTCTCAAGAAAGTCTACTCTGAATCCTGTTTTATGTATTCAGAATACCACTAGAAATAGACCTATGTAGCCATGTCGCAAAAATGGGACTTTAAAGCCAAAATACAAAGTGTTATGTTTGGCACAAACCCAACACAGCGCATTACACAAAGAACATTATCCCTACTGTGATGCACGGTGGTGGCAGCATCATGTTATGGGGATGTTTCTCCTTGGCAGGAACTGGAGTGTCAGGATAGAAGGGACAATTAATGGAACAAAGTAGATAAAAGTCCTTGAGTAAAACCTGCTGCACTCTGAAAGAGAGCTGAAACTGGAAAGAAAGTTCACCTTTCAGCATGAAAATTACCTGAAGCATACAGCCAAAACTACATTGGAGTGGCTTAGAAACAAATAGGTAAATGCCCTTGAGTGGCCCAGTCAGAGCCCAGACCTAAATTCAACTGAAAATGTGTGACATAACTTAAATATTTCTGTCCAAGGAACTTGGAAAGAGCTTGAAGAATGGTAAAATATTGTCAAATATAGGTGTACAACGTTAGAAACCCAACAAACTCACAGCTGTAATTACTGCCAAAGGTTCTTCCACCAAGTATTAACATGCTGATGTTGATGATGATGGATATATATATATATATATATATATATATATATATATATATATAAAACGGAGATAATCCATAACTTATTCAGTTACAAATACTCAGTTGTGTTATTTGTAGGAAACTAGAGAAGCTAGTAAGTCAAGTCAGCTACTACTGCAACACTTTGCAGCAGTACATTTTAAAAATGTTTGTATTTCAAAATCTCTACTCATCAGTGGAACATGATAAATTCAGAGAAAATGAGCATTTACTGTACTTTTTTCGTATTTCTCTTTCACCCTTTTTATGTCATTTTTTCTTTTAATTCTTTCTTTTCATATTTGTGTAAGAGGGGCAGCTTTAGATGATATGATTATTTGGCTGTCTTACAAGTCTGAACAGCAGAAATCCATAGATTTTCCCCACAAAATACATCTCATTTTGTAAATTGTGTCTGATAGGCTTCATAATTACACAAATAATTTATTTTGAATTGTAGAAATTCCTTGGCTGTAATTTCCAAAAATGTAAATGCAGTGTTATTGCTTTCTGATTGCATTACCCCACCTACTGTACATGATTACAGTTCTGAAAGTATCTGTTTTCAGTTTCATTCAAGCACTTTTGAGGAGGAACTTTTTCCTGTTGTCATTCTTGAGCTTTGAATCATTCCCATTTAACGTTTTATAACTGTAGCGTGATATCAAAGTTTTATAATGATCCATTACAGGAGACTCACTTGAATTATTCCCTGTGAAATGTTTATTTATGTCTAGTT
Organism: Amia ocellicauda; assembly: GCF_036373705.1. Taxonomy (NCBI): domain Eukaryota; kingdom Metazoa; phylum Chordata; class Actinopteri; order Amiiformes; family Amiidae; genus Amia; species Amia ocellicauda. The sequence goes on along the minus strand of NC_089859.1, from coordinate 34,201,930 downwards.
GTCAGAAACTAGGTATTACAAAAAATCATGACTTGAAACCTGTGTGGTGACCATGCTGTAATTCCGAAATTGCTCTGTGCTGGGTTTGTGTCATTCACTGAATGAAGCACACCAAATAAGAATGAACTTGCTGCAAAAATGTTACATTTCTACTCACTTATATGTTTTAAGATGTCATTTAACTATACTTTATTCTACTCAGGTGCATATTTTAATAAATGCATTAATCACTCTTCAGATCTGTTTGCTGTGCATAATGTATAGTATTGTGTTCTGATTACTGTAACTATTGTAAATTACCTTGGGGAAAGGTGGCTCAGCAGATACAATCTTGACAGTACAGGCTATTCAGAGGGACTTAGATAATATTCAGTTGTGGGCCGACACCTGGCAAATGAAATTCAATGTGGACAAGTGCAAGGTAATACATGCAGGTAACAAAAATGTCCACTATAATTACACTATGGGAGGTACAGATCTAGATGAAGTAACGCATGAGAAAGACCTAGGAGTCTATGTGGACTCCTCACTTTCTCCATCCAAGCAATGTGGGGAAGCAATAAAAAAGGCAAACAGAATGCTAGGGTATATTGTCAAAAGTGTAGAATTTAAAAAAAGGGAAGTAATGTTAAGACTGTACAATGCGCTAGTTAGACCTCATCTGGAATACTGTGCACAGTTCTGTGCACCACACTTCAAGAAGGATATTGCTGCTTTAGAGGCAGTTCAGAGGAGAGCAACCAGACTTATTCCAGGTCTGAAGGGAAAGTCCTACTCGGAGAGACTGAGGGAACTGAACCTTTTCACCCTGGAACAGAGGAGACTACGTGGGGACTTGATCCAAGTCTTCAAAATCATGAAAGGCATCGACCACATCAAACCAGAGGAGCTTTTCCAGATCAGCAGGGACACACGCACCCGGGGACACAAATGGAAATTGGGCTTCAAGGCATTCAAAATGGAAAACAGGAGACACTACTTTACACAGAGAGTAGTCACAATCTGGAATAAACTACCCAGCGATGTGGTAGAAGCTGAAAGTTTGGGAGCATTTAAAAATAGTCTGGATAGGATCCTTGGATCACTTAGATATTAATGAACACCAAACGAGCACGATGGGTCGAATGGCCCCCTCTCGTTTCTAAACTTTCTTATGTTCTTAAAGCAATTAGGCAAACACAAACAACAGCAATAATAATGATGATACTGTTATTACTACTACTACTACTACTACTACTACTACTATTTGTTGTTATTGGATTAAGTAGTGTAGTCTGGGACCTGAGGTAGCTCTATCTGTAATTAGACTTTAATTTGAAACTTAAATACAGCTTCTCTACTCAGGATTGCACCCAAGCATCAGCTAACCTTGATTGTGTGTATCTTGTAATACAGACTCATAGGTTACCTTGGGTGCCGTGCAATAGTGCAAACTCAGCATATTGTTCAGTATTCACCCAAGTCCATCATGTCTATAAATCTTTAACAGGGTCTGTGCAGAGCTCATTTATTATGTAACTATCGTCCACATAACGGCAGTGTAAGCCTCTATTCTGCCTTGAAAATATCATTTTGATCTAAAATTATTGATCAGACATTAAATCAGAAGTGAGAAAGGGAACATAAAACATAATCTCAGAAACACTTCATCAAGGATTTGCCTTCGTAAATAAATTATGGTACTTTTTATTTAAAAAAGGTTTGGTTTAAATGATTTAAATCTCAAAAGGTTTAAATTATTTAAAACATTAATCATTTAAAGTCTGTATGTTTACAATGCAAACAAAGACAACAAACAAGAATGATCCTTGTTCCATGGAGACTGAGATGTAAATTACTTTAGTTTTGGACAGGTTTTAATGACAAAGAAAAGCAGCATTAATGGCTTTAGTTGACAGTTGGGCACCTCCACATTATAGTCATCTATATGATAATCAGGGCTATCTGGATGGGGTGGACCCTGGGTGAAGTTAATTTGTTATCCAATGGGTTTACCTGGAAAATGGCCAATAACCTGAGATCAAATCTAACTGTATACATGATTGAATATTTGATAGACAATTGGAGAAATCTGTCATAATGAAGACGTTCCTATTCTCACTAACGCTTCATTGTAGAGAGGGTATGCTCAAGCATTCTCCCATTAGGTTCAGATAAATACAATAATTTGTACTATTGTATAAAGCTAATGGCTCGTTTGCTCGTGACCTGTAATCAGTATTTGTTAAAGGACAGCTACTGCAGTTTATACAATGATTGGTTGATATATCCTCATGTGTTGGTAGGAGTGTGTGAGTAAAGTATCTGTGATGTATCTATTAAATTCTATTAAATTAGCAAATTGTAACCCTCACCAAAACCATGATGACTGTCTAAAGGATCTGCTTCAGGATCAAAATCTGACATTTCATCACCAGATACCGAAACATACACACACACACACACATATATATGCACACTGGCATAGTCAGTGACAAATTGTCTATGAATTCTGTTTAGCATTATGTACATCAGTTAATTTTTTTAAAACCTCTAAAGCGATATTTATTCTTCACTTTCTGTCATGCTGTGTTTTTGAAAAGCTTCAAAATAATCAAAATGAATATGGAGCATTTAAACTGTCCATTAGTCTGGGAGTCAGGGTGTGAACAAGTTAAACCATCTGTTGAAGCCCCACCTCCACCACCACCACCACCACCCTTGCATTACAGGCATATACATATTTATAAGGATTTCCAGTTTTCCCTCCTGAAAAGATTTATGTGCCTTTTTACAAAATTATTGTGTTGTTTCCTCATTAAGGGAAAGAAAATGAGAACAAAAAATGTCATTAATGTTTTATGATTATAGTGGTAAATAGCTGTAACACAGTTACTTACACACGCAAGCTGGGAGTTGACCTGACCAGTTGTGGTCCTGCTGACATATGCGCACAGAGGAACCAATCAAGCGGAATCCGGGAATGCACTGATACACAACCGTGTCTCTGTACCCGAAGTTCTCACCAATCACCTGACCATTAACTATTTGCTCAGGAACGCCACAGTGACCAGCTAGACAAAAAGAAAAAAAAAAATATATATATATATATATAAGAATATATAAGATACATATATACAATTTTAGTTTATATATATACATAATAAGTTTGTCACTAGACACTGAATGGATGTGTGGGGTGCCTAAATCCTCCATTGGTAAGTAGTGTTGACTAGCTGTACAATGTAACAATACTTTCATGTTGGAAATGATGAAAGTGTTTCTAAATGAGGAGTACATTGAATAGCAAAACTATGAAATGTCTGAATTGCAGTTTACTGTATATCAAATGTTGGATTAGGAGCAAGTTAAGTTTGAATAATCACAGTAATTAATAATTATTGGAAAACAATACAAAAAATAAACACCCATATTCCACACATACATACAGAGCTCAAAGAAAACAGTATCCTCTGGTTTGGTTTGCAGTACAGGCATATTTGACTTGAATTGGACCAGATGCATGTATTAATTGGACCATATATATGTATGTATGCATGTATCTATGCATGTTTGTTTGTATGTGTGTATGTACATATGTATGTGTGTATGTACATATGCATTTGTTTGTTTATAACTTAAAACCCTTGAAATGCATTAAGGTTGATGGGTTATGCATAGATAAATTAGATAATTAAAAAGTTGTGTAGAACTATAAGCTTCTCATACCAAGGCATCTGGTCTCTGACCCGCTCCAAAGTCCAGATGAAAGGCATTCTCTTACAGTGGAGCCAACCAACATGTAGCCAGTGTCACAGGTGAAAATAGCTGTAGCTCCAAAGGTTGCCTGAGTTCCAATTTTATTCCCATTAGGAGGAGTTGATAGTTCACCACAAGAAATAACTGTAATAAGAAGCAATTTGAGAAAGACAATGCATCAGAGATAAAAAATAGCCCATAGCTGGTGGACACCAATAAAGAAGCACATATACTCTAGCAAAGATAAACCATAATATATTTTTCAAACTTTTTCAGTTATTTTTGTATTGTTTTCATACATTAGCATATCTAAAAATGAACACGGCCTACTTTCTATTTAATGTAATGCATGCCATTTTTCATCAATATTTCAGACTAATAAATCAACAAGCTATATTTTAGAATTGTATATTTGTGTATTATATGAAAAGGCAACTTAATTGAGTGTTTAACCCATGGAGTGTGAATCTGGGACATACTTCTGTATCACTTTCACCAGTTAACCATACTGTTTGGTTTTGTAGGCGCTCACTCTTTCTATACAATCTATAGAGAAACACTTTAGCATGGAAGAAAAAACATATATATCAGCAAGCATGCTGTGAATTAACACGCACACGTTTTCAAGATGTAACTGTTCTTCAAAAAATTAAAGTAACATTTTAATGACATGGGTTGCTCATGTTCAGAATAGAAAAATTGCCTCTACTTACTCTGACAGTGGGGTCTCTCATTTCTCCAGCTCCACACCCCATTAGCCATGCACTGGATTGATGCCGGTCCCAGTCGGTAGTAACCAGGATCACAGCTAAAAATAATCTTAGTTCTGTACTCATAATGAGAGCCGTTCACTATCCTCCACCTCCCGTGTTCCAGCGAGAAAGAGCCAATACTGGGGCAGACAACCACTTGGGAAACAAAGAGGTAAAATATTGTATTAAGCTCTCATTTTAGTTTAATACATACACAAATGAAGAGCCAGATGTTGTACTATAAAGATTGTCTTAACAGTTTTAAGAAAAACAAACAAAACTTGGACAAAACAGCTAAATAACTTTACATATAAAGTGAATTATCTTGGCCCTGTATTTACAAAATTTACATATGTGATTAAAAAGTAAAATGTTTGGAAATTCTTAGTTTTTTTTCTGGTTTTGCTCACTCTAGGTAGCAAATTAACTATACAATATTAAATTTTAATGGATGATGACTTAGGGTTTTGGCAAAATCTAAATTGTGCTTATAAATATATATGCGTTTATATTTATTTTTCATTTACTCTTTTTTGGAATTTTGGAACACGTATTTCTCAGAAGGCCTTCTACTTACCTGAGCATCGTGGAATTTTATTATGATTGCTCCATGTGCCATCTGGTTGGCAAACAGCACTTGTTAGCTCCTTGGATGAGAGCCTGTAGCCATCATTACAAAAGTAGGTTACACGAGTACCAACTGAATAGTCAGTAGTCAGCACACCTCCATTTACTGGAGCTTTCGGCACCCCACAGGAGACAGCTAAAAGCAAAAACGAGGAACAAGAAAGTTAACTTTATATATTTTGCAGACAAAAATAACCATTTCAAATAGGTACACAGCTGAACCTGAATGTAACATTTGCAATGGTACTTACTGGAAAACAATGTTTCCAGTAACTTCGAGCGCTATATATTTACAAAAGAAATACAATGCAAAGGGCCTTAGAAATAAACCAGCAAACAAATACATCTCAATAAATTGTGATTAAAGACACTTGAACTTAAATAAGGAAAATAGATTTCCACTTGTGAAATAAATTGGTGTGTCTCCATTCCTAAAATTAGAAGAGTCCTACTGGTATAGGTGTACAGAGGAAGCTGGTATTAACATATTTTTGGAGGGGCAGAATATCACAGGAATTGCACTTACAAACTGGAAAAATATAATGCTTACAGTACAAAGATCAGCTCTTTACAGTATAAAGAGCAAAAACAACAATCACTGCAGTGTAGATACTGCATACTAGAAAACAAAAAGGGTTGCATTCACTTGGCCTGCTGTATTTGATGATCACAGATGTTGAAAACCTTGTTGGTTTGTTTTAGTATTAGCACAGAAATCAGCATGCACTGGACATTAAGAAATTATTAATCTTATTATTTTAATTGTAAGTAACTTGACATTAGCACTATTGTTTATTTATTAATTCATCCTTTTTCTTTGGAGGGTGAGGGGGCGGGGGCAGGTGAGGGGGCAAAAGAAGCACTGATGTTCTCTGTTACAGCTACAGCACCCATACTCACCAGGAATGAAGCCTATGTCATCTTGGAATGTGCTACTAAACTTGCTACACAAACATCATTGGTTTCTATTTAATATTTTAATTTTTGTGTGAGCCCGGATCCTCAGTTATATGAGCAGCTACCAGAAAATAATGTTAAGTAACAAGAGAAACATCCCATGAGAACATATTAGAAAATATTCCAGCAGGTGCACTGTATGGCCAATTTCTTGAAAAAAAAAAAAAAAAAAAGCTTACCTTGACAGGCTGGTACTGGAGAATCCCAAGTATAATATCCATAGGGTGTCTTCCTACACACAGCAGTGTTTTTTCCAATAAGTCTATAGCCTCGATCGCAGGTCCAGCGAACCAAGCTGTTCAGATGGCCTCCTGTCTGGCTAATGATCGACCCGTGAGGGGGTGACTCTGGGGTGCTGCAATAAAGTGCTGAACAAACAATAGGAACCATTAGCAGATTAAAATCCTAAACTATTGTTTATGTTGTTAGAGAAAACATCTCAATATGTTCCATACAGAAATCACTGTTGGACATAAAGTTATCAAGTGATATAGGGAAATCGCCTCAAGCACAGCACTTGGTTTCTCCATATGCTGTACGTACATGACAATCACCCAACAAGCAGATTCCACATAGTTATATTAATTCTGGCAGCTGTTTCTACACTGTAAGCTTCTGTATTTCAGTTGTTTTTATAATAATAATAATAATAATAATAATAATAATAATAATAATAATAATAATAATAATAATAATTGAGGTTAATGGCACCTAATCTACGTAATATGTTTTGCTTCACCAGACCTGTAGATTGACATTACCGTCAATCCTGAGGTTAGATCCCCAGAACCCAGATAGAAGACATTACTCCAGAGGATTGTAGCAGCCTTGAGATTATCAACACTTAAACTTATTCAAAACTACTTTAATTGCAACGACTTGCCAATTACAGATCCTGTGTTCACCAGGGAGAAGGACTGTGTCATTTTGGAGTTTCTTATCTTATATTAATGTTAGGGAAATCTGCTGTGTTTAAACAAAATGTTCATTATTCCAGGTAATACTGTGCTCTTTTTGAACAATCTCTTCTATCACCAAGCAGCAGGGGAACATAAACTGACACTGTGAAATGGGGATGGTGATTTGGGCCTCTATTTAATAATATAGCAGTAGGAATTGGCACTTGAAGCCCCTTCCAATTTCAGATGGAGCAGCAATTTAAAACAAACAATTAAGAAACTCATTACATTACATAATTAAGCCATCTACAGGGGAGTCAGTAAAGACTAGCAAAGTCTGGAAGCAATACATTGTAGAAAAGGTATTACAATCTGATGTAGCCATACTGGTACATATTTTCTTAAAGTTAACAGTATGCAGCATTCTATTTTACATATAGCAACAGCCTTGCTACATTAATACAAGTTCACATTGTTAAACTTGACTTGTTGTAAATCTGTTTTGCATGCACAGATCCATGCCAACACAAATAAGGGTAGAGGATGCACAGAATGAAGTCTAGATGGTTTAACATAGTGAATGTCTACATATTTGTATGTTATGTACACCTGATGAGGAACAACTTATAATTAAAAAGGGTACATTTACATTATATTTGCATTACATATTAACTACTTTTGAACTAATCCACTACTACTGGGATCTTACACTGCAAAACCTTTACTATTAATATAGAAATCTGTGCATTACATTCTGCTTGTTTGAATTTATCTTCAAGTTTAGTACTTGATTTATAAATAATAAACATAAAATTACTTGTAGTCAAGCTAATTCTAATTAAGCTTATTGTTGTAACTTGGTAACAGTGGGAGACATATAAGCCACACGCTTAATTGAGATCATGTTGAGATTTAGAAACTGAACAACTGCTGCTATATGCCCTTTAGAACTTTGTTATATTGTTTAACAAATCTTATTTTTTTCATTAGTTTGTTTTTTGTATACAGTGAAATGTGTGTTACGTATTTATTTCTTCTGTCCCTTCACTTCTACGAGAATGCCCTGATATTAATTTAGGAAGGTTGGTGGTAGAAAACATGCTAGGAGAGATGTTCGGCTTAACAAGATGACAGGGTGTGTGCCCTAAGCCAGGGGTGATACAAGAAATCTTCAAAAATATTCATCAACTAACTTGCAGAGACATAAACATCTCTAAAGGAAGAGCTGTTTAATTCCCAATGGTATGTATCAACCTCTGAATGGCACTTCACCTTTATTTGTCAGAGCTAAAGTTTAAAGAAATGAGAATACAGTGCAGAAATTCAAATAAACTGTTGCCAATATGTGCCACTGATCCCTCTGGAGTTCAACACATTTGTGCTTGCAATCACTGTCACAAGATGAATTCCAGAGAAAAACAGCAAAAACAGATTACTTATTTGCCGCCACCATACTTGGGAAGGACTTATATGCTTTAAATACACCAAAGACATCTTAACCCTTGGGTAAGTATTAGATACTATACAATATGTTTCTACATAAACAGTTAGTTAGGAGTAAGAACATGCAATACAATTGTGCTGGGAAGGAAAAAAGAAAAGAGACATTCGAACTATAGGGAATCCTCACATATGCATTTGATTTAGGCTAGTATTAACTTCATGGAACTGCATATTGGTTGTGTTTTCCTGAAATCTTTAATGAGTGATTTTTTGAAAAGTTACTACATGTGTCATACTAAATATAACTTTACAGCCTAATAAACAACATTAGGCTGTGCAATTCTAAATGAAATATATCATCCAGGAAAGTTATACATTTTGCAGCAAATGGTGTGGCCCTGTGTGCTTTACACCACATCCATTCTTCAGGTTGGCAAATGTAATTGGTATTAGTGGGTTGATAAAAACATTACAAATAAATGCCAGAAGGGTACCACAATGTTGTGGTATGTAGTAAATACAATGATAGTATAAGCGCATTTACACTGCCATTTCTGACCCGGATCAAATGCAATGGAAGATTTGGAAGATCAGTGGTGTTGCATTTACACTGCCATTTGATCAGGAAGTCCAAACTTGATTTGTTAAATTACTCATTTAAAACATGGCTATATCAAAAACTTTCATTTGATCTCGTTGCAAATTATTAAAACAAGTAAAACCAACGCACTTGGATATTATTTTTTTAACTCAAGCCTTTTAAATATACAAATATTTTGCTAACATAAAATAAGTTATTTTAGCAGCTGAAGCATTTTAAATTAAAATACAAGTAAATATGATATGCTAACATAAAGTAACAAGCCATTTAGTGTTATAGAAAACTGTCTTTATCTCGTTTTATTATATTTCTCGCAGCCAAAGCATTTTAAATTAAAGCACCATTCTGCACTAACTGTAATTTTTATTCAGACATTTGGAACAACACAAATAAATAATTATAACATGTAAAACTATATAAACATAAATAAAAAATTAAGACTCATAAATATCAAAACGAAGTAACAAAGACAAAAAGAAACAAATTGTAGTATATAAATACAAATTATGACACTATTACACTATTGCTAACAAAAAACACACAAAACTAAATTGCACAGATTCTATATCACAAATACACAAATAGAATAACACACTTATTAAGAAGAGAACCTGATTATTACACTTATTTCGCACAAACCAGAAAAAAAAAAATATGTCTGTGAAACTATATATTTACAGTATTATGAATGAATTGTGGTTTATTTGGTAGCATTTCGTAGTGTGACTGATTTTACTAATTGCATTAGTACTGTACAAATTTAGAGGTGCGCTATTTGATAGATTCCCCCGCAACCCCTACCTTGGGCTTACAGTGGGGAGACCTGAGGTCAACCTACCCCCGCCCCCTCCCCGCCCCATTCTTCTGAGTGGGAGAGCTCCCTAGGCAGTAGCCTGCCAAGCTCACAAATCAGAATCAGGGCAGCCACTCCGACACGGTTAATTGAGCCACAGTCCCACATAGAAAACCGATCGCGCAAATGTCACCATTCTTTTTTTTTTTTTTTTTTTTTGTGCGGGCACCCTGTGCCGCCCCTGGTAAGATGTCGCCCTGGGCGGCTGCCCATTATTTTATTTATCCCATTACAAATTATTATAACAAGTAAAACCAACACACTTGCATATTTATTCACAACCGAAGCATTGAAAATAAAAATACTATATTTTTGATAACATAAAATAAAAAGCCATTTAGTTATAGTTTTAACAATATTTTATTTAAATATGGGCAGTAGGGACGTGTTCTCCTATCTGCTCCACTGATTTGAAGGCTGTTTGTTTGCCCCCTGCCTCTAAAACACACGCCATTGCAGTGCATACCGGAACTTGAGCCGGTCAAAGCGTTTACTCTGCCAGGATCAAATGCTTACCGATGGATTTGATCTGGATCAGAAAAGGCAGTGTTAATGCGCTTTATGTGTACTGACTCATTAGTACTCTCCATATACACATATCTATACAATATATAGTGTCTGATTAAACACAGGTTGCTAATTTCCTCAGCAGATATATATATATATATATATATATATATATATATATATATATGTATATATATATATGTATATATATATATGTATATGTATATATATATATGTATATATATATATATATGTATATGTATATGTATATGTATGTATATGTATGTATATGTATATATATATATGTATATGTATGTATATGTATATATATATATATATATATATATATATATATATATATATATATATATATATATATATTAATGTTATCCTGGTGTTCTTGTGGTGTAGTACTGTCTTCTATCACACAACAACCAAAGCATTGTTAAACAGTTCTTTGTGCATTGTCTGCACAGATTCTCATAAAACAAACAAATATTATCTCTGAGAAAAGTCAACCTTGCAGATGTTTAACAGTAACAAAACATAGTTATAAATGCATATCTAGAACTTGCTGTTGGAATTTATAATAAATTAATATCTAGAAGTTGTAAGATGACATTATGAGTTTCTGAAAAAAATGAACTGTGTAGGTTTTCATAGTCATACATTAGCATCCTGTAAAATATGTTTATTTCCTTTATTAAATGTGTCAGGAGCACTACAGGAGCACTACTAGACTTTCTCTATAAAGAGGCATATTTTTATGCTATCTATCCAAGGATCGCCTGAAGATAAATTGAGAGGTCCGAATGCCGTAAAAAAAAAGAAAAACATTTTCACACTCTGTGAAAGCATAAAATAAAACTCAAGTGTCTCATTTAATCCTTGAATTTGTCTACCACTTAAGCCTTCCAACCAAAAAGCTAGGTACCTAAAAAATAAATTATAAAAGATTGTTTACTTAAAAGAAAAAGGAATACGCAAACATAAATAATCAGAAGTCAGATTCTTTTTAACACTGCATTTAAAATCAGTACCTTAATTTTCCAAAGTTAGAGATCAGACAGAATGGTCTATGTCCTGATTGTAACTGCTTCTTTCTTCTTTCTTTCCTTTTTTATACATACTTTTTTAGACCTCCTGGGTCCTGTAAAAAGCAGCAATAATAAGGGAGGGCAACTATTTCCTGCTTCCAATTATGGGTCTCATACTATCCAAAAAGCAAATTTACCCCATCTGTAACATCTTATCAGGTCACTTCTTCCTTCTCTGAAGACCTTCTGACCTGTTCTGATGGTGTAAAGCTGCAATGCCAAACACATCAGCCTCTATCAGTGGACCTTCACTGCTGCCAGTATGAAATATTACTCTAACATCATAGCAAACTGCCAGAATAACCCAAGGGAGATCTTGACTAGATCCTTTATGCCTTTGAGCGGTACAAAGACCCACAAACATTCCTCCCCTGTCATGTTTCCTATTCTTTCTTTCAGGATAAAATCCAACCCTCAGATGTGCAGTCTCTCTATGTTCTACTCCAGTACCAATTCTACCTGTGGCCTGCATGCATTTCTGCCTCTGGGTTCATCATTAATAAATTCTAGCCATGTCCTCAACCTGACTCTAAAGTTCAAATCTTCAAGCTGCTCTTTTGATCTGTGGCCCATCAGTTTAGTACAAAAGAGTGAAGTTGAATTTGCACCATATTTAACTCACATTGTAAGCATGATTCCTCCTGGTCTCAAATACCACCTAAGCTCTTGTACTCAAAAAGTCTACACTTGACCCCAATGTTCTCTCCAATCATCCACCCATGTCTAGTCTTGCTTTTCTCGCTAAGGTGCTGAGAAGGTCTTTGCCAGCCAGATTAAATAACACATGACTGAATATGACCTCGTAGAATCCCTTCAGTCTATATCTTGGCTGAGCCACAGCACTACATTTGCAGTGAAGCACTAAATCGCTTTTGGGGGGAGCTATATGATACCTGCCCTGCAAAGCCTTTTTTCTCCTGGTTACAATAGTGTATCTAGTTCGACACACCTGGATGAGCCCCTACCTAGTTTGACACATGCAATTTATCTCTACACAGATTCAAATTAGTTATGATGTACCACTAGTCAGCTGCCATAATCTAATATACATTCATGGGTTTATGCTACGTTCATCTTCATTAAATATATGCAAATAACAGTATTAGTGATTACAACAGATGCATTTTAAAATTAGTGATAATTATCCTTCTGTTACCTCTGGAACCTCTATAGGCTAAGAATATACAGAACCATAGATGTCCAGAAAGTCTCTTTAAACTGAATACCAGGACAGGCTGCAAACCACAACCACTGAAACATTTTGCACACTTTGCAAACTGTCTTCTGTTACCATCTGTTTCAGCTAATTCACTTCACATGTTCCTCCTACATTGCAAAGGTTCGCTCATATCTCCCTTACAGATGCTGAGATTCTCTGTCATGCCTTCATCCCTCACCCTGTGGACTACTGCAATGCTCTATTTACCGGACTCTCTTTGTGCTCTATCAATATGCTCCAGCTGGTATAAGTTACAGAAGCCAGAATACCAAGTGGGCACAAACACAGCACTTCAAAACTGACAGGTCTACATTAGCTATCCATCAGGCTGCACAAAAGAAATAAATAAACTAACGTTATCTTGATAAAATCACTATTCTGGTGATGCTTTTAGTTTGTTTGTCAGAGATTCTCAGATTTTTGGTCTGCTACAAAGTCATTCACCAAACAGATCTGGGTTGCATTTTGTGAAGATTCCCAGAGCTGTATCATATCTTCACTCTCAAACTCTTTGCAGGTACTGTTAGAGAAACCCTAACCCTCTCCTTTGTTATAGTTAAACTGAAGATTCACCAGATCTCTCTGGCTTTCCCTAAATATACACATATATAGACACAGAAAAATAATCTGACCTTTACATGAAGGCCGTTTTCTCATAGTTGGCCTCATTCATTAATTCTTTCTTTCTTTATTTATTTATCTATTTATTTATTTATTTATTTTAAATTCATAAATAGAGTTTACTGTCATTGTTGTGTTGTTATCTTGATAGCTCCATGAATTATAAAACTTGATAGCAGTAAATTGGATTTAACAAGAACAGTACCCAAATACTCATCTGCTGCAATAACAGGTTCCTCAATGATAATATGTTCAGCAAAATTTCTGTTGTGTTCAAAATCAGTATTCTTGGTGTGCTTGTTTCATGCCATGGTCTTTTTTGTGTATTAACTGACTTTCACATATACATGTGTTGCATGAGTCAAAATTGCCACCACATTAACAGACATGTTACCTTTTTAAGTTTAAGTTTTTCTGTCTTGCCTCCTCTTTACAAGATACACGTCATGGTTTTAGAATTAAAACAGCACTGACATGTTCTGCTACCACTGCCCAAATAGATTTTCTCTGTTTTAAGCATTAACTTTTTGTCTCCAAACAATTTCTCTGTATTTGTATTCTCGAAGAACATCCAGTTTGTGACTGAAGGCATTTGGCTTTCTTTTCTCTCTCTGAGAATTAGATTTTCAGCCTTACTGTCACAAAATAAGTACCACTGGATCTCTTTCTTCTATAAATAATATTTCTCTAAAAACGCCCTTGTCCTTGATGTCAGTCTGGAATAAAAGGTCCTGCTATTCTTTAGGACAACACTATTCAATCTATTTAGCTATCTATATATTTAAATGGTATTATAATGTGAACACAATACACTACTTGGAAAACAGACTTCTTGTACTTGAACAGCAGTGTTTCACAATCCTATTCCTGGAGATCAACCACCATATTGGGCTATTGCAGTTTCCACACACAAATATTTGTGCTGATTTGTATTTGTTTATTATACTACAATGACAATTCAATATTTTAATGTAAAAAAATAAACATTAAAAAAAAAAAAAAAACTCAAAAAGGTCAAACAACAAGACAAATTTTTGTCACTGTCAAGGTTCAAAATATCGCCGGCATATTTTAAAGCAATGTAAAGCACTGAAGATTGTATAATGTATTATAAGGTCCTGAAACAAAATCTGGACCTGCAGTGATCTCCCAGGACTGGAGTTAGGAAACAGTATAACTGCATTCAGCAAGTACAATGGTCCATGCAAATGTTCTTTGAGTCATGCTTAGCTTATCTTGCATTTCGATAAACAGTCTCATGAGCTACATTATCTCGGCATGCCAGTTGACGTCAAAAGAAAATCAAGTGCAATTAAAAATATAGTTAAATGGATACATACTTTGATACTCACCAACATATCTGATACGGAACCCCTTCTTGTTTGTCCCATGGTCTGCTGACCAGCGGATAAATAGTTGGTGCCCAGTAGTGGTAATGTTAAAAGGAGTAGCGAAATCTCCACTTAGTGTAGCCAGTGTTGGACTGTGAATGTTTGGCCCTAAATAGACACAAAAAATGAATGAATTGAACAAGGTAAGAGAAACTAGAGGTTAACTGAGAATTGCTGTGGATTTAAATTCACATTCCAGGTTTTGGCAGAGTTATTCCTTCATAGATTAATATTTCCCCATAGTGCTGCACAAAACTAGTAATTCATTATTTGGATGGTGTTTTCAAGGATGAGCATAGGATGACACTGACCAAGATGATTGGCAATTAAAATTGTAGATGTGCCCTCCTGAGTGGCTCAGTTGGTAAAAGTGCACACTCAGTCTAATGAGCTGTGGTTCGCTGGTTCGATCCCAACTCATGTCATTTGCCGATTTTGACCAAGAGTGTTCTAACACCACCTGGGCTAGAGAGAGTTAAATCAGCTATCAGCTTTCTCGCCTTGTCGCTAACAAGCAGCCCCTGCTGGCAACCCAGACTTCTCTCCTCCAGTCGGTACTGAACCTCTTGTATATCGTCAGCCTCTCCAAATGTAGTGGTGGGGGATGTAGCAACCATCTGAGATGCATTAGCACAACTGGCAATTCCAAAACTTTAGGGGAAAAAATAAAAAATAATTGGCATTAAAAAAATAAAAAAGGTAGCTGCCAGAGGTTGCATTAAAATATATGGCACAACTAAATCATCGGGGGAGAATATCTCCATTATAAAAAGCCTTATTTCCTGTAAGGAAAATGTAATAAATAAAATTCAGTATTTGAGAAGATATGAATATTTGTAAGTTATGCACTGATTTTTTTTTTTTTAATAAAGGATTTCAGAATTTTGTCATGATATAATTGTATTTAACATTAATTAAGTTAAATTAGAATGCTTATTCTGGTGTCTTCTTAACTTGAAAAATGTGTCATAATACGGGACACAGAAATGGGACAGAGACGAACTAACTGAGTTACAACAAAATAGATATATATTTTTTCTTTTTTTATGCCATGCTATTTTGGTGACACCTGTCAGCGGTTTGGGTTTACATGTGTGTCTTTTTTTTACAGAGAGAAATCCTCCTTTTAAATGCAAATTAAGTTATAAATAATAAAATATGGGACGGTTTATTTAAATGTGTTTGGCAGCCCTCCAGTTCAGTCTTGCACAACTACTGATATTGTCTACTGTCAGAAACTGGGTTTAAATGTGAATTTAACTTTTAGCTGTGACAAAGGATAAAATTGTTGTTTAACCAGTTGACTTGTCCAGTTAATGAAATGTGTACTATTGTTATTTATTTTGTATCCTGTTATGCACTAAAATATATGTTTAACCAAGCTAATATATATATATATATATATATATATATATATATACACTGATCAGCCATAACATTATGACCACCTGCCTAATATTGTGTATGTCCCCTTTTTGCTGCCAAAACAGCCCTGACCCGTCGAGACATGGACTCCACTAGACCTCTGAGGGTGTGCTGTGGTATCTGGCACCAAGACGTTAGCAGCAGATCCTTTAAGTCCTGTAAGTTGCGAGTTGGGGCCTCCGTGGATCGGACTTGTTTGTCCAGCACATCCCACAGAAGCTCGATTGGATTGATATCTGGGGAATTCGGAGGCCAAGTCAACACCTTGAACTCCTGATTCATCAGACCAGGCCACCTTCTTCCATTGTTCCGTGGTCCAGTTCTGATGCTCACGTGCCCATTGTAGGCGCTTTCAGCAGTGGACAGGGGTCAGCATGGGCACCCTGACTGATCTGCGGCTACGCAGCCCCATGCACAACAAACTGCGATGCACTGTGTATTCTGACACCTTTCTATCAGAACCAGCATTAACTTTTTCAGCAATTTGAGCTACAGTAGCTCGTCTGTTGGATCGGACCACACGGGCCAGCCTTCGCTCCCCACGTGCATCAATGAGCCTTGGCTGCCCATGACCCTGTCGCCGATTCACCGCTTTTCCTTCCTTGGACCACTTTTGATAGGTACTGACCACTGCAGACCGGGAACACCCCACAAGAGCTGCAGTTTTGAAGATGCTCTGACCCAGTCATCTAGCCATCACAATTTGGCCCTTGTCAAAGTCACTCAGCTCCTGCTTTTTCCTGCTTCTAACACATCAACTTTGAGGACAAAATGTTCACTTGCTGCCTAATATATCCCACCCACTGACAGGTGCCATGATAACAAGATTATCAGTGTTATTCACTTCACCTGTCAGTGGTCATAATGTTATGGCTGATCGGTGTATGTGTGTGTGTGTGTGTTTATAATTATTTGTACATGTAAGTGTCAGTATAATTATGATGCACATATGACACCTCAGCTTTTTAAATCAAATTTTGATACAAACATTCTACCTATATATCATTTGGATTGGTCTTCAGTATTAGTGTTTCTGAATTCTACTTTCTTAATTTGAGAATGCCTTTTTTTGCCGCCTTGAGAGAGGTATGGGAGGCTTTATTGTATTATTGGTCAAAACAAATACAGTATGGGAAAAAAGAAGATCAAAAACTACCATCAAAAACTTCAAGAATATCAAATTCTCTTTCTGTCTGGAAGAACTCGAAGTACAGAGTGATGTTGTATCCTTTTTCCACAGTGATACTCCAAGCACACATCTGAAGGTTAGGGTAACTGTCAGGGTAACCAGGGCTAAGAATAACTCCAGTGGAATCAAATCTCATATCATTGGCTGGGCACTGCACTGAAAAAAGAAAACAAAATACAGATTATTATACAGAGACAAACCAACAAAAATAAACTTTGCTCTGAGTACTATTTAAGACTGTTAAAATATATATGCTGTTGACACTATATCTTAGTCAATCAGTCAGTCATTTAAAAGCTAACCATACTTACCATATATCCTTCACAATGTCAACAAACAATTGTGTTGGAGTCAGTACATCAAACATCAAACATCATAATCAGTCAATGGACCCTTGGTCATTTTAGTTTTGTTCTTTCTATAAATGTATATTAAATTGAAATCTCAATAACCAGCACCATTATTTTAAATTAAGTAAGTTCATTCCCCTGTACCCAGCTTTTTAAAGTATTGTTAGTATTTTAATCCACTGTAATTTTGTAATATACTACAACTGTGTGATATACCGTGAGTATACTGAACTACAGAAGACTGACCACAGCAGATGTTTAAACCTGTTAGGGTGCACCAAATTCTACAAGAAAGTAGAAAGTACAAGAATTATACAGGCAATTAAAGTCCTAATAAAACGGGAGTGGTAGAGGAAGAGATAGAGATTATGTCATATTAATAATATACATAAGATAATAAACATTTGACTTAATATCAGTACTTACCCTGACATGTTGGTGGTGCACCATCCATCTGTAAACGCTCACCAAGCCGGCATGTGAGAATGTCATTCCCAACCAGTGTAAATCCTGGCAGACACTGGTATCTTATTATATCTCCTGTTGGATAATTAGAGCTAGCCATTTAGTTAAAGTACATCACCAGATAACTTGCTTTAATTATGCTATTAGCTAATTAAGCAGTCCAGAACACTTGCACACATATATCGGCGACTGATACAAATCAAAAGGTTCAGTTTTCAGTTGAACATTGACCATAATTACAAGCTGCAATCAAAATGAATATAGTTTCAGAGTTAAGGAAACCATTTAAGACTGTATGGGAGAGGCAAAGAAGTGAAAAATCATTCTAGAGAGGAAAAAACAAAACAATAATGGGTATTGCTTTTTTCTGCATTGACTAGAAAAAACTAAACAAACATTTTTCAGTACATACATAATTAATTCAGTAGTGTGGTCATACATTTGATTAAACAAACAAGTGAAAAAACATGAAACATGAAAAGTTGTGTCACTTTAGGGAATCTTTTTTTATTCTCTCGCGTTGTGCGAGAAGGTCATTTTGTGGTGCAAATCGGGCTAAATTTAATACTGCAATAGCAGCGTGATTTCCATTCGCAGACATACCGCTAATGCTTCTGCAAGCGTCTTGCAGTGCGAACATTTTTGATTTAATCCTGCCCATAGTCTACTCTTTATATTTTCCTAAATATCAGACTTGAAAGCAATGATACATCAGATATGTTTTTTAAGCAAAATATAAAGGAGAAGAATACAATTTCATTAATGATTTAGAACAAAGTATGTGAAAACTGTCACTCTTAAAAATGAAAACAAAAGCTAGAAAATATTAATAGCATTTAGCATAGCATTTTCTTTCCAAGAAAAAAGAGAACAAATCTGTTCCAGCATTTTCTTTATGGGCAAACCTTAATGAAAAGCACATCATGTATTTTCTAAATCAAAATGGGATTCAAAATACAAAACAAAATTTACCTATTTCAAATTCGTCATCGTCTGTGAGTACTTCTGCATTTGCAGTAGCAGGAGGTGGCTGACAAACTCTCAGTTGATATGCTACAGAAAAAGAATGAAAAAAGACATTAATACACACATAAAATTCAAAATGTTATGCTTAATAAAATAAATTATAAAAAAGCATTATCAAATATATTAAAATAAAATCATACCTTAAACTGTCAATTACACTCAAATTTATTCAAAAGACAAACAAAAGGCAAATGATTAAATAGCTCTTTCATTAATTCAAAAAACTTGACTAATTCATTAATTCTTTAATATATTTATTATGTTTAGAATTAACCATGTACCTTGTGGAAATCCCATGCTGTGAGTATATACTAACTGTAGAAAACACACTTCATACTTCCAGAAAATAAAATTTTCAAACTGAAATCCAAGAGACTTCAGCTTCCATTTACAATTTATTCACAGAAACAATTAAATAATACGTTTATGATTTTTTCACATCAATCTAATGGCTGAACTGATACAAATTCATAGCCTGCACTAATACAGCCTTAAAATATGCACAGTGTTTGTTTAAATATGCTTGCTATATCACTGTCTTTTTTCACGTTGGCAGAGTTGACGTTAATGTAATGAATTTCAGTTTTAATTGCTATGACAGTTATTTTGATGTTAATTGAATTGTTAAACATGGGCTAAGCCTGTTAGTACTTCAAACCTTTAATTCATTTGAAGTTTATTATAAGTTGTTAGCACTAAATCAACAATCTGGTTACTGGATTGATTAAGAAGGAGATAAGCAAGAACAAAACATTTCTCGAACTGAAAATGTCAATGGTCAATGGATACACTACTCTTCACAAAACAGTCAGACCACATCAAAACTTAAAATCTAGTCATTGATTACAAAGTACAAGCCTATACTGTACTGCGGTTTCACTTTATGTCAGAAAACATTTTCTATTTGTTAAAACAAACCAAAACATAACATGGTATAGGTTAGTCAGAGTTTTTACTTGGTTTAGGCTAGGGCTGGGCGATATGACTTAAAAATAATATCTCAATATTTTTAGAAGTTTGCGCGATGCACGATATATATCGATATTTCTTGTTTTTATCCAATCAAGCTACAAAATAATTAATCATTAATCAAAACTAAGAATGATCACATGCAGGCTGTAATGGTAAATACATGCAGAATGCAACACATTACAGCACAAGTGTTGTGTGATTACTATTATGTGTGTAATAGTAATCATGCAACACATGCGCTGTAAAATGGTATAGATTCAGGTAGATTTACCACATCCGGGTTTATAGTGGCGCATTTAACATCTGCTCGACAGGGACATTTCTTCTCTGACTGTCGCATTTCGATTCTATTTACCGGTACAGCACGTGTTAATACAAAGTAGTTATAATAATAATAATAATAATAATAATAATAATAATAATAATAACTGTTGTACTACTTCACCATCTTATATAAAAGAAAATTAAACTTTCTTAAAATTTATTAAAATGCAAACAAACTTTATTATTCTTTAATTTTATACAAATTATATACATCTAAATTAGCGGGGGTTGGGGGTGCGATCGTGTATTTTCGGGGGTGCTTGCAGATCGAGTTTAGCCCGTTGACAAGAGCGGGGCGGAACGTGTGTGCTTGTGCTTTAAAGTATCTTTTGGTTATTGTGGTTATTCTGTGTCAAGTTCACTCTCCTCCATGTCTGTTTCTGTGTCTGAATGCAAATTTCTTGCCTGCATCCAGCACATGTGGAAGAACCGGGGAGAACACAAATTGTTGTCCAAATGACAAAATTACTGCTGTAAAGAGTGGGATTTGCGACACAACGATATACATGATAGAGCATAATATGAAACGATAGACTTTTTTTTTTTTAAATCATCACACGATATATATCGTCATATCGCACAGCCCTAGTTTAGGCCTAAATCATTGTTTGCACAATCTTGCTGATTAACAATTATGATTTAGAATTTAAATTAAATCAGTGTCTCACACTCAGCACACCAGTTTATTATTATCAATGTTCAAGGCAAGTTAGAAAATGGCTTCTGGGATTATGGGTTGAGATAGAAATCCTGTATATGATTTATGACAACAATCGCCACCTACAAAGCATAATAAATTATCATTAATTCACTGAAGTATAATAGCTTTTTGATGATGGAGGAATTCAGCTGACAAAATGAAAAAAAAAAGTAAAAGAGTGTAGATGTTTTATTCATTGTGCCTTTCTGTCTCTACTAGTATAAATACTAACTGTAGGATCTTAACTCCTATTGGTAGTCTCCAATAATGGTCATTGAGCTATAGTAAGGCATTATATTAATTGCCCATCCCTATCCCTAACACTAACCATATATTTCTATTACAAGTAAAATACCATAGTACATATTCATTGTGTCTGTACAAACAAGAATACATTTTATTATCTCCACCTGGAGACAGAAATAAAGGAAATAAAAGAAAAAAGCTGAGCAGCAGTTGAGCCTTTAAGATCAGAATGTTGTTTGAAATATGAAATGCATGGCAGTTATACTACTGACAGGTAAAATGTATTGTCCAAAGACTGCAAATGTAAGATTGATGTTTTATGAATAAATGTTTGCCACTGCTTTACAGGAAAAGGAAGTTGCATGAAGAGAAAGAGACTATGATTACAGAGGTTCTCAGCCTTCAACAGAAGCACTGTGCTGATAAATGACTATTGTTTATTGTTCACGCTTGATACATAGTTCAGTAACTACTAGAAAATAGAAGAGAGAACATAGGTGATTTATACATTTGTATGTTCTTATTTTAAAATGTATTTCTAAATTAAGAAGAACAGAAGTTGAAGAAAAACAAGATGTACAAAAAGAATAAGAGAAGCAGAATAGAAAGGACAACCTTTTTGTCATGATGTCATGAATAATCAACTTTAGTCTGTGAAGTTAAAATAAACACAATGAATACGAATTGACAAACCACAAAATGAAAACAAGACAACTAACAAACGGACATAATAACTGAATTGTTATTCAAATTGGGATACATTAGGTAGGTTGTCACTGACTTTTGCAACCAACCTCTGTGTATACTACATTGACAGCAAAAGCGTCCACACAACCAGCATACGCTTCTTCCATACAAGGCTGGCATCTAAACAATCCTTTAGACATTCAAATATGTGATTAACCATTATGAAAAAGTTAAACATATTCCTTGTGAGTTTTTCTGTTCCTTATATATAAGAAGACAAAAGTTATGTCTACCTTGGACAACAAATCAGTGCAGATGGAGATACTATGCAAAGAAGAGTAAACATGGGATGGATTGCATTTGGAAGAAACAGCACACCTTTGAAAGGAAATCTACACATTTGCCTGAAGAGAAAATTATTTGATGAATGAATACTACCAGTGCTCACTTATGACTGTGAAACCTGGTTCTTAAAGCAACAATGAAAACGAAACTGTGGATGATGTATGCTTGGCATAACAAGCAGAGGTAAAACATTTTACAAATGGATCTGAGAACAAACCAAAATATGTGACATCATTGATAGAGTGAAAATGTTCAAATGGCAATGGGCTGGACACATTGCAAGAAGAACACATCACGGATGGACAAAGGAAGCTATTTGATCCCAACAGCAGGAAAAGACCTAGAAGATGGGAAGATGACAGCATAAACTTTGCAGGTGTGACATGGAAAAGAGAAGCTGTAGATCAAAGCAAGTAGAAACATTTTGGGGAGGCCTTCATCCAGCAGTGGATCGATATATGATGAAGTTGATGGTATACACTCACCTAAAGGATTATTAGGAACACCATACTAATACTGTGTTTGACCCCCTTTCGCCTTCAGAACTGCCTTAATTCTACGTGGCATTGATTCAACAAGGTGCTGAAAGCATTCTTTAGAAATGTTGGCCCATATTGATAGGATAGCATCTTGCAGTTGATGGAAATTTGTGGGATGCACATCCAGGGCACAAAGCTCCCGTTCCACCACATCCCAAAGATGCTCTATTGGGTTGAGATCTGGTGACTGTGGGGGCCAGTTTAGTACAGTGAATTCATTGTCATGTTCAAGAAACCAATTTGAAATTATTCGACCTTTGTGACATGGTGCATTATCCTGCTGGAAGTAGCCATCAGAGGATGGGTACATGGTGGTCATAAAGGGATGGACATGGTCAGAAACAATGCTCAGGTATTTAAACGATGCCCAATTGGCACTAAGGGGCCTAAAGTGTGCCAAGAAAACATCCCCCACACCATTACACCACCACCACCAGCCTGCACAGTGGTAACAAGGCATGATGGATCCATGTTCTCATTCTGTTTACGCCAAATTCTGACTCTACCATCTGAATGTCTCAACAGAAATCGAGACTCATCAGACCAGGCAACATTTTTCCAGTCTTCAACTGTCCAATTTTGGTGAGCTTGTGCAAATTGTAGCCTCTTTTTCCTATTTGTAGTGGAGATGAGTGGTACCCGGTGGGGTCTTCTGCTGTTGTAGCCCATCCGCCTCAAGGTTGTACGTGTTGTGGCTTCACAAATGCTTTGCTGCATACCTCGGTTGTAACGAGTGCTTATTTCAGTCAAAGTTGCTCTTCTATCAGCTTGAATCAGTCGGCCCATTCTCCTCTGACCTCTAGCATCAACAAGGCATTTTCGCCCACAGGACTGCCGCATACTAGATGTTTTTCCCTTTTCACACCATTCTTTGTAAACCCTAGAAATGGTTGTGCGTGAAAATCCCAGTAACTGAGCAGATTGTGAAATACTCAGACCGGCCCGTCTGGCACCAACAACCATGCCACGCTCAAAATTGCTTAAATCACCTTTCTTTCCCATTCAGACATTCAGTTTGGAGTTCAGGAGATTGTCTTGACCAGGACCACACCCCTAAATGCATTGAAGCAACTGCCATGTGATTGGTTGGTTAGATAATTGCATTAATGAGAAACTGAACAGGTGTTCCTAATAATCCTTTAGGTGAGTATATATGTGTGTGTGTGGGTGCATTGAATCAGCATGATCAAGGCACATCAGACCCATCATGTCACATATGGGGTAATAAGATCACAATAAAATACTGAGCACAATAATAAAAGGGCATATACAAGATTATCCTACAAATGTAAGCTAAACCCTCCTTTGGCATTAAGACCACAATAATCTGGCTATACAACTAAATTAACCATGCAGGCTGGTTTACACCCATATTCCCTTTAAGTGAATACATGGTTAATATTTCATTGGAATAACTTCAGAGTTGTTTTTCCATTAACTAGACTATATATAAATGTTAAGAGCATCTGATAGTCACCAAATTATTTAATTTATCTATGAATTAAAAAAAAAAAAATCCTTACCATGGTAACTCAGTACAAAGAATCCACTGCCACTGAAATCACTGTGAAACTTGATAAGAATTTGATTTGATGTGCTGTAGACTGATTCCAATGCTGTATTCCCACTGAACTGTCCAATCTGAGGTGAGCTTAGATCTGGGCCATCCCTAAAAGAATGACAAATCAGATTAGTGAAAAAAAAAGAAAAAAAAAAAACTAAACAAAATAAATACAAGCAACATATCTAAGTAGATTAAGTAAGTATATATACGTATGTTGTAGCTTAATATACTAGAAATCTTTATATTTTATACCCCATTTCCACTGGCAATGTTTAGGTGCATTCTGGGACACTCAGAATTCTGGGATTTAGTGTTCAAAAACTGGAGGCTGGATTGGATTATTGGAAACTGGATTATTACATGATTAATAGATACTGGATTATTACATGATTAATAGATACTTTATAAAGCATGAATAATGTATTATAAACATGTAACAGGTAGCTACAAAGTATCCCTTTTCACTACTGATTTGACACATTCCCAATTCATATTTTTTTCAGTTTTTAATCATGATTTCTTATTAAAAAATAACCTACAACCAAGTTATAACTAATTTGTAATGTAGTATTAATTCTTTATAAAGTATCTATTAATCATCTATTAGACATTTATAAATATTTAATAACATATTGATAAGCAGCAGCTTACTATAAAGTGTTACCAAATACCTAAAATATGTGCAATAAACTTTGGACTAAAACGCTTTTGCGATTTTAATAGATAGTCTTACATAGGGTGGCCAGAAGTAGAAACCGGGACATATTAAAAAATTATGTATAAAACAAGTTACTTAAAAAGATGGTATTTGTTAGAAAAATAAGTGTTAAATTCCACATATCTGAGTAGCGCTTCACAAAAAAATTATAATGTGTGTTATCATGAGCTGATTAACATTGACAATATTACTTTGTCCCAGATACTTCCCATATTATTTTTCTGTGAGAATAAAACTGCATTGCATTACTAAATAAAGTGCACATTTGTGTTGTGTAAATCTGTCTTGTGTAGTCACTTAGCATATCAGTATGAAATATACAGTTGCAGCCTTTATGTAGGTAACTGATTGTAACTAACTTACTTTACTTTCTTTAAAAAAATACCTTGGCCTAACACTGTTGTTAATGGAAAATTTTTTTGAGAGAACTGTCATGACATCGGACTATTTAATTTAAATCCAGGACATATGGTCACCCTAGTCTTTCATGTTTGCATGATGTATTTCAAAATCCAGTGACTTGGCGTTTGGCTACGAAAGGGGACATAACAGTACATCCCCTAGACCTGTTTGGGACTCAATGGGAACGATGCACAAAACGGTGCCTGCTGAAATTAGTTTGGGCACAGGCGGAGGTGCATCTGAGCCACAGTGGAAGTGCATGAACTTACAATTGGCCAGTATAAACGGGGCATTATTCTCCACAAACTCACCCACTATTACAACCCCAGAACAAGCATGAGATGCAGAAAACATACATATGTTCCAAAGCTGAAACTGCAGTTGTATAGTCTTGGATGAGAAAATGGCATAGTTCTTAAAGGCAGGAACACAAGCTTGAGGGTTTCTGGTGAGTGGTGAGCTGAGAATTCCACAGCTGCCTTCACCACACCTGTCCACAGTGTTTTACAGGCAGTGGTGTGCTTTGCTTTGGAAATGATTTGTGGCCTAATCCCATATTCAAACCAGCAAACTATAGGCTATAAAGCACACGCTGCACTCATGTGCCCAGGTGTAATGATTCTAGACCTATGGCTGAAATGTGAACTCTTAAATCAGTATCTGTGACACATCATTGTGTTTCAAGACAATGCCTTTTCATTTACAAAACTTAATTTGCTTTCCAAAATAAAATCTATGAAAGAAAAAAATGCAATATTTGTGTAATTATAAAAGTGGTCTGTCTGAAGATAACATCTCGAAAAAAAGAAAAATTAGTATGCCATCCAGTGCATTCCTTTTTTGCTCTGCACAAAAACAAGTCAAATAAGCATGCTTTGAAGATTCAATAAGACTCATTAAATGCAGGTACACTCCAGCATTGTCTTTATGGCAACAATCTTAACAATGTCTTCCTATTAAGCCATATGCATTAATCAAATGTAGACCTTTTATTAACCTATATTTCTCGCCTGCAATTAACGATAAAGCAATTGTTTGTAAGTAAAGTTCTATTTTTCAAACAGAAACACATAGTCGAGACTTTTCTCATTAAAAGTTTTGAAAATGGAGTAAGCCACTCTATTCAAAACTATTAAAAATTGTACAAATAAAGTGGCACAAAAACAGAAAATTGATTTTATACAGTTGCTGCATTCACACAATAAACATAAAGAAATAAAAGGATTTATTACAGATTATTCAAGCAATTTATCACAGTTAAGCTAAATCATGGGAGGCAATGCAGAATGCTTTGACTTGGAACAATTGTATCTTTATGGAATATACCAAATCAAAACACCAATCACAATTCAAACATTATATTATAACAGGTTTGTATAAGGTAGAAGGAAGAATCCTCTGTCAAACAAAAATCCATCATCAATATTGCAATTGAAATGTGGTGGTTGGGTTTAAGTATAGATGTGTTGCATTGCATTGTGTATATCTAAAGCAGAAAGAAGCAACAAATAGTGTATTTTAACTTTTTTATTTTTGTCAAATTGAAGTATACTATAAGCTTGGCTTTACAATAGAACTCAAGAACCTCTAGAGCTACAGAAATTAACTCTAGCTTTTAACATATACTTAGTGGCATATGTGTTTCACATTTTCATAAAAATGTAAAAGTGTGTATTATCTAGAGTCGTGGTAGTGACTCCAGCTGTATGGTCTACTCTCCCAAAATCAAGCTTTTTAATTCTAATAAAAAGTTATTAATGTTTACGATTAACACAAATTATGGTTTTAAGATAGTTTACTTTCTTTATTAGATCTGTAGATGGCCTTATCAAGTCAAATAATTGCAAGAGAGAAAAACATAACCTAAAATAAAAATGAAGCTTATGCAGTAATCTTGGAGAGCCTTGAAGAGCAAGCCAAACAATTATATATAGGCTAAATAGAAAGTCCAATACAACAGAACACATCACTTCACAAATAATTTTAGGATTCCGAATAAGAACAATTGCATTTGATAGAATCCAATTATATATAATGACAAACTCATGGGATTAATGATGGCTGCAGTTTTCAGATGTCCTAATTTCAGGTACCCAGCAAAAGATTGGGAGACTAAAATAATACACTGTTAGGGATATAAACACAGCAAAAGAATGGAATGTCATTATGACAAAATGAGAGCAATTTGGGAGGATATGATTTAGGTATTCACATTTTCGAAGAGGACTGACAAAAAGAAATAGCACACAAGCTACACCCAGAGGGCCGAAATTTAGAAACATGTTCAGGATTGAGAAAAATGTCAATCCATCTTGGGGATTGTAATTCGCTCACGTGTCAAGAAATGGCTTGATGAAGGGGCAAGACCAAAAGAATATTGTGTGCTGAATATGTTATTCTAGTTTACAGCATATTGTGAAAGCTCTGTCCAGAAAGTTGGAGAATGCTTTGAAAATGAGATTGAAAACTGTGTGAGAGGCAATAATGTAGTTTCAACCTGTGTTGAACATGCATTATTTAGGCAGTGTGGGCAGTGTATTACACAGAGGAACTCCGAAGGACTGAAAACACTATTAATAAGTAAGTATACCCTCTGGAGATTTTTAAACAAAGGGAAATTGGGAGTTATATTAGATCTTAGGTCTACATTAATAATTAGAAATAACAATATTTTCAATGAAATACAATATTCAGTCAGCCTTTGAGTGTTATACAGTTGTTGACAACAATATTAATGGTGAAAAAAAAATGAATTAATGAATTAGATAGGCCTACATCATTTGTTGGTCTGGGAGTAGCCACAAGACCAAAGAACAGCAGCAGAAACAATAATAGTTCAAATGTTTGCTATTTCGTATGTTAAGACTCCACAATTTGTAATTTTTCATTATATTTTATTGCATTGTTTTAAAACCAATTTTTAATGTATTTTGCAGTGACAATAACTGATTTTGTCCTTAGAAAGGGTTTGCATACAGTGACGTGATGAGTAGGTCCAGAAAAATGCTGAGCTGTGTCATATGCCCCCTGTGTTATATATACTTATTCAAAAATAGTATGCATGAGAAGCTAACATACATTCACAATGGTTCTATGATAACAAATTCACAGTTTCCTACCACTGAAATTACATTTTTTTGTGTGCTGATGAAGAATGCTTAATATTAATCTTGAGAAACCTTAAACATACTCATGAAAGACTAGCTCTAAAAATTTTGAAAGCTGGCATTTATTTAATGCCTTCATAATATGTAAAGTATTTCTCCATTGCAGCCTTGTCAAATTGATTCTAGACATATAATAGGAATTCTTTAAAAGTTGAAATGGTCAGACCGGTTGCCATAGTAACTGCAGGGAGGATACAACCAATTAAATATCCATTTTGGATGGATCATTGGGGAGGATCAACTCAGTGCAACATATCACTGAGCAATTATTATCTTTAGGTTCAGCCTGTTCAGAAATCCCAGGTCCAGTCACAATAATAAAAGAGAACCTGTTTCCCGAAGAGAATGGTAATATAATAATAAGTAAATAAACATGAGCTGCTTTTTATCATTCTGAGAGATTTTGAGCAAGGCACATACATTAATCAAGTGAATAAATAGGTATCAGAATTTTAAGCCATAAGTAAGAAATATAAACCAATAATGTTCCACAACATAATTTTGACTAATTAAAAGCGAAATTAGACTTAGCATTAGACTAACAAATAAATAAAATAAAGAAAAATCTTTAAAATCCAGCAAAAGGATTAGAGATACATTTTTGTGATTATTTAAAATATTTAATCCAAGTAAATAATTGTATGACATACTAAATTCATGTAATATGCATGGTTAATTCTGTTTTGATACCTTTTATTAAACTTGACATTGCACTACTAAAAACTAAAAGAGTCAGTGCTTACCATACAGTGATGAAGTCATAAATTGGCTCTGTTTGTAAAACAGTAAAGTTGATATATATCCCGTTCCCAGGAGGAACTCTCACATTCCAAACACAGTCTTGGAAGTTTGGATACTCATCAGGGTGCCCAGGAGAGTAAATGGTGCCATTCATTGATGTGATATTCCCCCCACAGAGAGCTTCAGGAGAGAAAAAATTAAAAAAATATTCAAATTTAGAAAGAGTAGAACTGAACATTTTTTCTTACCTATGCACAGCTTTAAAACTAAACTGCGGCAAGTGTTACAGACTCCCAATATGTATGGTACTCTTCTACAATTAATTATGACAAAAAAAAGGATTTAAAATACTGCATTTACTCCAACAAGAGTAACAAAACAAAACACTGTAACTAGACAAAATCCCAATTAATTGTCTTGCATCTGTACAGCAACAAGATATATATTTTACTATCATTATGTAGATTAGTGGCATAGTATATTGCATTGTTCTTCTGCATTGGAATTGCTGGTAATTAGCCTACTAATTCTGTCAGATATGTGAATTCTTATACTACACTACATTAAGGTATACAATAAAGTTTTACAACAAAATATCACAGCCAATAACTATAACTCACAATGTATTCCTTGGGTGTATATTGTGTTATGTTTATCTTAGGATAAAACCATAAGTCAAATAAATAACAGCAACAAACAAACAAAGAATCAAACAAGCTAAGAAACAACATTCAAATGGCCCCTCAGAGATACTAATTTGAATTGAAATTCCTATCCTTAAATAGCAAAAGCTACCCTAGATATAAAGAATGCAATTTTCTATCCAGGCAACTAATTATAATCTTTCTTTCTCTGCACTCTCACGTGCTCAGTGAACACCAGCCTGGCATTATATTTGCTCTGCCCCCTTGCTCCCCATCACCTCATTGTAAAGCCATGCTAACAATCACCCTGGTGCAGCAGTCTTTCATACTCTCTCTCAAGAGCTGTGCTTTGAGAATGCCCCCAATCTTGTGCCCCTCTCTCAATGTCCTTGAGTAAGCTTCCCTTGAAAGAAGTTTAATAACATTTAAGGCATGTGACTGGTTTTGATTGTCACATCTTCAGAACTAAAGTTTTGAATTCAGAATTCACTCACTTGGGGTTGCATGCAAAACATTCACAAAGCAAGCAGAGATATAAAAATATGTGAATATTTATAAGATCTCCGAATGATTAGGCCTTCATTATGGAGGTTTTTATTTTCTTCGTGTGGTTTATTATTTAACTCCAGTTACTCTCTTCACCAAAAGTATTGGTGCCTTAGATTTACCTGGTTCTGAAGAATGTAAAGCTATTTTATTGTGTTTGACTTAAATGTAAAACAAAAAGGACATATAAAATTGTATATGATATGTACAATTGTAAATGTAGCATCTTTCATCATGCACATATCACAGTTTTCATATATAGAAACATATTATTAGATTAAAATATTAAATGGGTTTATTTCTGAAATCTCTGGATTGCACATCGAGGACAATAAGACAGTACATTAAATGTGTGGTAGGTTTTGGGCTTGCCTCTTAGGGCTTTAAATAATTGCTTATGTTAATTGAATAGGGCAGGTTGCCTCGTGAAAGCATCCATTTGCTTCAGATAAGGGAAGAGTTCCTTTGTTAAACTGCTGTGTATGCTGTTGAAGGTTTTATGGATGGCTTACCAAGTTACAAATGTGGTCTGCTTGCTTGCCTGCACATGTAGAAAAAGATATGGAGGTATATTCTCACGCAAATTACAAACTCTACATGAGCAAAAAAAGTGCTATCAGATGAAGATGGAACTTCTCCCCTTGCTAGACACCTAACAGTGTTAATCAAATAGGTATCGAGTCTAATTGATAAATTATCCTTGACATACGGCCTTTACTGTTTTGTTTGAACACACACTGATAAAACCCTTTTGGGAAAAACATGTAAGTTGTTTGTTCTGTGTAGTCCTTCATGTCAGTTTTTACTGATTTTCAAAGTAATTCAATTAATTGGATACATTTAACAGTCTGCTTTTTGTTCTTCTCTTCTGGTTATGCTGTGTTTCTCATACTACAGCACAGTATGTGCAAACTTTCTGTACTGTTTTCTCCTTGTGCATCTGATCATTCTAGCAACAAAAATTTTAAGAGTCTTATGAACGTGATATTTGTTTGTTTTAAAATTTGCCCTGGATAAGGGCGTCTGCCAAGAAATAATAATAATAATAATAATAATAATAATAATAATAATAATAATAATAATAATAATAATAATAATAATAATAATAAAATTACAGAAGGGCATATGCTAGTCTTGCTGTGATAAAGGCATTAATGTTTTTTATGTTTGTGATTTTTGTTTTAGTTTCATTTACAGAACTTTAATAAACTTTAGAATTATATCCAGAGACACTTGGTCTTTTGGTTTTCATTTCAACTAAGGGCTTTGATAACATTGTCTTATGTGAAGATTAGATAGATTTTTTGCCCCTTATTGAAGACACCTATTGTGGGGAGATAGGATTATGGATGGTTTTATTAAAACTGTTGAAGAACTTTAAAAACAGCAATTAAAGTTAAATTACTTGGGAGAAAATACATATATTATTATTATTGTAGTTTAGGTTCCATTTGAAGTGGGAATACTTGCTGTTGAACACAGCATGGAAAAATATCAGGTTAAAATATAATTGCAGAATACAGTATTATATTTTATTTCAGGTCGGGGGAACTGAAAAGCTAAATATGAATTAATACAATTTAGTTTTTTTCACACCAAATCATGTCAGAGATGACAGCTATGTCTGCACAATTATGAGGCAATGTCACTGAATTAATAACTTCAATCTGATGGTTTCAAAAAGTTTAATATTTGAGTTGCTCAGATCTATCAAACCATTCTGCACAAGATGAACCTTCTGTAAACGCTCTGCCAGCTGTGTATGAAATTGTATTGAACCACTGTAAAACTGTAAGTATGAAACCATTTTCTGCTGTCTGGGCAGAATACAAATCTAGCAAAGTAATAAACTGCAGTGTGATACAACAGAGGATGCACATGCTGTGGACTGGGGTGCTTGTTTGTCAGTTTCACATCTGCTTCTGACATCAGACTGCAAACAAATGTCAGTGGTAAGCTTGATTATAATCAGTACTTCCATTACAAACTATTTAACCCCTAATTTTACTTTTTCAGTTACAGGATTTCTGCCTTTTTATGCTTTTGTTTAGTTTAGTTTATTATTTTAACTTATTGTTTTAGTTTGCAAAGATTCCAAAATTAATTTCAGTTTTTAGTTTTGCCTCATTATCTCTCAAATATGTCCACACAGTGCTGGAAAAAAGACCACTTGCAGCTGTTTTTGCATTCAGTGGTATTGTTTCACAAGCAGGTATTTCAGTTTGTAAGAAAAATACTAACAAAAAACAAAGCCTTTGGAGAGGAAATATGTGTTCTTCAAAATGAGAAACAAATCAAAACAAAAACAATAAAGCACAAAATCAGTTTTTACCTTCACATCTAGGTACAGGATAGTTCCAGTTCCTACTGACTCCATGGAGACAAGTTAATGCTGCTTCTCCAATCAAGGAATATCCGGGAAGACACTCGAATGAAATGGTTAAGCCCACACTGAAATCATTCCCAATCACAATCCCGTTGCGGAAGGGTCGGGGATCAGGACAGCTTTGTAACTGGTAGGCTGTATAATTAACAAAGAAACATTGAAATGTACCTTTTTTGTTAAATTATACTTGCTACTCACTACTGTTAACTCAACTAAAAGATTTTTAAATTTAATTATTATTATTTTTTTTTGAGAGGGTACCATACATATACATAAGTGATTTATATACATTCTGACCAGTTGAGGATATGCCCCATTTCTCTGGCAAATATGTTTGTGAGCTATGCTTTCTTATGGTAGCTATTCAACATTTACAAAGAGCAGAATAATAACCAAAAAGAAATGCTGATAAACATCTTAGCATCTGTTCTCCTGTCTTTGTTATCAAAAGCTTGACCTGGAAGAATACAAATGTAAGGTGATAGTCTGTCATTTACTGTGTAACAAGCTGACATTAATGTTTTAGGCTGACAGTTTTTAAACACCACAGAGACCCACAAGATGTAGAGCAATATGAATTAAACTCACCCTGATATGTGATGTGAAATCCCTGCTTATTTTGAGAGTGGTCACTGTGGAAATAGAAGTTTGTTTCATGGGTGGTGCTGAAGAGAGAATCTGGCAGCTGAGGACCACTGAATCTGTCAATGACAGTGCCTGTCTCTAATGACCCACTCCGCACTTCTAAATAGTCATGGATTGCCTCAGTTGAGAAATTCATAAACTGAAGATGAATACCTGGAAAAGACAGGAATGAAAGTCTTGAGGAAACACTTCAAAATATAAGTGGGCTTTCTGATTTCCCAAATATGAATTATAATTACTCCACAGTACAGTGAAATATTCTGTTTGAGTAGGCTCTTAATTTTTATTTTATTTTTTATTTTTCCCCAGTGCATTTTGTAATGTCTGGACAGAAATGTAATATCATTGCCTAGAGAAAATCAAATGTTTTTGCTCTGCAGATGCTTGCTGTTTTAGTGTTTACGATTTGTTGTGTAGGTACATTAATTTAAATCCTCGTGCCCTGCACTGAGCTGAGTTACAGAAACTTTGGTTATAGTGATAGGCAGGCTAGTGTCTGGAAAACAGCATAGTAAGTATCCAGTGCAGTGCAATTCAGGTGTCCCAGTGAAGGCAGCTTTATATTTGTCTTTCATCTAAAAAACAATTTGACAAGCTGAAACACTCCCCATTTCAGCTTAACCCTAAGGAACCCAATGTCATGTACACTCACCTAAAGGATTATTAGGAACACCATACTAATACTGTGTTTGACCCCCTTTCGCCTTCAGAACTGCCTTAATTCTACGTGGCATTGATTCAACAAGGTGCTGAAAGCATTCTTTAGAAATGTTGGCCCATATTGGTAGGATAGCATCTTGCAGTTGATGGAGATTTGTGGGATGCACATCCAGGGCACGAAGCTCCCGTTCCACCACATCCCAAAGATGCTCTATTGGGTTGAGATCTGGTGACTGTGGGGGCCAGTTTAGTACAGTGAACTCATTGTCATGTTCAAGAAACCAATTTGAAATGATTGGACCTTTGTGACATGGTGCATTATCCTGCTGGAAGTAGCCATCAGAGGATGGGTACATGGTGGTCATAAAGGGATGGACATGGTCAGAAACAATGCTCAGGTAGGCCGTGGCATTTAAACGATGCCCAATTGGCACTAAGGGGCCTAAAGTGTGCCAAGAAAACATCCCCCACACCATTACACCACCACCACCAGCCTGCACAGTGGTAACAAGGCATGATGGATCCATGTTCTCATTCTGTTTACGCCAAATTCTGACTCGACCATCTGAATGTGTCAACAGAAATCGAGACTCATCAGACCAGGCAACATTTTTCCAGTCTTCAACTGTCCAATTTTGGTGAGCTTGTGCAAATTGTAGCCTCTTTTTCCTATTTGTAGTGGAGATGAGTGGTACCCGGTGGGGTCTTCTGCTGTTGTAGCCCATCCGCCTCAAGGTTGTACGTGTTGTGGCTTCACAAATGCTTTGCTGCATACCTCGGTTGTAACGAGTGGTTATTTCGGTCACAGTTGCTCTTCTATCAGCTTGAATCAGTCGGCCCATTCTCCTCTGACCTCTAGCATCAACGAGGCATTTTCGCCCACAGGACTGCCGCATACTGGATGTTTTTCCCTTTTCACACCATTCTTTGTAAACCCTAGAAATGGTTGTGCGTGAAAATCCCAGTAACTGAGCAGATTGTGAAATACTCAGACCGGCCCGTCTGGCACCAACAACCATGCCACGCTCAAAATTGCTTAAATCACCTTTCTTTCCCATTCAGACATTCAGTTTGGAGTTCAGGAGATTGTCTTGACCAGGACCACACCCCTAAATGCATTGAAGCAACTGCCATGTGATTGGTTGGTTAGATAATTGCATTAATGAGAAATTGAACAGGTGTTCCTAATAATCCTTTAGGTGAGTGTATATGCCACAAACATGTAACAGGCTTGATAAATACATTCACAAATATATATATATCACTGGGTTATATATATCACTGGGTTCCCAAGGGTTAAGCAAGCCATCTATTTATTTTCCCTTTGAAATAGACATTTGACATGGAACTGAAATCAGCAGCAATTTAGTGTCTGTAATGAAAGGATTAGACTTTCAAATAATCTTCTCCTTTAGTTGCTTTCCACTTTCTGCCTCGGCTTCTTCTGTTTGAATGGCTAGCTGTTTCTCCTGTTTCTGTGGATTATGGTCTGTATTGTATGACGTACAAGAGTATGACTTTTCTTACAGGAACTTTTGTTCTGCAGGAAACTATGACTAGACTTTTTGGATGTCACCATACAATCCTTACAATGGTTTGTACTAGTTTCACAGTGACAAGTGAAATGTCAGTACACTATAATAACTTTATATATTGATATTTATATTTTGGAGTGTTCACTTTCTTTTTCATTATAGTCTAATCGATTACTTCATGGACACAAGAAGGTGTTTAAATGTATGTTAACGTGTATGTTAAGGTTTTCAGTCAATGGCATGGTATGAAAATCGAATTTGTTGAAAAGCTTCATCCCTTCAGTTCAGGCTGTCACAAATGTACATCCAATAGATCAACATATATACATGTGTGGATATATACATACCAAATCCAATTGGAAGCTTTACTGTCCACGTACAGTCTAACCCACTTGGGTAATTACCAGGAAATCCAGGGCTTAAAATGACTCCACTGAAGTCAGACATTGAGCCTCCACACTGAGCTGTATATAAAATGATAAGAACATACATTTCACATTAGAAGAACCCAACACAAAGTTGTGGTATTAGGATATATATATATATATATATATATATATATATATATATTGTTCACCATTGAAACACATAAGGTGATATATTATTATTTATAGCAAAGATGAGCAGTCACATCTTAAACTGTCGATAATGGACAAATACAGGATGAAACAATGCCATTGGTGTTTTGTTTTTTGTCTTTATCCATTAGCTACATCAAATACTATATAAGTACCAAACTATTTTTCTGAAAGACTGCTGCCTTCCTGAGCTTGTTACTATTAAACTCTAGTGTAATTCCAAATCACATATTAAGCAGTCAAATTTTATTTAAAATATTGTTGAATGCTAGAGCCTTGAAGTAAACGAGTTTAATGAGGGTAAGTGAATCCTATGAAGAGCAAATTCATCTACTTTTTTCCACTAAGTTGCAGATTTTATGCTGTAATTTGATGAAAGGCCAAAAAGTAATGCTTAATAATTTAGCTGAAAGGGGAGCTTAGCCCAAAGTGAATGCTTTCTTTTGGCAAGGTGTTGCATATTTCAATTTAAGTTACTCCCTAAAACATTGGAATAAATTAGATATTTAGAATTTTGCATTAATAAACATTTGCAGAAGTATTTTACGTTGCCTGAATGTTGCTGCATTGTTGCTTTTTTAAGAATGTCCATGTTTCACCTCTGTAATGCTCTTCACTTTGGAAACAATATTACAGAATGCTAGGTTATAGAAGACTTAAGGCGCACATTGCATGTGACATTATTCCTGGAAATACTACTGAGCATCCAAATGAAGTCTACTCAATGAAGTCTACATAAACTCCCTGATTTAAAATAATAATAATAATAATAATAATAATAATAATTCTTCTTCTTCTTCTTCTTCTTCTTCTTCTTCTTCTTCTTCTTCTTCTTCTTCTTCGTATTATTATTATTATTATTATTATTATTATTATTATTATTATAATTCAGACTCACATTTATTAACCTTCTACAAAAATATATTTTGTAACATACTCATAAGTCTGTTTAACTTGATCACTGGAATCAAACTCTTTATTAATACCCAAACAGTAAGATGACATTACTAATGAAATTCCTTTCTAAAAAACAAAACAAAATATGCAGCATATTTTATCACAAAAGGATTTACTGCTGAGCTGGTTAAATGTTGCTCCATATTCCAAGTATGATGCCAAGACCCTGATGAGGTCTGTTCCAGAGTAAAATAAATAAATAAATAAAGACATATATACATATACATATAAACTTTTCCTAAACAGGAACATTACACTCACTGTAACGAGGGTATGGTCACTACCCACTCCTTGTTTCAGAAAAACAAAGACATGTGACTTCAATTAAAAAAATTAAATCAACAAATACATTATCATGACGATTAGTTATATGTTTCTATTTGAAAGAGATGATACTGAAATTGCAGACAAACATCAATAAAGCTCCTGTTGGAACAATGCAGTCAATCTTGCTGTTAACTGATTTGTTGGAACAAGATTAATTTAAAGGCAAGTTTTTTTCTCGTAGAAATAAATGTTGAAACTTGACAGCCCCACATATCATGCTATTCACTGACAAGACTCAATTCACCTCAGTTAACATGCCACCAACATCACCTTTTTCTAGGTGTTCACTAGCTCTTCAAAGGAACAGATTTTAATTAACTATGACGACCAAATTATTTATTTGTATGAAAGTGCACTTTTTCAAGAAACTGATATTTCAAGGAGATATTATTTGGCCTGAAAATTTTGGTTGATTTGACTCATTGCATACATGTTTGGTTATTCACTGAGATCAGAGGTTACAACAGGAAAGTGAATTCAGTTTTCAAGAGAAAAGGAATCACAATGTGACACAAATCCAAATCCAAATCCAAACACATATGGGATAAATGGAAATTCCATGATCAGAACTGAATTTTGAGAGGTTCTATTAGGAAGATATTCTGAGTGGATCCCACCAGTCATCTTAAGACCTAGCACATGTTCAAATGATCTGAGCAGGGAACACGTGTTTGACAGTATGGGATAAACTGCAGGCATTTAATCAAATTAATTTTCATCATATACACTGTTGTGAAACTGCACAAATATGTAGAAGCCGACAAGGGAAGCATAATATCTGCAAATAAACAAATTAAAGTCTGCATTGGCAAACTCAAATTGCAAAGAATGAATTATTATTACAGTGGAATCAATACATAAACAAACACAAACAAACAAATACATTAATTAATAAAGTGTTGCAATGTTCATGTCAGCAAGAAAAAAGAAACAATGTTATTTTAACAATCAAACTAAATTCCTTTGAAGACTTGAAAAGGAAGAAACTTTGCTAACATGGAAATCCATTAACACATTATTTAATACTAAAGAAGCCACCATTTGTAATTCCCTGCACATTAATAATAACCCATCCCTGCGTTCTCTATAGATGTTCACATATCTAACTTTTTCACATATCTGTTTATACTGCAGATATACTGCATGATATGTGATGATGTACTATTATCTTTATTTATTTATTTTATTTATATTGGGTTTCCTGCTTTTTTGTTGTGCCAGTGCCTTCCTAATTGTGTGGAAAGCCAATTTAATTTAATATATGCATTCAGTCAAAACATTATTATTTTTTAAATTATTTTTTAAATGCCTCAATGTGCTAAATGCTAGTTGTTGCCTCAATATATTACATTTTTGATTAATATTGCTCTCCACAGGACTCCCAAGACTTATGAAAGGAAGAGATTCCTCGTCTGTAAAAGCACTGGAATCCCATATTACTAATTCTGGTTGTAATTCTTTGATCATCTGTCATATTTTCCCACACTACATTTAAAACTACAAGGAAAAAAACAGCAACAAAAACATAAAATACACAATTTAGATTTTCTGTGATCAATGTGATCTGGAAATACATGTAGTGTAAAAGGAGAATTATAAATCTCTGCTTCTGCATGAAGAGCACCATGTTGAGCATTTCAGATCTTCAAATTACCAAGGTTTTTTCATGGCTAACAAATACCTATAGATATTAAATATAAATTATCTTAGGTAAAGGCATGTACATTGCTTATATTTGATTGGTCTTAGTTAACATTTAAAGATCTGCGTTTAAATAAAACAGTGAGTTAGGTTTTAAGCTTTTTTCATAAAAGATGCATATGTGTAAGCAGAAGGTTCTTAAATTATTAATCAGTGTAATTTAGCTTTTCAAGATTTACAGCTGGCTTGCACTGAAATAGTTGCCCTAGGATACAGAAAAAAATGGAGCTGAACTTCAGAACCACCTAGTTCCCAGTTCTCCTGAAAACTGTGCTACACTGTCTTCCATTTCATCAAAATAATTGAGCACTGTGTTTTCAACATCTGTGTTTATTCAGATTTCAAAGTTGAATGGATAAGCATACTTGTAAGTCTGATGTGAAAATGCCCTTTTTTCTACTTGTTTGCTTATAACTATAGTCTTAACTCTGCTGAAACATATTCAAACTGCCAAACTTTACCTTTTCTCAAATACTCAAGACTTTTTATTTTGGAGTATGGGAGGCGTGGGGTGGGGTACGGAGGGTGGGTTGGCCTTTGTTTTTGTTGTATTTTAAAAACATTAGTTATCATGCCTTTCATGAATACAAAACAATAACATAAATAAACAAACCATGTGTCCTTAAGATGGAAGCAATTATTGATTCACATTAAGTTAAAAACAAATGATATTTGCATATGATTTTTAAGTAGTCTCTGTCTTTACTATGTGAACTTTTTCTCCTCATTAACTTTTCCAACCCATGAAGTCTTTTTTTTTTGGACATCTCACCAAAGAAATACTCTATTTAATATTGTTTTCTTTCAATAGCTTTGGAAAAGCAATATAACAATACATACATGTTCCTTCTCTAAGTGTATCTATTTAATAAAAACAATTATATAAATACATATATGCTTATATCAAAAACATACCTAAACATAGCGGAACCGGGTAATTCCATCTTCTCACAGGTCCAGGCATACAGGTTATATAGGTATTCCCCTTAAAATAAATATTAATCATATTATTATTAATATTATTATTATTATTATTAATAATAATAATAATAATAATAATAATAATAATAATAATAATTTCAAAACATAATAATAAGTTCACATGTTTTAAACAAATCCATTATGATGTATAGCACTAATAATAATACAATTATAACATAGTAAATGCGTTAATGTATTTATTAAAAAATAAATATATTTTTCTGGGCACATTACCCTTATTAAAGTTTACCCTATTATTTCACAACAATATCACTGTACAGCATAGGAAAACCAAGTACTGTGAAAAGTCTGTGCCAATTTAAAACTTTGACATACTTGTGAATCACAAATTAAAATCTTGTACCCTATCACATTCAAATAGTAGAAAGTGGCTTCTTGCAATACATTAAACAACAGTTGGGTACATGTTTATAAATAGTTATTCATATTTAGATCAAAGTAATATTTCTTGATGGCCACAGTTAGCTATGATAAAAATCATGCCAAAACAAAGTACATGCATGATATAAGCATGCTAAAACCTATTCATAACAATTCTATACAAATTGAAGCACCATACAATGATATATAACACTATATTTTCTTACCTGCAGAGAAAAGCCTTGTTCACACTGAAAAGATACAACGTCCCCAACCATATATCGGTCGCCAACTTTAATTCCGTTGTTTGGAGTCTGAGGTTCCGGACAGGAATCTAAACCTATTGCTTAGGACAGAAAAAGTTGCAATTTATAATATACATAGAATCTGTAGTTGATATAATTCTCTATAAATCCAATTTGAATTATTTTATAGTAGGACAGTTGGCAATCAGTTAGATACGTATATTAAAAAAAAAAAACAACAACTATTAAACAAAAATGTATGAATAAGGATTATTTCAGAAATGTTTGCATATTTGTCTGTGTGTTTGTTGTACGTGTTTATTTAGGTGATTAAATTACTAAGGGTTAGTTTCCACATTTGTTATGTATTTACTCAAGAAACCTTGCTTAAGCCCCCCACCCCCACCCCCCAAAAAAGGGAATCACTTTAGTCTTCCAATGACAAGAGTTAGGTTTTCCCAAGCAATGCCCACAGTGTCATACACATTGCTATTTCACTGATACATTGACTAACAGAAATAAAAGCTGGGTCCTGAAGTTATTAACAAAAGGTTAATACATTCTCTCTTTGTCTACAAAGCAACATGCTTAACTGTGGTCCTTACATTTCCCAAAACGCATAAGATTAGTTATGCATGACTGGTACACCCACACAGATATTTAAATGAAATTATGTACACATTTTAATTTTTGAATGCTGATTGATTCTAAAATCTACAAGAATAATTTTGAATAACGGATTCCACAGAATATCTTCATAAACACCCTAGGCATGTTAACTGATAGGTTGATACTGCTGTTCAAGGGCATTTGTTCTTCCATAATTCAGCAGTTAAGCAGGCAGAGTCTAGCAGGGAGCAAGACTCACAGAATCCCAAAGTCTGTACATTCAAGCCTCCAAATTGTTAATTTTCCAAAACACAGATAATTAAAAAGGCAGTGGCAGTCAGCAGCTATTGCATTATAATTTGGCTTGCTGAGTATTTAAATATGACCCCTTGAAAACCTGCCATACTGATTGAATATATAAGGCTGTTGTAGGAGCTTAGAAAACTCAGTTTATACCCAAATGGCATTGTTCAATGTACCAGTAGGAAGCAGCAATGCATGAAATCAAGGGTGGTGAAGCTCTTCTAATGCGTAGAGATAAATACAGTGGAAGTTACTTTTCATTGCTCTTCCTGTCTTCACCTGCCTGTTAATTTGCAAAGCAACAGAGAACACAAGTTGTCCATACATTACCATGTTGATTTGGTTCTGATAATGTGTATTAAGTACATTTTTTATATGCATATCACAGGATCCAAGCTAATACATGGTCTTTGAAAGCACTGGTTCTTGTAAACCACATTACATGTTTTGTTTTATTTGAGTATTATCAATAAAATAATGTATCTTGTCAGGTGTCAGTTATATAAGCATAATCACATTTCTTTTTTTTGTTCTTGAAAAAAAGCCAAACTAAGTATATAATGTGTCTGTAAGTAACTATTATGTATTCATCCCCAGAAGGAATTGACTGTGCTACTGAATAACAAAGGAAAAGGGTTTACTTTTATTATTTTAAATACTGTGTTTAGTTGTCCTACATCAAAAGCTGGTTAAAGACTCCATGTAAATTTAAGCTGGTAGTAACCACACATAAAACTTCAAAATCAAGCTCAGTTACTGTAACCTGAAACCTAAAGTATATAATGAAACCTGATTCATAAATTACATTATGTTTGTAAGTGTAAACAGCAAAATAAACTCTATGCTGCACTTGAGAGGTGTTTTTTCTTCCCTTTAACAAAACTACAACACACTTAGGTTATCATCTGTAAAGCTGGAATATGGAACGGATAATCATCATACCTGTATATTCAAGGTGGAATCCAGCAGCCGACACGCTGATATCCGATTGAAAGTTTAAGTACAGGTTATTAGAAGTGCTGTTTAATAGTTGTGGTATTGTTGTCCCTAAATAAATATATAAATTAAAAAAACAGAAAAATAAGTAACTACATGTTATCTGTCAAGCATTATATAAAATTGTGTCAAATTATCAGTAACTGTTTCATGTACGAATTACAATGTTTGCAATACTTGAATGCTTAAATCTCCATCATCTGATAAATGACCTCCACCTTTTAAAAATATTTGTTCTGGTTACTGATATACAAATAATCACTAGGGCTGAAGTGTGAGTCTGTTGTATGTATTAAACCCCTTACAAACAAAATGAGGGTAATAAGTTGGCACTTAATGCAGGGATGCAATTTGGTGATGATTCCTATAATTATAACTACAGCTGGCTAAATAAAATTTTGACCACATATGTATATCTGGAGCCAGTTTGGAGGATATCTGTGGCATGGTGACATTAATCTTTTGTATATCTTTGACTTGAAACCAACACAAAATGTCTGAAGTGATCTGTAATTTATTTCTGATTTCAGAGCATTTGATGCATCTCCACAGAGAAGAAAATTACTACTTTGGCTATATCACACCATTTGCTATTTATCTGGATGTAATTCTGTCAAGGAAGGCACATAAATATCACATAACTTCACCTTTTAATATCTAATTATTTTCAATTTGCACTTATACTCAAAACTATTCACATACTTAATTTGAAACACTGTTATTTGGTGATTAATTTAGTTCATTCATTGTGCATTAAACACACTGAAATGGCGATTGTATAATGCCATAGATTCCAGATGAATTCAATGC
The DNA here is from genome assembly GCF_036373705.1 of Amia ocellicauda. Lineage (NCBI taxonomy): Eukaryota > Metazoa > Chordata > Actinopteri > Amiiformes > Amiidae > Amia > Amia ocellicauda. The sequence continues at coordinate 34,158,061 of NC_089859.1, read as the reverse complement.
GATAAGACTAGGCTAATGTAAACTTTCAGCTACTGCTCCACATTTATTTAATCTATGTAACAGTTTTATCTTTAAGATTGACTCTAAGAACATCTTGATTACACTTTTCATTATAGTCCTAAAAATACTCAGAAGAAAGTCTACTTTAACTTGATTATTTATTCTACTTATGCGACTAAGTACACAGTGAGCAGCTGAACTGAAAGAGGAAGTGACAGCTAAACAAATGCATTGTGCATCAAAAGAGAGGAAATGAAAGGTTTTGTAGCAGTGGAGCTCAGGGACATTGTTTACTGAAAGAATTTCACATTATTTGACAGGCCTGCTGGTTGGTTAAAGATAACACAAGAAATACATAAGAATGTCCAAGTGATGGGCTTAGGAGAGGAACCTACATACATATTCTCCATAGAGTCGATGACTGGTATACAGAAATCACATTTTGTTCTCCTCCTTTATTGAAAACACCTTTTATTGTGTTATATCTGTGGTATACATCAACAGATAGGTGTTCAATCAACACAAAGCAAACATCCCCAAAGAAATGGCTATTTGCTTGTATGATAAAGCACTACTCAAATAAGAAATGACAAGTTGAAAGGTGGTGTAAATGAGTACTGCTGTGTCCATGTAGAAGTGGGATAACCCCACTTATCATGCATTCATCTTAACAATGTGCCTGTAATGTAAAACCAACTGACACAACTCTTAAATGCTACTGGCCAGAAACACTTGTGTTCTTGACAAGATAGTTAATTATACCTCTGGTCTACAATGTTAAGGTTTTTAACAGAATTACAGGAGTCTTAACTATTAACATATGGCTTTTTTGATAGTCCAGTGGACTACATTTAAATTGAACATCCTTTGATAACAGATTGGAGATTACCTGAATAACTGCCAAGTCTCGGAGCATTGTTATCTGCCCCATCATAGAAATCCAGCGAATCCCAATTATGCTCTGTAGCAAAACTTATCACTTGAATCTGGAAAGGGAAGAAACACATGTAAAAGAAAAAAAAAAAAGTCTAAATTTGGCATACATGTAAATGGCGTAAGTCAGCTTCAGTTTGAGAGTACAAGATTTACAGTAACGTGACTCAAAAAAAAAAAAAAAAAAAAAACCTAAGGAGAGGCAAGGCGTCAGAGTCAGTAAATCAAATCAAATAATAATACAGAATAGGACAAGAAAACATTATTTAAATTCAAAACACTTTAAATATTAAATTAATACATTTGCCTTATCCATTATTCATCTGTTATTAAAAATTCCCTTTATTAAGTCCTTTATACTAGCAATATTTTAAATCATGTACATTTAATTCATGAGACTTCAAACAGCTCACTCACTTGAATTCCAGCTCCCTCTGGAACCGAAATCTTCCACACACAATTCAAATTGTTGTCATAGGGTTCTGGGTAACCAGGAGATAGAATGGTTCCTCTGCGCTTAGTTAAAACTCCTCCACAGGGCACTACAAGGAAAATTGAAATGGTGGAAATAAACAAGCATGTCTCCCAGTGTAAAAACACACAATCACTGATGCAAAATGAAGTATAGCATAGCATTGCAATAAAAGATGAAGTTTTAAAAGGCACATCATTCAGAGACGCAACAAAGAACGTTGGACGTAGTATAGTATTTCAAAATATAATGAGTCATCTCCAATAAAGAACAAACACAGGAAAGACAAAGCCATGCCATTGAATGATAGAGAGAATACAGTTTGCAATTCCATAAAAAATAATAATACAAATCAAAAAGACATACAAATCTCATGCCTTACACAATGTTCAGTATTTCATCGAGTCAGCTTATCAATAGTTTGCAAAACCCTTTAGAATAAAGGAGGGATTCAAGCAGATGTAAAATAATATGCATCGTTGTACGGTTCATTACTACTTTCAGTAGCATGACTATAACTGTCAACTACAATTACATTTGTCAACTGTAGGATTCTGAATACTGTGGGTCCAATGCAAAACATAGCTAAATGGCTAGCTTGAGAAAGGTGTCCATGAATTTCAAGAAAAGCTCTTTTACTTGGCCTATAGTGTTACTATAGTGTTATTATTAATATACTACACACTAGTTACTACTGCAGAAAGGCAATGGAAGAGGGCAATAGTGCCAGGCAATATGTCGATTCCACATTCAGTTTCTTTCTCTACTTATACAGCACCTTAAGATTCTTGACATTTTTAACTGCCCAGAAGTTAGAATAAAGGGGTTTCTCTCAAACCAGACAGTTGTGCACTGTATCATTATTATATAAACAGAATAAAAATGCAATCATGAAACAAAACAAAACAAAACAAAAAAGATTGTGATTCTGCATATACGTCCCTTATTTTGTAGAAATATATTCATGGAACAGAACATAGCTGGGTATGATTGTATGATTGCAGTATAGTATAACTGACACAATCATTGGAATTTCAGTTATTTTCATAGGAATTACATCTGGTGATTTTCTGCTGTGGCGTGGAGTATATATGCTTACTAAGAAGGGCCGGTGCAGCAATACCTTCTTATGGAATATTCAATATTAAACATATGTTCCTCAAATAAAATGTGAGAAGAGATAATCGAACCAAAGTGACTGCATCTGAAAAACCTTTTCCAGTTATAATAATGAGACCTGGTTCACTGAATCAAAAAACCTGATCCCAAAAGCAATTAAAACGTGTTAAACAGTCTTAATTTAACAGATTGATCGACTGAAAATGCACAATCCTTTTGGACCATTTTCTAATTGTAGGCAAAACTGCATGAATTAACCATATTATGGTGATTTCAGGATGTATGTTACATCAACTAATATTGACACAGAAAGTAATCTAGTTCTGAATCCCTTCCAACAATGCCCCCCACCCCCCAAAAAAACAGTTTTTTAGGGGGTGTTATCAAATTCTTAGATAGCTACTCCACCTCAGACATTTCTTTCAGTTTGTCTAATCCATACAATAATGGTATGTATGAGAAAGCTTACCAGATATTACAAATTTACACATACATGAAGAGGAAATCACTTTGAAAATATACCTTACCTCATATCCAATGTTATAAAATAAGTAATGTTAGAAAAAGCATATGTGACCACCCCCCTGTATTTACTAATTCCAATTACAACTTTATTCCTTTATTTTCTAATTAAATTGAAGAACAAATGATGCACACATTTTTTCAAACAAATGTAACTGTTCTAAAGATTCTGTGTTGTTGTTGTTGTTTTTTTTTGTATTAAGACTCATTGTAATAGTTAAAAGAACAGCCAAAAGGACTAACATTTTGAAGCATATACTGTCATTGTATTTTACTACTGCTTGAAAAGGAGAAGCCACCACGCAAGTTACTGGTTTATACATAAAATGGAAGCAAGCACATGACATTGCAGCTAAACAACAATAAGCAACAATTCCACAATATGATGCTAATGAAGGGGAAAAAGCAATGTATGTAGGTGGAATATAGAAATAAATAACACAGATGCTATGTCTGCACACAATTGGTTTTAGATATGGAAGAGGTAACATGGTTCCTTTGAATGACATAAGGTTGATATAATATGTATATCTTTACACTACAGGATGTATTTCTGGATGTACAGCCACTACCTATATGATCATGAATGCATGCATTAATAGGTGTGACAGAGAAGGGTGTGAAAATTGATAGTGGATGCGCATTTATTGATTTAAACTCTTGCACGTCTGCTTTTCATGTTCTATATAACAAGTTTTATTGAGCACAGGCACATTTTAACCAGATGGAAAAGAAGCTTCTCTTCGTATTTATTTTCTGTCCAAGGGAACTTCCATATAACATTTACCATAACATTAACCACAATTATGTAATTACCAAGGTTCCTAGAAATCCGTTTGCCACGGAAAAATACAGAATGATTGATTTGGCAGAGAATTTGAGAGAATTTTGTTTTTCTGTATTTAGCTGATTTATTTATTTTTATCTGTGAACTACGCTGATGAATGTAATTTAAATTGTGCTCGTTGTGCCTAAATATATTTTAATAAACTTGGGGTTCTTTCTGTACTCAACAACATCTAAAAGAAGGAAATGTGACTGGAATGCGGCAGATCTACTTCAGTAGTAACCAATATTTTGACCATGATGACAACAAACATAAAGAATAAACTATACATGGCATTTTAACTTATATTTCTGTTTGTACATAAAACATGGTGCTTTTTCCTTTCAAAGGGAAATAGTGAATACTGTTTTGCTGAAATATTAAAGTGATGGAGTCCTTTTTTTGTTTTAGTTTTTTGTTTTAAATTAGGCTGATGGTTCTCTATGGGCTCCGACCTTGATTAAATGTTTGAATAAAATAATTTAGTTTAACTCAATATGTTATGTTTTTGTTTACTCTGGTTAGGAATACTTGATTTTAACATTGTATTTTATTCACAGAAATATTTTCTATTTGTTTCATCACACTATTTATTTTATTTTGTTTAATAACGGAAAACTAGGAATCTTGGCAATCACATAAGGCTGAGATGTTTGAAGAAATTAAATCCCTTCACACAATTAATGTGAAACACTTCAGACAGAGGTTTAAATCCCATTAATAAAACAAGTATAAAACTTGGAAGGTGAATCATTCACTGAAAAATAATTACTTTTAGCTTTAGCTAAATATTGCTGTCTAGGGATCACCTGTAAATCACTGTTTAGCTTTAAAGCTTAAGGTTTGTACTTCCAATGTTTTTATTTATTTAAAAATAAACCAGCACACATGAATGATGGTACAAAGGAAATGTTAATTTATTTATGTATTTATTTAGTTATTTATGTATCAGGCTATTTACTGGAAGGGCTTGGAGAGGGCAGAATAGGAGGAAACAATGAGACATTACTATTTATTGTATACAGCAAATATAAAATCCTTGTGTCTGCATATATACACACACACAATTCCATCATTGCAGTATAATTCAATAAAAGAGAAAAGCGCTCAGCGAAACAGAAGAAAAACAAATCTAAAGATAAAGTTAGCTTCAGCCTTTGAAGAACTGAAGAAAAAAGAAATCTGACATTCTTACTTTATCCCATTTGAAAGCTGTGTTGTGTTGTGTTTTGTTTTCTTTGATGTTGTTGTTTTGACAGTTATTGTCTTGACCAAAAAAGTGAGCAACTGTAAATAACAAAAGCTTCACTGGGTATCTAATACTGCCAGTGCATTTTCCTCAGCTCATATCTGATGCTACCTGTCTCGGACAACATGGAAAATCTAGAGGTCAGTGGCACTTTATTAAAGAGCTAAAAGCAGGTAGAGACATAGTGATTGATGTCCAATATCTGTAAAGAAATGTTTTAAATATTCGCTTTAGAGCTAATGCAGTTAAATATGTTAGTGTTTGACACTTAAATTATTAACTTCCTTTAGTTCAATGCAATTTCAGACTCATCCATATTTTACAAATGTTATCTACCACATGATGTTCTCAGTTGTAATCAGGATTAATACCTCCAGCCATAAACCCTTCTGGGCAAATACAAATTGCACAAAATGAAGTCCACATATACACTAAAGGCAGCCTTTTACATCACGCTCCTTAAATTCATTAATAAAGCAAATTGTTGATGAGTGTGCTGTACAATAAGCCATAGTACATTTCTATGTTAGTACTTCAGAGATTAACGTCTTCTATTGGAGAAATGTGAACGCTTTTTGTTTCAATTAATATATATGTATTTTTTTAAGTGTGAAGTATATTCAAATTAATACTTTACACTGGTGGACTGACAGGGTAGTATGCAGCAAACTTTATCTATTACAGTCACTTGCTACACCTACCCTGGGAAGAGGAAAGCACTAAGTAGGGATCAAATGTGCTCCATTCTCCAGCGGTGCCATCCCTCACTTTTCCTTGCACCATGCAAACAAAAACATTTATAAGAAAATAGGTCTTGATTTTATAACTTTAGGGGGCACTGAATTGAAAACAATTACCATTCATCAGGACTAGAGATGTGCAAAAAAAAAAGAAAAAAAGAAAATGAAATGGATAAAAAAATTAATTGATAAATCCCTCCACTTTTAAAATATATTTCAAATACACGTACATATATCTATATCTATCTATCAATATCTATATATAGAAATAGATAGATATTTTTAATTGCAATTGAGTTGTTTCTTGATTTCATCTCTCTTGCTGCAGGAAGTCAAGAGGAAATTGTAATGTTTCCCATCAAAGAAAATATAAACAAATATTTTCTGCACACCCCTAAAATTGTATTTGGAACCATTATTGAGACCTAAAAAGAAACAAAAACATATCTACACTGCTGGCAGCTAAAGATCAGTTCAGAGTGCTTCAATATGCTAATTCTGCCAAAAAAAAAAAAAAACTGTCACCTGGCTTGCAAAATATATGATAATAATTTAAGACTTTGTATCAGAAAACATTTCATCATGAATAAAGGGATAAAGCCCCCAAACACCAATTTATGCATGCTAATGTACATATACATTACATCTGAGTAGATTTAGTAAATGTAAATTGTATGTTCCTTTCTCCCTCCATAAATCAAACATTCCATTTTGAAAGATATGGGCTCCTCTACTTACCAACACAAGTGGGAAGGGAGTCATTCCATTGAGCCAAAGCGTTGGGAACAGTTTCACATCTAATAGCCGTTGATCCATGTAGAGTATATCCTGGATTACATTCAAACAGAACAACTGCGCCAACTGCAAAATCGTTTCCAATTCTTTTTCCAAATCTTGGCTCAGGCACAGAGCTGCACTGGGTCGCACTTGTCCGGGGAACAGCTGCATATATAAGAAGACTGTTTAAAAAACTATCTACCCCACAAAATGTTCAATGAGCAAATGGCAGGAGGAACCAAATTATATCTAAAATAACAGAAAGGGTTTAATTTTGTTGAGTTCACCACACAGAATACCTGGATAGCAAGTGTCCATCAAGGGGATACACCATTTAATTTGTCATTGATAATCTGTTAACCCATTGACTTTCCAATATTTTGAAATTTGAAAGTAAGCTTAGCATCAATCACAGAAAAATGAATAGTACCACCCCCTGGCTTTGTTTTACCAAATGATTCGATCTCTGAAAATTGGACGGAAACTGAAAACTTATAACTTAATTTCAAGACCAAAAAAACATATTTGAGGAAAGGAATCAACAGACAAATGTTTAATTAATCTGTTATTTTAGATTTAAAAAACATTTTCATGAATGCCAAATTTGTAAGAAACTATTGTAAACTTGTCTGTATGCATCTTAAAAACAAGAGCAATACAGACTGTTCAACAGGGATTCTGTTTTCCTTTAACATTTCACAATTATGTTTGCTGTTTAGGTAACACTCAGCTTCCCTCATTGTACACAACTATTTCTGTGTAGAAAAAGGAAAACAAATTAGATGAAGATCTGAGGGTCCATTGTGCAATTGCATAGTGTTGATTTTTGCTGAGGTTAATCCCAAGACAAAAAGAAATACACTATCTATGATTCCATTTTGGGTTTGGTTCAGTGCTGTGCCATTTATAAACTTGCGGTAAGTCCCCAGGATAGCTCGTGCAAAATGGTTTTTCGATTTTATTTATGTTTCCTCCTTAATAGGAAAACAAATACCTATTTTTCAAATGACACAAGAAGCACAGATGTAAGGAAAGGTACATTATTTAAGCCTAAAATGATCAATATTGTTTATGTATATATATATATTTTTTCTCCAGTAATGCTCTTGGCTCTTGAGACACTATAAAGCCAAGGCATCAAAAACGTTCTTACTATAGCCTGTGAGATAGAGGAGAAAGTTTACAACATATTTTTAATGATGTTCTTTAAAGATAAACACAAATCTGTTAAAATTCCATAACATTTATTTTTCCATCTCTCTTATTGAATTTGTGCAATGTATGGGTAACCAAAATCTGAAAACATCAAATTCAAAATCAAAAGGAATGCAGACACTCTAAATTATATTTTCTTAAAAATGATGACGTGATGTGATTGTTACTAGGTTTGTATATTGTTGGAGCAGAGTAGTGGGGACAGTACTATTCTATGAGGACTCATGCAAATACACTGACAAACAACTCGACCACAGTGACAAACCACATGTACTGGCATCCATTATCACACCCCTGAGGAAATCATTAAGGTACTGTTTTCTACTCAAGTGTTGTGTATATGCAGTCATGGATCACATGACTATTGCACACACTGCAAAGAATATATTTTCCACCTTAAAAACTATTATAATGTTTCTTATGATGCTGGGCGCCTTGACACGCAATCCAAATCAGATATTCTTATATGTAGTTGAAGCTTACCTTGATATACAAAATGAAATCCTTTAGCTGTTTCAGGACCAACTGTTGTAAACTTAATTGTGATCTGATTGCCTGAACTTAAAGGAAGTGACTCTCCTGAAATAAAATTGAAAAATAAACAAAAACATCAAATTAATGTTCTGTAAGTTAGTTTTACATTTACTCTTATTTAATACATCGTTATAACTATGCAACTTCAAAGGTTTCTGAGATATATTTATTTTAAACACACTAGGTTGCAATTGTAACTGTGCCTGCTGCCTGCTGGTGCTAGGGTTAAAAAGAAGTACCCTTATGTGCTATAATCTCAAGCAAAAAAAGAATCTCTGAAAGCTAACAGTTTACTCCCAGAAGGACCATAGTGACTGAAGGCCATTGGCAGAGACTTTATTACACATGGTCCTAAAGGATTTGCATAAATGAAAAGAAAACCGGGCAAAACCTGAACTATTCAGATGCTTAGTGTATAAGAAACCTAATCAAATTATCTTCAGGCAAACTTGGCATGTAATTTAAGGGAGGAAAAAATTCAGCAAGTTATTCTGACATGGCATCTATCAGCACACGGACATGAATCAGATGTTTTCCTTTTTGTTTCTTAAACCTTCCAAAATAGTAAAATACTCGTAGAGGATACAATTTGCTCCTTTCTTAAAATAGTTTGGTATTAAAATAGCATCCACTGATTGTACAGTACAAATATGAATATATTTTTAATTGTCTTGGCTAAATTCCCAGTCATATTTCTTGGTGATTTTAATTATTAATACTGTCCATTAACTTGTCAGTTTCAGGCTTTTAAGAGTAAAGGTATGCACATGGGAACCCACTCTTGTAATGAGAACGCAGCATTTCCTACAATTATATATCAAGAATAGATGTATTCGAGATGTATACGAGAGGTTACATAGCAAGGCATTTATTCTGGTGTTCAGGTGTTCCAGTCGATCTCTCAATAAGAAATGCTTTATATGTCAATTAGACTGAACTTTAAATCTAAATGAGGACAGTAACAAATATATTTTGTGGGTAACGTCCAAAATGTAATGGTGCTGGTAAGATGCTGAACTGCTCTCAAGCACAGTTGTAAGAGCGGCATCAGCAAAAAGATCTTGACAATTCAGACATGAAGAGTAAGGGTTGAGAAAGAAAAAGAGTAAGAGTAAGCTTTCTCATGGTGTCAGTGCTGAAGGCCTCACAGATCACTTAGCGGGGGGCAGTGGCATTCCCCTGTGTGAACACTGTGATGGTGTTTGTCACACATGCATTGGAATTGACAAATCTGTGCAGCATATAACACAACCATGTGTACACAGACAACTACGGTGGGCTGCCCCTGCTTATATCATAGTGATACTGCACTGCAGTTATCTGGACACCCAGATGTATTAGCTGGATTTTTATTCTAATACTATGCGATTTTAAGCATATATAAACTGAACTAGAATATCTTAAAAAAAAAAACAGTTAAAACATACAGATGTTGGATTGCTGACCCAATGTTTGACACAGAGCCACATCCAACACCACCACCAGGAGTAAAGAATCGTTGCAGCACTTGTTGTTCACATTGTATTTTGATGGAACTTCTCCACCATGTGAGAATTGTGCACATTTGTGTTGTTTTCTCAATCATTATGTTGAGAAATAGCTCTCATATTTTTCTCAGATTCTTTATTTAATGTGGAACAAACACCCTCTTATTTCACCTATTTGTATTTCAATGTCCAATGGCTGAGGGGTATCTACTTAAATACTTTTGATCATACTTGCTCCTTATTTAGCATTGCTTCCAGCCTTTCATGATGAAATCAAATAAGACACTCTAGTATTCATTCTCAGCATAATAGAATAATAGAATAATCAAGAAAAGTCTTTGGAAGCGCTCTCTGTTTTATTGATGGCCAGTGCGGTCTCATCTTTTTCTATTCTCTTCAATGGCCTATATTCCCACCTTATAGTGAAGTGACAAGAGAATATAATACAATTATATGACTACTAGTTTTAGCATAACCCTTCAATACACTGCCTTTATATATATATATATATATATATATATATATATCATGTAGTTACATTTTAAAAATACCAATTTACACAAAGTGGTATGAGAACATATCGAAATAACAATAGTGCATTCCAGTTTAACAAACCATTAAATTACATGGCAGTAAATGATTCGTACAGAAAGGCTAATTAATTGGACCAGCAGATCACGTGCAGTGAATCTGACACCAGCAGTGTCTACAGGACAGATATTGCTCTTATGATGATCAATCTCTAAACCTGATGGTGAGTTCCTTGTATGAGAGTAATTGATTAAGGCCACAAGATAACTTTAGTTAGTGGAAAAGAAAGGTTTTTGAGTAAGAGCGTTGTTTCTAGAAACTAGAAAAGCAGGAATACATTACAATGTTACAGTTAGATGAGTAAAACAATAAAAACTTACAAGGAACAGTGCATCTTGCAGTATGTGTACCTTATGGATTTCAATCTACCAAAAACTTCTGATTGGTAAGGTGTATTGAACTCTTAAACTGAAATATTCCCTTGATTATAAAATATGTGTGTGTGTGTGTGTGTGTGTGTGTGTGTGTGTATGTGTGTGTGTGTGTGTGTGTGTGTGTGTGTGTGTGTGCATATGTTTATGTGTGTACCTAAATGTAAGGTTTCAGATTAAGGATGCAAAGTACTCAAAACAAAGTATCTAAAACTTAAGCAATTACAGTTATGTTTGGTAGAGTTGAATCCCAATCTATTCCTGTACCTCAGTATTTGAAAAGCAACACTTTATTAAACAACTTGAAGGCAGAATGAACAACATGCTTGTCCCCAATGACTAAGTGCAGAAAGTAATAATAATACAAATAAAATTACTAATTAAGGAAATAGTTAAATTAAGTGTTCAGTAATCATGTTACTAGTTATGTTGGGGATGAAACATATAACAAGACATAAGTACTCCAGCACCAGGCTTCACCTCCCCTGAGTATGGACTCTATACTACTTATCTACTTATCATTCCTGGGTAAGTCAGTACTAATAAGAAAAATCTGCAAGAGCCCTGCCACAATATTTTGCATATGATACTTCACAACACCACTTTACCAAGCTAAGGGACCTGGCCTAAAATACTGAGTGCAGGTTGTGGATGTGAGTAGTTAGTCTCAAAGGTCACAATTACTTGCCTTAGAAGCTGCATCACAGCTAAAAGAAACAACTACACTGTATCAGCTTTCAGATAATGTGAAATCATGTTTGGATCATATGAATTCTACTTAGACATGCATCAATACAACATTGTATACAATGGCATAACATCAAAAGTATGATGTTGTTGAAACACAAGCTCAACATTTCCACACCATTCCTTCATTGACATTACCATTAATGGATGAGATACTGTGAAATGATGTTGGAACAATATCAATCCACTACACTTATGTATTAAGACACAATTAATTGTTCTTAAGTAATGTGGAAAACAGTACTGACTGAATGTATAACAACTTATTGCAAATATATTACAGACATGTTGAAAAATATTATAATTCAATAAACTAATTCATTTACAAAAACATTAAACTAATGTTTACAAAACGTACTCTAGTAGTAACAATTAATAAAACTCATAAGCAACTAAAATGTTGTGTTTCTATAACATTAATGCATCACCAACAGTGTCACAACAAAATAATGTATGCCACAATCAAACCACAAGCCTTACAGCGACATTCTGAAATGTAACAATGCTGTATGTTAGCTGGAATCAGGGCCCCTGGCCTGAATATTGTGTTAAAATAAAGGAAGATGGCATGCTACAGACATCAATGTGTACAGTTTAACAAAGTTTAACAGATGCAAAGTTGATACCATCTTTTTATAAGCAATAGCTTGCATAATTTATATACATGCAAATACATTTTGTGTGCAGCTTAAAATATTGTGAGGAAGTCAGACTTTGTTCCATTGTTATAATGAAAAAAAAACAAAAAACAACAGCAGCAAAAAAAGTTTAGAAACCAAAATATTGAAGAATACCAGATACCTGAGTGAGATCCTGAGAGGGAGGACAGCAGGGAGGACTGCTGAGTGGGTCCATCGAACACATCAACGACATCATTAAGAGATGTCTGGAAAAGTACAAACTGCCCAAACAGAACTGTTGAGAAAAAGAGAAACAATTGTTAAAACCTTCTCCAGCCGAATCCTAAGTTAAAAAGGATCAAAAGCCTGGAACATATTTTCTTTTTACCCCATCTCTGATGCATAACATGATATGTACTATGTTTTGAGGACAAAGCACATAACTTCACTTATTGTCTGTCTAATTCTTCCAATGTGTTATATTCTGATTTAGATTTAGACTCATTTTAGGAACTTGTTTTAGAATATCAGATTTCATTGATTTGTGTTATGTTGTTTCTTTTACTTTGCTTTATCAGTCCCTGTAGAACTTGAAAAACAATAATGTGTTACGTGTTAATGTGTTTATGTGTTACATTACATAATACATATTTAGATTGTTTCAGTTGTGCTAACAACATTAAACAAGTACATCATTATTCTTCATTATATCAGCATATTGCAATGTCTAGCAAGAAATTCCCAGAGTTAATAAGGCTGGATGTTTATTTAAATCTTTTAATTAGATACCTTTGTAAACTGAGTACTTTATGCATATGCACTGCTTTTATTTATATTTTAAGTGCATGTTTGTATTGGTTTTAATTATATTCTAATACCTTCCTACATGTGCATAAATGTATTGTTATTGTAGTATGATTTTTGATTTGTTGTTGTTTTTATTCTTTCAGTGCCTATAAACCCCATTCTGATCAAACAGTTGTAATGCTTCAAATAATCAATTTGCATTCTAATAATCATAAGAAATACTATTTTCATACAATAATCCATCCATTTTTAAAACCACTTATTCGTGCGGGGAAGCCAGATCCAATCCCGGCAGGCATAGGGCACAATGCAGGAATACACCCAGGATGGGACACCAGGCCATTGCTGGGCAACACACACACCTACTGGGCAATTTAGTGTGGCTAATTAACCTAATCTGCATGTCTTTGGATGGTGGGAGGAAACCGGAGTACCCAGAGAAAACCCACACGGACACGGGGAGAACATGCAACTCTACACAGACAGGCCCCCCGAGCTGAGACTCGAAACCCCTGGAGCTGTGAGGCAGCAGCGCTAACCACTGCACCACTGTGCTACTGTGCCACCCTTACATATGATAAAATATAAATATAATTCAATAAAAAATATAAAAGTATCAATAACCTTGTTAATTCCAAGAAAATTAACATAGGCTTATATTTGGAATATACTTCATGTAACCCCATAGCAGGAGAGATCATTTTAAAAGAATGTACTACTAAAATGCTAGTATAGAGACCAGTGTGATAAGTATCAGGGAAATGTCTGAAGAAAGGTTTGGCTGAAAACTGAAAAAAACAAATGTGGGAGCAGTTTCAATGTTATTAACAATGGCTAAACCTGAGAAGTTGTTCACTGTGGGTAAATTTGTCAGTGACAAATGTCTGAGGTTATATGCCCCAGCAATAAGTTGTTCTGCAAACCCTAAATATGTAGAAGCACAAAATACCAAATATTAAGTACATATATACACTCACCTAAAGGATTATTAGGAACACCATACTAATACTGTGTTTGACCCCCTTTCGCCTTCAGAACTGCCTTCATTCTACGTGGCATTGATTCAACAAGGTGCTGAAAGCATTCTTTAGAAATGTTGGCCCATATTGATAGGATAGCATCTTGCAGTTGATGGAGATTTGTGGGATGCACATCCAGGGCACGAAGCTCCCATTCCACCACATCCCAAAGATGCTCTATTGGGTTGAGATCTGGTGACTGTGGGGGCCAGTTTAGTACAGTGAACTCATTGTCATGTTCAAGAAACCAATTTGAAATGATTCGACCTTTGTGACATGGTGCATTATCCTGCTGGAAGTAGCCATCAGAGGATGGGTACATGGTGGTCATAATGGGATGGACATGGTCAGAAACAATGCTCAGGTAGGCCGTGGCATTTAAACGATGCCCAATTGGCACTAAGGGGCCTAAAGTGTGCCAAGAAAACATCCCCCACACCATTACACCACCACCAGCAGCCTGCACAGTGGTAACAAGGCATGATGGATCCATGTTCTCATTCTGTTTACGCCAAATTCTGACTCTACCATCTGAATGTCTCAACAGAAATCGAGACTCATCAGACCAGGCAACATTTTTCCAGTCTTCAACTGTCCAATTTTGGTGAGCTTGTGCAAATTGTAGCCTCTTTTTCCTATTTGTAGTGGAGATGAGTGGTACCCAGTGGGGTCTTCTGCTGTTGTAGCCCATCCGCCTTAAGGTTGTACGTGTTGTGGCTTCACAAATGCTTTGCTGCATACCTCGGTTGTAACGAGTGGTTATTTCAGTCAAAGTTGCTCTTCTATCAGCTTGAATCAGTCGGCCCATTCTCCTCTGACCTCTAGCATCAACAAGGCATTTTCGCCCAGAAATGGTTGTGCGTGAAAATCCCAGTAACTGAGCAGATTGTGAAATACTCAGACCGGCATACTCAGTCTGGCACCAACAACCATGCCACGCTCAAAATTGCTTAAATCACCTTTCTTTCCCATTCAGACATTCAGTTTGGAGTTCAGGAGATTGTCTTGACCAGGACCACACCCCTAAATGCATTGAAGCAACTGCCATGTGATTGGTTGGTTAGATAATTGCATTAATGAGAAATTGAACAGGTGTTCCTAATAATTCTTTAGGTGAGTGTATATATATATATATATATATATATATATATATATATATACACTCACCTAAAGGATTATTAGGAACACCATACTAATACTGTGTTTGACCCCCTTTCGCCTTCAGAACTGCCTTAATTCTACGTGGCATTGATTCAACAAGGTGCTGAAAGCATTCTTTAGAAATGTTGGCCCATATTGATAGGATAGCATCTTGCAGTTGATGGAGATTTGTGGGATGCACATCCAGGGCACGAAGCTCCCGTTCCACCACATCCCAAAGATGCTCTATTGGGTTGAGATCTGGTGACTGTGGGGGCCAGTTTAGTACAGTGAACTCATTGTCATGTTCAAGAAACCAATTTGAAATGATTCGACCTTTGTGACATGGTGCATTATCCTGCTGGAAGTAGCCATCAGAGGATGGGTACATGGTGGTCATAAAGGGATGGACATGGTCAGAAACAATGCTCAGGTAGGCCGTGGCATTTAAACGATGCCCAATTGGCACTAAGGGGCCTAAAGTGTGCCAAGAAAACATCCCCCACACCATTACACCACCACCAGCAGCCTGCACAGTGGTAACAAGGCATGATGGATCCATGTTCTCATTCTGTTTACGCCAAATTCTGACTCTACCATCTGAATGTCTCAACAGAAATCGAGACTCATCAGACCAGGCAACATTTTTCCAGTCTTCAACTGTCCAATTTTGGTGAGCTTGTGCAAATTGTAGCCTCTTTTTCCTATTTGTAGTGGAGATGAGTGGTACCCGGTGGGGTCTTCTGCTGTTGTAGCCCATCCGCCTCAAGGTTGTACGTGTTGTGGCTTCACAAATGCTTTGCTGCATACCTCGGTTGTAACGAGTGGTTATTTCAGTCAAAGTTGCTCTTCTATCAGCTTGAATCAGTCGGCCCATTCTCCTCTGACCTCTAGCATCAACAAGGCATTTTCGCCCACAGGACTGCCGCATACTGGATGTTTTTCCCTTTTCACACCATTCTTTGTAAACCCTAGAATTGGTTGTGCGTGAAAATCCCAGTAACTGAGAAGATTGTGAAATACTCAGACCGGCCCGTCTGGCACCAACAACCATGCCACGCTCAAAATTGCTTAAATCACCTTTCTTTCATATTCAGACATTCAGTTTGGAGTTCAGGAGATTTCTTGACCAGGACCACACCCCTAAATGCATTGAAGCAACTGCCATGTGATTGGTTGGTTAGATAATTGCATTAATGAGAAATTGAACAGGTGTTCCTAATAATCCTTTAGGTGAGTGTATATATATATATATATATATATATATATATATATATGTTACTTAATTAACTTTTAAAAAAATGATGAAACTACCAAGCTGCCTTAAACCATCAAGAAATATTGTCACTGGATATAGTTTCAGATTCAGCTCATGGGTAATATGAACAAGGCGAGCATGAATGTCTACTTTGATGTTGGTGTTGGTTTAAAGAATAAGAATTGATTATTTAACTCTTCTCCATCTCCAGATCTCTGACCCTTTGAAATCTGGTCAGATGTGCTGTGTTGTCTCTAATGTCCACAGTTTAGGGGAGATACAGACATCTGCACTAGTTTGACACTTTCTCACACAATTGAACTCTACAATTCCATTGTGGAAAGTATCAATCGCCCCCACGGCATCTCACCATTAAAGAAAAACGTGAGGTCATAAATCTTACTACCTTATCTCTCCTATGTGGGATCCATCAATGAGGAACATACCATGATGGTCCAGACCACAACCCACAGCTGGAAGTAAGCTAATTAGTCCTCATATTATTTTTCCTTAAAATGTGGCACCTAAACTTTATGTATTGCTCCGTGAGCTCCTTAGGCTCTTTGGATAAACAGAAACCTGAGGCACAGAAAAGTACTCGGCTCCCTTCAATACATATCCCAAGTCGGTGTTTCGTCGAACTGTGTGTATAACGCATTCCTCAAACTAGCATTCTCGCCTGATCAGCTGGCCGGTTAGTTGTTCACTACGTTTCTCAATGCATGTTAATGTCAGGCTGCAACAGGATCCAACACAATCATGCTGAAACCTGCTGTTTGCAAAATATCTCAATGCAGCTTCAAACATTTTGGTAAGGTATGACTGTGTTTCGATGTAGGTCCTAAAACAGGATCAATTATGTCTCTGAGGTTAAATATGCTTCATGCTGTTAATCTATACTGGTTTCATATGTCTTCCTCCCAAAAAACCTCTAATGGCTTTTGCCTGTCTTTAAATACCTGTGGTCTGTGTGTTTGACGAAGTATACAGAGTTCCTGCATTTTAAAAAGTCGGACCAACTTTTGATTAGATTTTTGAGCTCAGATCTGAGTTCAGATTGAGCCCTGATCCGTTTAGTACAACACAATTGAGATCAAGATCAAGATTAGATCCCATTAGTACAACCCATCCCCAGATAGTGCCTAGTTTGAATATTTTTGACTGTCGATTTTCATTAATTCAATCAAGTAGCTACTCACTCTGCGCTGAAGACTGTTTGTCTTCGTTACACCAGCAGAACACTCATCTTGCCAAGAGAACTGTCACTGGATTTTCTCCCAGAGACTGTGTACATCTCAAGGAAGAGCCGTTGCTTTAGTGACTGAACTGCAATTATCTTTTGAATTTACATTTGAAAGACCGCAGTACCCTGGCATCACAGGACCATTGTTCCTCGTTGTGAGGACATATTCCTTGAGTCCCTCCCTGCATTCATATTAAGCTCCTGACTAGGGTGGCCAGCCTATTAAGAAATTGTTAGTATCTGAACATTCAATATTTGTTATTTATGAACTCAAGAAAGGTTGCAATTTAAATGATTAAGTGTTGCTGAAACACACTAGCACATTACTTAATATAATTTTGCATAATCTAGTTCTATTAAACATTTAAATATTTGTTATACATTTAGGAGTAGATATAGCATATATAGACAGATATATGTGTGCATATTGAAAGAGATTTTTACCATTCTGCCATTAGGTTTTTGAGACCAAATTCAATATTAGGTAATAATATAGCAGATTGATATCTATTCTATATTTAACGCAGTTGTGCCCAATCATAAATTGAAAAAAAATATATGATATAACGGACCAATACTATCATATGGAGTTAGTTTTGGACTAACAATATTGAATATCAAGAGTAACCTTCCTCTTAATATGATATTGTCACTGTTATAATCATTATTGAAACTAACTTTTGCCCTTTTTGTCATTCAATGTATCCAATGTATTATTTGATCTATTATTTTAGTAATTTAGATTAGTCAGTGTACCATTGTTTTATAATAAAAAGTTTTAATCTTTTCAACTTGTGTTTGTGTCTAATGAATCAAGCTCTGGTCAAACGTCTTACAAGGGATATTTAATTGGGCAAAACCAACTCTTACTATATAGCACTACATTGGTACTGGTAAGTCTCAATTACTTTCTAAAAATATAAAAATATGCCTGTGCTGAAAGCCTTGGAAGGCACATACTTCAGAACAATTAACAAATGATTACTCTACAATTTGCTCTTTTGGACAAGTACTACCAAATGCTTATTTTATCCAGTGGATGGTGCTTTGTCAGTCATTATAATAGGTTGCCATGTTCCATTGTTTCTTTTAGTTACAACTTCCACTTACTATATTGTTATCCATTATGCACAATCTTATCACGTCTTCTGTGACTCAAAAGTTGTCACCGACACCTAACACATGAAAACCATTTACAAATACCCTTTAACTGTATAAAAGACCACTTTAAAATCAAACATATCACTGATTTTCCATTATAAGACTCTCTGTTAAAAGAGTAACATAGCACCAATGTCCCAAGTATCCTGCTAAAATGATTAAATTTCAAAAAGCAAATGACAAATGTTCAGATGATTCATTCTCTGTCAAATTGGAAACTGAGTGGGGTGGTTTACAAATTAAAATAATTGATCTACAGATCAAAACACCTATGAATAAATACATTCAAGGGAGCCCTTGGAAATACACAGATTTTTCCAATGCAGCTATCTCAATGTTTCTCAGTTTTGACAGTTTCTGAAAACACACATGCCACTTTCTGGCAGTGCATTGGCAATAAACCTTTTCTCCACTATGAATTCAGAATGCTGCACACCTTGTTACAGTCCAAACAGTGTATACACTGATTTTGTGGCTCAATACATCTTTACATTTATTCTATGCTTCGTGAGGCTTAAAACTATAAACGTTCTTACTTTTTAGACCCAGATATGGATGCAAAAGGTTGCAATGGTGTGTAAACAAATGTGAGCAAAAGTGATTCTTATAAATGACTCAGTGACCACTCAAGACCTCTATTAAAATGTATTATGTCAGCAGAAATTCTGAGGATAGATGTTAATAAAATATAGAATGGAGTTATTCTGAAAACTATCCTGTTAATCAGTATACTTTTGAACCTAGTGAAGAAGGCTTTAAGCCAAGTATACTTGGCTTTGCAATATGCACAGCAAATGCTTTCACATGCTAACAAACACTTCAGTCAGATGTTCTATTGTTGTTTCAATAATTATTATAAAGCATCACTGTAACTACTACTTTTCACAATGTTCAAATTTCATAAAACATTACATTCTCATAAAATAGATTGCTTTAAGATTACAGTTCATTTCTAGTAAACTGACACATATTTATTGTTAACACTGTAGCAAAGATGTATTTATAATTGAGCTACTCTTTACATGTACCATGTACATGTACTGTACCAAAAGGAAATCATGAAAGCAATTATGAAAATTCAGACACATGGCTAGGCTGAAATTTCTATGGTTCATTCCAGTTGTCAACACAGATTGATAACTGAACTGCTGTTGCTTCATGACTAATATATATATATATATATATATATATATATATATATATATATATATATATATATATATATATACACCGATCAGCCATAACATTATGACCACTGACAGGTGAAGTGAATAACACTGAAAATCTCGTTATCATGGCACCTGTCAAGTGGGTGGGATATATCAGGCAGCAAGTGAACATTTTGTCCTCAAAGTTGATGTGTTAGACACAGGAAAATTGGGCAAGCGTAAGGATCTGAGCGACTTTGACAAGGGACAAATTATGATGGCTAGACGACTGGGTCAGAGCATCTCCAAAACTGCAGCTCTTATGGGGTGTTCCCGGTCTGCAGTGGTCAGTACCTATCAAAAGTGGTCCATGGAAGGAAAAGCAGTGAACCGGTGACAGGGTCATGGGCGGCCAAGGCTCATTGATGCACGTGGGGAGCGAAGGCTGGCCCGTGTGGTCCGATCCAACAGACGAGCTACAAAAAGTTAATGCTGGTTCTGATAGAAAGGTGTCAGAACACACAGTGCATCACAGTTTGTTGTGTATGGGGCTGCGTAGCCGCAGACCAGTCAGGGTGCCCATGCTGACCCCTGTCCAATGCCGAAAGCGCCTACAATGGGCATGTGAGCATCAGAACTGGACCACGGAGCAATGGAAGAAGGTGGCCTGGTCTGATGAATCACGAGTTCAAGGTGTTGACTTGGCCTCCAAATGCCCCAAATCTCAATCCAATCGAGCATCTGTGGGATGTGCTGGACAAACAAGTCTGATCCATGGAGGCCCCACCTCGCAACTTACAGGACTTAAAGGATCTGCTGCTAACGTTTTGGTGCCAGATACCACAGCACACCTTCAGAGGTCTAGTGGAGTCCATGCCTTGAAGGGCCAGGGCTGTTTTGGTGGGAAAAGTGGGACCTACACAATATTAGGCAGGTGGTCATAACGTTATGGCTGATCAGTGTGTATATATATATATATATATATATATATATATATATATATATATATATATTTTTTTAACTGCAATCAACAGTCACTGTAAAATTCTGTAGTCTGAGTGCAATAATATTTTAAATAATTACTGAATGTATGTTTACATTTGTATACATTCTATTTAGTTTGAAAGTATTTACTAAAACAGATAGACAACATGCTTGCTCAAGTCTGAACAGCAGTATTCCTGCAGAAATACATACTCTAAAGCTATATTTAATAAATAATATTTTATTTCACTGTCATGTGTATATGCTATCAATAAAGCTCTAAAAATAAGCATAACCCTCATTAAACATGTTCACTATTACTGAAAAAGGGTGACTTGTCTTCCAGTACTCCTGCCATTAGAAACAGATTGGTTACTTATTCTTTATCCCCAAGCCAGTAATACATTACACGGATGTATTTGTTCAGAACAATCATTAAATTTGATTTAGACAATCAATCACTTAATAATAGTTAATCTCTTATTATCTTTAATTACATGGAAAAATATAATACAAATTCCATACTCAAACTGAAAGGCTAATGTATATGTAAAGCTGTAAGCGAATATTCAGGAGAGTCTGGACATCTCTACCATGTACATCTAGTAGAAATCAGAAAATTATATGTAGTGATCTATTGATAATTCAGAAATGAAGAATGTAAAAGCTGTGTAGTTAAAGTAAATAGGCGTGTGTGTGTGTGTGTGTATGTGTGTGTGTGTGTGTGTGTGTGTGTGTGTGTGTGTGTGTTAACTTAAATACTAAGCTGATAGAGATATAGAATGTGATATAGTTACTTTTTACAGCCTTGGAAAGAACACTTAAGAAGGCTTTTGGCCGGCATTCTGCATAATTGTTCTTGTATTGTTTGCATGCCTTAAGGTGAGAAAATCTCAAGAATGTATTTTTTGTTTGGCCTGCTTTACATAGATTAGGTGATATTTTTATTTTATTTGGTATAATCATTCTGATTTGTGAGAGCCAGGCATGCAGGCTTTGTTAAGTATTTCTCTTAAGTTAATAAGTTAATGTTTGTAAATGCAATTCAATGTTACAAAGTGGTTGAACAATCTGAAATATTCTCACAGCAGGATGCACTTTCTTGGATTTCATTGTGATACCTATCTGAAAATATATACATCGAATTTTAGCTATGCATCAACAAGGATATTATTGATGCCTTCCCTTGCTTGTGCAGTGCCACTTGGAAAATGAATTTTAATCCCCATTACTTTGATTTATTCCCTTGAGTCAGTTCCTCTCACATTCTAATGATTACAATAAAAGAAAACATGCAAGTGCCTAAATGTATTTTCAAGAAAAAGCAATGTATTATATCTAGAAGTTGAAAGTTGTATTTTTCTTTTATTAAAAATTATGTAAAAGAAAATGACTTAAGCAACAGCTGAATTAATAAGACTGATCACAGACACCTGAAAAGTACAGTAAATGCAAAAAAAGACCTTCCCTCTATCTTCCACTTAACATTTGTTCAGACGTTAACTTTACGATGTTGCATTTAAAGTAATTTTAAAATAAACCCTTAATCGAAAAACCTGTCTTTGCTTTGTATAAGTATATTAATTTAGGTGATTCTGGGCTCAATGGATTTACCCCAGTGTGCCTGTTTTATAAATGGTATCACTTTCTGAAAACCTGAATTGTGGTGTACTGAGTATAGATTTCAAACCAGGTTAACTTTTGGCTGATATTACTGTATGGATGTCTTAAAAAGCAATCAATCCAATGCAGTCAAACACATGACACTTTCAGCTTATGGGCAATGGAACTGGGCTTGTGACTTCACTGATTAGAACATTTATCAGAGAATACCATTTCTTCAAGTCACAATGTAGCCTGATACAGTTCATGTTTTGTTAAAACAACAATATTGCTTTAGCCATTGGTAGAACATCATTCTTGAAAACCTAAGCATTTAGAAACATGCATCAAGGGATGTTTCACCACACATGTAAAAAAGATGATGTCCATTATTTGCTACTAGATGCTTTGAAAAAATAGACAGTACTCAGCTCAATATCGAGATGTTGTGTATACATCATTTATGTATGTATATATCTATATATGAATTTTATTTGTTAGATTTTTTTGGTCGTTTAACAGGAAGATTTCATTAAAGATACAAATGTATCACGTAAATAACACAAGCATTTGTGCTACTCTCATGCAAGAAAGTAATTATAAGAACAATTATGAGAACAACTGCCAAACACTGTGAACCATTACCATACATATTGATACATAAATGCTGTGTTGTTTTCAGCTATGCGTGGGTATTGTTAATGAATGGGAGGCTTGGATATTATTTTTTTTTCTTTTCCATAAGCCATACTTTGAACTATGCTAGTCAGAGCATCGGTGGTTTGACTTTGCAGAATACCAACCATTTATATCACAGATAGTGCAGTACTTTAAATTATTACACACATTCTTGGTGACTTGGCATCAGTAACTGACAAAAAAAAAGACTCTAATAATGGCTTAATAAAGTAATGGGGTGAGGGGTCCCTCAGTCCATTGTGGGATTTGTAAAGTGAACTCAGTCTGCTTTGTTCCACTCAGAAGCACACTGATATGACAGCAGAGAGTGACTGACAGGAAAGCAGAAATTATCTTTGTTTTCATTTCAGCTGAAACTGCTGTGCTCTGGTGCAGTTTAAATGTTGGTCATGAGAAAGATTCATAGTGAACAGTGGAACCCTTAAAAAAATCTAGAAACAATGTGCTTCTTTCTCAGCCACTAAACTATATACAATTATATCTATAATTAGGCTGATATAATTAGTAGGACTTATAATTAGGCTTTGGAAAAAGTATGGGCGCAGATTTTGATTTCAATGTTGTCTAAAAGAGATAGCTATATGAAGCAGTAGCTGACGTGAATATATAAATGTCATAAAACATAAGTCCTCTACATATGTTGTTTCTACCCAATATGCTTAAATGTAGTTAACCAAGAACTTACTTTAACTTGTCCTGCTAAAGTATTTCTGATTCTTGCTGGGAAAGGTTGGTGCAATGATTTTATCAATACTTGCTGGAGGGTACTGTACGTCAAACGCAAAGGTCTGTAGCTCTAGTGACAGCTTTTCTAGTTTGTTCACACTGAACAACATGCCTGCCTCAGCAGTATTTCAAGCATTCATTTAACAAGCAGACCTCACCCAGGCAAGATTGTCCCTTTTTGAGTGTGTTACACTTAACTTATCTTGACAGATGCTTACTAGGTTTTAAGGAAATTAAATCTGTGATTAATTCTGGGATTTTTGTGATAAGGAATTTTCTTGAAGAAATATATTTCTTAAAATAACCATCTACCTTCCCCCCCCTTTAATGTTGGTTTCTGAGTTATATGTCCATTAGATTAAAAAAAAAAAATCTAGCAAGGAATTTTAAAATTCAAATATTTCCAGCAACTGGTCCGCACTGAGGAAAGTCAGATGAGAAGCTTACTGTGCTGGGAAATGATTATGAAATCACTGCGCTGTGTAAGCAATGAATGTAAGCTAGACAGCCTGCAGAGACTGCTTCTGAGATACAATATACAGTCTCTGCATTTGCCATCCCAGGAGTATGCAGAGAATTCCATATGTCTATGACCATTGTGTTATTTCTTAATATATTGACATATGTGTCAACCACTTAATTACATTTTTTGACAGATAGAAAAAGGCTTTTAAAAATCCTTCCCTTGTCAGTGATTTCAGCACAAATCTCAGTATCCCTGTACATATACTTGGATTACTTTATTACTTGGACTGCTTTAATGTGAAGTAAATTCTATACTATGGTTACACACCAAATATGGTCCATTTCACAATACAGGGAGTGGCATTTCTTCTACCCCTATCTCCAAAAGAGGCTTTCTGAATTGACATTTCCGACCCATAGAAACTGAACTATATGTTCCATCTTATGTATTTTCAAATGTGTGGGATGCACTGCTCCTGCAAACCTTCTACAACATTTCAAAGAAAAGAGAACTAGCCAAAGGCAATTAGAGTGCTTATCTGATCATATATTTATATCGGTTTCAAAAGACACCAATGGTTTTCAAAGGACTAAAGAAAAATCAACAGTATAATCCTTTACGCAGCATAACCGATACATTCCAGATTGCATATCACGTTAGCATCAACTTATTTTTTTCATTTGGTGCACTGACTTTTCCGTGACATATTTTATCTAACCTCACGGTACTTTAGAATTGCAATGTGTACCGCTGTCCTCTTTGCAGCATTATCTGAACTGTTTCCATGGAAATCACTACATTTCATCTGACCTGATACCACTACAGAAGCACATAAGCATGACCAGCTGGTGTGTTTTGGCTGTGCTGCTTGCATGCATGGATGGTCTTCAATTGGAGTTAGATAATGGGCTGAAAATGTTAAAGGAGAGCAAAATGCAATAATGGAAAATAAGTGCCTTACATGAAGGTCTGTCCTTTGTCAAATACTGTTTTGTCAAATGCTAAAGCCATTTGATCTAGGTTTCAATTTAAATGGTGTGTGCAGTGGAGATTCTCTCGCTTTCCGTGTCCCAGTGAGGAAAGATGATGTGGGTATGGACACATGAAAAATCGAATTGTCCTATTAAAAACGCAAGTCCTTTTTTAATGACAACAAGCACTACTGAAATTAAACTAAACAGCATGTTTTAAACAGATGACACAAAAAGCAAACCAAACAGCCACAGCCTAAAACACAAATAGATAAATAAACTAGAGCTGGAGGTAAGATTTAAAAATAACACTCCTTTCAGTCTTATTTTTTAGGTTAATATAGATGTATAAATATGGATCACTATTCTTCCACAGCTTGAAAGCAGGGAGCAAAGGTGCATGAATGTCTACATTCTCTCAAAACCTAATGAACCTAATTACCACAGAAGGTCACATATAAATACCAAATATGGGGAAATAGTCCTTGATGCATCTGTTAGTGCTCTGGTGGTCTTCTCTGTACAGCCTGGAGTGCTAAACTCAGACACTTTATTCTCAGTTGATTGTATAACCCTCAGCGATGGGGTCATTTAATATTGTAGAGTTCCACCTGGACACATTCACAAGCTAGGCCATTACGTTCACCTCCTGAGCCTACAATGTCATAAATGAACAGTTCACCTGACAAAGTAAATTTGTTTTTTGGAGCAAAGCACACCAAGGATGTCTTATTTTTCAGAATAAATAGCTTTTATTAATGATTTGTTTGAGACTTTCTTTACTCCTCATTACATTCTGGTCTCTGTTACACTGCTCTACTTTGCACTGTGGTGTGAAGCACTATTTAAAAAGCTGTCTTTATTCTTTATTTTGTTTCCTCCCTTTAGATGTACTTAACTATTTTAAGAAAGCATAAAATCTCTCTCTCTCTCTGTCTCCCTTCAAGGCTTCCTATCTTTTTTCTATTTTCATGGCAATTCAATTAAATCATCCTTTGTGACTAAGACAGGTTGCACTACAGAATAATTATTAACAGTTCTACACAACATACACAAGCATATACAGAAAGAAAATGGAAAATATGGATAAATACAATGAAGACACACATGGAAAAAAATAAACTAGGGATAATAATAACATGCATGTAATTATTCCATTTGGTTCCTTATTGTGTTTATTTTTTTCCATCTATAACTAGTAGTAAGAAATAGAAAAATGGCGATGTCAGTTTTCAGTGGGGCCATCATCACCTTTTTGCACATGTTGCATCTGCATATGGCAGTGTTTTCTGAAGTCTGATATCAATCAAGAGTGTTTAATATTTCAGTGTGAAGTGCTGGATCCATCTCATCATTAAAGAAAGATGTTAACTTTATAGCCACAAGGTGGGAACAAAAACGTTTAATCAGGAAACCAAAGAAAGTAAAGCACTCTTGTTCCTAAGGGGGTCCGTTAAGCAAATTGACCAGGCAGGGATTCATTCATCTGTACTTGGGTAAAACAGAAACAATTAGCACAGAGACACAGTGCCTATAGGATATATCACCGCTCCATGGATTATTTCACATTTAGTTAATCTGACTTTTTTATTTAAATGGTAAAATATGAAAAAGTCCAAGGGTGGTGAATACTTCCTACAGGCACTGTATAGTTTGTAATAACTCAAGGTGATGAACAGATACCTCAAATCCTAATTCTTTAATCAGCTTTGTATGCACCATATTGGCCAGGTTTACATGCACTTGAAAATCAACTCCACATTCATGACATTCCTCGAGTAAAGTAAACGCATGGGTGGGAGCGTGTCAAACGGCCAATCGCAAATTGATTTGGTTATATTTAATTACAAATTAAACACAAATCAACACACAAGAAAATATAAAGGTTCAATGTAAAATTAATACAGTGTTAACCAACACACACTAAAATTGCAATCCGGCCATACTGCCTCTGCTGTTCTGACTTTTTAGCAATACATCAACACAGACATTGTTTCCTAAATAAGTAGACCGATTTAAATATTTGTTCAATTGGTTCCTTAATCAGAACTCCACAGCAATGCTTTTAATGTAAAACATGGCCAAAGCATCATGAGGCAAATTGTGACAATTCCATGTAAACAGCGCCATTAAGTCAGTTTTGCTCACTCTATTCAGACTAGGGTCAGTATGTTATGGGAGATGAGACCTAAAATAAGTATCAGGATACTTACAGAAAGATAGTGAGGAGCACAGAACATGCTTGTGTACATTGAGCACACTCTTCATCATTACAAAATAAACCTGTGACCTTAACTTGAAAATGAAACATTTAACTGTAAAATTCTATAATTTATCTCTTGAGTGATGGGTTCAACTTAAGCCCTGACTAGGACATACTAATGGAGACTCTGGAGAAATAACAAGTCATAAATATGCAATCAGTCTTCCATTCAGAATACCAACATACAGCAACATAAATGCTCTCATTCGTGTTTATTGTGCAATTGTGTTTTGGGTTTGTTGTATTATGTATGTGAGAGTTAAAGGTTAAAAAACATTTGTATGATTTAACAATAAAGGCCTGGTTAATGCAAAAAAAAAAAAAAAAAAAAAGATAATTGCTTTTTAAGCCTGAAAGGAATCCAAGGAAATTAAATTTCCCTTTCTGAATGGTCACCCCTTTAATCACCTTTTATTAGTCTAATTCACACAGAAAGAAAATCTATGTTATCCATGTACTTGAAATTATAATTTCATATGTATTTCATAACCATCTTAACAGCAACATGCCTATCACTTCAAGAGGTCAATTATCTATGTTTTGACAATCATGGAAAGATTCTCCTGAAGAAAAAATACTAAAACAAGAAGAGAGAAAAAAAAACCTGCTCAGGGAATTGTGCATTAGGGAGGGGAAGTTGGGAGGGGGGTGGGGGAGGGTGGAGGGATGTCAGCTTTCAAAACGATGTAGGAAGTTAAGGCCATGATTTTGGAATGTAGCCTTGAGGACAGAGCAGTTTAAAAGCATGACACTTGACACTGGCCTTGAGCAGACAAGAGCTGTAGATGGTAAAATGATTTAGCAGGGATATTAATCTAAGACTGTAATGACTGAGTTGCTCAAATAATAGGAACCACTAATTATTTGTTAAACAAATCAGATTAGCATCAACATTTATCACTGATTATATCCCAAAGAAATAAGGAAAATGAGTAAACAAAGCCATTACGAGAATGTTGAAACAGAAAATTAAGGGTAACTGACTGTCTGTTCTGGGATCATCTTGTTTATAGCTGTAATTATGCATCGTCCTATATTACAAGCAAGAATATATGTGTGTGTGCAATGACACAGCCTTTCCTCTTCATAGAACTTAATTGCAGTGAAGCCGGCATGACTGATTGTTTTGAAAGGGTGATCTGTAAATTAAATTATAAACAGAGACAGAAATAATTTTACAACATATTACCACATCCATTGAACTACATATTTCATTTTATTCTGAAAGAATAAAGAACCATATACTAACAAACCAACCATAAACCTTAGCTTATTATGAATACAGGAACCTTTGACGTGATCTTGCTAATATGTTCACTTTACTGAAATCAGAAAAAAAAAAAAAAAAAAAAAAAACCTGACACATCTTAACGTGACGGAAAATGTCCTGACATGTAGAAGGATGTTTTTCTTCACAAAAGTTTAAGTGCCACTTTTGATTCCATACAAAAATATAATTTGAGGATATTTAAAAAGACATTAACTTATGACCTATTTTGCACATTATCGGTGGTGCTATAACAATAACAACAAAAAGCTATACTAATTCAAACCAAATTGAACTGGAACAAAAACAGATTAATACAATGTAATATAAACATATTATATTATTATATAAACTTTGTTATCTAGCCTAAAATAGATATATACTGTTTAATAATATATAGAATATAGATACAAAATGTAGTATATATTTATTTCTATTTATTTATGATTAATAATATGTATTATTAAAGAGGGAAGATGGATAGATTATTTTGGATTTTTTTCATAAAATCATAGATTTATCATATTATTTGTATAATTTATAATATTATGAATAGTATTTGTATTCTAAGTCTTTGCACACTTGTCCCATTCAGAAGTAGACATAGTGCAAGTCTGAGTAGGGTATGACATCTATACATGCATTTTACCCATCAACAAAGCTGCACATAAAGAAAAACTTAGTTGAGATTCCCAATTGCTGCTGCTTTACTACCTAATTTCCTGAGATGTTATTCACTCTATCTTCTTACAATTTATATGAGCAGATTCTGCTGTAGTAAGGAGAAATTTCCTGCCTGAAGGGTGAAATGCTGATAAATAAGATAAAAACAGCAGCCTTAGTAAAATGCATCCAGAAATGATCAGCATGCATTGCGCCCAGTACAGATTCTCAGTAATAGGTCACCAGATAATATGTTCCTGATGGACACCCATTACTCAACGCCTTTAAAGAGAATATGTGTACTTTGCCATTGCTGTCTACCATATACGCAGAAAAAAGATGCTCTGAATTTACCCGATAAACATCTGCATTTGCTGCTGAATGTTTACTAAGAATGATTAAACAACAAATAATTCATACATGTGGACTTAAATCAAAGAAAACGGTCAATTAATTACCTAGGTACAGAATTCAATCCTTTAAATGCTTACATTATTTCATGTTAAGGCCCTGTGAATTAACAAAAACACCTTTGAGAACTATGAACTATGTGTTAGGTATTTTCTTGATAGAATACAGATTGTTACGCATTGTCAGCAATCTAATATTACTTTTATTATCATAACTGTATTCCTATAAAACATATATGCTCTAACAAGAATGCTCAGAGGTGAAGATAATAGCAAGTTTTGTTTTTTTCTTCAAAGCACTGCTAACTACAGAAGACACAGTCAGTGGAGAACAGAAGAGGAGACACTGAATGCCACAGTGAACACAGCTAGTATACACATAAAGGCAGATACAGTCTGATTATTTAAAACTAATGAACAGTAAACATAAAGTAACTGAACACTCAAAAACAAACCAGATCATTCTATTTCCACATAAATAATAATGATCACTCCGAAGTTGGACCCATATTATCACATTGTAAACATAAGAAACGTTTTTTAAAGAGATATACTGAACTAAAGCAACATTTTAATTATATGAATTTATGAGTTGAGAAACTTATTTAATTAGAAAAAATAATAAATATAGCAGCAACAAGCAAGGGTAATTGCGACAGAAGTAAAACTTTCTTTCTGGACTATGCTTATTAATTATTTATAGTGAAATAAAAAGACAAGCAATATTTTAGTAAACATAACAGAATACACTCTTACTTAATTAAGAGGAATATAATAATAACAATTAAAAAAGCAGCTGGCAATATTTTATAGGATGGAAATGTTTGTTGTTTTTTGTGAAGTGTGAAGACAAATTTGTTTTAAATGTATATTGTTTTAAGGTTTCAAAAGTACTGTTCACAAACCTTTTATTGCAAAAACAATTAATAATTGAAAGTCTATAAAAACATACAAAGTTAGGAAATGCCTACAGCTAATTAAAATATGACTTAGTGCAATGTAGCTGCAATTTAGCAATTCAATGTTTGAATGTAATCCTCTTTTGGTTGTAATATTTAACAGTTAGAGATCATTAAACTTTTCTGAAATACAACTGAGTGAGTGCCAGAGAGGATGAGACTTCCATGTGTTCACAAATTGTGCCTGAGGCTTGCATTGGGCTTGTGTGAATAATTTATCTTCTAGACTAAACCTGTCATTGTTTGAAATATTGCTGCTATCATTCTTTGTGACAGAATAATGAAACATTAAAAAAGGCTACAGAACAGTGCATTTTTAACAGTTTTCTCGTTGTAAGAAATAAATTCATGCAGTATGTGTGTGTGCTTGTGTGGGTAGATATGTACATGAAAGAATATCTATAATGTGATGCTGTGAGAAGATTACACTGCCACCAGTGTTACCGGACTACATGAGCACCACTAATTGACAGGCAGTACTAGAGACCATCTTCTTTAAACCAGATTTACCCGTCTTAGACAGATAGACAAGTGTGATGGTGTTGGATGGTGACAGCTCTTTTCTTTAGGGTGTGTTAAGGGATTGTGGATATTTTTTCTAGATTTCATCAACGTCTTCATACCTTCCAACATGACAATGCACTTGCTTTTATTGCTTAAATTTGCTTAAAGTATTAGCCATGTCAAAACATCTCATTTCCTTACTGGTCACCTTTGGGATAAACTTCGGATGTTGACTGCAAAGCCATCTGTTACCACAAAATGTCTCCCAGCACATATTCTTGTGAAGCAAAACAGATGTTTATTAAAATACATCTTTGATCTTGGGGCAGCACTGTATGACTCACGTTGCTGTATCACTGT
Source organism: Amia ocellicauda (assembly GCF_036373705.1). Classification (NCBI taxonomy): domain Eukaryota; kingdom Metazoa; phylum Chordata; class Actinopteri; order Amiiformes; family Amiidae; genus Amia; species Amia ocellicauda. Next base: position 34,126,208 of record NC_089859.1, on the reverse strand, counting down.
GTCCCTACGTTGCGTTACACTGATTCCAGAATTGGTATTTGTTAGAAGGTCCGGAGTTCAGGCTATAGGGAATCAACACTTGTTGTGTCATTTAGTAATTCAGTCAGGTATGTTGCATAATGTACAACTTCACCACCCTCAAAAACATGCGGCGCATCATCAAAGCTTATCAGTGCAAACACAGTAGGTGTTTCCAAAAGGTGAATGCAGACTTTGATGACTGCAAAATGTAGTCCAGTATAAATGGATAGGACAGAGTCAGCTGGAGCAACCTGAGCTTTCCATGCAACAACAAGACCTGTAGCTGGAATGGGAGAGTATAAGAGCCATAAGGGCAACATCCAGCTGACACCACAACACTGTTGCTTCCAGTCAGCATGTGCTGTCTGGCTGCACATGACATCAGGTGGAATAATGTGAGTGCAATCACTGCAGAAGTGAACTGGATTGTACAGGTTTACAAATAATGATACAGGTTCAAGGACACAATTTATCTGTTTATTCTAAATGTATGTTTTAATTAATGAAATGTTGTCTGTGTTTAAAAATAACTACAAAAATATCTTCTTCGATGTGAAACACACAGCTTCTTTATAATAATAATAATAATAATAATAATAATAATAATAATAATAATAATAATAATAATAATAATAATATAATTTATAAGTACAATTTCTAAATATGATTGTGTCATTTTGCAATGGTAACACAATGTTTATAAAATTGTTCATAAAAGGAATATTTGAATTAGTGGTTCTGCTAGGAGCAGATGTAAAAGTATACAAAAGTACTATATATGTGCATTTTAAAAAGTATGTCTTGAGGCAGTCACTGGAGCTATGGGCTTTAAGCTAAAACATTGCCACAGAAATGGGAAACAGTCAAAAGCTTCAGATACATATTAAATTGTCCAAGCATTCTTCACTTTTTATATGACACTGTGCATGGTGCTCTAGCAAGCATCTGATGGTTAATAAACATTTTCCTATCTTTACTTAATATTTGCTATCATTACCCTTCATTGAATGCTGCACATAATTAACTAAACAGTACTGGACTGTTTATAAATCGGCCTGCTTAATTATTATTTTTTAATAATTTCTCTGTGCTTTCATTCTATTATAATACTGCTATTACTACTACAACTACTAGTACTAGTAGTAATAACATATTATACAAAATGTAATCCTTAAGGATTGTGTAAACCAATTTTTCAGTTACATATTCAACACAGAATGGAAGACTCAATGTTTGCTCCTCTGAAGAAAACAACAAACATCTGTAAATGTCACCTTTGTGGAGCTCTATGCTACTGTTAATCCCTTTTTCACGACATACACAGTCAAGGAGATTCATTCTTATAGAGAATCAAAATATTTTTGGCAGATGTCACTGAAATCATCCTGAAGCAACACTGCCTCAGAAACTGCCTCAGAAACCCTTCAGTGATGGAGGCAACAAAGACTTTTAATAAGCATGAGTTACAGATAAAATATGTTTTGGGAAAATATGTATTTTTGTTCATAGATCAAAAACATGGCATTTGCACATCCACTACAAATAACTCCAACTTTACTCATGTTCCTAACTTCCTCAATTTTCTTTCTAATTTCATCAGTATTTAATTGAAATATGAGGATATTGTAAACCAACCATGTTTCTGAAGTTGTACACACATTACATTACTGCATTACATCCATGAAATGCATAAAATGTAGAGATGATGGCAGATGTACATGCCTATGATTAATGTTGTGCACATTAGGACATTATTAAGCTACATGAAGTAAATACATGAACATCTATGGATAAAGTGAAAATTGTGGTAGATGAAAGGATTCAAGTCTCATTAGAAAGGTAAGACATGTTTCATACATTCTACTGCAATGTCATTCCTTTATTCCTATCTTATTTTTCTCAAAATATACTACATTACTATAGTAATACTTTCATCTCCTGCTCACTGACTATTGCATTTTATTATGGGATTAGATTTAATTATACTTTGAAGTATATAACATGAGAAAACCCTTTAAAAAATAACTTAGTTAAAGCTTTGATCAAGGGCCAGGCGTTTCATTTCACTCGCTTATCTGTGCAGTTTCAGTGTCAGGACTGCATGTAGGGAAATCAAATCTCAGGAATTTGCTGCAAGGATACTCTCTGCTCCCTTTTTTCTCCATGGAATTTGTTTTCACACATGAAGACAGATAAACAGACAATCCTTTTGATACATTTGGGGAGAAGAAGAAGAAGATATAATTTGGCCAATGGAGAAAGTGTGGTGTCTACTTCCCACACTTGGGACATTGATGAAACAGTCTGTAAAGAGTGTCTGCGCTAGCACTTACTGTATCTAGCTATAGACAAAATGCAGGGAGTGTGAACCTGATCTAGATCTTCAGGTCCTACTCTGGATGACCAGCCAGACTATCTTAAAAACTCTAACCCGGTGGTTTTCAAATCGGTCCTGGAGTACCCCCTGCCCTGCTGGTTTTTGTTCCAACCAAGGTCTTAATTGCTTAATTCAACTAGCTGGATAGATCAATTGCATGTTTTGAATGAAAAATGGTGGTGTTGATTGTGGAATTACTAATTGTAAACTACAACATACTCTATGTTATAGACATGCATAGCCCTCTAACTAAACAAAATTTCTCTAATTATATAATTAGTGGATGCACCAAAATTGCCGACTGGTACTATACACATATAATATGTCCCCAGGTGCTGGGGACTTCATTACAATCTATAGCTTAAAAGATTTTCCACCAACTCTTAAGTCACAAGTGTGATAAGGCATATACTCTCATTGCTAGGTTACAGGTACACACATTCTTCTTTCATGGCATCCAGAAGCTAATGATACCACATTCCCTTCCATCCTGAACAACTTTGTGAATTGTAGCAATAGAGTCTAACCAAACCTGAAATGGAGAACCAATAACATGGGATACTGAGCACATGCATTGTAAAGACATTACTATACTATATAAGCATATACTGTATAAGTACTGTGTATATCAAATAGTTTGATTCAATTGCTTTTAGACTCTTACCAAATTCTCTTGGAACTGAAATAGCATACACACAGCTGTGGCCGGCAGTGTAATTTCTGGGGTAGTTGGGGGACAAGACTGTTCCCTCTGTACCTGTTGAGCGACTCCCACAGGGGGCTAGAAAACAAATGGTAAAGAAGAAATAGAAAATCACTTTGGAAAACATATTATAGTTTAGTGTCTCTTCAGTAAACCTGGAAATTGAAAACATCAGCACACTTGTTTTAATTTTTCCAGGCTTGTAGGACATACACATCAAATAATTGAAAACAGGTGAATTACTCTGCACTGTTCTCTACAAGATCATGTAATTGTAAAAAGACTAAGCAAGCCAAACGTTTCAAATCAGTCTGACCGAATTTCAACTTGCTTATTCTTTTAAAAATAAAGCACATTTAAAGACAACAGCTCAAGGGAGATTACTACAATGTTCTTATGTTCTAGTATCTCAAATATAAAAGAGAACACACAAAAATGAGGTAGTTGCAAGGCACCCCTGCAGTAGCACAAAATTGTCCATATGAATGTAATTACACCTCAGTCGTGGGTTGCATAAAAATTAATGCCGGTGTTTACTCTGAATAATGCAACAAAACATCTTCTCCTTTCTTCTGCCTCCCTATTTAACATAAGGCAGTCCACTGGCAGACAGTGAATGAAACATGTAGGTGGTGTTGATATACAACCCCCTTAGACTCAGCGGTCTGAGACATCAAGCACATTGAATATAAAACAGGGAGAAATCTAATTTGTCAAGAGGAAACTGTCACCCAATCCCTCAGCATGACATAGACTTGCAATGCAGATGTGATGCGCCAGTTTATCTCTCGGGGAAGATAGCACACAGAAGGTATTTTAAGGCCTAGCAATGCAGGTTAGAGGCTGTGGTTGAAACATGTCAGACACATGTTGAAACATCTGTGCTGAGATCTACAGCACCTGCAGTAGTACAGATGCACAGAATGCCGGTGAAAGAGAGCGACATTTACTAATGGAAATTGGTAATGACCCATAGGTATTCTAGCAAGGCAGTATTATTGTATCTGAACAGTCCAGTCCTTATGAGTGACAAAGACATGCACTGGGCTTTACCTACCTTGGCAACTTGGCAGAGCTCTGTTCCAACCAGGTCTCCCATCTTCTCCCATGATACACGTTAAGGTTGAATATCCTTGCAGTACATAACCTGGCTCACAGTAGTATGTGACTGTTGAACCCAGTTTGTAGTCACTTCCAAGTCTTGTACCATTCATTACGCTACCAGGGTCGAAGCATGACTCCCGCAGTTTAGCTTTAACAAAAACACACACATACATGATGGTATTATGAAATATTATAGAAATGGATTGTTATTATAATGGACTAGATTAATTTATGCACAAATCATGTATTTTCACTCTGATAGAGGCAGAGATCACAATGTCATTTGTTTCTAAATACATAAATAAATAATAACTGAAACTCTGTGCTTTCTATTTGATATGTAGGCATTTGGTTTGCAATTGTTTGAGTGGTGCAGATTTGAAGTATTTACAGGTGTCAGAATACCTTTCAAGAGCATATCTAAATCCAGAGGGAGAGGGAAACCACTAGTAGGTGTTTGTGTTTTGAAATCTTGATCTAAATAGTGTTTTATGTGTTAATTTACTTTCAGAAAAACTATCAACGGAAATACTGTAATGATATAGGAAAGCAACATGAATTTACAGATTTATTATTACCTAGAGAATCTACAAGAATAAGTTAAACTTTCTAATGTTTCAACCTTTTAAGTCAAGTTTAAATAAAACTCATGTTGAATTAAAGTTACTGATTGATCTAAGCATTTGTTTTCCTTGGCCAACAGAAAATTGACTTGATGTTGAACTGTGCACACTGTGCAAAGTATAAATAGAATGTCTGTACCACTCTGAGACAAAGCAGAGACTGATTAAGAAAATGTGGACTAGAAAAGTAAGTAAGTAAATAAATAAATACATGTGTGTATATATATATATATATATATATATATATATATATATATATATATATATATATATATATATATATATATATATATATGATACATTGGCATTGGACAGGTGGCTTCTTGTTGTAAGTATAAAGTCTAATCAAAATGAAAGGAGAACCTCCCACAGATGTTAATCTTTTGTGGATATGCTGATGGGTTATTTTAAATTTTCATTTACAAAAACACCTTTCCCCAGGAAGAAAATATGAAAATTAAGCTATACAAATACAAAAATCTTTTACTGGTCATATGACACAGTTATTAATAAATATTTATATTTAGCATTAGGATCTTTCTTTTTAAATGTAACCCTTCTTACAGACAAGGTACATACTGAAACAAGATAAACATTTTAAACAAAAATCAGAAGTTACTGCTTATTAAATTAATTGATTAATACAAGAATATGAAAACTAAGTGAAACAAGTGGTGCAAAACACTCATTACTTTAAAGATGCTGTTCATGGTCTTTTAATTAATATACCATGCTACTTTACACAGATCTGCGCAATCAAACAGATTCTACTGATCATCTGAATACAGGGTATGTTATTTGAAAGGAACAGATGGTGTTGGCATAGAGACAAATTATTTATGTGGGCTGGCTTCAGAAAAGAAGATATTTTATATTGTTATCATATTCAAATAATATTTTGTGCAGAGACAATTTCAGAAGTTAAAAGTTGAGTATTGGTATGACTAATCTCTATCTATTTTTAATACATAAAAACACATACATACATAGCAAATAGGAACCGTTCCTACGCATTTTTAGAACTTTGAAGGCAAAAAACCCCACAAAAAACAACGGCATTCAGGCTTCCTAAAAATCTTAAAATACCAACAGAGTACAACATTTTTTAATTATCCTACCTTTATATTCCAGATGAAAACCAGTATAGCTAACAGACCCATCACTTCGAAATGCTAAATGCATTGTATTTGAACTGCTTTCAATTCTTTCGGGCAGCTTGCTATCTTGAAAGCTACCAATTAGATGACTGTTGCTGTCTGGTCCATCATAAATATATAGAAAATCATAGTTGGGTTCAATGCTGAAACTTAAAGAAAAGAAAAAAGTGAAATCAAAGGATATAAATAAAGCAACATAGCTCTACACTTGTATAATATCTTCAGTTTTTTTTGGTGGGGGAGTTCTTATACTACAAAGGAGACTATAAATACCAAGAATGTGTTTGAAAAAAACATAATTTTTTTGATAGTAAATCTAAAACCGAACAAATGATTCACAAACACATTCTGGATATTTATATTTTGACACAAATGTGTCATTTAGGATTAAGTGATGGGAATAAACTGAAAACAACAAAGGAACACACTCATGAATTAGGACAATTAAAGATCATGTGATTTCTAATACTGGATCCCTAAATATAAACTAAATAACTCACTTTAATTGTTTAATCATTTACATTGTCTTTTTCGACATTGTTTGTATGTTGCACTTCTTAAAATACTGAATTACATGTCTAAATAATAGAAAATAAATGATCAAATTAGTCTACATTTAAAAAAATCACAAACTGTAAAAAATACAATGATTATTATTTTCAAAAGTTCTAAATGCAGTTTTGGAATTCTCATAAATGCCCCATCAAATGCCACAACTCAAAACCTTTTTGAGTGATAGAAGTAATAGAGGCTGGCGGTGATCAGTAGCAATAATAATGGTTTGGATTTTGGCCTGAAAACCCCTTTTATTAAGTCTGCTATCAATAAGATGAGCTATCGCTTTTGAGAAGAAGAGTAAACCGCTGACAAAAAAATATTATATATACATGTATATATGAGAAAAGAAGAAAAGTTATCTAATACTACACTTTTTGGGCATTTTTAGAAGTGCATTTAATTTAGTTAATGAACACATTACTTTTTTTTTTCTCTCCTCAAAATACAATAAATCATGAAAATTATAATGACAATCTTAAAAATTGCCAAAACAGGTACCTGTGCATATTTCAGATAACATTATTTAATCATAATAATTTCCCTCTGTCCACTAAACTCAAAAGGGTTTAGTGGACTGAATTAACAACTAACTCCCCCAACAAATATTTAATGCATTACAAAAACTGCTGAAGTGTGATATGATTAATTATATTCACAGTTTTAACTTGTACAGTAAAACAATCAATATTTTTATCAAGATCTAAATATTATAAAAGCAATTGGCATATGCACTCCAAGAAAAGTGTATTTACATATCGATGTATCTTAAATAATATGTCCATGCAAGCTTGTATCAGTTGATTAATTTGGATTTCAGTCAGATTGAATTGCATTTCGTATTATGAAAGAGCACTGTAACCAGACTTCTATACGTCAATGAACCATTAACGTCTGCTAATGGATAATTGAAGATAATAGAAATCTAAACATGCGAGTATATTCTATATTGCATAAAACGTAATTAATTTTCAATAAGCAGATGTGAGTGACTTATTATTTATTGTATTTAAACTGAGCCTCTGGAGTTGTCACTCATCAACCACAGAGCTGTTCAGTAATTTAATTTGTAAGTAATATACACAATACTAATTTAAAATTCTCAACAACAAAAAAATAATCAGGGATTTTCTGAAATGGAATTATTTTTAGATTTATTTTCTTGAGGTAGACATTTCAAATCATTCTCTTTGTAGAGAACGATGTTAGAAAATATTCTGTGTAATGGAACTCAGTGAAATGGAACAGTTTTTTCATTAGCTAAGTGTTTGAAGGATTGTTGCATTAGTAATGTTCAGGTCTTATTGTAGGCAATTTTGTAAAGGAATGCAGAATACATTTCACCAAGGTGCAAAGCAAATATATTTATTTTAGTTGCACACTTTTACAAAAATAAATAATTAAATCAATGAAAGTACTAGTCATTAAAAGTGTGATCTATTCGGTGCTGTTAGATTAGTGGTTACATCTTTATAGATGGAGGAACAAGGGATGTAATCTGCACTCACCGAACAGATCTATTATAAAGTGTATATGGCCATGTCACTGATGAGATTAACTTATTTTCTGTACTTTTCCAATACATAAGATGTTCTAAACCAAAACATGGTCTAGAAGCTACACTACCTTGAGGATGAGACTTCTCACAACACAGTCTAATGAGGACAACCATTTTTGTTAGAGCTTAGTAATTGTGTGACTGCTTTAAGAGTTGGTGACTTCTTATGGAGTTTAGGCAGAAGAACATTAAATCGTGTTATATACTTTTGAAAGAGTTGCTGGATTTAATGCAGAAAACCATAGTAACAGATGAGACAAGCATGAAAAAAGAAAAATGTATATGATTCCTGAAACCTTTTGCCCTTTTTCTTAACATGTAGGTGATCACTGAGAGTGTGAGCATCTTCATAGTTGTTCCAAATCCGTACAAAGGTTAAAAGATAAATGGGTCCAATTAACAAAACGACTTCACTGTGAAACTCATTTATCAGTTTTCTTTATATCTTAATTGGTAACATCATTCAACACTGAAAACCTCAGATACACCTTAAAGGGGAGCTTAAAAAATGCCACTACTTTGGCTCATTACTAACAAAGTGTGCAAGGAATTCCAACAGGACTAATTATCTTTCTTAAGCATGAAGTGCATTTTAATATATTGCTGATAACAGTAAAGCACTGCATAATTACTTCATATATTTTACTTGATTCAGGCAAGATGTTCGTAATCCAAATTAATGCTGTAGAAAAACATGTAGCACTTTATAATAAGAACAGTAACTTCATTAGGTGGCAAAGTAGACCTGGTGCCCAAGTATTTACAAAGATGTCTTACCTGATAAATGCAAGGGAAATAACATAATCTGAGTTCACGGCAATGATCCAGTCACAGTCTTTACTATGTGGGTATGGATGCGGAAAATTTGGTGATAGGATGAAACCAGAGGATCCTGTTAAATTGCCTCCACATGGAGCTGTAAAAAAACAACAACAAAAAAACATGAATATACAATACAAATTAGGGCACTATTATGTATGTGACTAGAGGCCTACATAAATTATTGTCTCCCCATTTGGCTTAGCTTGCAAAAGCCTAGAAGTAGACTAACCTGAAGATCCCTATAAGAATAAAAAATAAAGACGAATAATGTGCACTTTAATCATAAAACACATGCCACATTATTATACTATATGAGAAAGTTAATCCAAAATATCTAAAGAAACATGCAAACATTGCATATGCAGAACAGTTAAAAAAATTAAATAGTTTTGATAACCTTGGTGAAAAAGCTGGGCAGCTAACCAACTAACCAAATTGTGGAGATGCTCTGGCAACAAAAACCTATATACAGGTATGTGGGTAAAGAAATACAATGCAAAAATGCTTGTAGCCTGCAGCAACCTGATTCTTCCTGTTCCACTGAATTGATATTTGGCCAGATTGACCCACCCTCTAATGACACTTTCTTCTAATAAATGTAATCGCTATGATGTACAGGTTTTTTAGTTTGCTATTAGCGGGTGGGTCAAAGTTTTGATTTAATCCGGCCCATTGTGTGACTATATACATAACTATTGGATTTGAGGTATAATTTCTCTGTGGTTCTTTGGATAATTATACTTTAAAATAATAATTTCTTAGACATGAAATACACTTCAAAAAAGTTAGATATAAGCAGATATAAATGGTAATTTAATGTGCCAACCTGACTTTGGCATCAAAAAGAACTAACGGTTTATATGAATACTGTAAATTGTACAGCTTTATTTGCAAAAAAGTAAATGACTGCACATCCCTCTTGTTCACAATCACAGAGCCACTGTGGCCACTCGACACCTTTACTGACATCTCCTTTGGCTAAAAACAACAACGGAAAGCTGTTGATACCACTTGCTCTTATTTTATTTTTCAGTAAAGAAATAGTATTTCAGTTATGTGATCATAAACCTAAAAGAGTGGAACATAACTCTTACTTTGCCTTTAGCCACCTAGCTATGTGTTCTGTTAAACAAGGATTCACCTTCTGTTTTCGCTCCCACTTAGACAATACAGCTACCTTATTGTTCTTTTACAAATGTATTTTATTTGTAACTATGAATACAGTTAAATGAACCCAAACCTCCAAGTTAACACTTCCATGTTTTGTTTTAGGCACTACACAAAATTTTGACAGTCTGTCCCATATCTCTTCTCACATAGAGTTGCCTCTGGGAGCTGAAATGTTCAAGCTTAGTTTTTTTTTTTTCTCTCTTTATGGTCCAGTGCCCATTCTAGGCATTTATGACAGTTTCCATCGAGACAAAAGTTTTTGAGCTGCACCTCTTCCCCTCATACAAGCTTCTTGAAGATGTATCTGTAATGTTTCCTTTGATAGGATGGGAGCTTGTGGGATTATAATCACAAGCAAGTTCATTACTGCTTACAGTGATTAAGCTTGGACTTTCAAGCAAACTGGTTTGTCTTCTCTTTAAGTTTGTTTTTCCTCTTTCTGTCTCAGCCTCTTTTGTTTGTTTAGTTACCATTTATTCCTGCATATATTGATTGTATTCTGCACAGAGTTATGTGATTGACTTTTCTGTGCATTTCCCTAAGGTAATACATTTCCTTGTGGAGATTAATTATTTATATAGCATTATTATATATTATCGCCTTCACTGGAACCAAGGTAACTCAAGGTAACTGAATACTCAACTCTCTTTTGGGATTTCTGAACAGGCAGATTGTGCTATATTTCAGATAGCTTGCTTATTTTATTGCAGGTTCATAAAGCTGTCTGCAGTCTTCTGACATAGAAGGGACTGTATATTCCAATGCACAAAATACACGTTTTCAGGGTAGAAACATACAGACTGGTGACAAATTAAAGGAAAAATCTGAATAAATGAGTAAAGGAACATAACAAATGCAGATGCCTCCAAACAGGTGTACTGCATGATGCAATTAAGCAATTCACATCCTATCATGCTCTGTGGCATGTATAAAAATGCTGAGCAGGTCCAGTTGACCTCGATTTTGGATCAAGATGGAAAGAGGATAGAATCTAAGCGATTGTGAAAGAGGGGTCATTATTGGGGCACGAATGGCAGGAGCTTCAGTCACAAAGACTGCTGAACTGGCAAGTGTTCTCGACAAGTGGGCGAGTGCATGTGTGGGACACCAAGAGAATGGTACAGGCCTGACTGCTGGACCCCTACAGTGAGGGGGTCCGGAGGCTCTGTTATGCTGTGGGGGGCATTTTCCTGGCATGGTTTGGGTCCACTTGTCCCCTTAGAGGGAAGGGTCACTGCAAATCATTACACAGTTCTTCTGAGTGATCACCTTTATCCTTTGGTGAAACATCTCTATTCTGAGAGGAGTGGTCTCTTCCACAATGACAATCCACAGGTCATGAACGGTAACTGAATGGTTTGATGAGTATGAAAATGGTGTGAATCATATGCTATGACCTTCGCAGTCACCAAATCTCAACCCAATTGAACACCTATGGGAGATTCTGGACCGACGTGTTAGACAGCGCTCTCCACCACCATCATCAAAACACCAAATGAGGGACTATCTTTTGGAAGAATGGTGTCCATCCCTCCAGTAGAGTCCAGAGACTCATAGAATCTGTGCCAAGGGGCACTGAAGCTGTTCTGGTGGCTCGTGTTGGCCCAACACCTTTCTGAGACACTTTATATTGTTTTTTCCTTTAATATGTCACCTGTCTGTAGGTCAAATAGCAGTAAAACATTTATTATCTTATACTTTCCTTTGAAATGGATTACAGGTGTTTCCACAGTGCTCAGAACCAATGTGTATATAGCTCACTAACTTAATTAAGTATTCTCACATTGCATTAATTTCCCAATAACTACACAGAGAAACTTAAATCTACCTATTACTCTAATTTCTGGTTCTGGTGCTTACTATCTGGTACATACAACAACAAAAACATGCATACCAAAAATCTAAACTAAACTAAAAACAGATAAGATGCAGTCTGGTAAACACAGATGAAAAGTGAAATAAAATTGTAATAATCAAAGTAAATAATGTACTTGTACTTATTACTGATGTCTTTTTACACCTAGCTTGGCACATTTGCCATTTCTGACATGTAGCTTGTAATTTAATGTGCAATATCATATTTGATGGCTTACCTAGGAGTTACAGCCATTTGTTTCTGAACATAAAAATGAAGATCTATATTAAACACTTCCAAATTGGTAACACTATAAAATAAGGTGGTGTGATTCAATATATAAATACCACAGAATTTAAACATCAATACCCCATTATCATCTGAGCATATTAACCCTAACCCTACCCCTAGCATGACACTCTCTCTCTCTTTCTCTCTCTCTCTCTCTCTCTCTCTCTCTCTATATATATATATATATATATATATATATATATATATATATATATATAAAAACACCTTGGATTGTTAACTTGTATATACTATCTGATAACAAACTCTTCTATATGCTTGATAAGAAGTACGAACTTCAATTTTAAAGAATTATAATGTAATAAAACAACTTGTACATCATTTAATAGTCATGAAAACATATTGCTGCATGAATACCAATATTGACACCATTGAGATATATTCACCATTACTCACTAGGTGTGTGCAAAATGTAGTTCTTGATCAGTTACGCTTTTCCTTTTATTATTTTTCATTTACTAGATTTTATTCCAATACCATACATGTTTCATCCTGTGCTTTTTCCGTTTTACAGAATAAGAAAGCAAGAGTTGTAAATATTTACCTATGCAAACAGGAGGACTGGGCTGCCAGTAGTATCTATTTTCCACCTGAATGCAGGTAATTTTCATTTCACCCTGAAGCTCATAGCCAGGGTCACACTGAAATGTGACAGTATCACCGGGTTCCCTTCCATCTCCATTGCGGCTGCCATTCATAGGCACTCCAGGGTCACGGCAAGCTGTGGCAACAGAGCCTGTTCAGAGAGGAGAGTATAAATAATTAATGTATCTTTTGTAGAGCTGCATGTACACTTTTGAAAGCCAAAAGAAAAAACTTGAGATGCATTAAAAGAAATGAGGTACTAAAAACTGCTATATACACACACCCCTATAATATTGTGTATATTGAGAGCATTGTATGTTAGTGTTTGTAAAACAACTTAAGACACCTTGGGTGACCCTGTCCGATAAATATAATTAATACAAATATATAATAATAATAATAATAATAATAATAATAATAATAATATAGAAATAAATAACAATCACCTACACAGGTAGTATTGCTGGAGAAGGTGCTGCAAGACCTTAAACAAAATAATTTGACCAGTGGAATAATGTAGGCTCCATTTAATTTGCTCCCTTTCTGTCTTCTGTGAAAACTTGCCCTACTTGCCAATTCACCACTTTGAAAAAGACTAATGTTATGACTGGTAGAATCTGGCAATTAGACTAGTTAATTGAACTGTTGTTATTTTTATTTATCTGCATTGTGTATTCCTTTCAAATGAGTTTAAGGCAGTTAAAAGCTCCTTCTCCAAAGAAATAGGGTAAAATTAGTTTGAGCACTTACTATAATTTATATCAATTACACTAAAAGGACAGAAGCAATTAGAAAAATATCAGGAAACAGCCAAGTCTTTCAACCTCTGCACAATTCTATTTCATATATATTTCATAATATATTTTTAACAAGAAATGTGAGACGCATAATTTGACTCCAGTCAAAATTAAAGCAAATTAATGACAATGCAATAACAAAAGTGGAGAAAATGCTTTAGGGATACTAAATGCAGATGCAGCCATTTAATCTCTGATATTGTGCAAACTGTATAAGAAAATGTGACAACAACCCACTGAAAGAGAGTAATTACTCTTATGTTTTAACTTGTTGGAAGGTTGAGATTTCCTCTCCCCAAAAAAACGTGACTATAACGGAAGCTTCATTTTAATGTGTGTACATCACATAATTGTGATATCAACATCCCTGAACCTCTGAGAATATTCAAACATTATTTTTATTATTGAAATTACTTACTTGAAAATTCAATGGCGAATCCAGATTTGCTGATGTAGAAGTCTGTTTCAAACTGAATTGTCACCACATTCAGAGTGCTATGAATGCCTTCTGGAAGCAAGGAGCCACTGACTTCCTTGAGAGACATTTCATTCTCAGGTGGACCATCCCAAACTTTCAAGATATCATGCGATGCCTCAGTGTCGAATGCAAGAAACTGCAAGCTGTACATTGGGGTGGGGTGGGGTGTCATTAAAAATGCAAGAACAAATATTACAGCATTATGAATATGATGTGATAGTATTTCTAAAATCTGAGCAATGTAAACACCTTTTCCAGATTTTTAGTAGCAGTAGTAGTTGTAGTATTGCTTAATATTTGCAATATAAGCTGAAATCAGAAAACCACGTTGTTGATTAACTACAAATTCTAGGTAGAAAAAAAATCATGAGAGGTAATTTGAATCAAAGGGAGAATAATATTTTGAATTAACTACCACCAACTGCACGAAATGGTAATTTTATTGACTGCATCTGGTAGGGGCTATAAACCATGAGAGAGAAAAAGCTCAAGTGGCTTATTTATGTCACTGGAGCTTTGCAATAAATTATAATATTATACTACATACAGGTGTTCATCTGTTTTAATGGGCAGAACATGTTGACATCTCTTTGTAAGCAAAATGTTGAATTCCATAGCATTTCCTTTGTAGACAATCTAGGTTTTGATATATATATTTTAAGAGACTGTGCCTAATTTATTGATTAGAGTGGAACAGATACATAATCATACATAAACACTGGATACAGATTTCTTTGCTAGGATTTGGATAATAAATATATATCAGGATACTACTGTAGTCTAGGCACTCATAAAACCCTTCTTTCTAATAACAGTCACTGCATTGTTAAGTTTGAGGGGGTAACAACTTACTACTGGATTTATAATAAGGTTTCAATTCTAGCAGTTAAAAAACATCTATATCATATTCACAGACAATAAAGAACAACCCATGAAGGCATTATTAATGTAGTTATTAACCATGATTTGTATAACCTTAATATAATATGTCTTTAGGAATATGTAAATTATGTATACATACTATGAAGGAGATGTGGATGAATTTAAAACCCCATTTGATGACTATGGTGGAGTTCAACTTTACTTTACATGGTCTTAGTTTACTACACTCAGGACGACCTGCTGTTTACTCATCATCAAGCAAACTTAGGGTAAAGGAGTTAATTAATATGTAAATTAGCCCTAGGTACAGCTCTCTTGCTGTTTTAACAGAAAATGGTTTACATGCGCGAGAATAATACAAAATTATATAAATATAAAATAACTTGAAATACCTGACAATATTGCCTGGGTCCACCTCTATGATCCAGGTGCATCGTAAGTTGTTGTCATAAGGAAAGGGATAGCCAGGGGACAAGATTCTTCCAGAGGATTCCCCTTTGAATCTGCCTCCACATTCAGCTTCAAACAGAACACATAGTAATGCCATTTTATTTAGCTTTATTGAAAAGACACGATAACAATGACAGCAAATAAACATCTTACTGATTTCAGGTCATGTTTATCATGAAAAAAACATTATTGTATGTATAGTTATGACATCATATTTGGAATGAAACTGAAAAAAGTATGCATGTAGAAAAATAGCCAGTTTCCTAAATGACAGAACAGCTCAAGTACTGAATGAATTGGGCAGCAGCTCATAACAGCTCAAGACTGCAGTAAACCTATTCAGCCTTAAATAACTTGCTCATTATTAGTCTGCCTCCTAATCATTTTATTAACTAACTCTAAATGGCCTTCTAGAAAATATAGGACTTGGACTTGAGCCAAGAAGTTGTAGCATTTATTAATGATCCTTAGGCTCAACATCCACATTAATTTAGCTAATTTGCATAACCTATCTAGATGACAAACAACGCACAGTTCAATGAAGCTTGAATAACAAAGTTCAGATCTCATTTGATTAATTTGAACAGTAAGATTTTTAGATATTTACTAAAAACCAGAATCAGCCCCCCTTCTTCCCCTAAACCAACAGCCATGTCTTTTTTTAATCAAACATTTTATTTTCCTGAGAAAGGAAAAAGAAAGCAAACCTTAACAAAAGTATGCAAACTGTCACAGAACGGTTACATGTATTTATTTCTCAAATGTAATAAATGCCAAAGGAAATAATGCTAATTAGAGAAAACGTATATATGTATTTATTATTTCACAGCATAGCATAGCTATATCAATATCCATTCAAATTAAATGTATACGTTTAGTTTCATCCTCTTTTTAATTAACTGGAATACATATCAAATGCAAATAGACTGAAATGACTGAAAATAGCCTCATCATAAGTTATTATTGTTTAGGAGGTAGTATTTACTGTGGGATACATACTATACACCTATACCTGTAGAATCAAATAAATCATGGTTAAATATTTTATCTGTAATAAAAAAAATCTGAAGTTTACAGCTTCTAGAAAATTCAGTTTAGAATCTGTTTCTAAAAGGCAATATCTGAAGAAACTCACAAAAAATAAAATAAATTAAAACCCCTACATTTAGGGTCAGTCCAGATTATGAAATATTAAATATTAATAGGTAAAATATGATATCAACTCCTTTAACCAAAACTATATTTACTATAAGGGCATTTTGAGGAAACCAAAGTTAAGTTTATTCCATTGATGTTTAATGTTTGTAATGTTTGGTGTAACTGTATTTTTGCACTTTGTATTGCGCTTATGTCGCCCTGGATAAGGGTGTCTGCCAAGAAATAAATAATAATAATAATAATAATAATAATAATAATAATAATAATAACTACAAAAATCCAGATTTAAAAGAACAAAATAGACCAGTTATTTGTCAAAATACCCAATTGAAATGGAAATTGCATTGTCTAGTGCTTTCAATTAAGAAACCCAGAAACCATAAAACAGCTTCAGAGCTAACATGCAGGAAAGAAGGACACCATCATAATGGGGGGGCAATAAAATTGTACTTGGCAGAAGTTTAACATAAATGAATTTTTTTAAGTAGATTTTTATTTACGTACAATTATAAAACTGAATCTGTGCTACAGTTTTAATACATGCCTGATATGCAGAGAATAAAGTGATATTTTGGATGGTAACAAGAGATTAAGGGTTTCTGCTTCCCATAAAAGCGATAACATCATGATTTTTTTGTTAGTAATTTGAAGGAGAAAAATATTCAGACAAAGACTTAAGGGATGTAAAAAGAGATGAAAAAAGGAGAGAAGGGGGACAGCAATACAATCCTACCACTATGTGATGAAAATGATGACTTATTTGACACATTTTTAAGGAATCACCACAATGAGGAAATACATCATCATTTGATCATTTAACTGTACACAAGGAAAAAATATGCATGTATTTTCTCTTCAGTGACAGACATCCCAGACATATTTTCTACCACCAAAGAAGTATGATTAAGATTGTTAAACATGTCTACATAATGCATGCTGACTTTTGAGCATTTCAGTGTAGCTCTACAAAGAAGGTATTTCTCAGTGTTAAATGCAGTTTCCTTTCTATTGTGATACTAACTAACTGATGTATAAATAACCTTGGCAACGGCTGTTAATCTTGACTTCTTCTAACTGCAGATCTAAATTGCTCACAAGCCTCAATGTTGAAAAATCAATATGCTTCAGCATGGCTTTAACATCAGGACTTATGCTGCAAAAAAAAAAAAAAAAGACTGAGGACTCTCCCTATATCGAAGGTGTACTAAGAGACAAATATTTTTAAAGAAATCAATCTAATTTTTTTAAATTAATTATGGAAATGCTAGGTATGGCATTTCTAATGGAATTTTATACAGTGTACAGTACGGTATACAATTTTCACCTCATTTGTAAATATGTATTGTTCTAATTATGTTGCTGACATAAAGTACAATGTAGTCAATCCATTATCAAAAGGAAAATAAATACATATTGCTAAACAAAATACTGATGTTTTTTTATGTCTAGATTGTGAGATTGCCATTCCAGTGATTTCAAAACTCCAGCTCTTTCCTCTGTTGACAGATACTGTTTTACTATTTTATGAAAATATATGATTACCCTATCTGGTAAATACATATTAGGGTATCATAACATTTATGAAATCAATATTATTGAGCTGATCCTTTTTGAACATTACTGTACATTTATATATATTACAACTCTTAGATTACTGTTGTGTGAAATGATTTGAAATTATTGTTTTACCTATACAAGAGGGAAGAGGGTAGTCCCATGCCCTTCTCTCTCCAGTCATGCATTTGAGGATGCTGCTTCCGTGAAGTGTGTAGCCTGGGTTGCATCTGTAAGTAATTGTGCTGCCAGCAAAATGGCCCTGGTCACTGATCTTGTATCCAAACTGAGGTACTCCTGGATCTTCACAATGCGAGAGCTCAAAGCCTGCAAGAAAAGGGCAAAGAACTCTGTCAAAACTGTTTATAATTGAAGACCTGGAAAGAAAAAAAACAATGATATACCCTTGCACAGGCGAACAGTTCTGGGAATGCCTTTTCATAGACACACATTTATTTTACCGTCACAGTCACGCATCTAGTCTGATCATTGTGACAGAACTTTCTTCTATTCTACGTGCGATCTTAAATAACATACCTAGACAGTGGGGTTAGATATTTTAGCTACTCCCACTACAATTTTGAATAACTGAGCTGATTTCATTGTTTTGAAGGACGTATGGTTGCCTAGAAAGAAAATGCTTCATATCAAACTTTCGCCACGCACACCATACTTATTCCATACTTATTTTTATGTCCCTTGTTACTTTTGAAAAGACAAAAAAATAATAATTCTGGAGCAGATAACTTGATGGTTTATAAATAAACAAATGTGCCTAAACCACTATACAACAAACTTTACTGGACCAGTGGTCTGCTTAAGTCACTGACTTTGATCTCCAGCACAGTCAGATACATGATTTATGTTATGAAAACAACCAGCCAATGAAAACATACAGAACAATGTACTGCAAACATAATTAAAAAAACTGCAGTTAAGATAGGTTCTCTTTTTTTGTTTACTGTATATCTCGTATACACATTTTGAATTTGTAAAATGTATTTTGCCTAGAACTGCACTGTATTATTTCACTGTGTATTGCTTTTATATTTTGTAAGTCGCCCTGGACAAGGGCATCTGCTAAGAAATAGGGCTTAATTTACATACTTAATTTACATCACATGTGGTAGGTAAGGTTGCAAAGAATTACAACAGATTAAATTCTATTGTTATGGAAACTGCAGTAGCTGTTACCCTGTCTGAATTTTATTATAGACCTTTGTTACCTTTGTTCTATAGTGTCACCTCTGTAGGTCATTATAATGAATCAAATTTCAAAGGTATAAATGTAAGCCGTAATAATGAATTACACTCCAAAGTCCATATTAAGAGAAGTGCTGAGACACATTACGCAGGTCACAGTTGTGGCCAAAAATTTTCATTAGCCCTGAAAACCTTTTAGACAAACTCTTACATTTCTGAGAGACTGGATCAGATACAATTCACATGGTGAGCTCAACACCATCTTTGACATCTGATACATTTTTTTTCATATTTCATATCAAGTCACTTTTTCTCAGATTCATTACTTCAGATTCCAATTTTTGTGTCTTCC
The DNA here is from genome assembly GCF_036373705.1 of Amia ocellicauda. Classification (NCBI taxonomy): domain Eukaryota; kingdom Metazoa; phylum Chordata; class Actinopteri; order Amiiformes; family Amiidae; genus Amia; species Amia ocellicauda. The sequence goes on along the minus strand of NC_089859.1, from coordinate 34,106,495 downwards.
AGTCCCAATAGAAATAACATTAACTCCTTCCCATCCTGCAGGCACAATTTCTGTCATGCAATATAGTGGTTACAGAAAAAAATGATTTCATAACAAGAAGATCCAAGCCTATCTATTCTTAGCTACAGTCTCTTCCATGTTTATGCATTTCTATTTTGTTTTAGTGCATGTCTGTACTGCAGAATATCACACAAATTAAACGTTTGAGGGCATCATATTGATCTTCTTTCATTAAAATTTGGATTTGCTTTTTCCTTAAAGTGTTTTGGTATTTTATATTTAACAACACACGAAAGAGACATATGGTAGAATAACATTTCTACTGTTTTGTTCTGTGTATTATTATTATTATTATTATTATTATTATTATTATTATTATTATTGTTATTATTATTATTATTATCATTGTCATCCTCTTTTTTTCTTCTTCTTCTTTTTAGTAGTAATTTCAGATAATCTTTTATAATGTTACAAAAGGAGCTTGGGTTTTCTCACTTATTTTTCGTTACTTTTTTGACCTTTATTATGCAATCAAATTGCTAATCCTCAGGGTACAATTTCATCTTGGATAAGCGGGGATTTACTCGATTTCATATTAGATAGTGGATTTAATTGATTCACCCACCAACTCGAACCCCATCAAATGATCTTGGGTTGTGACTAAAGGAGGTAGGAAAATACACATCACTTTTTACGTACATTCAGATGAGTTTTGTAAGAATTAAACCAAGGTTAATAATATTATCCTTCAAAAAAAGTATCTTCTCCTTTAAAGTGTACGATTATATAGATGTCGACAGATGATTTACATAGAAAACAACAACATTGCTGACCTAGGTAAAGTATGTTTAGCTGTTCAACGACAGCCAATATGAGAATGAAGAGTCAAGTTATATTTTGAGAAGAATTTAGCGGGGAGACTCCAGACATGTGAAGATGATACTTACTGGAGTAGACCAGCTTAAATCCCTCGCCTGTTGACTCTGAGTCAGAGAAAAACTCCAACCAGAGGTGATTTGAAGTACTTATTAATGTCAGTCCAAGCATTGCAGAACCAGTAAATGCTCCAAGCACATGCACTGTGCTGTCTTTCCCATCATAGATCTGGAAAGAAGGAACATAAGTCAATTCCAAATGCACCATCTTTCTATGCTATAAAAACTCCTGACTATTAATAAATCAACAGTACTGAGATTAGGCACAATGGATTTTGTTTGAGCAAGCTGAAAATGTGTTTGTTTCTAATTATACAGAAATGTGGTTATAATTATTATTTATTTATTCATCTTGGGTGTGTTTTTATCTAAAATGCACATAAAGGTGATGTTTTCTTAAAACACAGATTACAAATGATACAGATTACATCAAGGAGACCTTTCTGAACATGCAATTTCTAAACTATACATTTCAAATTTCCACATCTTTGCTTTTTCTGATTATTTTAATTGGATTTTCATTACATCTTACCTTCAGAATATCGCCTTGTGCTAAATGGAAGGTTCTAGCTGAAATGTTGATTCCTTTGCCTGCTTGCACTTGGATGCTGTAGATGCATTCATGATTGTTTTCATAGTTCAAAGGGTAGTTTGGTGACAGAAGAATGCCTTCATTGTTGATAACAGTTGATCCACACTCAGCTACATGTAAACAGAGAAGAGATTTGGAAAACATAAGGAACATATAAGCAGTGGATTTGTTTCAATATGTTTTATAATTAAACCTTAATTGTTTGTTAATATATTCTCCATACATTTGTAATGTTTCACAGTCATACACTTTTAATTAGATATTTTTAATGTTAATATCAATGCATGGAAAATACACTATTAATATATACACTCACCTAAAGGATTATTAGGAACACCATACTAATACTGTGTTTGACCCCCTTTCGCCTTCAGAACTGCCTTCATTCTACGTGGCATTGATTCAACAAGGTGCTGAAAGCATTCTTTAGAAATGTTGGCCCATATTGATAGGATAGCATCTTGCAGTTGATGGAGATTTGTGGGATGCACATTAAGGGCACGAAGCTCCCGTTCCACCACATCCCAAAGATGCTCTATTGGGTTGAGATCTGGTGACTGTGGGGGCCAGTTTAGTACAGTGAACTCATTGTCATGTTCAAGAAACCAATTTGAAATGATTCGACCTTTGTGACATGGTGCGTTATCCTGCTGGAAGTAGCCATCAGAGGATGGGTACATGGTGGTCATAAAGGGATGGACATGGTCAGAAACAATGCTCAGGTAGGCCGTGGCATTTAAACGATGCCCAATTGGAACTAAGGGGCCTAAAGTGTGCCAAGAAAACATCCCCCACACTAATACACCACCACCACCAGCCTGCACAGTCCTAATAATCCTTTAGGTGAGTGTATATATATATAGGAGCTGAAGTTCAAAACTAAAAACTGTTAACTGCATAACTAACATGCTCACACACAAACACACAGACACATTACTGATATTTATTTTTCTAACATAATTCTGCAAAGAAGAAGCCTTATGTAAGTTTTTAACCTTGGGAGTCTCTTACATCAGATTATATTTTTCCAAATGAGACAATATATATATATATATATATATATATATATATATATATATATATAACAATTACTTTGAAAAGTAATGCTATTTTAGTTCATTTTTTCATTTTCCACCTTCAAAATTATAAACATTAGAAAAACATAAGTCAGTTTTGCACAGTAATGCATTGAAAGCATTGTCAACAGGACGACTATGCCATGTATGACTATGCCTTTTACCGTCCAGGATGTAGGACCTCACTTACTGTACTTGCCTGTGTAAATTGTAAATTAGAAGTTGTAAAATGTATTATATTTTGAATTGCTATGTTTTATGTAAATTGAATTTGTAATGATTGATGCCTTTATTGAACTGTATTTTTGCACTTTGTTTTGCACTTATGTTGTAAGTCGCCCTGGATAAGGGCGTCTGCCAATAAATAATAATAATAATAATAATAATAATAATAATAATAATAATAATAATAATATGACTATTATCCTTTGTTTCTTTCAACAAATGATTAGCTATTTCACAGAAATCTGTTCCCCAGTAATCATTTTAATGAATCATTTATACATGTCTGTGTGTGAGGTGGTGTTGGTGGTGTTGGAGGAGATTGGGTTAGGCTCTTTTCATTACCAATATTTCTGCCATGTTTTACTATTCTGTTAAAATTCAACATTAAGTGATAACAATGGGTGACAATTTGTGAATGTTTACAAATAGGGACATAACCATACACTTAAAAGCATGTCCCAGTTTTCTCATTACCTTAGAGAATAAGTGTGTCTTCTACTTCTACTTTTGATTATCCTGAGCTTTTAATAAGGTGACTGAAGTAATTATTAACTTAATTAAACCAATTTAATCCCTTTCATACATCTAAAGCAGGTCATAATGTAAAAATCCATGAGAACTAGAACTTTGGTGTATGGTAGATATGGTAGATAGACATAATATTTTATATTTAAAATGTATTGCACCATAATTAATCATCTTCTCCTACATTGTTTAGCAATTAAATAACTTTACATAAAAAAAGAGTAGTGGTATTTAATACATGACAATGTTCTTGTCAATTTAACAAATCTAAGATTCTCTTGTCTTGTTCCAGTCTGATGTTGTAAAATAATAATAAAAAGTAATGAAACAATAGACAGTCACGGGAGATATATTAGTAGTATTCATGTTATCTACAACGGAACAGTATCACATAAATACATGCATGATGTATTTAATGGTTTTGAAGTATTTTTCACAACAGAACTAGATGTTATGACAATATTATCAGTGTCACATTTTAAATAAATCACAACAGTTACTACTGCCATTTAATAAGTTACTGTTATGCTTTACTACAAGAAGCATGTCAGCATGATTTGAATTCATGTTTTCACAAGCCCTTCAAATTCATTCCCCACACGACTCTCTTTCACAGATATTGTCTCTATGGAAAAGTGTCTGTAACGCTGAGGTACAAATACCTTTTAATTCATCCAGAATGATCAGGGTGGCATAAAGGCAGTACAAAGGAATGGGCAGAACATTGACGTTTTGTTTGGTTTCAGTTCTTGGGGAAACTAGTGCTTGATAATATGCAGTCCGCTAGGGGAATCATTCAGATTCAGAAGTCTTTCACTGTTACTCTTAGCGTATACTTGTCTGAAGCAATTTACGTTCACTTCACAAAATCATAGAAAGCTGGTCTCTGACTGGTACTAAGTGATGCATCTTGATCTGGGGTGACCGATCTCAGGAAAACTATCAAACTTTCTGACGGCCCCTCTGTTGGAAGGGTGACAAGCAACAGACATCGAAGCCTTTCTTTTTGGAAGGGAGTATAGTAGAAAACAACAATTTGATTTTTAAATCCTCGTTGCATTTAATTCTCAAATAACAGACCAAGAGATCTGGAGAGACTTCAGAACAGTTGTACAAAAATGCAAGGGACAGAAAGTAATATTTTTTTACAGCCACATGTCTAAAAAGTCAAACCTCCCTTAAATGAATCTCGTTTCTGACAATCTTACAAGCAAATCAACAAGCTTCTTTTATCTTTTTGTCAGATAGAGACAGAATTCATACTAGGATGTCTGTCATGTTTGGTTCTTCCTACACTACTGCAATGTACGATTCAGGGCAATGAATAATCCTATTTAACCATTCCGATCCCTGTAATGAAAATGGGCCCACTGGCAGGTCTGAGCAAATGGTTATCAGATTGATCTATTACTTAGGCCCTGTAATAGATAGCCATGTTTGAAGGAGGCTTCGGGATTTCAATAATACAATATATGAGAATATCAATTAAGACAGTCCTTTGCAAGAGAATGGAGAATTTGACTGAATATAGTGAAAGGAGAAAGGATGCATGCCGAATTAATAATCCAAACCAAACAAATTTACACTCATATACCGTTGCCTATAGAAAGTCTATACCCCCTTTCAAAAGTTCCAAATTCTGTTGCCTTGTAGCCTGAAATAAAAATAAATTAAACTAGGTTTGTTGTTTTTTTCATTTATCTATGCATATTACCACCCCCCCACCCCCCCAACATCTAAGGGAAAAAAAAATCTAGAAATTTGAAGAAAATGTATTAAAAATAAAATCTGAAATATCTTGGTTGGATAAGTGTCAACGCCCCATGTAATAGCAATCCTAAATTAGCTCAGGCATAACCCATCACCTTCAAACTTACACACCAAGTGGCCTCCACCTAGTGATTCACCTGATTTCAAGATCAATTCAGCAGTTCCTGTAGGTTCTCTCTGCTGGGTAGTAGTGCATTTCAAAACAAAGACTCAACCAAGGAGCTTTCAAAAGACCTCCAGGACAAAGTTGTTGCTCAGATCAGGAAATCAGTATAGAAAAATATCAAGGGCCTTCAATATCCCTTGGAGCACAGTCAAGATGATTATTAAGAAGCTGAGGGTGTATGGCACCACCAAGACCCTGCCTAGTACAGGCTGTCCCTCCAAATTGGATGACCAAGCAAGAAGGAGGCTGATCAGAGAGGCTACTAAGAGGCAAATGGCAACTTTGCAAGAGCTATAGGCTTTTATGGCCAAGATTTTGTAGTTATGTCAAGTTTTGTGGTCTGACAATCTAAATTTGTCCTAAATGTAAGGTGTTATGTTTGGTACAAGCCAAAAACATTGCATCACCCTAAGAACACAATCCCTACTGTGAAGAATAGTGGTGGCAGCATTGTGTTATGAGGATCTGTTTCATCAGCAGGGACTGGGGCTCTTGTCACGATAGAAGGGAAAACAAATTTTCCAGATTTCTGTTCAAGAAACTTGACAGAGCTTGAACAGTTTTGTAACGAAAACATTTTAAATCTTGCCAAATCTAGGTGTGCAAAGGCAGTACAGACTCAACAATCCCAACAGACTCACAGCTGTAAATGCTTCCACCAAATATTATCACAGGTGTGTGGAGACTTTTATCCAATTATGATATTTCAGTTTTGTGTTTTTAATATATTACATTTTCACAATTACAACTTTTTTCTCCTTAACAGTGTGGGGTATGGGGTGTAGATAAGTGGAAATAAATCCTAATTTAAATGCATGCAAATCTGAGGCACTGACAGAAAAAAGATAAAAAAGTTGTGTAGACTTTCTATAGGCACTGTATATAGATCAATCATCATCATAATTATCACCATCCTTTATCAATTCACTGCTGGATGAAGGCTTTTCCAAGATATTTCCACTTGTTTTGATGTACAGCATCACTTTTCTAGGACATGCCAACAAAGCTTCTAATTCAATCTTCAATCTTTTATGTGGTCTTCTACTGCATCTTTTATCAACTATTGGAATCCAATCTATAGCTTATTTTGTTAATCTTTGGTCTGTTCTTCCTGCCATGTGTTTGGTCTTTTGACGTTTTATCATTTTCACTCTTTCAATGATGTCACATACTTGTTTGTTCTCAGATCCATATATTTGTTTTTCTTTGTCTTCTTATTATTCCAAGGATACATCTTTCCATGCTTTTTTTGTTGTTTCTAGTTTCCCTTGATGTATTACTTTTGATTTTGACAGTGTCTTGATGCAGTCAAATTGTTGATGTGATACTGTGGATATATTGAATAAGATTCACGTACGTTTCCTCAATGTTTTGATTTCTTAAAGCCCTGATGAGTATGTTTGTATACACTGAATCAAATCCTTTCTCCTAGTCAATAAAGTCAAGGTACAGCAGAAGCTCATATTCTATACATTGTTCAAATACTTTTTGTAAGATTCTGTTGTATGCACTTCTGAATCCTGCTTGTTCTCTTGGTTGGGTAAGTCTACGGTTTCTTGAATTATTATTATGTATTATTAATAATAATAATAATAATTTGCTTTGTATAGCTTTCTTTACTTATTTTTGGCATTCACCAAAGACATAAAAGCCACGATTGGAAATTGCAAGGGATGATTGTTTCTATGCTTAAAAAAGGAAACAGATCCTTGATAATTTTCCTTTGAGAACTTTTTGAAACGATTCCTTGGAAGAAGCTAATTATAGGTTTTCTGTGCTGAGACTGAATCTTTTCAGCCTACTACTTGAGTTTTCGAAAGGTACATCTGATAAAGTGCAATGCGGATTGGTTTGTAAAAAGAAAAAAGTTTTCATGAAACACTATTTATTTAGCACAAAGGGAATGTCTTCCCTATTGATGGTATTTTTCTTGTTTCCAGATCCGTTAATACAATGTCGGTATAACAATGGAGTGGACATAAAGGCAAGAATTCTACTGCAGACACCATCTTAAGAGAAAAGAAAAATGTCTGAGCAAATAGTTATCAGATTGGCTGCAACGAAAAGTGATTTTAATCAAAGAAGGTAAAAACTAGCTTCTGTTATATTTCTAAAGGGGCTTGTTCATAACACCATTAAAGACTTTTATGAATATAAGTACCTTAAACTTAATTGAAATTATATTATTTTCATAAAGTACTAACATGAACAGAATTTCCAGGTATAATCTTATTATCAGAAATAATAATTTTCCTGTATTCAATAACAAGTGTAAAAAGCTTTATTTCAAATTCGAAGAGCGTAGAGATAGATGATGATCATTCACATTCAAGATTGCCTTAAGTATGGATGCTTGGCATGAAGTAAAAGTCAGAAAGTCTTAATCAGAGATTCACACTTCACTACTTGTTATGCAGCTTTGTCTAAAAAGTTAGTCTTCTGGTGTGTTTGCTAAGATATGTGGAATTAAAAATAGGAGTAAACAACCCCAATTCCAGCTATCCACTTCTGATCAAAAATCGATATTGAAGAACTTCATTTGTTCCTCTGTGTGTCTGTGTGAACAAGGTCACTGTCTTACTGTGCTAAGTCAGGGGCGTCGCAAGGGGGTAGGCATCCTAGGCATTGCCTGGGACCCCGGGCAGAGGGGGGGCCCCAAAATGGGAACACCCCCCTCTCACAGAAGCAAACTCTGCCGCATCCCTCCCCCCGGCATCACCGTCAAGAATTATTTTGCCTGGGGCCCCCACCTACCCTAGAATTGCCTCTGGCTACAGTACTGTGCTGTAGTTCAACCCTGATATAGAAGAACAGGGTGTGATAAGAACCAGTTTTCAGCAGCAATTTGGGCTTGAAACATCGTATAAACCCCCCTTATATTAAACATTATGTGTGCCTTAAATTTACCCAGGTTTAGCCATATATAGGTCTTCCTGTGCGGTTGTCAGGCAGAAACCAAACTTGCACTCATCACAGGGCAGACATGTGGGCCTGTTATCTTTCTCTCCTGTCTGGTCTGTATAAATGTGCCTGCAGTTTGTAACTTCTCTAAGACTTTTCTTGAGGCCTCTTCCATGTAGCTGCTTGTAATAAAAACCTTTTGATTGGAGGTACATCTCTCTCTGGATTTCTGTGAGTACCGGATTGTAATGCACACCCTTTTCATTATTTTCCACTGGCCTTAAGCTCTTTCCCCTACCTTGTAACAATTCAACTACCTCAGTTTAAGTTCTGTTAAGTTTAAGTACTCTCTTCCATGTAGTATGCCTTCAGGTTACATCCAGATACCTGACCCCTGTGCTCAGGTCCAAAATCACAGCACCACGAAGTGCTCCTTCTTGCCACTCTGGATCTTCTTGACTTCAGCAGTCTCACTGCCCAGTTACTGACTTTTCCACAACTCAGCCGCCATTTCCTGCCTGCACTAAAGCCCGGGACACACCAGCACGTTGTGGCACAGTGCATCACTTCGAAACTGGCGCGCCATGGACAGTGCCACACCAGTGCGGCTCCCAAGCCTCAAAAGGCAGAGATTCCATTCCATTGCGCAAAAAAATCAGTACAATTACAGAGCTATATTTTACGGTTATAACTAAAACTAAATGTCAGTATTTTGGGAAAACCCAACTGAATCATCAACAGATGAGGAGGAGGAGGAGGAGGAGGAGGAGGTGGAGGAACAACATAGGCTACTAACAATATGTGCTAGGCGGCTTTGTACTAGGCAAATTATTGCTGAAACATGTAATTTTCTATACATCATATATTCATTATTAATATCATTATTTTATTAGCAGATTGGCACCTGACATTGTTCTCGTCTGTCTGTCCTGATCGGCTAAGCAAGTTTCTAACTTTCCTGTGGAATTCAATCTTGATCATATTGCAAACCCAGCACCTCGTTCACATTTGCGGTTTTAGGAGGCCTAAGTGCGTTCACATATGCGGGCGAAAAGGCGGCCTAAACGAAATGCTTGCCGGGAAATAAACAAATCTGCTCAAACAAACCAGTGACGCAGGACATTAGGTCTGCTTACAGGTGTATGCAATGTATTTATAATCACAACTTATTAATATCGATTGGCTATTGTTCGGTTCTATATTTTATTTGAAAGTAATCTTAACCCTTTGCAGCCGAAGCTTTCTAAATAATTAAAAATGTGCTGGTTCAATGGGGAATCTAATTAATATATTTCCCTTTTCCATCTTCGGTTCTGCAAGTCTAAAAGTGCTGTTATACAATTCACCCGAAAGCGAAGCACCTTTATTAGGACATCCACATTAAATCACAGAAAATCGTATGTATTAGTATGAAATCGTATGCATCGAAAGCAGCTTCTATGATGCGTCTATAGTGATATCCTCCAACAGCAGCGCTGTGCACTTCCTGCGGTTTCTGTTTTAACTTTATCTTCATCCACATTGTAAACAGCACTTTTTTACCTCCAACCCTGGCATTTGTGAATGTACTGCTCAGCTCACTATAATCGCATTTCGGATTGGATAGTAAACAGCTGGTCTCGTTTTAAAATGCACTGATTTGAACGGAAACCTGCTTTGGTTAAATTTAAATCGTTTTAATGCAAAATTCGGATAATTAATAAAGTTATGGTCCCATTCACAATTTCACAATGCAATTTCCATTTGTAAAATGCATACTGTTAAATTTCAGACTTCAATCATACTTAGTACAAGAACAAACAATACCAAGTTTACCAGCTGCACACTTTTATTTTAATCGACCGAGTAGTTTGAACTGTTTGCATTTAACTCATTATTTAGCCTAGACTTTTATAATATATATAAAGATGTGAGCTAGCGAAATGTAACAGTACATTTAAGGCTATAGATCAATATGACATTCAAACAATACAGAGACAATACTGTGTGTCCTGTATTGGTGTGAGCTGTCTTGATGCCCGTGTTTATTCTGTGTTTATTCCACGTCTCTCAGACACGCAGTCTCTGGGGGCGGGGCTTGAGTTGCGTCACACACTGACACTTTCCACCCGGCCCAGGGCCTTGAGTGTTCACATTTACATTTAGGCCGGCATTAGGCTGGGTCGAAAGATTTAGGCCGGGTCGAAAAGCGGGACTAGTTTTTGCAGATGCGGCGATGCAATTGTATGTTGTACAAAATGTCCGCAGTTCTACTTAAATAGCTTGTTCTAAAACTATTGTGTAGGCATACCTAACGTAATGAAAAAGTGGTTCAAGACAGTTAATGAATGTACAAGGACACTTGATTTTATTTTCAAAAGTTAATATGCAATGGGGAAACACAAATCCATGTTTCCATCCAAGTTAGCACAGTGAGATGAGGTATTGTTTAATTAAATCCTGAATTTACCGGTGTAGTGGTGCTCACCCACTTTTTTCTTTGTACTGAACAAATGCTCTTCACTGCATACAGTGTGAAAAAGCAAGTCAGCACCTTGCTTTGATTTGTAAAATATTTTTTATTTTTTATTTTACTGTTCTAAAAATGTATACTGTTTTTAAACATTGATGAATACATTTTGTGTTTGTGTGTGCTTATTTTTGTATGCATGTGCTTTATGTCCTGTTTTGAACTATTTAGGCTATATGGATCAACTTCCTTTCCTAATATGAAGGAGACATTGGATTCAAAACACATAGTCAACTTAGAAAACCAGTTATTATTATTATTATTATTATTATTATTATTATTTTTATTAATATTAATATTATTATTATTTACATAATACGTATGTGCCATAATGTACAACATTTTGAGTGATGTCGTCACTATAATTGGACTGCCATTGGTCAAGAGTCATGCGTCTCTGAAGTGTCCCGTCAAAACGGGAGAAATCTTGACGCGATGCCCAAGGGCGTGACGCGACGCGTGTCTGGGTCCACAGACATCCATTATATTAAAAATTGACGCAACGCGACGTGCTGGTGTGTCTCGGGTTTAAGTATTTAATGCATATGACATGTAATTCTACAGAACTCATTAATATATTATTTCCATAGGTACCTTGTGAGTTAGGTGTACCAGTTGCCGCATCGGCCCGCATTATCTCACTACTGCTTTTGGGGATCAGACTTGAAAACAAAATATGATCTACTACGGTTGCTCGGCCACTACACATTTATTATTTCTCTGGTCACATCACACTTATTTCTCCTTAAGCAGATGCCCTTAACCAGTCTGCTACACAATTGTAAAAGTGCTTCAGCTACCTTACAAATTATATCCTATTATCAATGCACTCTAAACTTATCCTGACTAACCAAAAATAATCACTAACATCTCGTTTCAATTCCAGAATTACAGTGACCTAAAACATCAACATAGAATCAAGTGCTTAGATTCTGGATTGGTTGTATGGGAGATTGCTTGCTTATTTTTGGCTGTCGTTCCCATCAGTCAAGTAAAGCCAAAAGCTTCATATAACCAATCGCTCTCACAAAACTCTAGATTGGGGTTGTAAACTGAAGTGAAATTTATAATTGAATTTCATGAGTAAACAACCCCAATTCCACCTATCCACTACCGCACGACAAAACTGGCTTCTAATGCACACCCCTAGCATTTGTCATTTTACATCCCACCTCCTCCCTAGTCACCGCCTCTGCACCAGCTCCTTGGCTTATTCCTCTGGGCGGGGAGGGGGTCTGATGGTCCCCACAGTCTAGAGCCAAAAGCTTTATATAGGCCTATCCAATTGCTTACACTAAGTGTTAGATTGGGGTTGTACATTACTGAAAAATTATAATGTCCCAGAAGCTGATCTTTATTTTTTTCTTATTTGTATTGCTGATTTATCATTATTAATCTCAGAAATACCACCATCTGATACACTATATAAAAATTTGATTATAATCATAAAACCCACTTCCCCCACATTCACATTACCACACAAAAAATAATAATAATAATAATAATAATAATCAAGATCACTTAATGAAACAGACAGTAACTGTAGGAACTGAATTCATCTTAGCATTACACAATATTCTAAATCATTTTAATAACCCATTTCTGGCTCTATCCAATGTACACAATTAACCTGGTTGGAATGCCATTAGGATTTACTTCCAAAAGAAAAGTTAATTACCTCCACAGCTTTAAGCACGATATGACACTTGGAATGGATTTGTGACTGTAATAAATACATGTATTCATATCCTGGTGAAAACTAATGTGCCAGCTTTCCTTTGACCTGGTTTCTTGAAAAGTGCTTCAAAAATACTTTTTTCATTTTGAAATATGTATAACTAATTACAGGAACAATATATGTTGCATATAAATTAACAAATAATACATAATAATTAAAAAAGACAGCATTAGAACACTGATCCACTTTTTCATCATTCTGTACTGTGGTTACTTAGTAAAAATAGATGGAGGTTTACTCACACTTTAATGACTGATTTAGTAGGACAGTAGAAATTTACCGGTTGAGGTTGACTTCGTACACAAACAGCTACCATTCAATGATTGTGGTTAAATATGATGGAAGCTTGTATATCTGTGCCTATTGTGGCATTGCATTACAGTCTGCTTACCACAAATGAATGACAAGGAAGCCACTTATAGTGTTATTAATCATACAACACACACACACACACATGCACATACTATATATATATTTCTAGCACTATATATATAGCACTACTGTATATCTGTATTGCATTTCTATATTGGCAGAGAGAGCAATCATATCTTAAAATCTGATTAATCTATTGCTTCAGTTTGATCAATTTGTAAAACTTTATATTTTAAAGCAGGATTATTCTCTCCTGTGGAAATGTTCTAAATGATAATAGGTCTGCATTACTGAAAAACATACTAATGTGCTAATGTTTATTATGGTTATAGTTATTGCAATGGTTCTGAATACCTCTTCTAATACAATACCTTTCTTAAACACATTATGTTCCCTTAATTACAAACCCATTTAGAGAGATGAACAAAACAATGGTGATTGTTGCTTCCCTCCATGACTGGAGAATATGATATGAAACTAGATGTGGGAAACAAACAAACATCCTTTGAATACAATAGCAGAAACCTTTGCTATGAAACACAGTGTTACAGAAATTGCTTTATGATGGAATATGACCTTATGATGCAGGTGAAACAAAACTGAGAGGAAGCAAAATCTGATGAATCTGCAATGCAGTGGTTTGGGGTCAAAAGTTAAAATTACTCAGACAGATAATCACACAAACTAAATTCTGAAGTCTGATTCAAATTCAGGACACACTTGGTCTATTCTTACTTCAGACTTTTTGTGTGTGTGGGGGGGCATTGGTGGAGAGAAGAGATTCTCTCATCATATGCTGTTTGTGAACAGGCACAAAACTGCAGAAAAATTGTGCTTAAACAAAAACATGTAATGTCCCAGTTGCTAAAATTCACCAGTGATGGAGAAATACATTATGGACTAGAATGATTAAAGTGATCAAATGCTACCTGTAGAACAGAAACATGTAAAGTAAATACTAAAGCAGAAGAAATTGAAAAATACAAAGACAGTCAAGTCTAGATCAAAGCACCTTTAACATCAAGTAGCGATAATCAAATTAAAGCAATTACAAAATTATGACATTCCAAAAACAGGAATTAACAAATATGATCTGACTTTCTGCTTTAAGTTGAGTTCAGTATATTTCAGAGAAGTAGGTTATCTGATGAGAAATTCCTAAACCAGGAATGGTAATGTCCACCTATATATTATGTTTTAATATTATTCTATATATGGAACATCTTCCACCCAACATTTTTTAAGGAAAACAAAATCCATTTACTAATAACATCTTTACAAATATTGATTTAGCCCCTCCAAGGATCAGTGCAATTCACAGGTTTCATGCCTTACTGAGTGTCTTTTCTTAATTGAAATTTAAAGTTCTATAGTAGAATAGCAGGGGTTACCCCCAATAATATGCACCATCAGATAAATTACAGAGCTACATATAAACTGACAAATCACTTTTTTCTTGACATCTGAATGTTTATACTAATGACATATAAAGTCTGGATTAAAAAAGAGGAACATAATTGTCTGATGTTAATCTTTTTATGATACTCAAAAAGCTCTCTATTATTCATTTAATACCACTGTAATTGAGTAGCAATATTGCATTGGTGCTTAATCTCTTATAATGCCTACTGAACAAAAAGACTCATATCCTCATGGATAGGGCTGAACACAGCACAGATAGCAAAGTTGTTTTTATTGTGTTAGTAACTCACAGTTTTCTCATACTTCTACTGTCTGTTCACAATTCTGTGAATGTTTTTGACTTTTTAAGTAAGCTGGTCTTTATAGAAAAGTGACTGTGTTGGTCTGAATACATCAGACAAAAATGGAAGAAGATGATAAAACATATTAAAACAATTGATTATTTAAATATGATATTTAAAAATATTTAAGCATAAGCTATTTAATAAGTATTTTTTTATGTATGGTCTTGACCAAAAAAACACATTGACCCATTTGCCAAAAGAAAATTAAATTCCTTGATGGCAGGAAGATAGAAGATTCTTATTTACACAAAATAAACCCACCCAAGAACTGGGTTTGTAATTTAGGTGTGTGAGTTTAGGTTTTGATTTAGTCTGGGCTTTTGTGTGTGAGACAGAAAAGTCAGGAACTTTTTCAAACTCTATGTCTCAGCTTGTTCTCAACAACCTCTAGGTGGTCCACAGATAAAGTTGCTGATATCATGGAGCTGAATAACTTAAACTAAAGGTTAGGTTCTGATGCAGTTATGTTATGTGAACCCTTTCAGGGTTTACAACAAAAATGTGTATGTGCCTTAGAAATAATCTTATTAGCTGCATACTGATAAAAAATCACACATATTGGAGGCATGATCTTACATGATAGTTAATAATAAAAAAAAAAAACATAGTTATAGATATATTAATATGGCATAGGGGTAAGTGTGCATTAACCATTATACTTAATTGCAACTATAATACATATATATTAGGATATATATATTAGGCTTTTAGGCAGTGAACCAATATTTGTTTACTTCTCATTTTAAGCAAATGCATAAGAACTGTAATATCATGCAATATCATTAGGTAATATCATTCACCTAATACAGGGGAATAACCAAAATAGATATTAAAAACCTTTAAGCTTTTAAATGCAAGAAACTGAGACAGATTAGAATTAGTGAGTAGTTACAGTCTGAATGATACGGACATTCTACTCTACTGTAGCAGTCTGGGACTCTTCAGGACTGTTGTTATGCTTATTTGAGGGACTGCCGTGTATCTGTCGGTGTTTGTTAGTTGTGTATTATGTTACCACTCATGACATTTAGATAATAGCGGCGTTGGGCGTTACTGTAAGGTGTGTATGTGAAGTAGGGCAGATTGTATGGGGATCTGAGTCAGATGTGTGAGTGTTTGTGTGTGCCTGCTGGGATGTTTATGAATGGTGCCTGGTTGCCTATTGCATCAAAACAAACTCTCTCCCATTGATTTTATTTTTCTGTACCCTACTAAATTTAGTTCGCCTCTGCAAATGCTACAACACACATCATGAAATAACTTGGTATAAACTGACTATGTTAACTTCATGAGATTTGCGGGAGTTTTAGAACAGTGGAATACTGGATTTATAGTCAATGTCAAATATTTGCATAGACATTCTGTGTTTTTTAATATATATGCTAATGATGGATTTTCAGCTTAATGCATGAATTGGGATGATTTGATAACAACAACAATAACAACTACAAAATACCAGCCATAATAAAATGTGTGCACATCCAATCCACAGTGACCCATATATTTTCCAGGTTTTTATGGCTGTTCTTAAGTATTTGGCTACTTTAGTAACTTGAATTAGTCATGATTGATTGATCTGAATAAATAATTGATACAGTGATGCTTTGAACGGCTCCAGAAAATATGTGAAAACATTTTTAGTGTACTAAAATTAGTTCTACACTTACTAAATTATAATTTATATGTGTATGTGTGTAGTGTGTGTGTTATGGATCCATAACTTCTGAAAACCTTATGCGGTAGAACACTAAACAAAAGTTTAATATCTAGGAACTTGCCCAAATATGCAAAAAAAATTGTTCATAATTATATTTTTTCACTTCTGTGTCTCTCCATATTAAAACATTTATATTATTATTTATTTGAAAGATAATTTACCAGGCATGATATTAAAATCAAACATACATTATTTAGTATTTTTATTTATTTATTTATTTCATTTGAATCTCCTAAGCATTAAATATTTAAAGGGAAAACAAACACAGTGTGTTTACCAGACATTTTTATTAATAGATAAAATATAATGAATACAGTGCTTCATTTTTTATTTTAATAGTTATGACTGCAGTTAGATTGTGTACATTAGAAAAGTTACTTGGAATAAAACTAACCCATACTGTGCTATTGGCAGACTTATTTATTATTTACTGTGAAGTTTATAGAGCAATAGAGCAAAACATCACTCTTTTTTCCTTCCATGGTGTAACATAAGGAAGTGTCCTTGAATGATTATATAAGACTGCTAACTAATGCATTTGAAATGTGTTAGGAGGTAAACAACTACATTTAAAAAAAAAAAAAAAAATTACAGACATTGTTGCTTAAATAGCTCAAGCACTATGTGATATCAATCTATGTTTTATTATTCAGAACCTTATATTTCCAAACAAAATCATATTCCTATATTCTTGGATAGACTTTTTGTTTTGTTTATACTATACAAAGTAAGTCTACAACACAAAACATTACAAAGATAACAAATTAAATCTTTTACACAATTGCACAGTTTCCAGTAGCTGATGCTACCATCTAGAATAATGGTGTAAAAATCCTCATTATTTCCCGCTCAAAATCATGACACCCAATAGCAACTGTATTGGCTCTCTTTGTGGAAAAGCGTAAAAATGAATAATTCTAGATAAGTAACCACAGACTACTTTGGTACCAGATCAAGGCAAGTTGATCACTAGCCGTATGTATTAAGTATTTACATGGATCTTGCAGACAAAATACAACAGATCCACTGAAGGAGAAAATAAATAATAATGAAAGAAATAAGCCTGGAGAGGAGGATTAGCCATTGGGGGTCTTGCTACATATGCAGTTCATCTGCAATTATATTAAAACAATTAAACTGATCAAAGACTCAAAACCTTCTTCTAAGTCTGCAATACTGTCCTTCTTTATGTGTAATAATACCACATACATGAGTTGACAGAGTGTTTTACGAAAAGGGAAATACTTCTCTGGAAACAGTTGTGTGACTTTAATGTGAATGGCTAAAAGTGTACGAGGGGCCCTCACCAATTTGAATTAGTTTTGCCTTCCTCATAAGAGTCGTAAAAGTATTGACTACGAAGTTCATAAGAAGGAGATTGGAAAAGCACATTTTACTACCTAGTTATATTGCTTAAACAGCAAAACAATGGTCTTTCTTTGTGTAGGAGAATTGGAATAATATATATATATATATATATATATATATAGATAGATAGATAGATAGATAGATATACACTCACCTAAAGGATTATTAGGAACACCATATTAATACTGTGTTTGACCCCCTTTCGCCTTCAGAATTGTCTTAATTCTACGTGGCATTGATTCAACAAGGTGCTGAAAGCATTCTTTAGAAATGTTGGCCCATATTGATAGGATAGCATCTTGCAGTTGATGGAGATTTGTGGGATGCACATCCAGGGCACGAAGCTCCCGTTCCACCACATCCCAAAGATGCTCTATTGGGTTGAGATTTGGTGACTGTGGGGGCCAGTTTAGTACAGTGAACTCATTGTCATGTTCAAGAAACCAATTTGAAATGATTCGACCTTTGTGACATGGTGCATTATCCTGCTGGAAGTAGCCATCAGAGGATGGGTACATGGTGGTCATAAAGGGATGGACATGGTCAGAAACAATGCTCAGGTAGGCTGTGGCATTTAAACGATGCCCAATTGGCACTAAGGGGCCTAAAGTGTGCCAAGAAAACATCCCCCACACCATTACACCACCACCACCAGCCTGCACAGTGGTAACAAGGCATGATGGATCCATGTTCTCATTCTGTTTACGCCAAATTCTGACTCTACCATCTGAATGTCTCAACAGAAATCGAGACTCATCAGACCAGGCAACATTTTTCCAGTCTTCAACTGTCCAATTTTGGTGAGCTTGTGCAAATTGTAGCCTCTTTTTCCTATTTGTAGTGGAGATGAGTTGTACCCGGTGGGGTCTTCTGCTGTTGTAGCCCATCCACCTCAAGGTTGTACGTGTTGTGGCTTCACAAATGCTTTGCTGCATACCTCGGTTGTAACGAGTGGTTATTTCAGTCAAAGTTGCTCTTCTATCAGCTTGAATCAGTCGGCCCATTCTCCTCTGACCTCTAGCATCAACAAGGCATTTTCGCCCACAGGACTGCCGCATACTGGATGTTTTTCCCTTTTCACACCATTCTTTGTAAACCCTAGAAATGGTTGTGCGTTAAAATCCCAGTAACTGAGCAGATTGTGAAATACTCAGACTGGCCCGTCTGGCACCAACAACCATGCCACGCCCAAAATTGCTTAAATCACCTTTCTTTCCCATTCAGACATTCAGTTTGGAGTTCAGGAGATTGTCTTGACCAGGACCACACCCCTAAATGCATTGAAGCAACTGCCATGTGTTTGGTTGGTTAGATAATTGCATTAATGAGAAATTGAACAGGTGTTCCTAATAATCCTTTAGGTGAGTGTAGATATAGATATATATATCTATCTATCTATCTATCTATCTATATATATATATATATATATATATATATATATATATATATATAGATATATATATATATATATGTATATATGTGAGAGAGAGAGAGAGAGAGAGAGTTGGAGATAGATATAGATAGATAGATAGATAGATAGATAGATAGATAGATAGATATTCTGAATTGTAATTTACTGAAGATTTGGATCCTGAAAATGAAGAACATAAATGTCAGTCAGTAATCCAGAAACCATTAATTACTGTGGAGCTTCCTATGAGTAATAGTACAAAAGAACTGATACTGTCATGTGTGGAAAATGAATTGGAATTGTTCCTTATAAGAATACATGGAACTACAATGTCTAACCTTGCCTGGTCTTTATCTAGGCAATGGAAATGATGTTGTTCATATCATATCATGTTTTAACAGATGTTATTAATATCTATGCGTTGCAAAAAAGTTAGTTACTTGTAAGAGCATTAAAGTTGAGCTTTGAGCTCTATCATGATTTATTTTACCAAGTATGAGAAGCTTAAAAATATGTTATACCCCATCTGTCTATGCATAGAACAACCAACAAAAATACATAACATGATAAAGTTACAATAGTATCTGTTGAAAACTTCAATTTCCTGTCGAAATCCGTATCTCATATTCCTAGGAACTGGGAAATACAATTTGATTGATTTATCTCTCCCTTGAAGTGCAATTCGATTGTTTTTTCATGGATTGATTTTTGTTATATGTTTTTGAATTAAAGTGAAACATGACCAGTGACCTGCCCAGAATTATTTGCTGCCTTACTGATAATTTGCAAGATTCTCTTTTCTACGAGATAATGGCAGTAGTAATGATTTTCTTTAACACTCCATCCTTTGATGAGTGTAATATGCTTAAACTGAGCACCGTAAAAAATGTACAAACACAAAATCTAGTAGCATAAGCTAGTCAATTACACACTATGGCTAATCATCTACATGACCTGTTAGCAGGCTAGCATAGTACTGTTAGTAACTATTGGCCCATTTATATTGAGGGATTTTCTGAGTAATATTTTCTCACTGAATGAATTAATAGTAAACCAACCGGCCAAATTAGTGAAGAGTTGTGGGAATTAAATAAACTGTACAGTACAGCAGACCAGTGGTTAGAAAATGTAAATTAATAGTCGGTCCCATACAACATGAGTGCTTAATTCTGAATCCTAAAGCTCAAATTAAACACCTAGATAATTATTTACTTCATATTCTCATCAAGAGATTTACAGTAAAGGACAATCACATTGCCGATGCAAGTCTTAGAAATTTGTTTTATATTTTTCAGACAAATGTGTCCTTTTGGCCATGAACGACAACTTGTACACAACGCTGTATTTGAATTCAACATTTTTTTTCTCTCCAATGCTACCTCTATATAGAAACTATTGTATTAATCTACACATAAGCATGTTGCAGGCTGGTAAATTATACAGGCTGGGTTAATACATCAATACACTTAAAAGCCTAATCACTACCCTTCAACAAGAAAAATAAATTAATAAATTATTACTGGATTCTTTTCATATCACTTTTGCATTCATCCACATCTTCTTTGAAAGTTATTGTGTTCTGGGGCGCAATTCTCAATAACATTAATATGCAAATATGTCTGTGCCGATGAAAGCATATTGAACAAATTCATCAACAACTGACATCAAGAGTACATTTAGCACCACTTGCACTGGCACTCTTTCCCGCAATGCAGGCCAGAGTAGAATAAACTTTAGAGGTTCCAATTATGCCACCAGTAGTGATGATACTTGACATAAAGTTCTTGAGATAAGCACATTTGTACATTCCTAAATCCTTCAAAAAGGCTGCACCAGACTGAGAAATAATAATATACCAATGTTTGAGTAGGGGGTGTGGTGTTATGTAATACTTTTATAGCTCAGTATTTAAAATTTCTAAATTTCAGAAGGCAAGAGAAAGAGAAACTTGTACAGTATGAAAGGCAGGGAGTGTTAAGTGTAATGAAAAGAGCTACACGAATTCCCTTAGGCTTTTTCAAATGGTGAAGAAAAGTACTAAAGACAAGACAGTACTAAAATAACAGGTTCAAGTATACAAATCTAAAGACAGTAAGTACATGTACAAGCAAATTAAAGCAGCTGACCACGTACCCACACACCTTGGCAGAGGTGCGCTCCACATTCTCCGGCCACCTCCCAGGCAGATGATCTCGGACACTCCCTCTAGTCTGTATCCCATGTTACAGGAGAATGTTAAGGTGTCTCCTATGCCAAAGTTGTAGCCGATCCGCCTGCCAAAATTCGGAGTACCTGGGTCTTCACATGGTTCAAGATTATACTCTAAAAAACAGTAAACGGATAAAACATAATCATTAATAAGTGATAAGATTGAATGTATTCACCCCACCTTTATATATACACTCACCTAAAGGATTATTAGGAACACCATACTAATACTGTGTTTGACCCCCTTTCGCCTTCAGAACTGCCTTCATTCTACGTGGCATTAATTCAACAAGGTGCTGAAAGCATTCTTTAGAAATGTTGGCCCATATTGATAGGATAGCATCTTGCAGTTGATGGAGATTTGTGGGATGCACATCCACGGCACGAAGCTCCCGTTCCACCACATCCCAAAGATGCTCTATTGGGTTGAGATCTGGTGACTGTGGGGGCCAGTTTAGTACAGTGAATTAATTGTCATGTTCAAGAAACCAATTTGAAATGATTCGACCTTTGTGACATGGTGCATTATCCTGCTGGAAGTAGCCATCAGAGGATGGGTACATGGTGGTCATAAAGGGATGGACATGGTCAGAAACAATGCTCAGGTAGGCCGTGGCATTTAAACGATGCCCAATTGGCACTAAGGGGCCTAAAGTGTGCCAAGAAAACATCCCCCACACCATTACACCACCACCACCAGCCTGCACAGTGGTAACAAGGCATGATGGATCCATGTTCTCATTCTGTTTATGTCAAATTCTGACTCTACCATCTGAATGTCTCAACAGAAATCGAGACTCATCAGACCAGGCAACATTTTTCCAGTCTTCAACTATCCAATTTTGGTGAGCTTGTGCAAATTGTAGCCTCTTTTTCCTATTTGTAGTGGAGATGAGTGGTACCCGGTGGGGTCTTCTGCTGTTGTAGCCCATCCGCCTCAAGGTTGTACGTGTTGTGGCTTCACAAATGCTTTGCTGCATACCTCGGTTGTAACGAGTGCTTATTTCAGTCAAAGTTGCTCTTCTATCAGCTTGAATCAGTCGGCCCATTCTCCTCTGACCTCTAGCATCAACAAGGCATTTTCGCCCACAGGACTGCCGCATACTGGATGTTTTTCCCTTTTCACACCATTCTTTGTAAACCCTAGAAATGGTTGTGCGTTAAAATCCCAGTAACTGAGCAGACTGTGAAATACTCAGACCGGCCCGTCTGGCACCAACAACCATGCCACGCTCAAAATTGCTTAAATCACCTTTCTTTCCCATTCAAACATTCAGTTTGGAGTTCAGGAGATTGTCTTGACCAGGACCACACCCCTAAATGCATTGAAGCATGAATGATACAGAATCTGCTAAAGACACACAGGAGCATGGAAAGACATTTGCTTGGAATAACAAGAAGGGACAGAAAATTAAGTGGATGTGAGAACAAACCAAAATATGTGACATCATTGAAAGACTGAAAATGTTAAAATGGTAAATGGGCTGGACACACTGCAAGAAGAACAGGTCAAAGATGGACACAGGAAACTATTGAATGGATACCAAGAAATGGAGAAATACCTAGAAGAAGATGAAATCATACATTTTGCAGGCATGACATGGAAAGAGAAGCTGTAGATTGAAGCAAGTGGAAACATCTTGGGGATCCAGCTGTGGATCGATATAAGCTGATGGTGATGGTGATGATATGTATATATATGTATGTATGTATCTGGCATGAATTACCTCACACTTTCTTTCTGTCTATAGATATCCCATAGTGCCCATTAGATTTCAAAGCGTATTGAAATATTCAAATTTTGAATGATTCAAAAGAATGACAAATTAGATCATTCAGAATATTTTGTCAAGTATAGAGAACATGGCTTATTATGCATCATCCCTGCTACCAATTCCAAGACCATACATTGTCGAATATTTTACTCTTAATTTAGATCAAGTTCTGCTGGCTGGCTCATGTAATACCATTGTAATGTGCAAAATCACTTTAAGTTAATTGGCATTCACTATGACCATGATATTATTGATTTAGCTCAATATGAGTTAAAGCTGAAGGAACAAGGACATATATTGTCATAAAACTGAAAGCCCAAAAACTAAAAGATATGCATTACTTCAAATCATAGAGTTTGGGAAGAGTTGGAGGTGTATTTCTTGATATAAAATATTTTAATGAATCCCATGCCAACCTACAGTCCAATGATTTGTTTTCTCTGAAGGAACAACAACACAAATAACATGCATGTACATCAATATTAACCCTTTACTATGGAGTGGATTATAGGTGCCTTGAACTTTCAAGTTTCCCATGCTATCATATACCATTCAGCAGAAATATATATATTTTTAAGGGTAGGAAAATGCTATTGCAGCAATTCTCACAACAACAAAAAAGAAGACAAAATCAGCACATATACCTGGTAGGTTTTTGCTGATGGTTCAGGGATATATCTGAAGTACATTCTGATCAATATTTAATATCAGGAAAGGATTTGTCGCAGCATTATGATAAACTGCTATTGTGAAGGATTGCCTCAGTTTATCAAGTAGCAACAGTTTTCAGAAATGATAGTAGTCCCTCAGTCACTCAGCGAGAGACATAATAAGACTCTTGCTGTTACCGTACCTTCCAACCTGAATCTAGATAAGTAAATCAGGCACTTGATGGGAATGAACTTCAAAAGACATTTCTAAACTGAGCTGCTGCTTTCTCCATTAAGAGCCGATGGTTTCTCCGGTAGGAGCAGGTGGGGTGGAAGCATGGAGATTGACGATGTTTTCTCTGGTTAGAGCAGGGGGCGGGGGAGGGTGTTCGTTTTATTTTCTTCCTTGAATGATTAAGTAACTCATCAAAATTCCAGGGGGGGAAGAGCCCCACTTTTTACTGTTCGGGGGGGGGGGGGGGGGGGGGGCTGAAGCCCTTGAGCCCCCGTGTAGTCAGCGCCTATGCTTATACATACAACAAGAGACAGAAAAACAAATAAATGGATAAACTAAAGTAGGTGAAAATTGAAAAATGGCAACAGCTGTAAAACATTGCATAAAGAACAGACCAAAGATGGACAAGAAATACTAGGATGAATCCCAAGAGTTAAAAAAAAGGAGACCACATGAAAGATCGGAAGATTACATTAATTGATTTGTTGTTGTGACCTGGAAAAATGCTGTATATCGAGAAAAGTGGAAATATCATAGGGAGGTCTTTATCCAGCAGTGGTAATGATAAAAGCTGAAGATAATGATTATATATATATATATATATATATATATATATATATATATATTTGTGTTCATAGCTTATACATTGTAAGAAACAACTTGGGGTATTTGGATCAAGATAAGTAATTTATCATACATTTTTGGACCTCTATACAGAATACATGTAGCATATTTGTTTAAATACAGTAGCAAAAATCTGTGAACTAGCCCACGAGGAAACTTTAGTGACGGTGAGAAAGATATCCCCGTCTTTCGGTATTAAGCTTCTGACAGTACGGACATTCTGTGCCACTGGAACTTTTCAGTGACCTGTGCTTACTGCCATAGGTAACATTTTGGGCGCTGTGATACACAGTGTAGCAGCAGGTTTAGTAAATCAAAGAGAATGTAGTCCCTATCAAGGTGCATTAAAAAACTAAACTAGAGTCTGAGTTTCACCAGGTCCTTGGAGTAATAGACTTGATAAAAAAGGTATGTGCACATATAACACAGAATGAACACATATTAACTGTGTATGAAATATTCAGTAAATGTGCATGTAGTCCTTTATGCAAGTGATACCCCCCTCATTTATGCTTTAATTAGCAACCCAAGATTAATGTGTTGCTATTCAAAGACCAAAGATTATCCCAGAAACTGACTGCTAAGAGCGATATCCATTGATGGCTTTTTCCACCTTTCCTTCACCCAGGCAACCCTGTTAACCAAAACACCACAATTACATTATGGTTTCCTACACCATACATGTGGGCCCAAAATCTCATCAAACATAACCAGTTATTCTGTTTTATTATTTTCAATTTGTGTTAATTGAATAAGCACCCAGTTGTTAAAGTGTAACTGTATGTCTAGCATATAACATTATGAATAGGTTACATCTCTTGTAAATTAATATATTCAGAGAGCACCTGCATTTCAAGTATCACTTCACTCCACTGGTGCAAGTTTCACAGGATGTTCATTAGTTTAAAATAATTGTGTTACGTTTAACTATGAACACACAACACAGATTGTCTACTGTAGGTCAGTTACAGTGGGATCCTGGCCCAAACCATTTCCAAATGGGGAGAAGGTGTGTGGATTGTTAATTGTAAAGAAAATAAATGGTGGTATTTTCACTGTAAACATATTTGTGCATCTAATCCTTATGTGCGTGATTTATAATAAGTTCATATGAAGTGTGAAGGGTGACTCTTTTGCACAGTTTGTGTGGTCAGAACCTCTCACCCAGACTGCACAAGATGTGCAATATATAATAATACACTGCAAGCTGGGTTCCTGATTTTTATACATGTACATACAAATATTGCTTAGCTGGATTTTATTACTCAATAATACCAAGAAAGATACAATATGAATGAAGGGAGCATGTACTAATTACAGTTCTAAGGTACCTGGCATATTAATAACATATTTAACAATTAAGGGATATTACTGCCGACACTGGACAACATGACCCTGGGCAACATACAGCATACCTTTCACTTAACAACACCTAGTGTGATGTGTCCATTCATATGCATCATGTAAGCAAAATAGTGATTAGTTGTTCTCAGACCGTGGAAATCTCTTGCTGTTTGTAAAGTAGTTTGTACTACATCAACAAAACAAATTGGTTCCAACCTGTGCACTACACACAGAGCCTATCAAATTTTCTTACCTGAAAAAGTAATGTTAAATCCTTCATATGATATTGAGAAATCTGAAATAAAGCGTAACTGAGCCTTGAAATTTCCATAGAGACCAGCGTTGATTGCTGCAGGGAGTTCAGAGCCAGTCAACCGTGCCAATGGCTGAGTAAAGCTGCCATTCTCTGTGATTAGTAAGTAGTCATGATGATCCTCCAAATGAAAGGTGTGGAAAGCGAATTGCACTCCTATTAAGAAATCTAAAATTAGGTTCACGAATCACAATAATGATATACATGCAAATCTGGTCCCTGAATTGTCTTTTATAGGGATATAATAAAATTAAGTATAAATAGATTTTAATTTAAGACGAAAAATAAAAATGGACATGTCCTGCAAATCCCATTATATATATATATATATATATATATATATATATATATATATATATATATATATATATATATATATATATTGCCACAAAAAGTAAGATCTTATTATTATTAATTGATGAAGATGATACAGATCAAAAGTCTATATCAATAATTGCCCTTTATGCATAGTAATAGAAATACAGTAATGTGCAATTCTGAATATCTTTAGCGTAGATGTCTTGGAAATTGCACACTCATACAATATATATTCTCCATGACAATGTGACATTTAAAATATGGGTTAAGGATGTGTATCCATCTTTCCATTTATGTCTATAACCTTTAAAGTCGAAGTGTCGAGGACTGTGGAGAGGGAAGAGACAAATGTGTTTTTGTGTTATTGCTGATTGTTTACTTTGAGATATAACAAGCTATACCTTACTCTGACACATTGAGCTCTGTATCAAAGGTAGATATTATCACTGAACAGATTTAAGTCTGAGAAGGTTTCTCTCAATAATTTCCTCACCATAATGATGAGGCACCCCGAGCCTTTAGGAGGCAGTTCTAAAATGAGTTAACCTTCATTAACCTCTTGGGTGTTAATTAGGCTTTCTCCTATTCATTGCACAGCATTTACCATATTAGATCACTTACCATTAAAAGTAAAGTGCATCTATTAAGTTGGTAATTTGAACCTTTTGTAACCTGTATGTAACCATTTGATCACTGAAAAAATGACCTGCTAAAAGATAATAGCTGTGTCATTGTGGGTTAAGGCAGCCTTTTAATACTAATGGTTTTGCTTTTGTACTAATGTAACAGAGTCTCAGAAAGATGTTTTTCTTTCTTAATTTGACTAAAACCTACCACTTAATGTAGAAGAAAACAAAATTATATAGTGAACAGAAAGTGATCCCATTTAGGCAGATAAGCTACCTGCAACCCAGATAGATTGAGCAGAAAGCGGTCAGTTTAAACAAAACTAATAAAGGACAGGATCCTGTTAAGATAATTTGTACACTTATATAAAAGGAGCAAGTCTAGACAGAATCCATTATTAAAAACAAAAATCAATTCAGAAATCTGCATCAGAAAATAAGCTAGTACAAAATCTAAACGCATCTAAACAATGTTACATAATTACCTTTCCCATGGCTTACTTCTACAGTCCATGTGCAATTTAATGAGTTGGGATAAAGCTCAGGGTATCCAGGCGACAAAATGGTCCCACCTGGACCTCTGACATCTCCACCACATAGAGCTGGAAGAAACAATAAAACAACACATTTACACACTTTTAGTTTCTCAATGTGCGAAGGCCTCTGTTCCTCCAAAATGAATTACAGGTACACCAAAAATGATCAAAGGATAACACTGGCAAAGTTTACATGTGTGTTGTGACCTTACTCAAGACATGGTTTACATGGTTTTAGTTTATTGCACTCCAGACGAGCTGCTGTTTCCCCGAAGTCATTCAAATTAAGGGTGAAGCATATGTAAATTAGCTCCACACACAGTTCTCATGGTGTTTTGACAGGAAAATGCCAGGAAGGATGGTTTACATGCACAAGAGAATACTTGAGACACTTACATCACTGAATCATGTCTGTCATGTGAAACTAAACAGTGTACAGCTTTGGCTTGTGCCTTGTGTCTCGTTTAATACTTTGTTTTACTGATCTTTCCCGAGTTGTTTTTCACATCACTGACGGAGTTCGCAATCCGTTAATATAAGTGTTTTATAAAGTTAGTATTACAACACGATGTACTGTACTGCACAACAGACCCACAACAATATAGAGAGCATAATGTTAATAGCATTGCCGCTTTTTGCATTGCCATTAATCTGAAATATCCCCTTTGCTAACCACGAAACTTACTCTACCTTAAAACCCACAATAAACTGACCAGTTATCTTGCGCTTTTACAACACAGTCATTTAAAAATACGATTATCTCAATAGCATTTGCACATGAAATGTAGGATTACATGTGGACGTGTATTTGGGATTGACCCTGTCCTTTTCTGTGGCCATTTTATGGGGCCACAAACCGGATTTTCTAAAATTTTTGGGCCAAATGTGCATGTGCATCATTCACAAGTTAAATACACTGCATGTAAACTCCCCGACTATTTATGTTACTTTAAACAAAGGGTTACCAACAAGATGTATTTACTTTTAAACAAAAAACATTCTACAAGAGTTCAATACTTAAACACCAATGCTGTTTCGTGAGCTATGCATGAATTGTATAAAAACTAACAAATCAATAAAATATTTTACCGTTGTTGACATTTTGACACAGTACCTAAAAAGTTTCAGCTCTACAGAGTGTTCAATTTCTTAACTTAGATATATATGAGAAAAATATATGTGTAAGCATATACCAGACATTCCTTTTAGCAAATAACATGTTATGCTAACTGAATTCAGTAAGTGAGGTTGATACAAGAAGTAGTTAGGATCACTTTATCTGTCATATTCAACTGTTTACTTTCCCCAAACAAAACCCACTTAGAAGCCAAGGTGCATGTTGAGATACATTTTAATTAAGACATGTCTCTAGTGGATGAACACATACTTGGAAAATGTTGAGTTCAGAAACAACTGAGGATATTTTAAGATATTGAATATTTATACACATCTACAGATACCATGACATATTTAAAAGGTGGCTTTGAGATATCCTTTATTTCCTATAATAATAGTAGTTTATATAATCATTTCAATTTTGTAAACACAATGCTGTAGGAAGCAGCGCTGCATTTAAAGCCAACTTTGTGATCTGTGTTTCAATCATTCATATCTATCTCCTTGTGACTGTTTGAACAAGATGACAGTATTAGAGATTGCCCTCAGATGCCTAATCTCGAGTGGAGATCAGATGCTCTCATCTAAAGTTGCATTCACAGTAAATGGCCTTTCTGCATTCCATTCACAGACAACCTAATGGCTCGTAGGAGAGAATTGCATAGTCTCACTTTAGCTAACTCGAAAATCAATAATCAAAATAAGTAACAAATTACCTAAAAAGATCCATCAAAGTAGGCATTCTCCTCTGCTTGATACAGTTTACATTTAAAATCAGTTTCTCATCTAAAGGCAACTCCTTTGAAATATGATCAAAAAAATGAAGTCACTGGATGATAAATTATAATACTACTACTACTACTACTACTACTACTACTACTACTACTACTACTACTACTAATTAATAATACTAATACATACATTAAAAAAGCTAAAATGTCATACATCCAATATATTATTCTTATCATGCAGAGGTATAGATGCTTTGCAAGGCCGGCCAGC
The DNA here is from genome assembly GCF_036373705.1 of Amia ocellicauda. NCBI lineage: Eukaryota > Metazoa > Chordata > Actinopteri > Amiiformes > Amiidae > Amia > Amia ocellicauda. The sequence goes on along the minus strand of NC_089859.1, from coordinate 34,076,677 downwards.
CATCTTTGAAACCACTTACTCTGGTGAGGGTTGTGGGGAAGCTGGAGCCGATCCTGGCAGGCATAGGGCACAAGGCAGGAATACACCCAGGATGGGATGCCAGTCCATCACTGGGCAACACACACAGACAGACATACACACACAGGGCAATGTATAGTAACCAATCAACCTAAACCACATATCTTTGGACAGTGGGAGGAAACCAGAGTGCCCAGAGAAAACCCACACAGACACGGGGAAAGCATGCAAACTCCACACAGACAGGCCCCCAAACCGGACCTCGACCCCAGGACCCTGGAGGTGTGAGGCAGCAGCGCTAACCACTGTGTCACCAAGCTGCCCCCTTTGCAAGGCCTAAATATAAAAAATGTAGAGTGTTCCATAGAATTCAGTCTGATTACTGACTACTACCATTGATTTACACTGATCTTTTCAAGTTGTTTACTACAGGCAAAAACAAATTGTGGTGGGAATTATTGTGCTAAAAATATATACCTGTCAATCCACATGTCCATATATTAAATCCATATTTTTGCTATGCAGTTACTTCCTTTGTTACAAATATTATTTATTAGGTATGTATGTATGTGCTTTTTTAGCAGATGTCCTTATTCAATTCAAACTGATACAATCAGCACAAAATACAATAAGCATACAGTGAGGGAAAAAAGTATTTGATCCCCTGCTGATTTTGTACGTTTGCCCACTGACAAATAAATGATCAGTCTATAATTTTAATGGTAGGTGTATTTTAACAGTGAGAGACAAAATAACAACAAAAAAATCCAGAAAAACGCATTTCAAAAAAGTTATAAATTGATTTGCATGTTAATGAGGGAAATACGTATTTGATCTCCTATCAATCAGCAAGATTTCTGGCTCCCAGGTGTCTTTTATACAGGTAACGAGCTGAGATTAGGAGCATTCTCTTAAAGGGAGTGCTCCTAATCTCAGCTCGTTACCTGTATAAAAGACACCTGACCACAGAAGCAATCAATCAATCAGATTCCAAACTCTCCACCATGGCCATTTTTGAAATGCGTTTTTCTGGATTTTTTTGTTGTTATTCTGTCTCTCACTGTTAAAATACACCTACCATTAAAATTATAGACTGATAATTTCTTTGTCAGTGGGCAAATGTACAAAATCAGCAGGGGATCAGATACTTTTTTCCCTCACTGTACATCCTAGTACAACAAGCTAATGTGCAGACATAATACAGTTAGCTTTTGCAACTGCTACATTTGTTACTTTTCCGTATTAAAATTAAGTTTGCTTAAGTAAATGTGGCACATATACTGTGCATTTTCTCAACAGTAGATTAAGAACCACTTGCTCATATGAAAACATGTAAGTAAATAAATGAATAATGCAGACATACTGTACATATAAGTAAATCTAAAAACATCAGCTGTACTAATCATCATCACACAATCACAAATCTTGTTCTACTTGTCCAAAAAAAAGTCTGCAAAGAAAGTGGCAGTTAATCAAAATGTGCAAGATGGAGCAACATAAAATAAAATCAATGGGTATAAACTAAGTTGACAGCCCATTACACTTCCTCCAGAGGCTCTTTCCTCAAAGTTTTCTGTACAGAAAACATTCTGTTTACAAACACTTATCTCAGTACATAAATAATACTTCCAATGTAAATTATATCACTGGACATCAAGATGAAATCAAGTATTCATTCGTCATTGAAATTGTTTAAAAAAAAAAAAATCCAAAAGGCAATTAATGCTGATGTCTGTATATCTCTCAGATACCTTGGTGGAAAAGGGGTGATCTTCAGATTCCTTACCAGGCATGTCTTCCATCAGTGCCACAGCTTTCAAAATAATTTGCTTCGAAGGTAATATTAGTGATACTGTTGGCAACTTATCATCACACAGAAGTGTAGTGATGGTTTTGAATGGCTTTCATTACGTCCTCTGCATTTGTTATGTCCTCATCTGTTAATGTATGTATGTCCCTTGCATTTTTTTGAATTTCTGAGCTTATTAAGCTAGGTTCATACTATGTGAATTTCAGCCTGATTTGGCCATCCTGACAATTCTGAAAACATCGTGACAACAAGCAGTATGCACATGTAGTGTGAGAGGGTCCGCGATGCAGTCCCTTGCCCTCCGATCCAATCTTTAGCTTATCGGAGCTGCTACGATAATATCAAACATGTTTAATATCACTTTACAATCAGCAGCCCCTTCATCACCTGGTTGGAACTTCTTAGACGTGCAAGTGTTTAATATGGACATTATAAGGAGTACAGGCATGTGACACTTATCAAACTAGACAACATGTACTATAATATTATGCATAGTTGATCATGATTAGACACTACACTCACCTAAAGGATTATTAGGAACACCATACTAATACTGTGTTTGACCCCCTTTCGCCTTCAGAACTGCCTTCATTCTACGTGGCATTGATTCAACAAGGTGCTGAAAGCATTCTTTAGAAATGTTGGCCCATATTGATAGGATAGCATCTTGCAGTTGATGGAGATTTGTGGGATGCACATCCACGGCACGAAGCTCCCGTTCCACCACATCCCAAAGATGCTCTATTGGGATGAGATCTGGTGACTGTGGGGGCCAGTTTAGTACAGTGAACTCATTGTCATGTTCAAGAAACCAATTTGAAATTATTCGACCTTTGTGACATGGTGCATTATCCTGCTGGAAGTAGCCATCAGAGGATGGGTACATGGTGGTCATAAAGGGATGGACATGGTCAGAAACAATGCTCAGGTAGGCCGTGGCATTTAAACGATGCCCAATTGGCACTAAGGGGCCTAAAGTGTGCCAAGAAAACATCCCCCACACCATTACACCACCACCACCAGCCTGCACAGTGGTAACAAGGTATGATGGATCCATGTTCTCATTCTGTTTATGCCAAATTCTGACTCTACCATCTGAATGTCTCAACAGAAATCGAGACTCATCAGACCAGGCAACATTTTTCCAGTCTTCAACTGTCCAATTTTGGTGAGCTTGTGCAAATTGTAGCCTCTTTTTCCTATTTGTAGTGGAGATGAGTGGTACCCGGTGGGGTCTTCTGCTGTTGTAGCCCATCCGCCTCAAGGTTGTACGTGTTGTGGCTTCACAAATGCTTTGCTGCATACCTCGGTTGTAACGAGTGGTTATTTCAGTCAAAGTTGCTCTTCTATCAGCTTGAATCAGTCGGCCCATTCTCCTCTGACCTCTAGCATCAACAAGGCATTTTCACCCACAGGACTGCCGCATACTGGATGTTTTTCCCTTTTCACACCATTCTTTGTAAACCCTAGAAATGGTTGTGCGTTAAAATCCCAGTAACTGAGCAGATTGTGAAATACTCAGACCGGCCCGTCTGGCACCAACAACCATGCCACGCTCAAAATTGCTTAAATCACCTTTCTTTCCCATTCAAACATTCAGTTTGGAGTTCAGGAGATTGTCTTGACCAGGACCACACCCCTAAATGCATTGAAGCAACTGCTATGTGATTGGTTGATTAGATAATTGCATTAATGAGAAATTGAACAGGTGTTCCTAATAATCCTTTAGGTGAGTGTATATTGCAACACTACCACCTTGTTTGCCAAGATAAATAATAACATAATGATGAATTATGATTTGGGAATTTTATGGAAAAAAATAATAATATATATATATATATATATATTTTTTTTTTCTTTTCCCTTAAAGTACTAGTGAATATACACATTTTAAGACAAACTGGGCAAACCCGCCAGCGGGTTGAAAACAATGGGGCCTCAGTGTAATGGAATATTTATGTCTCGAATCGGCCAGGGTCATGTAGGGTGAGATGATCAGCGACACATTGCGAGAACGGAGACCAGCGCTAAACACATACATTATGCGAGTCTGTCGTTAAGTGTGAGCTGCCCATCGTTTTCAAAATTTGTTCAGATTTTAAAATCCGTGTAGTGTGAGCCTGGCATTAGTGTTGCAACGATTGCCGCCTGCTCTTCAAGGTAATGTTCAAACATGTCATATGTGCTGTTCCTGTTATGGAAGCAATTTGCAAACCCTTCTGAGCTTCAAAATGTATAGGGTAGGACATGATAGGAGCAGGATTACATCAAAAATGTTCGTAAGGTGCGAACACGAAAAGTCGCGGAAAAGTCGCAGAGGGAATCTCGCAACCCAGCTCCTCCTGAACTCAATCTACAATATGAGGATACGATATACACTCTCCGACCCCTATTTCCCATAACCCAACGCGGAGACAGCGCCACAGTGCAAAAATACATTGCAAATTGCGGATGCAAACACCGGAAACAAACAGTTCTATAATATTTTTATGAAAAAATAAATATACGTAAACATGACAAGTTGAATTATTTTCTCAGTCATTTAGTTCCCTCACTGCTGAAATATAGTGCACTCACTGCCACTCACTATATAGGGAATAGGGAATGAGTGAACAAGTAGGCGATTTCAGACACAGCTTCAGTGTCTGAAACTGAAGAGAAACCGGAGGCGGAAGAGCAGGACCTGCAATAAGTGCAAACTTTACGCGCGGTGTCTCAAGGTGCAGTTCTGACAGAGACCCTGCGGTGCAGCGCGCCTGCGCACTCGCCATATCTCTCCAAAGCATGTGTGCACTGTGACTACACTGACAAAATGTGTATGAAGAAACCAGTGTTCAATGTTTACACATACATGTTAAATATATGATCGTGTTACACAGATATATTTACACTTGTCTAAATTGCTTTTCCATACATACATACATACTCTTTACAGTACACCTTGTAATATGTCCGCCTGTGTGTTTGTGTGTGTGTGTGTGCTATCCGACCGCACCGAGCCTCGTTCGTGTACTGTGTGTGTCATTGTAACATGTATAGTTATCACTTCCACTGTGCCTGAGATAAAGACAAAATATTGACCACCCCCTAGAAGGTTATCTGTTCAGATAGTTATTATTTTTCTAAGATTATATTTGTTCCCAATCCTAAATATAGCCGCTACATTGTGCAGGTTTGCCTGTATTTATTTATTTAATCCACCCACTGTGCAATGCACAAACCTCATACACTGGATGTGTTGGCTTGCAAGTTACGAACCATATATGCCTGTAACAATATTCCATAAATATCATCCAGACGTCTCCATGCTTTACCTATTCGTGTAAATATTAATAATTGCAATTATACTGTATGTTTACGCTACAGCCGCTTTGACAGCAGTGTCACTCGATGCAGTCAGTGTTCGTCTCTTAAAAGTTGCGTTCAGTCCATGTAGAGAGAGATGCATGAATTATTGAAAACCTGATATGTGCGAACTTCAGTTACAAAATGCACACATTAGATACACATTCAATCCGCGGTGAGTGCGTTACTGCCCATGGGTCTAGGGTACAGATACACTGTAAGAAAGGAGACTTACACGGATTTCTAGGCTGTATCTGGATGTGAGTGACAGTGAATGCTCAATTTATGAAGTGCTGTAATGCTGATATATTTTAACAACAATATGTATACTAACCTAATATGAACGGATACTGGACATCATTACCATTGCCGTTCTGTTGGATATACCCGTCTGGAATAAGCTGTTTCTCATTTTCTCATTTTAAAATTGAAAGTAACACAGCCCACCAGTTACGTGTAAAACTTTAAAATAATGTCAAATGTATCATGCAAGGAAACACACACCTTATATAGGATATAGGCTGAAAAAAAAAATATATATATATATATATATATATAACTTTGTAGTGAGTACGAGTGAGGATTAATATTTACTTGATAGTAGGCACGACTCCCACGAAAGATGTGTTAAGAAAGAAACTATTTTTAATTTAATTTAATCAAATAGTTTTCAGAACAACGAACAGAGCAACAGCAGAATAAACAAACGAGTGAATTAAACAAATAAGTCATGAAAAATACGTAAAAAACATAACCCAAACGAACATTGACACATTGCTGAACAAAACATAATATCAAATGACATTGAATAATATAATATTTTCTCTCTGTGCACGAACAATACGCAACATTTCGTTTGTGTGGATGTTGGGCGCAACATGTAACTTCTTCCCCGCACAGCACACTGTATGTCAGTTATTTCCACTGAACACACAGAGCCGCGGAGGATGTGAATAAACCCGGAGCTGCGCCTGCGCAAACCTGTGCCGGACGGGCTTTCTCTCCACTGCGCCTCAACCGCGAGAAGCTTTAGACATCTCCGCAGTGTGTGAAACTAGAGAAGCTGAGAGCATTTTCAGGTTGTTTTCTTGCAGATATTTTCTTGATTTAATGCAGCCAAAATGTAACCACTCCAACTGTATTGTTGGGTAGGATTAACTACAACTTTAACCAGCCGCTAATAGCAAACTACTGTACTGTACATCATGGGATTAACATTGAAAATTAGAAGGAAGTAGTACCTAAGTAAACATGAAATCGCAACAGTACAGTTATTTAGTTTTCTAGTAGTGGCTGTGCGTTGTGCCAGAAAGGAGCTGCGAGAAGGTGGTTTTGCGACGCTAATCGGGTCAGATTTAATATCTCGATAGTTCAGCAGCGCGATTTCCACTCGCAGACATGCGCTAATACTTCTGCGAGACTCGCCAACATTTTTGATTTCATCCTGCCCTAAGCCCACTTTCACTAACTGCTATGTCCATATTTCTTGCATTGTCGGTTAGAACAACGATCGGCTTTGCCATTTTCAACTCTTCAACATCAGAAGATAACATTTGCCTGATGTTTACTACTGTATGAAATGCATTTTATGGATGTATTTGGAGTACACAGTCTGACATTTCCAAGTTCTCTGGCAGTAAGTGTGCCATCACTGTCGGGTGACTCCCCGTGGCTCTCCATGCCCATCCATCAGTTGTCATTGCAACACGCATTGCCTTTTTAAATTAATCAGAAACTTTAATTTTAGTACTTTAGTGCAGACGAGGGATCATGTGTACACTGATGATGAAGGCAGTATAGACCACAATGCTTCCTTCAATGTAATATTACATGTTGGAATCTGTTTTCGTTTTCCGTACCCCTGTTTGGTATTATTTGGTGTTAGGGTGATGGCTGTGAATATGAGTTAATATGTCCATTGTATTGCCGGAGAATTTCAAAATAGTTCTGCAGAGCTTGCAAACCGTATTTTTTTTTGTCAACTCTCTGTGATGTTTATGTAATAAATAGGAAACCCCAAGTATTTCCATACTACTGACTTGAAACTAAAAGGTCCCTGACTATTCTTGTTTGGCTCTCTGTTGCTTATTCTCCATCCCCTTAGAGATGGACATGTTTGTGGTTTGCATTGTACAATGGTATATTTCAAGTTTATATTTGAACAACAAACCTTTTTTTTTCTCTTTATCATGATTGGCAGTTATAATATATATATATATATATATATATATATATATATATATATATATATATATATATATATATATATTATAACATAGTATATTAATTTTAAACATGTTTTGATGCATGATACATGAATGGTGTATCATACTGAGATTCATCGATACCTTGATTTTAGTTTTTATCTTCAGTCTCCTTAAAATATTCTACAATATTAATTTTTGCAAACAAATAAACAAATGAATGCATACATACATTGAAGACAGGGAAATATATATTAGTATTTATATAAAGTGATGTAAAATGTCATTACTATTAATCAGCATTACAAAAGATTACAAATCAGATTTAATTCCTAACAAATTTTCTCCCTCAATAGAACCAATGTATTCATTGTAAGTAGGCTATCTCTATAAACTATTTAGGAAGTAGCTAGTTTTGAAAAACAATTGGGTCATCTGTATGATAACTAACGCAAGTAACTGGTCATTTTCAGTTACAGAAAAGTTCCTTTGTGATCAACTTGCCAAGAATAAGAAAATGCACTATTGTAATGTTGTTTCACGTAAACATTGCAATCAGACTCAGTGCATTAAAAACAAATGAATGCAGTAATCATGTCAATTGGTCTTAATCTGCAATGCAATGTATTTTTCAGGACTTCAAAGACTTATATTAGCTCTAGGCTACACATCTGTCTCAGTCTAAAAATACTCTACCTAGTGGATACATTTTCAATTCAAGCCTGACCATTCTCTGTATAATAACACATCAATTAATGTATTAATGTAAAAGGAAACAAAGCAATTAGTTTATTTAACATGAAATATAATTAGAGAAAATGTAATGACTATTATTATTCTTTTTTTAAGTTTGTGAAAATAACACATACAGGAATGAATGGTATTTTAGTTTTGAAGCCATAATACCTTTTTCACAGGGTTTTTAAAGGGATTAGATCAAAAATCCAAGAGAGATGTAAACTTCTCTCTAAAGAAAACAGGCTTATTTATATTATGCTGACGAACTAAAAATGTGACTAAATCCACTTACAAACAAGGGGCTTCAGGGAAATAGCTGAGAATACCAGTAGTGAAGGATAGATAAAGGATTAACACCCCTAAAGGTTTCTGCTACCTTATGGAGCCTTGAAAAACTTTGTACAATACCACGGTTTGTGAACACAAATACTAAAGATGTAGATAAACAATGTGTCAACTTTAATTTATTTTTAAATTTGTAATCAATAATATGTATATACATAAATATATAAATACCTACAAATAAACTGTAGTTTATATAATCATTGTGCAATGACAAGATGCTTCAATTTGTTGAGTTTTAATGATGACCATGGTGGGGACTGTGAGTACATCACAAGTCTATGCACAAACCCGGGGTTAGAACATACAAACCTAATATCCCATCATGGTGGGTAGCACAAGCCTGTAGGAGACTTCAACTTTCAGAAAACATGTTAAACCAAGAATGTAAACAATCACAACACAGTTGTTCATTGAATCAGTGTCTGATGATATGATTGTTGCAGCATATTGTTAAAATCAGGAGAGGGGTATAAAGGTTATACTTCCAAAAGTTGTTGAAAGAATTATGGACAAACAAACAACAGTGAATTGAAGTGAATTAAATGCAAGCATCAAATTGGTTATACTTTATTAACTTGTTGTATGCATTGTGAATCAGAAAAACTCTTCCAGCTACCTGCAGGATGTCATTTTTGAAACTTTTTGAAATTTTAGGAAACTTTCTGCCTTTTCTTTCTTTAAATGTCTTTTAGCTCCGACATGATATTGTAACGTGTATGCCCCAGGAACAACTCCACAGTATGCCGTTAGCACTTCCCCTTCTGTATTAGAATGTTTATGGTACTGTGACATGCTGTGCAATTGTGGTCATACACAAAAACATAGCTCAGCATATTTCAGTAGTATTTCACATTATATAACATGTTGATAACACATATAGCATATCATATACATATATACATATAGCCATATGATGGTTAATCTTTACATTATCAAATCTCCATTCTGTATGAATTTAATTGACACTTTTAGAACTGGTATAAGTCATTGTGTTTCACAAAAGAAAAACAGTTTGTTTATATTAAATTAGGTGTTCTGGAATAATAAAATAACTAATACAAATATTATAAAATATTAAAGATACACTGTTTTTATATTTATATTTAACCTCTGAGTCTAAGAGTAGGACATCCTTTAGATCTTTGTGTATCATGTAGACTTTTCTTGCAGGAGAAAGTTCTGTTTTTCTCATGAACATATTCACAGCTAGAAATGGAGCCTCTAAAGGGAGACAATGTTCTACATAAGTGAATATGTATCAGGTAGCAGATCATATCCATCCATAGGAATCCAACAACTATTTTGCATGAATATATATAAATACACACACACATGCTTAAAATACATTGCCAGATACTATTTCATTACAAGATTTGATTATTTAAGCTTATTATTAATACATACCATCACAAGTAGGCAAAGGGTGGCTCCACCAGTGGTTTTTCTCACATACAAGAGGCTCTTCATGGTTTAGTCTGTAACCTGGATCACAACCAAAGGACACAGTTGATCCAATGGAGAAGTCCTGTCCATATCTAAGTCCATTGACTGGTATTCCTGGATCCAAGCACGAATACGTATCAACTGTAACACCTATAGAAAATAAAAGCAACATTTGATATGAAAAGCAATAAAGATGAAAGAAAGATAATATAAAAATATAGAATAGTTACACTGATTAAGCGTAACAGCTTGACAAAACTCACTTGAACGAATACTTAATTGCAATACAGTTGATCTCGATGGATTTGTTTTACAGAGTATTTCAATATCAGCATATTTATTCCTTTATTTTGTCTTTGTTAATTGCTTGATTTTTAGAAAATATATTGAAATGCATAATCCATGAGTTTACATCCAGACATATGTAACTAAAAGTAGGGCAGGATTCAACAATAAACTATACATCTGGCATGTCAAAGATTTTTGCTTTGGGCAACATTGTCTCGACTTTCTCAAAGTAAACATGAAAGGCAACAGATTAATCTTGCAAAAGACAATGGAAAAAGCTGGGTTTTTTATGGATTAAGAAAAAATGGAGTGAATTTAACGCTGCATAAATGCTTTGAAAGTCATCATGTGGATATGTTAATGAAACAAATATGAATGGAGACACTGAGAATCACCAATATGTACTCCTTAAGGTGCATAATCTTAGAAGAATTTTGTTCAGTGTAATAATTTACTTACTTTCATAGAAGATCTTAAAACCACTATTCGAACGACTGTTATCTGTGGTGAAGAGTAGATACAGATGATTGCTGCTGCTAAACAGAAACTGAGGGACTTGAGTTCCATTGTAAGAGCCGATAAGTGGGGAAAGGAGATTAGGCCCATCATGAATTTCTAAAAAGTCATAATTTAGCTCAGTCTGAAATCTGCTGGAGATAAAAGATTAGGAAAGTTATCAATTTTATCATGTTAAGGAAATATACAAGAGAAAAGTAAAATACAATATGCGTATACCAAAGACCCACAAGAGACATTATGTGCCACATTCATAAAAACATTTGGCATCTTACTAGGTTTACTGCTTTTTCTTAACTTAAGTTGGAAGTGATAAGGCTGTAGAATGTTACATGTTATCTCTTAAAAGTTTAATTTTAATTATATGACATTATGACCTTAGTTATCCATTACTAAAGAAAGTGCAATCAACTTTGTTTGGCAGAAAGTAGTACATGAATATGATGCATTTTGTGTTTGCACCTTATTTTAATTTACTTAAATAAATTAATTTTAAATATAATACACAGTCAAACAAATAAATGCAATATCTGATAGAGAAATAGATAGAATTATGTTGATTTAATTTAAAAATACAATTTAGAGTTAATGTTATTATTGTTTTATTATTTTAGAACATTTACAGCATGGCCATAGGTGCAGGGTGACAAACACTCAATTTAAAAGAAAAGGCTTAAAATAGTCAAGCTTGGAGACCTGTCAAATGTAATTTTAATGGAGCGTCCCATTTCTGCTTCAATCACCCACTCGCAGTTGAGAGAGTCTTTATAATATCCAGGCCAGCCTGGAGACAGTATCACTCCACTGGGAGCAGAGAAATGCCCACCACAAGGTGCTGCAAAAAAGACAACCACATTGAAACATTTATAGTTCACATTACTAAAAGGCCCTAGTTGCAGCACAAGCAAAACTGTGATACATCTGTAGCAGGCAGAAGAAGAGATATGTTAGTTCCATCCCATTCATAAATTATAGATCTGCTCATCAAACAGGGCTTTTAATGCAAATCAGGATCAGTTCCCTGTTGATATAACAGCAGATTACACATTACATACTCCAGCATAAGTACTTCTGGAAGATTACATCTGAAAGTGTATTGACATTTGGGCTTTTTCCATAGACTTTAGATTTTTCCCATCAAAGTTTTTTCAATATTTTGAGGATGGTGTTATTATTGTTTTATGACAAGTGATATCAACAGAAGTCATATCAGAATTACCTAATGTAATTGAGTAGAAATGTGATTTTGCATGTTGTATTGAATGGACTGTGCTTTTCAGTAAGATGGTACAGACCAGAGGTGTCAACAAGTCATTATTTTGCAAGTCCAATTAAGTCCCAAGTCTTTTTGATTCAAGTCCAAGTAAGTCCCAAGTCAGTATTAAGCAAGTCTCAAGTAAGTCCCAAGTCACTGAGCTACAAGTCAGGTCAAGTATCAAGTCTTCAATTTTGAGCTTCGAGTCTTCAAGTCTCTTTTATAATTAATTACCACTTTTGATCTTCTTTATACTTTAAATAATAAAATACATAACAGCAGATTATCAAAAACATTTGTATTGTCCATATATCACCAACATAATGTGTGACAGTATATATATATATATATATATATATATATAGGTGAATTATGGGACAAAATCCAAGGAAAAAATTATGAATATGGGTTTTCTTTTTGGTCCAAAGCAGAAAATGCATACTCCTACTACTGAGCCTTACTTCGAACGTAAGTAGAAGAACATCAACCATGTTGCTAGATGTCTTCATGCATCAATGAAGTATTGTACTTGTACTACAGAAGATTGCACTTGCAAAATATCAAGTTGGACAGATCCTGTCACTCATCTGTGTGCAATGTGGTTGTAGAATTAGTCCACCCTGGCTGAAAACCCACTCAATAGGTGCACTTGTTGCTGGTACAGCTAATGCCACACTATGAGTGATGGCAGAGTTTTCCTATTCATAGCCCAGAACAGGAGGCTGTTTTGTCTTTCACACACTGGCTGAGCTGAGAGGCAGTGGATACATTTTGATTCATATTTTAAGCAACTTTAGCACTTTATGACTCAGTTTAGAGATAACTGGCTAGCGAACTACTAAAATAAACACTACCTGATTGTGCTACAATGTAGAAAGTTGCCACTTAGCTAGCTAGGTGATCGTGCTTGGGACAGCGAGGACGCATTAGCTAGTGGAGGAGACGACACATGCACCTGTGCTGTAGTCCCGTTCTTCTAAAACTTAGCATTTTGTTAGCTTTTCCTTGCTGTCGGTCAGTTTGTGCTTCAAGACCTATAATGGCTGAATGTTGAAAGAGGGTAACTTCCACAACAATATGTATAAGATGGCCTAAGCTATGAGGGGCCGTTCAATTCAAAATTAACAGAAAATAAATCATATACCAAAGTGGATATATCATATAGCAGAAAAAATAATTCATATACCAAAATGGATATAGCATATAGTAGAACAAAAAAATCATATACCAAATTGGATATATCATATAGCAGAAAAACAAAAAAACATATACCAAAATGGATATATCATATGGCACAAAAATATAAATCACATACCAAAGTGGATGTTTCACATAGCAGAACAAAAAATCATATACCAAAGTGGATATAGCATATACCAAAGTGGACATTTCACATAGCAGGAAAAAACAATTGTATACCAAAGTGGATATATCATATACCAGAAAAAATATTTCACATAGCAGAACAAATATATATACCAAAGTCACGTGGTGTAGATGCTGGGTTGGACATGCGCAGTGTGCACAGTTGGTGAGAGACGAGAGCGGATCCTTCACAGGTCACAGGCATGAGAGCCGAGTGAGGGACGCATCGATCGATTACGAGCAGGAGATGAGCATTATCGCTGACTGTACACATGTATTAATATACATATATTACAGTTATAACAGTTGGTACTGGTACTGTATTTGTTGTTTGTTATGTATTAATAACTGTTTTTTTAACATAATTTGGTGGTGACCAATGTGATGCTGTTCAAGTTTATAACAAATGGAGGGAGCATGACTTTGACAAAACATATCAGCTAATGAAGAGAAGTGAAACCGATCTAGACTCATGACTGCACAGTACTGCCCTTATGTATGTATTTGATCAAACTGTCAATTAATTGTCTCCACACCATTTGTGCATATACAGTATGTTAATGTTATTTTTCATTTTTGAATTATATTAACTATATCACCCAGCAGTGGATCACCCAAAGATTTTTTCACTTGAAACTGCTGGGTGATATAGTTAATATAATGTAGTTAACTGTATACACAGCTATAGGCTAGATTGAAGTAACTATAGTGGCTATAGCTGTATAGAGTACATATACATATAGGTAGGCTATATAAATATGTACACACACATTTTGTTGCCTTTTTCTGAATTAATACATTAATTGGAGATTCCAATAATTCAATCATATCCAGCTAATCAGGACACCGGTCTGGGCGGCTCCAGTGTCGGATGATCCTCTGCTGCGTGGCGAGTATGAGCAGCTGAAGCTCAGGGTTGCGGGTCCGATGTGTGGATGTTATTTCTTATGTACAGATTATTTTATTACATTGTTCAAATATATATCCCTGTGTTTAACGGTATCAGAGTAGTAGAGCTATATCCTCTTTGGTATATGATATATCCATTTTGGTATATTAATAATTTTTTCTGCTATATGATATATCCACTTTGGTATATGATATACCTATTTTGGTATATTAATATTGTTTTCTGCTATATGATATATCCACTTTGGTATATGATTTCTTTTTTCTGTTAATTTTGAATTGAACGGCCACTCATACTAAGCCTGTGTTGAACGTAGACCTTATTTGAGTGATTTTTCTGAATCTCTATGGGGAAAAATGTATGGGATTTTTACGTTAGGAACCGTAAGTTAATTTGCATATGCTAGTGTCTACAAAGTCTTTGGTGAGGACACATAGTATGACAGGCCCTGACACAATTAGCACCGTATTCATCCATAGACTGCTGCACATCCATTTGAATGTAACAAAAAAAGTACAATAACAAACAACGTAAAAATTTGAAAAGTGAGTTTCTTTTTTCTCAAGTCATGCCAAGTAAAACACCCGCAAGTCAAGTCAAGTCACAAGTCAGTGATTGTCAAGTCTAAGTCAAGTCTAAGTCATTTCAGCTTTTTTCAAGTCAGGTCCCAAAGTCTTTTAAATTCTGACTCGAGTTAACTTGAGTCCCAAGTCACTTGACTCAAGTCTACACCTCTGTTACAGACATCGTAATCATGTTGGCAACCTGTGTACAACACTCATGCTTAAGTTATATTTTAAGCACTCCCAAAATTAACTAAACTAAATCAACATGCATGAGAGTTTAAGTGCTAGCTAATATAAATGTTTAAGGCATGCCTAATAGGAAAATGTCTTAACTAAATAAATAAATAGTCAACACATTATTTTCTGATCTTTTAAAAGACCTAAGTTCTTGTCACTTAGTTTTTCAGACCATGTGTAAAATATTAATAACATAAAATCAGATAACTGTGATTAAGTTGAGAGCATGATTGACACTTTAGTAAATCTAAAGAGACTAAAAGCCTCCAGCCAATATAACCAGTCCTATTTAAACTCTTCTGTTTCATAACTGGTACATGTCTGTTTTGCTTAAGGTCTGTCATTTTCATTACATATATACAGAATGAAAGATAATTACCTTCACATTTTGGAATGGGTCCACTCCACATTACCTTTCCATTATCCAATTCACAAGTGATGGTTTCTGTTCCTTGGGTTTTGATAAATCCCTCTTCACAAATGACAGAAATGGAGCTACCTAACTGGAAATTGTCACCAAATCGACGAGCATTTATAGGTATCCCGGGATCAGGGCATTCATTGTGTCCAAAAGCTAAAATAAGAAAAGATAGAAAGAATACAAATTATATATATATTGGCTGCTAAGAAAGAAAAAGGAAATAGCAGCCAAAACATGAAATTAAATTACTAGGCAATTATTTGATTATTTCATACAATAAGTAACTATAATTTCTTGATGTTCCTTTACTTCCTCACAATGTCTGCAAAATAATTGCTGTTTTGTGCAAAATATATATTATTAAATATATGTTTTAAAGTTTTCTTTTCACAGTGTTCAAGTATATATCATTACTAATAAAGCACAATCAATTTCTCATTAGACTCACGTATACACATAAGTAACATATCAAACACTTTTGAATTCAATGCCTACTGAGACATTTGAGTTTTTCACTTTCAATGAATAATTGGATTCCCATGTGATTTAATACCTAAACATCCAAGCCTTTCGTGCTAATAGCATACATTGCTGCTTCACGCCCTTTTCAGTGCTATAATATGGAAGCAGTTCTTTTTCGTGACATCGAATTAGAGGACTACAGAAATTTGTACAAAGTAAAATGGAGCTATTTCAGATGCACTTCATGAAAGTTCACATATGTAAGTGAGAACTATTCAAAATTGCTAAAAATTCTAAGCAGATCAGTGAAATATAGTAGGTGGAAATGGTACAAGAGCACTGTCAAATTATGTCTGAAAGGGCTTAATAAGACTACTGCAGGTTTCAATAGAATTGCCCATCAAACAAAATGGTTATTCAACACTCCCTTTTGTTACACCATCTATTATAAATGTCTTTATCTACAGAGCATTTTTATTTGACTTCAAAATTAAAATCACTCAGCTGCACCAAAATAGCAGAAAACCACATATGAATCACATATATAAAAAAGGACCTTTTACTATGAAATGCCTATTCTGTCTCTGAACTTATTTAGAATCATTATCTTGCCAGCTGCTTTTCTGGAAACACATGAAGCATGCAATAAACTAGCTTTAACCCCCTTGCAGGATGATTGAGAAAAACAGCCTTAAACATAATTCATTCAAATCCAGACTGACTGATAAATGCTATGTGATAGGGAATAGCTTCTAGTGAAAACTTTAGTTAATTCAAAGCAACTCATGTGACATTTGTCAAAACCAATACAGATTTAGTTGTGTTCAGTCACACCTCTGACAACTATAAAGACATGGAAAGGCAGTGTCACTGTTAAGATGCTTAGCCTTACAGTGTTATTAATAACCTTTGCCTAATTAAGACAGAAATTAGACCTTTTCTGATAACTGATGTATTGCTGTGCCCTTTTCCATTTTTTCAAATAGATAACTATTGAATGGGATTTAAAGGGCAAGTAATTTGGAGGGACAAAAAGCACAGACAATACAGCATCAACAGCATCACTGCCTGTGCTTTGAGATGTGAGATGCTAATTAAAACTAAAACAACAACTAATATACAAACAAATATTTAATATAGCATCCAGTTTCTGAGGAAACTACATTTATGGGTCTGAAGTCTGATGGTGTTGATGATGAGTATGTTTATCCTTTTTTGGCTTTGTAAATTAACCCTTTT
Organism: Amia ocellicauda; assembly: GCF_036373705.1. Lineage (NCBI taxonomy): Eukaryota > Metazoa > Chordata > Actinopteri > Amiiformes > Amiidae > Amia > Amia ocellicauda. The sequence goes on along the minus strand of NC_089859.1, from coordinate 34,059,515 downwards.
TAATATCCCCTTGGATGAAGTTATCTAAATCCAAATTATGATTATGATGATACCACTGATTTATATTATCATCATTGGTGTTGATTTCAAAAGCAGTATTGACATACTTTCAGTAAAATAATTTGGATCATTTGACTTTGATATGTAGAATAGTACTCAGAACCTGCATTTCAGTTTTTCAGCCTAATTTAAGTCTATCACTATATTACACTCCATACTGCAGACACTGTGATATAAAAATAGAGAAAAACTTTCAAGGATTTACTGCACGATTATTGAAATCTCAAACAGCTGGAAATCCACTGCTCTATTTTGCTTGCAGGAAATGAGGAATGGAAAAAAGGCACAGAGAGCAAACAAGTGGTGTGTATAATCCAAAAAGATGTTTTAAAAATTGACTTTGTAGAATCTCTTGCTTGGCTTTTCAATATAAAAAATGTCTGCATAGCAATGTCATTCTATACACATCACAGGGATAATTGTGCTATGGACTCTGAGTTTTTAATGCATATGTAAAACCAAGTTCATCACTGGATTCCAGGGGAAATTTCATATGGATAATATCTATCAACTATGTTGTGCTGATTAACATAATCCTGCCTCCCAGATGAATTTGTATTTTCAGAGCTTTTTTGTATTTAATGAAAAGTGGTTCAGAGTTTAGCTTTTTGTATACTCCATGAATACATTTCCACATTATTACTATCATTAGATTAACAAATATATATATATATATATATATATATATATATATATATATATATATATAATATATACTATCATTTATTAAACTGACATTTCATATTTTTATACATTTTATGTATCAGCAGCAAACATCTCCCTACATTTTTCTATACATATACAAGTAAATAAGTGTTTATAATGCATTTACTTGGATTACCTGTAAACATTAACCTTTCTATTTAAAGTGTTACAAGTTACTAATTAAGTTAATATCATGACTATAAATGTCAGAACTATTGTCAAGAGTCCTTAATACCCTGTTAATGTATTGCAAGTTTATTGAAACTATATATGAACTTAATATGACTATAAATTGCCATTTGGGTCCCATAAAACAAGTGCAGGCGCTGCAAACAATTTATAATTCAAGTCAAGCAAATAATTCAAGCACTAGGTAAAAGTTTACAGAATTCTCACTGTTCTCTTTGCACAAATTCCACAGTTTTTATATTTGCCAGTTTGCTAAAGCAGTACTAGTAAAATATCCTTTGTAACAGTGACTGACAGTTTTACAAAAAAAGTTAAAAAAAAAAAGAAAAAAACAATTATCTTGTCTGAAACGACAAACCAAAACACAAACAACAACAGTACTACTTTCAACAACATTTAAAAAGTTAGTGTTCCTACTTTGGGATTGATAGGGATTTCAGAAGAGTGAAAGTACACTACCGGTCAAAAGTTTTAGAACGCCTTTTTTTTTTTTATTGACACAGTTTAATGTCTCAATGTATTCTGCAATTAAAGCATAGAACAAATAAACAATTGGAGATAAAATAAATAAATCATAGAATCATTTTCTTTAAAAAAATGTATCTCCTTAAGGGCAACAAATCCATGTGCTTCTCTTTAATCCCATGTGTGCTCGTCACTGTTGTGTTGTTTGCCAAGTGTTTGGTATCCAATGAAAGCTGAGACTCTCAGCTTTATAACGATGTGAAGCATTCTGAGACTTGGTCTCAGTAGGAATACAAAATCTCTGAAAATATTGACAATTATGACATATTCTGGAACCAGACAGTCTACTGATCAAAACAAGACCATCCATGTTTTGGTAGAAGCAACACACACCCGTAGAGAGCTCAAAATGTCAAGATGGAAAACTGTGTTTACAGTGTACTAATACACAACAATTTTACATAATTGGATCTGAACTTCTCTGTGTTTGATACAACATCAAATAATGTAACAAAACAAGCCTATTTGCAAAGAAATCCAAATGAAACTGAGTGATCTGTGACCTTTGTACCATTTCAGGTTATTCACTGGACTTGAACTGCTTAAATTTCAATATAAACTTCTGACCGGTAGTGTATATTTTAAGGAAGGAAACAATTACAATTAGACAAATAAACCCCCAAAATATATAAAAAATTGCTGCATTCTGCACTTCTAATTACTGTTAATTTTAAATCCTCCACTTTTATCTTTAAGTACTTACTCAAACCATTTTGCTTCTTCAGTCACATGAAGAACTGACCTATAGCACTACATTGTGTAAACTGGAATTTGTAAAATGTATTATGCCTTGAACTGCACTGTATTATTGCACTTTGTATTGCTCTTGTATTTTGTAAGTCGCCCTGGACAAGGGCATCTGCTAAGAAATAAATGTTAATAATAATCTGCAACCTAAGATTCACTGTCTGGAAAAAATTAAATAAAGTTGGTGCTAGCTGATGACTAAAATTATGCATAAACATAGAGAAAGATGCATATGAGATATCATTTCAAATAATTTCAAAGGTTTTCTCATACTTACAGCTATATGTGATGTTAAAGCCTCGACCAGACATTGAGTGATCAGCTTGAAATTCTAAACGCAAAATATGACTGTTACTTGTGAGGTGGGATGGGACTTCTGCCCCAGTAAATCTACCCAGAACAGTTGAGTCTGGTTGTTCTCCATCTTTCACAGTGAGAAAGTCATATGGTGCCTCCAAGTCAAAGTCATTAAAGGCCAGGTGAATTCTGCTCCCTGGTTCGGAGATGATAAGCCAGACACAATTCATGTTGTTCCCATAGCCCTCTGGGTAATCCGGGGAAAGTACAGTCCCCATGGGTGCAGTGAAATTAGATAAACAAGGAACTGCAAGAGAGAGAGAGAGAGAGAGAGAGAGAGAGAGAGTGAGAGAGAGAGAGAGAGAGAGAGAGAGTGTTCTTATAACAGAATTCTGTGTGCCAGCTGCCGAGAAAGCTTAAATCTATGCCAGGTACTGTGTCTTACTTTAGATAGTAAATAGTTTAATGGAGCATTTGATTAATAAAATCATAAACAATGTTTCACTTATTAGTATTACAATTATAATAATAATACCTTGACTAGTTTATGACAGCTGCTGTCAGTAATATGTATTACTTTATTTGGCACACACAAGCTGTCTAGATTTGAAGAGTCAAGTTAATATATGTATGATCACTGAAATACAATGTTCAAAATACAAAATGCAAAATAATAAACAAGTAAAACTTAATTTATGTAAATAAGGGATGGGGACTGAAAAACACATTTCAAGATCTTTCATTTAAACCCAAGCCTATGGTACAGGATGTACATTATTTCCGGAGCACTGAATGTATCAAAATTATGGATGATTTCCCAAGAATGTTTTAACCCTGGTTTTCTTCTGTATTTTATCAGACATTTTTGGGGAATGGCAGGTCAAATAATATTAAATTAACAGTGAACAACAGGACAACAAAGAATACAAGTAAACAAAACAATTGCATAAGACAGTACAATAACTGCTCAGAAATAATCATTGCATTTTCTGACAGCATGTCTTTGAAAAAGGCCAGATTAGTGATATGTTGAGTGGATTTACATTGGTGAGATGAGTTGTTGCATATTGAAATACACAAGTGATATCACTGTGTGAAGCTTGAATGTGTCAATGTTTTGATACAGGGTAAAAATGATCATTAAAGTCAATCATTACTGACTGTTATTCCATGGCTTTTAAATGGACTGCAGATTTCAAATGTAGTATCACGTTTAACAAATCAGATATTTACATGTTCTATCTAAACTGTTGCTCTAAAAACAATCTCACTGTTTTTAATGGACTTTAATGGACATACCATGCTTGTGTAAATGTATAATTACAACAACAACATATTGTCATATCTTCCATATCTCAATGAAACAAAAGATGCAGGCTATGTTTCTCTTTAACTGGTCTCTTCTTAAAGAGCATTAATGTTCAGTCTGCATACTGACTATGCATGATTCCTTTTCAGATGGTTATCATTAAATTTATTCATGTGTAGCCCCTGGTTGTTTTAGTTTTACTCTTGCAATCTGCATATCAAATCAGACATACTTTACTATGTTTCGGTATCATGGCAATTAGCAAAGAACAGTAAAACAGCAGCGCCCAGGAGTAAAATAGCTATTCGGCCTCTGATCTTTACAAATTGTTGAGGTCTTATTTTAACTTGTTTTTGTTTGCCATATTGTTACTTTTGTCAATTTTAATAAGCTAGCATAAAGCTTAGATCAAGTTTGTTTAGTTTTTTTAACATTGAGCATAGTTGTTTGCTATTGTTTTGATCATGTCAAACAACATCTGGATTTGAAAACAGACCTTTTGTTATATATTGGGGAAGAATGAAAACATGCAGTTTTACAATATGTATACTCACATATGCAGATTGGTATGTTTGCAGACCACTGGTTGTTGTTCTGACAAGAGATGGATCTTTCTCCAATAAGTTCAAACCCAAACTGGCACTCGAATCGCAGTACATCGCCATTGGAGAATCCGCTGCCTTCCCGGATGCCATATAAAGGTGTCCCTGGGTCCCCACAACTTTCCTTATCAATTTCTGTTTGAATAAATAAATAAATAAATAAACAAATACACACATTTCAGGCAAAAATAAAATATATTTTTTATAAAAGTAAACTTGTATTTCGAGAGAAAGAAAATTGATTTCAGTTGCAGACAAACACTACTCATTTTTTTTTTCCAGTTTTAAGTCATTAGAAAATTTTAGTTTATTTAGTATTTGCTTCATTATAGCCTTGCATCTTCTCCACCGTGGATGTGTGGGCTTTCCCAGGGTGCTCCCACATCCCAAGATGGGCTGCTTAGGTTGATTGACTACTGTACATTGTCCTGCGATGGACTGCGATACACCTTGCCATGCGCCCACGTAAAGCTTCAGCTCACTGTGACCCTGTACTAGATAAAGCTGTTGTTGAAAATGGATGTGTGCATATATATATATTATATATATATATATATATTTTATACAAATGTGTAATAATATTAATTATTCAGATTCACATGTGAATCTTTTTCATATATGGACAAAATACATCTAAATTATGTAATGAATAAGTTTAAGTTTGAAGTATCTTATATTTGCTAAAAATGTAACTAATTTTATGAGATAATCAGTTACCTACAGAGATGTATTTAATTTTATCAAATTGATACCTAGTGGGGAACCAAATAACACAGTAATGTCTTTTGATGAGTACAGTGGTTGACATCAATTTTTGAAATTCTGACCTTGCCTAGTTCAAGGTTTTGGCAAAACAAAATATGCTTCTGCACTGAAATAAAAAAGGCTGCAATTCTGCATTAATATATAGTGTAGAAGATCTTCTAGTTTAGCTTAATGTTCTTGAAAATGTCAACTGATCTAGTTTGCTGGTCAAAACAAACATACAAAAGATACAGGTTGTCAGTGAGATCACAGATCATTAATCTCTTTGTCTCACAGTTGTGTAACAACACTGAATTGTAAACCCTTCATTATGACATGTAAACTTAGGACATGTTCTAGGAATAAAAAAAGATGTGTTTCGATTTCGTGACACAAAATGTAATGACAATTCTGATAATCACCATCGTTACTTTTGTGTTTTGGTGAAAAGATGAAGGATGTGAAAGCTATGAAAAATGTAAACGTAACACTACAACAAGGTGAACAAATGGTGTCAGAGGCGATCTGTTTTTTGTATTGTTTTGCTAGCAATAAAACAGTGATTCTACCACACATACCCAAGTATCTAATATAATATACACAATGAATGGTCAAATTTAACAGGGCATTCATAGGCCATGCCAAAACAAAAAATCAATTTCCATCACTTCTGTTTTGAAATTGAATGTAGTAGGGATGGGTGGGATACCATTTCTTTGGTTTAGCACAGTTTGGTTACACTACAGTATAGTTGCTGTTCCTGTTGCACTGCACTGCAATGATCTTTTGCATCTGTTGACTTGTCAGTAACTACAGGTACACTGCATCTTTGCCTGTTCTCCAGTCACTTTTGGTCTTGTGCATACCAGCAATTTGGGGTAGATAATCCCTTTTCAGTTGACCTGCTGTAGAAATTGGCCCAGCATTTATTACATGTTTGTGCAGTAATGCACGTAGCTTGGGAATTTCATTTTCTCCTCTGGGGAATATTAGCACAAACAAATGAAAATTACATCTTGTCTGCATTCATAACTTTCTTTCCCTTGTGATTGAACTAAAGGAGGTTGTTTAATAGCTGTCAAACTCAGCCTTTTGTATTTCCATGTTTTTTTTCTGGTGATAAATGTTTGTCTATTGATGACTTGAGTGTGGTCTTAAGATAAATTACAAGTTAAATTATACACATTAGTGTACAGAATACTGTTGCATGCTTTATGATTGCAATGTCTGACTCCATGTTTAGGTCTCTCTCTGCATCCATTTATTAAATTACTATTTATTAGATTATAATCATAATTAGTTATTTTTCAAATTAGTCAAAGTGCAATTTGTTTATTTCTTAATTGTGAATTCAATTACTATAAAATAAGAGACTGCAGAGACATCTAGGGAATAGCAGTTGAATTATCTTAATTTTTTTATGAAGTTGCAGAAAACACAGGGCCAATTAATGATATATACACATTGAAGAGAAACCCTAGCCAGCATGATATTGAGAAAGAAAAGGAATGTGACAAAGCAGTATGACTGGTCATTTTTCAACATATAGAAAATAACTCTCCCTTTTCTGTTTCAATTAATCTCCTTTCAAGACCACTATAATAAAGTAGGAAAATAAAACGATAGGTTGCTAATGCAACCCTGGTTATCTAAAAAAGGAAGCACTGCCCAAGGGGGAAGGGGATTCTGCGCTCTTCCATAAGAACCCGATCGAAACGTCACTCTATCAAAGCTGCCATTGGCCCCTGCGCTCGTCACTCAGAACAGGTCCCTTCCCACTTCCTGTTCTATAAAACGTGATGTCAGCGCAGGTTCATCCTCTTTTGCCTGGAGCTAGGACTCCCACGTGACCTTGCAACCCTTGAGCAGTGCTTCCTTTTTCAGATAACCGGGGGTTGCATTCTCAACCTATCGTTATCTTTCAAGTCGGAAGCAATGCCCAAGGAGGAGGGGTTACTGTATAACAAAACCATCACAAGGGAGGAGGCAGTGAGCTGATAAGGGAGCCTGCACGGAGGTGTACCGCTAGGGGCCTCAGCAACACAAGTGACAGTAACCTCAGGGTCCCAGTAGGGCCGCACCTGAGCCCCCCAGGAGCGAGGACCACAGTCACGCTCTTACCGGGGCTACAGAGGTTAACTCTTATGCCCTCCGCAAACAATAGTAAAGGCCGGCTGCTCCACTAGTGCATCTAGGAGCGAGGCCATAATCAACTTGCACAATATCTGGTGCAGGCAAACAAGCAACTTGTGCAGCCTCCATGCATTATCATGGCAGTGGACCCCTGATCCAATAGGAGTGGGGCCACAGACCCAATGAAAAAACACAACAGAATATATAGTCAGCTAGTCAACAGAGTAGCCAGGCTGAACAAAAATATACAATATGTACATATTGAGTAACAGCAAGCGCGCAGCACAGGAGCATCCTACTCAACTGAATTGTACAGAGTTGAAGAGCTCCACTGTGCTGACAACTTAGATTTCGTACAAACAAACTATATACACCACGGGGTGCCACCCATGGAACACAGGAGCAGTTGACACCTGCTGGTGAGACTGGCTATCGCAGAGCAACATTAGCTGTACTGTATATACACAGCGAAACACAAGAGCCTGCTCAAGTGCTTACCGCTGAGGACAACGGCAGCGGACTCTTGCTCTATGGCACACAGCCAGAGCCAGGAAGCGAAACTCAAGCGCCATCAGGAACAGCAGCACTGAGCTCCATTCTACACAGTTTCAGAACGGAGCCACAGTCCTGCTATTTAGCACATATATATATATATATATATATATATATATATATACACACCGATCAGCCATAACATTATGACCACCTGCCTAATATTGTGTAGGTCCCCCTTTTGCCACCAAAAGAGCCCTGACCCATCGAGGCATGGACTCCACTAGACCTCTGAAGGTGTGCTGTGGTATCTGGCACCAAGACGTTAGCAGCAGATCCTTTAAGTCCTGTAAGTTGCAAGGTAGGGCCTCCATGGATCGGACTTGTTTGTCCAGCACATCCCACAGATGCTCGATTGGATTGAGATCTGGGGAATTTGGAAGCCAAGTCAACACCTTGAACTCGTGATTCATCAGACCATGCCACCATCTTCCATTGCACCGTGGTCCAGTTCTGATGCTCACATGCCCATTGTAGGCGCTTTCGGCAGTGGACAGGGGTCAACATGGGCAACCTAACTGGTCTGCGGCAACTCAGCCCCATACGCAACAAACTGCGATGCACTGTGTGTTCTGACACCTTTCTATCAGAACCAGCATTAACTTTTTCAGCAATTTGAGCTACAGTAGCTCGTCTGTTGGATCGGACCACACGGGCCAGCCTTCGGTCCCCACGTGCATCAATGAGCCTTGGCCGCCCATGACCCTGTCGCCGGTTCACCGTTTTTCCTTCCTTGGACCACTTTTGATAGGTACTGATCACTGCAGACCGGGAACACCCCACAAGAGCTGCAGTTTTGGAGATGCCCTGACCCAGTCGTCTAGCCATCACAATTTGGCCCTTGTCAAAGTCGCTCAGATCCTTACGCTTGCCCATTTTTCCTGCTTCTAACACATCAACTTTGAGGACAAAATGTACACTTGCTGCCTAATATATCCCGCCCACTCACAGGTGCCATGATAACGAGATTATCAGTGTTATTCACTTCACCTGTCAGTGGTCATAATGTTATGGCTGATTGGTTTATATATATATATATATATATATATACAGAGCGGGGTACAGGCCAGACGCATGCACCACAGCAACACAATGCATAATGAACAAACTATATACGGGACGGCCTTATAAGGCAATGTACCTTGAGGCCACATGACAGACCCTGGGAACACATCGACAGGGCTGTCAGCAAGTCCAGGAGCAGCTTGTGTGGGTGCTCGACTGGAAGGCATAGTCCGGTGGAAGGGAAGACACAGTTCAAATAGCTCCATCAGAATGTGTAGAACAGGGGCAGACTGGGAGAGGAAATCAGGAGCCAGAGCCCATAGGCTACTGGGGCTTGTCTGCAGCCAACACCGGGTTCGCAATGGAAGGGACCGGTCCCCTCACGTCCAACCTGTAGAACTGGGCAAATGTAAGCGGCGAGGCCCAAGCTGCAGCCGCACAAATGTCTGCCAAGGAGGTGCCTTGAAAAAGGTCCCACGATGCGGCAACGCCTTGAGTCAAGTGGGCCACCAGGTATTCAAACACCAGGGCCCCAGTGGACTCTTAGGCCATGGTAATGGTGTCTACAATCCAATGCGAGAGGTGCTGCTTTAAAAGTGCCCGGCCCTGTGTCTGCACTCCATAAGACACAAACAATTGGTCTGAGCGCCGAATGTCCTTAGTGTGTTCCAAAAAGAACCGGAGGGCCCGCACAGGGCAGAGCAGGTGAAGCTGACTCTCTTGCTCTGAAGCGAAGGGAGGACTCAATAGGCCTGTTGACATGGAATGGAGACAGCAGTTTCAGGAGGAACGCAGGGTTAGGCCACAGCGTAACCCTGGAACCATCTCCTGCAAAACGGACACACGGAGGTGATTGCCGGCAAAAATGCAGTCTTCAGTGACATTAGCTTAAGCTCAGCTGAGTTCAGTGGCTCAAATAGGGCTTGGAAAAGTGCGTCCAGCACTACATCAAGGCGCCATGCGGGCAATGAAGGGGTGCAAGGAGGCCGCAGCCGTTGAGCTCCCTTTAGAAACTGCACAGCCAGTAAATAAGACCCAGGGGGTTCGCCATCAATCCAGATATAACATGCGGAGATGGCCACCAGATACACTTTGAGTGTGGATGGAGACTTTCCCTGGTCCAACAGCTCCTGTAGAAATTGTAATATGACCCCAATGGGGCAATTAATTGGGTCTTGACCGCCTTCTTCACGCTGGAGTGACTTTGACGCGGTGTGGTCGATCACAGCAAACTCAAACGCTTGAAACTTCCTGTGTGCCTGCGCAATGGGGATGTGAAAGTACACATCTTTGATGAACCAGTCGCCGTGCTTGATGACCTGGGACATGGTGTGCAGGTTGTGGACAAAACAACAAGGCACTATATAAACACAACTATTATGCTCTATTTGTAGCCGAAACTGAAACCGAACGCACAACCGGAGCCCCGGTGCATGGATGGAACAGAGTCGGATTAGCTATCAATAATAAGTAATGCCGTACAAACAGAGACACAGACACAGTAAACGGTGGTGAACAACACAGCCGTGAAGACAACCAACCGAATAATAATTGTTAAATAACAATAAAGGGTCTAATGCACAGACAAGACACAGAGAGATCACGTTCTTGAGTCCAGCGAAATGGCAAAAGAGGATGAACCTGCGCTGATGTCACGTTTTATAGAAGAGGATGTGGGAAGGGACCTGTTCTGAGTGATAAGCGCTGGGACCAATGGGAGCTTTGATAGAGTGATGTTTCGATAGGGTTCCTACGGAAGTGTGCAGAAACCCCTCCCCCTTGGGCAGTGCTTCCGACTTGAAAGATAACTATGGCTACTTCAATAATAATAAGGAGAAGGACCAAGGAACAGAAGAAAGGTTACAAACAAGAGCAGACCATTCAGCTCATTACTTGTTTGTGTGTTAGTAGGTTATTGATTCAAGAATCTCATCAAGCTGCTTCTTGAGGGAGCCAAGTGAATCAGGTTCAAAAACATGGCTGGGTAATTTGTCCCAGGTACTGATGACATACTGATTAAAGAAGTGTCTCCTAGTTTCAGTCCTGATTGTATTAGCACTTAATTTCTACTGCTCAGGTCCTCATTTCATTGTTGATATTGATGTAGTCCTGTGGGTTGATATTGAATGAACATCCCAAATGATCTTTTTTGTTCAACAATTAACAGGTTGGTTTTCGTTCATGATTTTAAAAGAGAAATACATTGAAAGTGATTTAAAAAAACATTTTTCATTGATCTCTATAAACATAAAGAATAATAAATGCCTTTATATTTGAACAATACAAATATTTAACTAAAACAAACAAATTGCCTTTGGGGTTAAAGTAGTAATTTAAAGCAGAAAACACACAACTTCATTCTGTTCTGTTGTCATCATTGTTTTGATATAAAGATGCAGATGACAGACACAGGGCCACATTATATTGGCTCATCTCACAACAAGCTTATATCTAATCATTTATATTCCCTTTTACAAATAAAATGTTGAGTCAGAAGCTGGAAGCAAACTCATTGATTCTAAGCACAAGTGTTTTATAAGTATAGTCATAGAACCTTTTTAATTCTGCAGGGAGCATACATAATGCTTAGATGGTTTGTGAGAAACACTTGCTGAAAGATCGAGTTTCTGCTCATGTGGAACAATACATAACTATCTGAATTTGTTTAAAATGAAACCTTAATTCTTCATTCCAGCTTCACATAAAGGAACATTAAGATCTCATCAATAGCGCATGAGATCCCTGAATATCTCATTTTAGCTCATAAAAGACATATTAAGTTTGTGACCTAATCAGTGTTTCAGTTATATCTCTGTAATGGTTTCTAGAGGTCTTAAATCTGTAATGAATGTTAATACTTTTTTACCCTTTTGTATCTTGATGGAAAATAAGCATTTTCTCATTGCTGTTACTTTGCACTTTTAATACATATGCTAGGTATTCTAGTAGTTGGACTTATCCAAATAAAAATGCTTACGTTTTGAAGCTACTATTTTCTGAAAATATTGAATCTGCACAAACCTCATCGTAAACCAAACTGTGATGTCTGTCAGGATTTGACTTGGGTATATGAATGAACACCTGCTGTGCATTTTGCTGAGCCCATTGAACAATGCTGTCCTGTCAAGCATCGAATCATACCCTCAGACAGCTAAATCAAATGCTCATTTATTTCCGATGCAGCTGAACACCACCAAATCTTGTTTAATTGCAAGATTCTAAAGTTTTGCTTTGAGATAAAGAGACATTGAAAAATCTACCTGCATTGTTTAATCATGAGATTAAAGGGACATTTGAATAACGTTAAATCAATGGCTGAGGGGACCTTAATTTTGGAAACAGTATTCATCCTTGTCAGGAAATATATAATCCATTACTTTTGTCCATTATATTTAGGTATCTTTCAATGACCCAAAGGTGGATTTCCATCTTGTTATGACCCTTTGGGACAAATAAATAATAAAGACACAATGTGGATGGAAGCAGAATAACTGGAGTAAAACATGGGAGTTTAAAATGGGAGGGGGGAGATGTCTGGCAGTAGGTAATAGGGTTAATAAATATATAATATGTATTATTGCACTTTGTACTGTTCTGGACAAGGGCTTCTGCTAAGAAACCATTATTATTATTAATAATAATAATAATAATAATAATAATAATAATACAAGCTAAGGCAGTTTCTATTATTTAATATTGCACTCTACAAAAATAAATAATGGCCCCCCAACAATCATGAACTAGGCAAGTAATTCAGAGTGCCTGACATATAGGTTTTTAATTACATGAAATGTCAATTCATGAAAACCTCGTCTTGACCATGCTGACTTGACACTTCACAGCTTATTTATGTGTATTCATGTTGGTTCTTCAAGATAATATAGTGTTTACTGTCCACAGTTGTCAAAGCATATATGCTCTAAAAATCTTATTTATAAAATTAATATTTCTTAGAAATAGTCCATGCAAGGGAACAGTACTTGTTTTATGGCAGTTTACACAATGTAGAGCTGAAGCTGCTAAAAAGTTACATGCACTCTACTTTAGGTTTTCCCTGTAAGACAACAATCAAACATGACATTTTGCAGTTATTGCTTAAAATGGATGACTAGTTGGTAACACTATGATTATTATTAATGTTTTCTATAGTTCTAGTTCAAGCTTGGATCAATCATAAAATTACAACCATTCAGAAATGCTTATTTATGTTTATAAACATGCTTAAATGAGTATTGTGCAAAAGTTCACAAAAATGAAAATCACTTGTAGCTATTAACCTATTCTCTTTTGGGTTAAATATATTTTTAGAGCATACTAGTGTGCAAGAACACAACATATTCAATTGACTATACAACCAATGACTCAAACGTGATCAGAAAAAAACAAGGACATGCTATTTCAACCTGGGGTAGAATGAATTATATTTTGTCTTGAACAGAAGGAGATAGTAACAGTAGTAATTCCAGTATCCAAACTCCATAAGGCTATTAACAAAGTCAATTCAAAATACTGCTTCTGGATCAGCAACAAAACAAGAACATAAGGTCACAAATGGATCAGATGTGCCATGTATGAATTATTTTTACACAACTTAATTTACAAAAAGGGTAAGATAGGAAGTTTGTCAGAGTGATTTTGAATATGTAATTTATGTTACAATTCCACAAAGTTGTAGAAAGTGTTAAATAACTTGTACAAACCTCTAGAAATTAGTTTTCAACCAATTTCATATTTTGCCCCTTAAGAGTCTTGGGGCAGGAAGACTCTTGAGAATGCAGAACAATTTGGAAGAGTATTTAAACCAAGATCCTGAATACTTTTGGCCATTAAAGAGCCTATGACACTATTTGGCAGAACAGCCCATATTCTGGCCAAACTCCAAAATGCAGCTTTCTGGTGGCCAAATATGTGCCCCTTTTAATTAATTCCTTACATCTCCACCTCATCTGCTGATGTGTAGTGAGCTGGGGCAGAATGGTTGCTGCAAACATCCCAGAGGGTACTACACAGCGATGCATTAAGTAAATTCCATAATAGTAAAGTTGCTTCGGGATGAAAAATGTTCTATAAATTTACTATATTCGTAGTAGTAGTAATAGGTGTTAGTAGCAGTAGTAGAATAAATACTATTAAGCAGAAAGATCCACAAAAGGTGTCTTATCCTGCCACCATTGGCTGGCTGGCCTCTCATGTTTTCACAGATGATTTAATTTAATGTCTCCTTCCAGCTAAATGAATGGAATATTCTACGTTCTGGCCTTGCATCACACTTCAATTTTATTAGGCTGTATATAGTGTATAACCATTGCACATTATATATATATTTGTATTTTATTGTAGTTTAATGCAAAAAGGCTTTGTTTGACATACATATGCTAACCTGTGAGGGTAGAACACAAAACATTTACATAGTTTTTGGTTTTATATATATATATATATATATATATAAATAATGGATATGCATCCTAATACAATAAAGTGTTCCTCTGTATTGTTCTTCTCAACTCTATTTAATATGTGGACTCTATAAATGCTTGTTAAATTGAAGCAGAACACCCTGTTATTTTGAATCTAGATATGCTGGTGTGCACCTGTTTTTAGCAGCTTTTAAATAAATAAACACTATTGGTGTGTTGATTCACTAGACCAATTAAATGGATAAGTAAACAATCAGAAAACCAAATTTGCTTTCTTCACAAACCCATTAGGGCTTACAATGTGTGGGAAAGTGTTAATGTTTCAAATTGTGAAATGATTGTTAGCAGAAACCTAATTTCCTTTGTGGACCTATGCATTTTTTCTGTAGATGTTTAACTCTGAGAGATCATAATCTGTTTATTTTTTATTTTTTTATTAATGCTTAACGGGATTTTAAATTCACTGTGATTTTTTTTTCTGCTGTACCTTACTCACTTTCCTTCATTAGGGGATCTGACACACTATTCATCATTCCGACATTAATTTATTACAAAACCTTGTGCTAAGGGAGATAATCAAAGATATATAGAAAAAAAATGTAGCTCATATTGAATGAATATAGCTCACATTTGAAGGATGAAAAGCAGTTATGTTATTTAATCTAGGTATGGACTCCTAAAAGTATCTGATTTGTGTAATGCATTCTAGATGGGCCTCAATTTTTGTAATTTATTTCCTATCCTTGGTCAAAGAAAGAAAAAATATTTCATCAGACTCTTAACGATTTTCACAATCCTCAGTGTAATTTATTTTGTCAGCCCACTATATTGACTGAAAGATATACTGTTTTTGACATTACGTTAGGCACCTGGGGAGCGAGATTTTCTCAACAGATATTTTCTAACAGTCTTCACTACCATAAGCACAGTGCCTAGATTTAATCGACAGATGGCAGTGGTTATTAACAAGAAAGAAGAAAAAAAAGGACTTGACCAACAACAGCAATTAAACTTATTTAAGTGACCAAATGCAGAGAGAGCAAGGGAAACAATCAGCTATGAACCAATTATGCCGATTAAATTGAGAATATTCATTATCTGAGATTCATAAAAAAGACATGACAGCTTAATCACTGCCTCAGTTCACATTACAAGGTGAATACTTGTACTTTGGTCCACTTCACAAAACCACCAGATACAAAAAGATAGCAGTGGTGCCAAGCTTGAGAGTGATGAAGAACTAAGGAAAATGCACATTGACATGCACTAAGTGACCTTTTTCTGCAGAGCTCTGCTTCAAATACATTGGTTGCACCTGCTTTCTGAAAAAAAGAGTACTGAAATTACATAATTAAAGTCCCTTTTCAGTTTCTGAAATCAAATCCTTGACTGGTTAAACAAGTAGCAAATACATACAAATACAGAATCCCACCGTTAAATAGTGCAATTTGTTTTCACTATATAATGGAGTACAATCTGAAGTAACAGAAAAAAGAAAAGAAAACACCATATGTCTGTTGAATAATTGTTGGTTGATTTAAGTGCCTGGCAAGGCTTAGTGGAACCTTGGGAAACCCTTCTAGGCAACTGAATAATCACAAAACAAAGGACGAGTCTATAACTTTTGTCGACGAACAATCAGTCTTCAATCAGGTTGCAATGCCTTTATTACACACAGCATGGAGAACAGCAGTGAATCAAGAAGAATCCAAAGTTGTTCTGCTTTCATTTTAAAAGTCACAGGCTTTTATACACAAAATCAAAGATCTGGTTATAATTAGAAGTCATTACTATGTTTATAGTGCTTTTCCTGTAATGTATACTGTTTCAATCCATGGCTCACCGACCTAGTAGGTCACCTACCTCGTTTCTGTATTTGATGTCTCTCAAGAGAAACACTGCACATGTCCAAAGAGTTCAGAATACTTTTCTGTCTACTCAGCCATTATTATTATTATTTATTCCTTAGCAGACACCCTTATGCAGGCGACTTACAAAATATAAGCGCAATACGAAGTGAAAGCCATGAATTTCACAGTGTTATCATGATAGAAGGATGCTTTAATCACACTACTGTTTACTATATTAAAAAATAATGAAAAAAATAATGGCTGCTGTCCCTCAAGACGCCACTCCCCTCATTCTCACCATGTTGAACCCCTGCCAAGGTCCTGGGTGCTACACAGTGTAACTGCACAATGGGGCATTGATGTTTTGTGTGGTTAATGATAATGCCAGCAATATAATATTGTGTTTCTTATATGAAAGGCTTTGATTTGTTTCCCAAGTAAAAAATAACTAACCCTGGTATTTATTTAAATATTTTATTATTTCCCATGGCAAACTATGCAATTGCACATGCACATTAGTTGTTTTCTGTAAGGCACAAATTCATGATTCAGTTTTTCTAAAGTAAATCAGTAACATGAATATGAATAAATAATTATCATCATAGGCTAAATAATCCTAAAGAACGTGGTTTAACAGCAATGCATTTGGTTTTCTCTTTTGGTGTTGTATTTGTTGTTTTTCACTATGTCCATGCAGTACTTCAGTCAGTTGGTTACACTATGAAGCATAAATGAATTTGTTATAAAACGGCATGATTCTGTTTTCTCCACTTAAATGACAAAAATGGATGTAATAATTTCTGGTAAAGAGATTTGATCTAACATTATTACTCTCTGATGCATCAAAAAAATACTTAATACAAAATAAAACGTTGAAATTATGTGTTTTATTTGTATTTATTTTTGTGCTACAATCCCAACTGGTCAAATAGTTTGACTTCTTCACCCTCAACTATTCAACTCCATAAAGTTAGTAGTCGTTCTACCCCTAGTATGTAATACTGCATGTAACACAACATATTTCTGAAATGTTCTGAGCTGTATGAATGTCTGGACCTGGTTTTAATTAAGGCAGCAATTTAAAACAAGCTGCAATATAAAGTGAGAGTGTCTCTTTAAGTTTAAGTAGATAGTCATAGCCAGTCAGACGTTTTACATGTGGATTCAACCCCATAAGCTTAATGTAAAAAAAACGGTTGGCAATGGCACCTCAAAAGTGTCATTTTACTACCTGTGTTACAATTTTAAAAATTGAAATTTTCTGGAAAGCATACTTAAATTTAAGGTCCAGATTTTCTGTATAAAAGGTTGGCAAATATTTAAATATTAATTTTCTTCAGAAACAAATTAAATCTTTGAAATACCTGACAATTACGATTAAAAAAAAGGTTTGCATCAAGTAGAAGGAATAATATGTCTGTAAAATTCAATTAATTTAATCTGTGCTGTAGTAATAAGTAGTCATTCAGATTGTAAAGATTTGTAAACTAATGCTACATCATAATTACTGCATATATATATATATATATATATATATATATATATATATATATATATACAGCGAAATACAGCAAGTCTGCTTTAAGCACAAAGCTAAAGGTATAATGTAAAAATCACTTGAAGGAGTATTTACCTTTATAGTTTATCTTGAAGCCAATGGATCCAACGCTTTCATCTGATTGGAGGTGCAGCCACATCTGATGTGTCATGCTTACAATTAAGTCAGGCACAAAGCTACCAGTCAGCCTTTATCCAGAGAAAGAAAATACATCATAAGCTTTCCAAATACAGTCCTGTTTTAATATTGAGAGTCTATGATTCTTTTTGAGGCAAAAAGGCTTTCTTGTATAATCCTGCAAGGCTTAATACTATTCGTTTTCTGTATACTGGTAATTTACAATATATGGCCATTCTAATCCATTCCATTTCAAGAATGTATTACAGCTTCAGTTATTTAATTGAAGCATGATCATTGCAATGACAGGAAAATGTTGCTCTATAAGTCCTGTTACTGAGGGAATTGAAATGGCCAAAACGATGACTAGCTGTGCTGTCCACTGTTAAGGGATGTAATTGCTCTTGGAAACCATGGGTAAAAAATTACAATACATACTTACACTTGTAAAATCGTTCTGGGGTCCCCAACCTCACCTCCATCTCCGATTGTTAATGTGTCGTATCCAATCTCCAGGTCAAATTCTTCAAAGTTAATTTGAATGACCTGTTGTTAGAAGGGGCGTAATTGTTAGTTTTGTGTCAAACAACCTCTTGTTAACATTTATAGTCATTGCATAATTGTATCCTACTGCTAATCCATGTACATTTGGCAAATTAATGTACCTTGCCCAAGAAACACATTATTCACTGCTACAATTAATTCAGTTAATGTATATGCAGGATCAGATTTTCAGTGCCCATTTTTTTATTTTATTTTATTTTTATTTTTTAACTCAATTGCTTCTAGGATACAGTGGCTCAACAACAACAACATTATACATATAAATCAGTTAATTACATTTCAGATACACTAATAATAATAATAATAATAATAATAATAATAATAATAATAATAATACACTAAAATACATAGGCCCCTTCAGAGAGGTTACATTTGCAAAGCATCAATGGAATGTAAGGGTGTGATTTATTGTCATTTCATTGTGATTCTGGGCAGGCAGGCTTTTCTTTTAGATTTTCATGTTTTATGTATCATGTGAAATTGCAATAAGATTACCATCTTTACTTTTTTTTTAATTTCTGCACAATTACCGAGGTGTTATAATCAATCAATAAACAACTGACAGAGTTTATTGATTGGTTCTCTTAAGATACAATAAAAAAAATTGCACAGCATCATAAATCATAACTGTAAATGGAAAAAAACCTAAATGTGTATTTTGGTAAGTCAATTAAATATTTCCTGTTTCATTTCAAGAGAGGTTGCCGCATAAGCATGATAATGTATTTATTTAATCTCCAAGATCCCCTAAATGTGCTAATATGCTTGCAATAACAGTCAAGTCATTTTTAAATTATCAGAAGGAGAGGTTATATACAATTACCTTTAACAATATATGTCTAAAACAACTTCCTGGGATACCTTGAAATGATGCTGAACTAAGTAAAATCTATGTGTGTAGGCTATATACGCCAATCAGCCATAACATTATGACCACTGACAGGTGTCAGTGGGTGGGATATATTAGGCAGCAAGTGAACATTTTGTCCTCAAATTTGATGTGTTGGAAGCAGGAAAAATGGGCAAGCGTAAGGATCTGAGTGACTTTGACAAGGGCCAAATTGTGATGGCTAGACGACTGGGTCAGAGCATCTCCAAAACTGGACCACGGAGCAATGGAAGAAGGTGGCCTGGTCTGATGAATCACGAGTTCAAGGTGTTGGCCTCCAAATTCCCCAGATCTCAATCCAATCGAGCATCTGTGGGATGTGCTGGACAAACAAGTCTGATCCATGGAGGCCCCACCACGCAACTTACAGGACTTAAAGGATCTGCTGCTAACGTCTTGGTGCCAGATACCACAGCACACCTTCAGAGGTCTAGTGGAGTCCATACCTCGACAGGTCAGGGCTGTTTTGTCGGCAAAAGGGGGACCTAAACAATATTAGGCAGGTGGTAATAAAGTTATGGCTGATCGGTGTATATATTGATGACTAAGAACACCAGAATGTGTCCAGATGTTTGTTAAGTTTGTTAAGTCTGATTTATTTTACCAATCCAAAAATGATCAGCATAATTGATCTTTAACAGTGGAAAGGCTTTAAACTGGAGTTTAGACTTTAAACTTCAAACCAGGGAGAGAACATTTAAACAATGGACTGCTCATCTGTGAAGCTGTAGATGAAATCTGTTTTAATTAAAAATCAATCAGCCTGCCATAAATTGTATAGATCACTAGCAATCTGTGATCTCAAAAGTATTACTGATATATTAAAAGACAGCATTCCTTTTTAAATTATCAATAAACAATATTTTTTATTGTTAATATGCAGATATTTTACCGTTTAACAATATGTGTTTATTTGTCAGCAAATTATCTGTTTATTTTATATTTTTTTATGTTCAAGCGAGTATTCCTATGGGGCTATCTTTGAACACTGCATCTTCACTAACAATGGTACTGTCAATATGCATAATCAAAAGTTAATCACATTAAACTACATGTGCAACGTACCTCAACCTTCTAAATTATAATTAATCATCAATTCGAAATTATATCATTCTGACTACTTCTACGATTAACTCAGTTACAAGGAATCCAACATTTGCATAATGGATTTAAAATTGTGTTTCCAATGTACAGTAGCTCTTGCAGCTTCGTAGAGAAGTCCTTTAACACACCCCATCTTTACTGCAAAAACAAAAATAATATAAATATATATTCACTGCTGCTCAACCTTCTCCATGTCAACAATGAAACTTCATCAGTTGCGAGCATTACTGATAAAAATAGGGATTTCAGTGTTTGTCTCCAAGTCCTTGCAAAGCATGTGATCACAGTTTTGCCCTTTCAGTAAGTAAGAAAGTGCTAGAAAATGTCAAATTCACACTTCACGTTTCACCAGTCATATTGTTTCTTAAAATGTATTGGGGAAACTTGAGCAAGCTATCCATATTTAAAAAGTGGAAACCAGGTTTTAGTTAAAATACATACATACATTAATAAGAGAGACTATTAAAAGACATTCGGTATGAGTTCAACATGTTCGTGACTTGAGGTCTTGAAAGCTTTGACTTTTTCTAACACCATATGATATAGTCAAACTTAAATGCCGCTAATAGTGGAAATCTTAATTAAAACAAATGAATAGTCATACCAATCAATGAAGGAAAAAAACTAATACATAGACATACTACAACATCTAACAACCACACTTATTTTATATAAAATATGGATCTTAAACTACCCATAGTTACATACAATTAAAATGTAAAACTATATTTGTCTTTGTTACAGAGTGTAACAAATTAAATCTGCTGCCTAACTGAGAAGGAAGTGCATCCAGATTTTGAGGATATCTGTTTTTGTTCAGTGCTTCTCCATGTAGTCATCTAAGTATCAAGGTTTCAGGCTCCTGTACAGTGTCACAATAGATCATATGTGCTACACTGTGATTTAACATAATTCATGTGGCATTGGTCTTCTGTATGTCACAATTAAATATGCATGATGGCTTAAGGCTAAAGTGTTGTCTCTCCAATGTCACACTTCAGAGGCCTTCTAGTTTACTTTCCCCAAAAAAGTGCTGACATGTTAACCAAACTATGGCTGATGTTTTAGAGAACTGGTACTGAACAAATCAATATTCCCCAGTGCATTTTTGGAGGGGTGGATAGAAAAATGCTATATCCTCCTAAACAGAAGAGACAGCAGTATGATTGTCACAGCAGGATCAGTAAACAGAAATCTTGGTATCACATGAAGACAAATAATAATGAGGGTAGTTTAAAATGTGCAGTAAAGCTTGCAGTTTGAGATTTGTCACCTGCCGATATACTGGATACACTCAGCATTAGGGGGTCTTTATATATATTTTGGAAACTTATTCTTTTAATTGTTCAAAGTGTGGGCTAATCACAAAACACTGAGTTGTATGCAGATTTTAAACTACATTTTAAAATGTAAACTTTATTTCCCTTTGACACCCAATTAATCAATTTATTTGACTCCCTACTTCCACAGGATGGATGAGACAAAGGATATCCAATCCAACGTAATACACAATTTTTTGGTACTCCAAAACCTAGAATTCTGAAAGCCAAGCTATAACACCAATCAGAGGACCTGATGTAGATTGGACTGATAACAATATGAAATTGCAGGGCTTTGTAATGCTGGCATGTGTGGAGCTGCACTTTCAGGGGGAGGGGTTAACTCAATGCTCCACTTTGAATATTTAATTGAGATTTTGAATATTTATTGTTTATAGTAAAGCAATGCATCAGGGCTCAGTTTGACAATGATCATCACTAAACATTATGTTTGTTTTGTTTTCATATTTCATATTTTCATATTTTCAAGATCGATCAGTACTAATGGCTTGTAATATTATTTATTTTTAGGTCACTGTTCCTTTAAGACATATCACTAGCACTGATGCAATATGATGATGTAACTCCCAGGCCAAAGTGATTTGCAGGTTGGGAAGACGAGACAGATCCGTTGTAGCATGTGTATGTCATTCTGGTATTACATTTTGTAAGTCGCCCTGGACAAGGGCATCTGCTAAGAAATAAATAATAATAATCATAATAATCATAATAAAAATAATAAGGCCAATCAAGCAGTGTAGTCTACCTGACTGAGTAGTGGAAAAAAAACATTAATTTAGAGTCTGCTGAGTTTATGTCCAGTAAACTTGTAGCCTGGGTATCACTGGTTTGAAACCAGTTAATGGCATGAGCTAACTTTGGTTATTGTCTCCCAAGAAATGGAGCTCAACTGGCCAAGCACCGAGCTGTGGGGAGGGTTGCATGGTCAGGCCTGTAAGTGTGTAAATGCTGAGAATGACATGTGAGGACATGAAAGTTCTCACAGTACATGAGGAAATTAGCTTCATAATGTACACTTTCTGTGAATCTCTTCAGAGCCTATATATGACAATTTGTTGTGTTCACAGATATCTTTCTAATCTGTACTGACACATAAACAACAAAAGAGTGTGACGGTAAGATAAGAATATTTGTAGGCTCACAGTTTAAATCAGGGGTCGTCATTTAGAACTGTAACTGTAACACTAGACGCACCGACATTTCAAATTAGGCTACCTAGTACAAGCACCAAAACCAGTCAAACGGACCAATATATTAAAAACGTTAATACAAAAAAATTCCATCTCACGCATAAATCTCCCAAAAACTCTAAATCCCAACATAGTTTATACATAAACCTAACAGTGCATTGCACGACTGAAACAACCAAGCAATAATAATTATACAAATACTACTTATACATATACAGTATATAGTTAATAATATATTAAGTTATAAATAAACGTTATAAGTTATAAAGCAGCCCATTTTATTAATATGTAATCACATTATTAGGCCAACTGTGTTTGTATTCAAGACAGTTATTAACTAATGTCATATACTTGTTTTGTACATCTACAGGCGTAATCATATGGTTTAGATCATGCATATCATCACTGCTTTATTTAGATGTGCAGTGCTACAAGATACACCTGTACTTACCTCATTACTACAGTAGGAAGAACAATGAAGGTGAGGGTAAATACTTTGTATAGTTGTACGATTTGATCAGAGTTCCCATTTGTAATTTTTAACTGTTTTATTAATAATTGCTACACAAATCACATTGATAAATCTAAATATGACTAATTAATGCATTACTTTCATACAGGTACATTTTTCAATTAATAGCTGTGTTTGTGCAAACACCTTAGTCATGAGTGATAATCACAGATTAAATTATGCGTATGAAAATTCTAACATTATTGCATACAAACAAATCCAGTGGCTTATATACATACAGATTATACATGTAAGCCCTGGGTTGGAGGGTTAGAGTGAGTCAGGTTGAATAGTAATTGACTGTTCCAAATCAGTGGATATAGACAGGAAACAGACTAGGCCATTTTATATAGAAAAATACACACATACACACACACAATGCCTGAAGTAAACTTAATTATATGAACTAATATGATTACTGTTTAGTGTATGTGGTTTTTATTCAATTATTCAAATTTTATTTTATGGATTGGTTTGGCTTATATACCTAAACTGATTTATATAAATTACCCTCAAATTAAATGCCATAAATATATATTTCTTTCAGTGTGTGTCACATGCACTTACATCCCAAGTCAGTGATTATGAAAATGTGACTGTGCAGTGACCGCATATCTGTTATTTGTATTCCTCTCATTCATGAAATTGTGTTAAGTAAATTTTAGAGAATGACCTGAACAACCCTAGCAATACACACATTAGGTGATGCTGTTCCCATGCGTAAAGACAACAAAAACAGGCAAAGCTTGAAAACCCAGCTTCCATACCCTCTCCATGTTACAGTATTAAATGTTTTCAAATTAACTGTACGATATATTAAAATCAGTCAATTAAAAACACAGAAACTATACAGGAAAATAAATAAAATGTATCTTGAAAAATGCATGTAACTTGACAATGTTGAAAAATGTAACTGTTGCTATAGAAACAAGCTCCGTAACATTTCTAAATCTAACTTGGTTCTGCTATCTAGAATCTGGCCAGCCAGCTCATTCTTTCTGAACAGGCCCAGATACATTTTTCCAAGAACCTTCTTCAAGCAATGTTTTTAAATTGCCCAGAAAGCAAAGACACTATTATCAATTTCAAGTGAATTGGTTAGTTTCAGTTGTAAAACTTTTTCGAGAGACAAGTCATTTCTAATCCATTGTTTTGTAATCATATATTGTATTGTTTATTTCTCATGGGGAAGGCAAAAAAGCATTGATCTCTTTTCAATGCATAAAAAGCAAACATTACAATGCACTTCAGCACAGGAGAAAAATGCCATAATGTGGGAAAAAATAGTGGCTCAGTTACAGCAGAAATATATTGTACACTACTTAAATGCAGTGCTCAGATTATTTCTAACTGCCTTGTACTGAATCCCCAAGGGTCTTGGCAACTTCTATGTGTCCCTTAAATCTTCCATATCTGAAAAATAAATGTTGTTTGTACTTAAGAGTAATTCTCAGCACTGCATGACCTTTAAAAGCAGCTGATACATGAATGTATACTTGGCTTTTTTTATTTTTTATTTTTTCCTCCCCAGAGGGTAAGAGTCTTAATCTGAAACTCAAAGTTTAGAATATAGATTTGTTTACTTTCTTCACAGTAATCTCATGTCTTCAAAACCTCTGTCTGGGATTGGTTTCCAGTGTAGAAGAAAATGCCAGGAGGACATTAACGACATATGACATTATGGGAGAGTGGCATGGGTACCATAGATAGTAACCAACCAAAATTCTTCCTGCCACATGTATACCAATTCATGCAATTGCAGGATACCACACATGTATGTATGCATCAATGTATGTTTGATTCTTCACTATATCTGGCAGAAAAATACAAGGTTTTTCAAAATGCATTATAATGAATAAACATAACTATATTTACAACAAGTGTATAAGGATACAAATAGTGATACTGGAAACAATGGAAAAAAGTAAGAAAAAAAATATCCAAGAGCACAGTGACAATAAGCAAGAGTAGGCATGCAAGGAAATGCATGGACATCAATCTATTATGGCATATGAGTCAGAGTCATGTATAAAATCATTCAGATGCATAGAAGAGATGTGCAAGGCTACAAGTGCAATTCAGCAGATGAGTTTTGACGAGGCACCAGATGGTATAATGTATATATACACATATATATGTACAGTGCTGGCATCACAGGGTGCAAGGGTGGCGAATGCAACCAGGGTCAAACTGTTAGGGGCTCACAGTGAAGCAATATCTATGTTTGAGGTGGGGTATTTCACAGCTTTACCACTGGGTCTAATAACGATTGGCAACAGTCAGTCAGAATGTGTGTATATATATATATATAATCATTATCCTACATCGATCCATTGCTGGATGGTCCTCCCCAAGATGATTCCATTTCCTTTGATCTATAGCTTCCCTTTTCTATGGCACGTCTGCAAAGTTCATTATTTCATCTTCCCATCTTTTATGTGGTCATCTTGTAGGTCTACTGTCATCTCTAGGGATCCATTCAATAGCTTCCTTTGTCCATCTTTGATCTGTTCTTGCAATATGTCTGGCCCAATGCCATTTAACCATTTTCACTCTTTCAATGTTGACACATAGTATTGTTTGTTCTCAGATCCACTCCTTTATTTGTTCTCATCTTGTAATTCCAAGCATACATCTTTCCATGCACCTTTGTTTTGTCTACCATTTCTGTACACCAGGTTCAGGAACATGAGTGAGCACTAGTATTACGTATTGATCAAATACTTTTTTCTTCAGGGAAACCAGTGGATTTCCTTTCAATAGCATGTTTCTTCCAAATGCACCCCATCCCATTTTCACTTCTCTTTTCATTTCTTCCATATCTCAGTCCAAGCCAATTTGTTGTCCAAGGTAGACATAACTTTTGACCAATGATCTACTTAAATTTTCTTAGATTCAACTAAGCTGTTAAATATGACTTTACATATTTGAAATTAATGCTTAATCCAGTTTTCTTGCTTGCAAACTGAGAGATCTTGAATTTGAAGCTGTAGGTCTTCAGTTCTTTGTGTATGGAAATATGATGATGTCATCAGCAGTTGTTCAAATAAGTTCCGTTTAACTTGATTCCTAGGACTTTCCAGTCTAAATATTAATATTAATTTAAATAAA
This sequence comes from Amia ocellicauda, assembly GCF_036373705.1. Classification (NCBI taxonomy): domain Eukaryota; kingdom Metazoa; phylum Chordata; class Actinopteri; order Amiiformes; family Amiidae; genus Amia; species Amia ocellicauda. The sequence continues at coordinate 34,032,996 of NC_089859.1, read as the reverse complement.
TTGGCTATATGGCTATTTAAAGGGAAGCTCAGAAAAAATGTTACCTGGATCAGGGCCTTTGTTGATACCAATCAACCCTTAAGCATTGGATGTAAGGTAATTGTTGTTTTTTTAAATGTTGTGATTACGTACTTATAGATTGATATCAGTTGGCTGTATGGCTATTTAAAGGGAATGTCTCGTGAACAATTTTCATTTTGTTCATTCACTGACTTCAAAGATCCTCTCCCTTGGTGTGTCTAAAGTAACTAGATGGATGTGCAAGGTGAAATACAGCTTTGTTAAAGAGCAAAGCAAAAATTGACAAAAGAAGCTATGGAATGGATACCAAGAGATGAAAAAACAAGACCACATAAAAGATGGGAAGAAGAGATCAGAAGCTTTGCTGGCATGAGCTGGAAAAGAGACTCTATACATCGAAACAAGTGCAAATATTATTGGGAGACCTCATCCAGCAGTGGATCGATCAATAAAGGCTGCCGCTGATGATGATGATATATATATATATATATATATATATATATATATATATATATATATATATATATATATGCCCATGATACCATGGAAACAATAACAAACAAAACATTTTTCCATGAAGTTGCTATTTACAGACAAAAAAAAAAGGAAAGGGAAGGGCTGCTATGGATTCATAGTCACGATCGAGTTACAAAAAGCTTATTATGAAAGTGCTTGAAAGCTTGAGAAGGCACTTGACAACTCCAGTGGCTTCTGCCTGAGGATTTTCAATTCTGATTTCCTATCAGAATTTCTGGTTCTATTAAAAAGCATCTATTGTTAATGTTCCTTTCTGTATTATAATACCAATCATACAATGTTATGACTTGGCTTAGTAAAGAAAGCAAAATATATATGAAAAAGACAACTAAGTTGAGTAGTAGTATTGTAGTATATTGTGAGAATTCATGATCACCCAGGGCAGGATTAAGTGCAGGATTAAATAAAAAATGTTCATGCTGCGAGTCGCTCGAAGAAGCATTAGCGGCATGTCTGCGAATGAAAATCGTGCTGCTAAACTATCGCAGTATTAAATCTAACCCCATTTGCGACCTTCTCGCAGCTGCTTTCTGGCACAATGCAAGAGAATAAAACACAGCTTTCACACAGCCGCTACTACAACACTACACCACTGTACTCAGTCGCGCTTTCATGTTTAGTTAGATGCTACTCTCTTCTAATTTTTAATGTAAATCCCATGATGTACAGTTGTGTAGTTTGCTATTAGTGGCTGTTTAAAGTTGTAGTTAATCCTACCCAACAATACAGTTGGAGTGGTTACATTTTCGCTGCATTAAATCAATAAAATATCTGCGAGAAAACACCCTGAAAATGCTCTCGCAGGTCCCCTAGTTTTAGACAAAACTAGACTGTGTACAGTGCGCTAATAATACATTAGATGTTGCGCCCAACATCCACACAAACGAAATGTTGCTTATTATTCGTGCACAGAGAGAAAATATGTTGATATTGAATGTCACTTTATATTGTGTTTTGTTCAGCAATGTGTCAGTTTTCGTTTCGTTTTGGTTTCATGACTTGTTTAACTCGTTTATTCTGCTCTTGCTTTCTTCCTTTCATGTCTTAACTATTGATTCCTTCTTATCAGATCTTTCGTGGGAAAAGTGCTACTATCGAGTGTATATTACACCTCACTCGTACTCACTACAATTATGTATATTCAGCCTACACCCTATGTAACGGGGGTGTTTCCATGTTTGATACATTTCGATACAACACACTCACCACGGATTGAATGTGGATTTTGATTGATTCATTTTGTAGCCGGTGTTGGGACAGTACAGTATTTCTACAATTCACGTATCTCTCTCTACAGGCTGCTCGGCGCTTCTCACTGACAGTTATAGGGGCTGGAATACGGTGTTTCTACACATGCGTAATGGGGGGGAGTTTGGACGCTGTTCTCCGTTGCTTCGTCTTTGATCGTAATATTTTTAGGGGGGCTGACAGAAAGTGTAGGGGGGCTGAAGCCCCACTGAATAGGGTCTAGCGACGCCCGTGGGCTGTATGTATATTTGGGAATGAAGGCGACTTTTAAGACACGAACACTACATCGAATTTCACTATCAGCAGCTGTATAATTGCTATTATGTAGATGTACACAAGAAGGTAAAGCATCTGGAGATGTCTGGATGACATTTATAGAATATTGTTACAGGCATATATGGTTGTATAACTTGCAAGCCAGTACACATACAAGTGTGTGACGTTTAAGCACTGCACGTTGGGTGCAAAAACCAACACACACAAAAAAAAAAAAAAAATATATATATATATATATATATATATATATATATATATATATATATATATATTCTAGAAAAATATGGAATAATCTGAACAATCAATTATCTAGTAGCAGGTGGCCAACGTTATGCCTTTATCCTAGACACAGTAGCCTATATAACACGGAAATGATAATGATACACTACTGTACTGCTCTGCACCGTTACATTGACACACACACAAAGAAGGTTGCAATGTTAGTGGCAATTAGTGGCAATTGCCATTAATTGATTGATTTAATTGCCACAAGAACCCGTAAAACTATTCAATGTATATATAACATTTACGCAAACAGCATAACGAAACCTGTAATAATGTAGCATCAGTCAATCATTCATTACTAATCACAGATCACACACGCATGACGCAATTGGATTGAATGCGCACCATATCGCCATCTATAAAAGAGAAAGTGGACTATTATGACAATTAAAATTACAATGGCAGACATCGATGCCCGAAGGCGTGGAAGACGATGCCAGCCATACATTTTCAGATCCATCGGAACATTCTAGACCTTCCGATCACCTTTTAATAAGACATTATCGGGTTGATAGACACAGTATAGCATTATTGTGTCACCTGCTGAAGGATAAATTGAATAATAGATTTGCACGCAACCATCCTCTCACTGTGGAGACAATTATGTGCCGCGTTAGCCTATTATGCTACAGGCTCCTTTCAAACTACAGTAGGGGACGTTATGGGAACGTCAAGCCACTATCACAGCTGGCACTGTGGAAAATCAATGATGTAGATTGACATATATACAACTGACATATACACAATTACATTACAATGTCATATTACAACGTGTACTGTAAAGAGTATTTATGTATGGATCAGTGGCATAGCCAGGAAAGTGAGGGCGAGGCATAATGAGGAATTCACGGCGGGGGTCTGGGGGTCTTCCACCAGAAAATGTAGAAAACTAAATACCTGAAATGAGCAATCTGAGTCATTTCGGAGTCGAACTACTTATATCAATATCTCCATGAAATATATATTTGCTTCACAACCACATATCACAATGGGAATCCAGTGAACAATTACACATCAACCGACATTATGCAGGCAAACTAGATGCCGGATTGAATCAAATCTTTGACCCCCGCTAATACAAAACTACAGAACTGTAGTTTTTATTGAATGCACCGCGCTATACATATTATTATTATTATTATTATTATTATTATTATTATTATTATTATATTTGTTTATTTATTATTGGCAGTCTTACAAAACAGCAATACAAAGTGCACATGACAAGTAAACGCTGATGTAAAGCGTCCCTGAATAAGAGACTTGCATTGTTCTGGTTCACATATAACCGAAGATACCAGGACTGATCCACCGGCTAATAGAAAACGCCTGGATAAGGTTGTCTGCGAAGACATAAAAAAAATCAAAATACACAGCTGTCATCAATGGTGGCTTTTGTTTTTATTGTATTATTTTTTCTCCTACTCATATTCGTAGCCGCTACACAGTACAGGTTTGTAATTGTGTTTCAGCGGGTAGATTCATGCTTTTGATTTACAGCGGAAGATTTCTGTACCTTCATGCGCCATCGTGGGGCCCGATAAAATCAAATCTGTGACCCACTCGCTAATCTGTACATCACAGCGGTTACATTTATGATTAGAAGAAAGTGGCATCTTACTGAAAATGAAGCCGCAACTGAGTACAGTTGTGCAGTTTGCTATTAGCGGGCGGGTCACAGTTTTGATTTTTCTGCTTTATTGACGTGTCGCTCTTCTCGCAGCCGACGCTGTCACTCAAATTTCAGACACAGTGATTGGTTAGCGGTTTCTCTCGCGCTGCCCGCCCACCCCAGAAGCCCCGCCAGAAACACAGGCTCCTCCCCCTCGCAGGTCCGCACATTTCAGATTTAGTTCAGCGAGGAGCTGAGCTGCGAGATCCTCTCCTGCGACTCTTCCGCGACTTTTCGCGCTCGCACTTTGCAAACATTTTTGATTTAATCCTGCCCCCAGTCCAACACAAGTAATTGGTACACATTTAGCATACACTTTTTGCTCTGCTTTACCATGCACATTGTAACTTTGTGTTACTATGCAGACTGAGTAAGAAGACAAATCTAAAACATATAAAGTGAGAAATGTGAAATCTGTAAATGCCCTCATTAGCTTTTGGTTGACCGATCTAGAGAGCTCCACAATGATGCCTATACTGGCTAAAGATACTTTCATAAAATCTTTGTTTAGATCTACGGTATGTGTAGAGAGGGATATGTGTTTACGTGTAGTTTAGACTCAAAGAAGAGTAAGGTGTTTATTTAGTTTCTGTATATCTATTTTGTTTAGCACACACACACTATAAACAGCTCATCAATCCCTTCTTTGCACCGTAACTTGCATTGTTTCCTAAATACTGCCTTTAGAGCCCAGAAACCCCTCACAGTGTAACAATAGACATAAACTACATTGTAGGAAGGTGCCGTTTTATCGCTCAGTACAAAAGCTTTTGCAGAGATACCGATAGTAATGTTAATGATTAAAATGAAAAAATATATATTTGTATCACCTTTATTCTGACAAAGAATGTGTGCAAAAATGTGTTCTTATTCCTAAATCCTGCAGTATTTTCAGTAGAAGCAAAACTCTTTTAGCCTGAAATGCATTTACAAACACAACTATTAATTTATACATGAAAGACTGTCCTTTAATTCATATTAAATATCCCTTGAATTTGCCCTATACTGAATCTTAAAAGGTTAATACTGTGACAAAGCATTATGCTGTAGAAGTTAAAAATTAAAGGACAGCCTTTTCCAGTTTCTGCCTAATAAAGCAACACTTTGTTGGATGGGTTCAATCAAATCATTCCTATAAACAGCAGTATATTAACTCACACGTTAAATTGTTTCTTAGCTAACATTGTGTGTCTGATGCACAGGAAAATTGCTATAATTAAATCTATAAATATCATGACAGCTTGCACTTCTTAGCCCTCCAAGCAAAGAGTGTTCATATTTTTTTGGAAAGGACACTACAAAATTATAATTTTTAACACTGCTATAATTTTGTCACTGTAGATCTTAAAAGTTTAAGTGCAGGAAATGTCTTTAATTGCACAACTATATCGACATAATTGAAATGAATCCTGCTAGAATATTGAAGTTTACCATTCTGTTACAGTATTTCTCAACACTGTATCGTAAAAGATAGCCACTGCTGAAATGCCTGCAGACTGGAAAGAAATCACACTGCCCTTGCAAATGAACACTTGAGCATTTAAAATCAATTAGTGTGGGCTGAACTGGTGGAAAAAATGTCTCAAAATTCAATTAAGTCTAACTGCCTACAATTTGCTCCCACAAAGGTTGAAAAAGACAGGCAATAAAAAGGTACTCTGATTTTTCATGTGCAAAAGATAAATGAAGCAATAACATGCAATGTTGTAAGTGGTTTTATAAAGTCTCCACCTTACATCAAAAATGTGTTGTTTGCAGTTTTGGGATCTACTTAGATTTAAATGTCTGATAGTGCTTTGAAGGTTTGTGAACTTTGCTCTTTGGTTAAGGCAAGATTAATACAAGTCCTAACTCTATGGCTAGATTATGTTCTAGGTTGATTTTTCAGAGACTTGGCTACCTTTCCTTTGGTCCACTATGTCACTTCCTGATACTTCAAGTATGAATTCAATACCTGCAAATTATTTTCATTGCCCTAATTACAGAAGAATGGTGCGGGTTATTCATTTACCATGGCAATAGTCCTTTACTCCTTTTTATTAAAACATACAGCCTATCATTATTAATTGGTGACAGTTCTTAAAACTGTATTATATCTACATTGCTTAATTGATGTTGTATTGTGGAATCAAAGCATATCAATTATAAAGAGGTTAGCACATGAAAAATGTAATGTTTGGGTTAAAATAATACTCCACTTATGTAATTTTCATATCATTATTATCATTATGAAATTGTGTTCCAATGTAATCAAACTCTAGAGAAGATATTCACTTTAAACCTTAATTTTCAAACTGGAGCAATATCACTCTGATTCAACTTTAATTTTGTTTTGCAACACAAACACATAATCAAGTAGAAATGCAATTTGTAATAAATTAAAGAAGGAAATACATTTTTAATTACTATACGTGAAAAAGCACTTCAGTTTCATAGTCACTGGTAAAAGAAGGTACTGTACCATGAAAGAGCATGTCAGCCTCCACACAGCTATTTTTTTAACAAAGGAGTCACTTACTATTGGGACGTTTGGCGAAGTTCCAATTGACAAAGTGTAACCTATTTAATTGTATTATTTGCTTAATATTTTAGTAGAAAATGGAAATGTCAATGGCCCAAAGCAATATAGTTAGCCTTGGCTTGCATACTTGCATCATTTATTGATCAGAGCATTAATCTTGATTTAACTGTAGTTGTTGCAATTCATACTCTTAGTTTGCTGTACAAGAAATTTGGTGATTACTGTATGGTTTAGTTTCATGGAACTTAAAATGTAATTTGTTAAAGTTAGGTTTAAGTTTCTGTTGTTACTATCAGTTTTACTGTTCACCCAATAGGATCAGCCAACTGAAAAGAATAACTGCAGGAAAATTAAATAGGTAGAAGCCAGATTAATTACAGAATTTCAAAACACATCAAATGTTAGCCAAAAAACATGGCAGATAAAACCCAGCATATAACATTTCTATTTAAAGCACAAAGCCATTCAAGCTATTATCATTCACTTTACTTGAAATTCCAACTATATTTTAACTATATGTATTTATAACCATTCTTTTCAAGTTTGCTTGTCCCTTAATTACGAAGCCTGTTTATTCATTATACTATGTGTTTTCTCACGCAGTAAAAACTAGAATGCTTGGAGGCAAATACAAATTATGTGGTTCATTTTACAAAAGCTTCAAACTGGATTTGTACTTTCTCAAACCATTCAAATAGGATAATCAGCTATGGTGGAGGTGTCTTACTGAATCTTACTGACTGTGACCAGTGGCTTGTTGAAGCCAGGAGCTAACTGTTCAGGAAGAGGTCCTTCTTCCGTAATATCTTGGCAACATCTTCAGTTTACATTCATTCATTATAAATGGTCCTCTGGTTGAGGAAAGGTCTCCAAGACATGCAAGATCTACCAGACTTAGAATCTTAACCCCTTTGTTTTACATTATTCTGATGAGAAATAACAAGGTAAGTGTCTCTCCAGCTGCATTTATGAATGCACTGTTCTCACCCTCCTCTCTATTAATCATTTCAGATTAAAGTGTGTGCTGAATAAATAATTATTGTGAAAAAAGGCTCTGCTCACATTAACTGAAACTCAAATTCTCAAATTCTCTTCTGCTTGCTGAATTGTCAGACACTGTACAGGACAGTTGGAGGATGAGTCAATTGAAATAAACAAACAAATACAAAAATATGGAATTATAATCTTGACACAATCACCATGCCTTTCATAGCAACTGTTAAAATCATGAAACAGATAAGGCCAGTGTTGACTGTGCCTTTGTATTAATTTATTTCTAACCATATTTTCCAGCATATTCAGTACTGTGCAAAAGTTGTAGGCAGGTGTGAAAACATGTTGTAAAGTAAGAATGCTTTCAAAAATAGACATGTTAATAGATTATATTTATCAATTAACTAAATGCAAAGTTAGTGAACAGAAGACAAATGTACGTCAGAGATTTTGTAGGCATATAGTCAGGTGTATGATTAAACAATTATACCAAACAGGTGCTAATGATCATCAATTCAATATGTAGGTTGAAACACAATCATTAACTGAAACAGAAACAGCTGTGTAGGAGGAATAAAACTGGGTGAGGAACAGAAGTGCTGTGGTTAGTTCTCCAAGATGTTTGGGCCAACCTACCTGCCAAGTTCCTTCAAAAACTGTGTGCAAGTGTACCTAGAAGAATTGATGCTGTTTTGAAGGCAAAGGGTGGTCACACCAAATATTGACTTGATGTAGATTTTTCTTCTGTTCACTCACTTTGCTTTTAGTTAATTGATAAATATAAATATCGCACAGTACTGTAGTTCTGTTTAATTTTTTAAGTTATGGCCTCCTTGGCAAGAATTGGACCAGACAAAGCTCACAAAAAATCAACCCAACAGCTCAAACAGATTGTTAAGTTAAGAAACTGTTGTTACATTAATACATTTGAATGAATGTTCGTGCTGTAGCCTAAGGACACACAAGTAGCAGGGCCCAAATCAATTATCTGCTTCAGTGTACATGAACAAAGTTCTATGCTGGCAGAGACTGCGCTGTTCTCCTTCTTTTATTAAACACAATTCTGTATAAATGTGTGTGCATGTGTGTGTGTGTGTGTTTGTGTATGTAGGGGGGAACCAAGATAAGCAAAATCAATCCTATTGCTGTAAAATCATCCAGCATGTATTTATCACAAATGTTTCATTTTAGCAACAGAATCCCATGCTTCCTAACAGCTGGATGTATATGCTTTGGAAAATAGCTTGTACGTGTATAAAAGAGTGCTCGAAAGTAACAGATGTGTTGAATAATGTGTCTAACCCCATGAGATGTTTATCTCACACTGTGATTCTTCTTCCACTAAATATTCATGTTCCCCAAGAGGAACCTCTAGCATTAACTTTTTCTCTTTTTTTTTTAATAAAGCTGCCATGCAAAGAGTTTCAATAAAAGGAAAACCGCACAACACTATATATTTTTCCTGAAACACAAATAAGAATGATATGGTCCTTATCCACTCTCAAAATGCATTCCACAATAGCATCCAAATGTCCATTATGTTTTGCTAAATGAACACCCAACCTCAGTATTATCAGTGTTATATCACAGAAAGCTATTGCTTACAAAGAATTTACCATGGTCTGAGCAAATTATTTACATTGCGATTTAAGTCTGGACCTTGACAGAGGAGCAGAGCTTAATATCATCAGCTTGAAATCAAGCATCAAGTAGCTTAGATAAAGGCATCAGTCAAAAAAATAAATACAACTAAAATCCTACTAATAGTAATAGTATACACACAGATATACACATATATATATACATATATATATATATATATATATATATATATATATATACAGTGGGGGAAAAAAGTATTTGATCCCCTGCTGATTTTGTACGTTTGCCCACTGACAAATAAATGATCAGTCTATAATTTTAATGGTACATGTATTTTAACAGTGAGAGACAGAATAACAACAAAAAAAACCAGAAAAATGCATTTCAAAAAAGTTATAAATTGATTTGCATGTTAATGAGGGAAATAAGTATTTGACCCCTTCGACTTAATACTTGGTGGCAAAACCCTTGCTGGCAATCAAAGAGGTCAGACGTTTCTTGTAGTTGGCCACCAGGTTTGCACACATCTCAGGAGGGATTTTGTCCCACTCCTCTTTGCAGATCCTCTCCAAGTCATTAAGGTTTTGAGGCTGACGTTTGACAACTCGAACCTTCAGCTCCTTCCACAGATTTTCTATGGGATTAAGGTCTGGAGACTGGCTAGGCCACTCCAGGACCTTAATGTGCTTCTTCTTGAGCCACTCCTTTGTTGCCTTGGCTGTGTGTTTTGCGTCATTGTCATGCTGGAATACCCATCCACGACCCATTTTCAATGCCCTGGCTGAGGGAAGGAGGTTCTCACCCAAGATTTGATGGTACATGGCCCCGTCCATCGTCTCTTTGATGCGGTGCAGTTGTCCTGTCCCCTTAGCAGAAAAACACCCCCAAGGCATAATGTTTCCACCTCCATGTTTGATGGTGGGGATGGTGTTCTTGGGGTCATTCCTCCTCCTCCAAACACAGCGAGTTGAGATGATGCCAAAGAGCTTGATATGATTCACGGCATAGTGTGTTACCAATTGTTTTCTTGGTGACTATGATCCCAGCTGCCTTGAGATCATTAACAAGATCCTCCCGTGTAGTTCTGGGCTGATTCCTCACCGTTCTCATGATCACTGAAACTCCACGAGGTGAAATCTTGCATGGAGCCCAAGACCGAGGGAGACTGACAGTTATTTTGTGTTTCTTCCATTTGCGAATAATCGCACCAACTGTTATCACCTTCTCACCAAGCTGCTTGGCGATGGTCTTGTAGCCCATTCCAGCCTTGTGTAGGTCTACAATCTTGTCCCTGACAACCTTGGACAGCTCTTTGGTCTTGGCCATGGTGGAGAGTTTGGAATCTGATTGATTGATTGCTTCTGTGGACAGGTGTCTTTTATACAGGTAACGAGCTGAGATTAGGAGCACTCCCTTTAAGAGAGTGCTCCTAATCTCAGCTCGTTACCTGTATAAAAGACACCTGGGAGCCAGAAATCTTGCTGATTGATAGGGGATCAAATACTTATTTCCCTCATTAACATGCAAATCAATTTATAACTTTTTTGAAATGCGTTTTTCTGGATTTTTTTGCTGTTATTCTGTCTCTCACTGTTAAAATACACCTACCATTAAAATAGTAGACTGATCATTTCTTTGTCAGTGGGCAAACGTACAAAATCAGCAGGGGATCAAATACTTTTTTCCCTCACTGTATATACACTCACCTAAAGGATTATTAGGAACACCATACTAATACTGTGTTTGACCCCCTTTCGCCTTCAGAACTGCCTTAATTCTACGTGGCATTGATTCAACAAGGTGCTGAAAGCATTCTTTAGAAATGTTGGCCCATATTGATAGGATAGCATCTTGCAGTTGATGGAGATTTGTGGGATGCACATCCAGGGCACGAAGCTCCCATTCCACCACATCCCAAAGATGCTCTATTGGGTTGAGATTTGGTGACTGTGGGGGCCAGTTTAGTACAGTGAACTCATTGTCATGTTCAAGAAACCAATTTGAAATGATTCGACCTTTGTGACATGGTGCATTATCCTGCTGGAAGTAGCCATCAGAGGATGGGTACATGATGGTCATAAAGGGATGGACATGGTCAGAAACAATGCTCAGGTAGGCCGTGGCATTTAAACGATGCCCAATTGGCACTAAGGGGCCTAAAGTGTGCCAAGAAAACATCCCCCACACCATTACACCACCACCACCAGCCTGCACAGTGGTAACAAGGCATGATGGATCCATGTTCTCATTCTGTTTACGCCAAATTCTGACTCTACCATCTGAATGTCTCAACAGAAATCGACACTCATCAGACCAGGCAACATTTTTCCAGTCTTCAACTGTCCAATTTTGGTGAGCTTGTGCAAATTGTAGCCTCTTTTTCCTATTTGTAGTGGAGATGAGTGGTACCCGGTGGGGTCTTCTGCTGTTGTAGCCCATCCGCCTCAAGGTTGTACGTGTTGTGGCTTCACAAATGCTTTGCTGCATACCTCGGTTGTAACGAGTGCTTATTTCAGTCAAAGTTGCTCTTCTATCAGCTTGAATCAGTCTGCCCATTCTCCACTGACCTCTAGCATCAACAAGGCATTTTCGCCCACAGGACTGCCGCATACTGGATGTTTTTCCCTTTTCACACCATTCTTTGTAAACCCTAGAAATGGTTGTGCGTGAAAATCCCAGTAACTGAGCAGATTGTGAAATACTCAGACCGGCCCGTTTGGCACCAACAACCATGCCACACTCAAAATTGCTTAAATCACCTTTCTTTCCCATTCAGACATTCAGTTTGGAGTTCAGGAGATTGTCTTGACCAGGACCACACCCCTAAATGCATTGAAGCAACTGCCATGTGATTGGTTGGTTAGATGATTGCATTAATGAGAAATTGAACAGGTGTTCCTAATAATCTTTTAGGTGAGTGTATATATATATATATATATATATATATATATGTATTTTGAATAACAAGAATAGACAGAAAGTTCTCACTTACTAATGTGAAACCTGGTCACTAAATACAAAAATGTTACAGAAACTGCAGCTGTATGAATTAGAAATATGATGAACCTATATTAAATATTGTAGACGAGTATGTCACTTACTTTATTGGGATTGCTAGCTGTAATTATCCAGACACATTGAGAATTGCTTTCATACTGGATTGGAAAATTGGGAGATGTAAATGTCCCAGCAGGTCCTTGAAGATTTGATCCACAGGTTTTTACTAAAAGAAAAGAAAAACAACACTTATTACTCTTGAGTATTTAACATTTAAACCTTGATTTGTTCATACACACTTGTGTGCACACATTTACATAAATTACTAAAAACACAACACACAACTACAGAACAGGATAAAGTGCATTGCAAGAGAGAAAGTAAAACAAAATAATTGCAGAACTATAAATAAGGTACACATGAGAATCATTATGATTTACTCAGAACTTGTCCTCATACACAAGCAATTAACTGTTATAGTAATTATGTACTTACTCAACACTTGAACAAACAAACAGAACAAAGTTAAACAGCACACATGCAATGCTATCTCATGGGACACTGGAAAAGCTCTCTTTCTAAGCTTTGAAATGCAGCTTATTGCCTTAATAGATCATCCACAATTCATTAATGACTTATCTGTAGTTGAGAAGAAGATGTTCAAAATATATGCCATAGACATGTATGCATGCATTTTATTAATGCAGAATCCTGTCTTGAGCCTTCAAACTTGATATAGATTGGTTTTGTTCACCCCCCAATCCCATAATCTGGCAATATTCAAGCCACATAAGCAGAATACCTCAAATGACCTTAGACGATGCAAGTTGATCTTAATCAAAGATTTCAGATGTCAATGATTAAGAGTCAAAACTGATCCTCAAATGCATTACTAAATGTCAACCAGACAAGTAAATTAAGGATAGATCAATAGAGGTTGATTTTTCATCTTAATGGATAAATGAACAATATCAGTCATTTAAATCAGAGCTCGACAATTAAATACATTAGACATGCAAGATGTGTTTTACTGCTTGGATTTTTGAAGTGATAAACAGTTACATTAATATTGTAAAAAAAAAAAAGAAAAACTGGATGCTGTATCAGTAACCAAACAACACATACACAAATAAATAAATCATAAACATGTTAAAATCCAGAAAATCGCACATATTCATTCATAATAGATTTTTACCTACAACTATAATTTCAGTAGCCTATGTCTTACTGGAATCCAATATACAACAGTTTTGCCATTCTTACATAATTAGATAGTGGTTACATAACAATGAATGTTTATACCTGAGGTTATCATATGTATGTAAATTAGGTGTAGGCAGGATATTCAACTGTATAATAGTGACTTTTATCTTTCAGAAAAACATTGATTTTGTGAGTGACAGTCAAAGGAACAAAAGCATGAACATAAATAAACAACTGCTGATGCCAAATTACATCTTGCTGATTTACTTGATTGTAATGATCGCCATTCCAGCTTCTGACAATCAGCTGTATCAGTCCTAAAAATAAAGTTAATAACTAAAAAGTTAATAACTCAAAAAACTGGTCACTTTCAATTCTCTCTCTCTCTCTCTCTCTCTCTCTCTCTCTCTCTCTCTCTACATACATACACAATTTCTTCCTTATTAGGGGTGCCAACGCTTTCTTGACATCGGATCTACTGTTTGAATTGCCAGCCTGATGAGATTTAACCCCCCCCCCCCACCCCTGAGAGTGATTTCTGTCACTGTCACATTGTTTCAATATTGCATAATAATAATAATAATAATAATAATAATAATAATAATAATAATAATAATAATAATAATCATAATATCTACCCCCCTCTCCCGATACACAACACAAGGAAACACATACAGACACCAGCTTTAATCTGTGAGAGCGCTTTCTGTCAGTGCATTTTTGGAATGTGAAACATCTCACGGATGGACAAGATCAACCTCTCCAAATCAGATCTCCTCTTTCTCCCCCACTCTTCCTCACCTTCTGCTGACCTCCCCATCTCGATCCCCCTGGAATCCACCATACTCTCTCCTTCTTCTTCCGCTAAAAATCTAGGAGACACCCTCAATCCTGCGCTCTCCTACTCCCAGCACATCACCATGCTGACGTGCACCTGCAGATTCTTCCTGAGCAACATACGCCGGATCCGTCCCTTTCTCACCGACTACTCAACTCAGCTACTCGTCCAGTCACTGGTCCTCTCCCGCCTGGACTACTGCAACTCCCTCCTGGCCGGCCTGCCTGCATCCACTACCCGCCCACTCCATCTCATCCAGAACTCTGCGGCTCGTCTGGTATTCTCTCTGCCACGATTCGCACACGCAACTCCACTGCTCCGCTCCCTCCACTGGCTCCCGATAGCGGCACGCATTCAGTTCAAGACTTTGACCCTCACCTACCGCTGTCTTAACCACACTGCACCAAGCTACCTTCAGTCACTCGTCTCTCCATACATCCCCTCCAGACCACTGCGCTCCTCCAGTGCCAGAAGGCTAACTCTGCCTCCTCTCCACTCTCCTTCCTCCAGAGCCCGCTCCTTCTCATCCCTGGCCCCTAAGTGGTGGAATGACCTGCCCACCGAAGTCAAAACAGCAGAGTCCTTGACCTCATTCCGGCACTTACTCAAGAAGCATCTCTTCCGACAGCACTTGTAATATTAGTCCTCTATCCCTGCTAGATAGCACTTCAGCACTTCAGCTTATATTGCTCCTCGCGTTCTTGATTGTTTTCCTCCTTGCTCCCTTTCCCGTAGCCCTCGTCTGTAACCCTACATCTTGACAGCACTTAGCTTTCACCGTCCAGAATGTTGGAAGTCTCTTACTGTACTTGTGTAAATTGTAAATTGGAATTTGTAAAATGTATTTTGAATTGCTATGTTTTAGCTAAGTTGAATTTGTAATGATTGATGCCTTGTACTTCTCTGTATTTTTGCACTTTGTTTGCACTTATGTTGTAAGTCGCCCTGGATAAGGGAGTCTGCCAAGAAATAAAAAATAAAAAAATAATAATAATGGACGTTTTGAAAACTTTCGTATTGGAAATTACCTTGCAATCGACGTCTTGAGCATCTGATACAGTAAGCAGTCAGTTGTTTATGAATATGTCTTTACAGTGTCTTTAAAACCCTTTTTTTAAATATTCTATAGACATACTGTATTTACACAGTTAAAGCTGGTTTGCTTACTGGTAGTGACATTTCTCCAATCACTGAATATCCATTGGTTGGATGCGTACCAAAGCAATGTGATACATGGTACAACCTGCCTCCAATCCTATTCTATGGCAGGCAAACGCAAGTAATATTGTGCTTGCAATTGTTCAGCTGCAGAGCACAGTCCTGAATCTCTTAGGAAGGTGCAGCAGAGAAATGACTGTGATGCATAACAATGGCTTCTTTGAGATCATATCAAATGCGTTAGTAACACTACCAGGAGGCTTTCTTTTGTCTCTTCTTTATTTTAAAAACTATCTATGTATATGTATATACAGCTCTTGAAAAAATTAAGAGACCACTTAGCATTGATTTCTGAACTTGGAGTGGTATCTTAATTTTTTTCCAGAGCTGTATATACATATACATATATATATATATATATATATATATATATATAGATATAGATATAGATATATATATATATAGATATAGATATATAGATATATAGACATAGACATATATATATATATATATATATATAGATATATATATATATATATAGATATATAGATATATATATATATAGATATAGATGGTTTTAAAAATACAGATTACACAATTATACAATTGTCTCTATATTTCTTTCTCTATTTATATAGTCTTGCCTTTCAAAGTTTAACACAAAACATTAGTCTATGGCTGTTGTCATTTGTTAAGAAAAATAATATGTTAGACCACAGGAAAACATTATCACTTCATGATAGGTCTATCTGTCCAAATGTTCTACTTTAAAATAAAATGAAAATTAATGTAGTGAAATGTTACAGATTTAATAATTTAAAATGTGTCATTATACACAGCACATAATTATGCATATCTGTAAATTGGGAGCTTCAGAATCACATAGAAATGGGATTTGGCAACATAATTCCAGTTCATATAAATGTATTGCTCTACCTGCAAGCTTGACATGTCATACTTCAGTTAAAAACATTATGATGGTGATTCTTGCCATTGTTACAATAAGCAATGGACTGAATATTATGTCTGTTGTATACAGTCATTACTCTATTATATTTAATCAATCTACCATAATTCTAGATTTACATTTTCATACCTGTGAGCAATAATAATTCTGAGAAAAGGAACACAATTTAACAGTTAAATAGAAATGTTTGATTAACTTACCCTTGGGTTGTCCTGAAAATACAGATCTAGGCAATTTTCTGCATGATTTCAAGTGGCATCTTAGTTAATTAGTTTGTGCAGCCTTTGCTGCAAGAACAAACAACCGCTTCTATTACACATTCTTTTTGATTTAATACAACACAAAAGGTCAAATTGCAACTGAGACAAAGCAGAGGAACTTAAGAAGCTTGTTGAGAAACTGACAGCCTTCCAGCTGGGACTCATCATATAGTCAGTGACAAAGTTATAGCTACAATAATCTTGTCTGTGGAGCTGTCAGAAACCATGACTACTGCACAATAGCAGTGCAAGAAGTCTCGGCACTAGCTAAAAACTATTTAAATACACTTTGGCTCTTGTCAAGAAAAGGTGACTGGAATGACCATCGTTCAGAGACTCAAATCATCTGGCATAAAGATTCCAGCAGAGATGTATAAACAACAGTTACAAAGCACAATGCATGTTTACATCTCCTTGAGAGCAGCCCTGCAGTCTTACAAACTCACAAATAAGATCTATTCGATTGAGTATGAGAAGAATTCAAAATTAAAGTGCAAATGTACTGTCAAGGTAAATGAAAAGAACATAAAATATAACAGGCCAAGGATTTTTTCTGTTTAATTCCATTTTGGGGCATTCTCCGTTCTTTGAGAGAAATCAGTACATATATTGTCCACTTGTTTCTTCTTTTAAATATATTGTATGCAAAAAACAAATCTAAGAAAGCCAGAACACACTTTTGACCAAAGTTTACAACTCCAATTTTCCAATTTGAAGGCTGAGCATTAATCTATATAAACCTGATCCTCCTATCCTCCTTGATCTCTCTGCACCTCATCTCCACCTCATCCCCTCTTGCATTTCTTCCTGTCTCTCTACTACCTACATAATCTCATCTCTCCTTACACTCCCTTCAGACCTCTCCAGTCCGCTTGAGCAAGAAGATTGACTTTACCCCTTCTCTGCTTCACTTTCTCCTAAGCCTGCTCCTTTTCAACCCCTCGTGGTGGAACTACCTTCCCACTGAGGTCAGGACCGCACAATCCCTGACCACCTTCCAGCGATTACTCAAGATACATTTGTTCTGACTTTACCTGTAATAAAAATCTCCTGGGCTGCTCAAAAATTTATTTTACTATACTTTACTATACTATACTATGTTCCCGTGTATTTATGTATTGTTTGCACTTCTGTTGTTTTATCGCGACTTCTCCTATGCCCCCTCTCCCCATACCTAGGCCTTAACTGTATTATGTCCACATGCTCGTTGTAGTAGAATGTATGCTTATTGTATTTTATACTGATTGTACTACTACACTTTTGTAATGCTTCAATACCATGTTATTATTGTTATTATTATTAATATTTGTATTATTATTAATAATAATATTAGTAGTATTAGTAGGAGTAGTACTATAGGACTATAATACTACTTATGCAGTATTTAATTAAGCTACTAATCTGAAGCACTTAAGCAAGGATGCACAAGAACATGAATTGTGACAACTGATCCTGTAACAATTAATTCCAGTGACACTTTATCCCTATGACAGTTCACCCCAACAACCAATTAAAACATATGGTTGTGTGACAGTGGCAAAGTTTCACAGAACATTTAGATGTATGTGTTAATTTGCCATTTGATTAGATAAGATCAAAACAACCACTACATGCAAAGACTACTGCATCTACTTGATAATGGTTGTATTTATTTGTACAAATCTATGTGTATTACCATTTACCATTTATAGAGGATTATAAAACAATACAGAGTAAGGAGAGAAAATATCTAACCCTACAAATATCTGGCCCATATACTTTTAGAATACTCTGTTCAGCATTAAAAAAAAAAAAAGGATAATTCTTGGTCCCAAAGGAATGTCATACACAGAGAGGTTAAAGAACCTGAGTGTATTTTGCCTTGAACAGCAGCAATTGTGAATGGATTTGAGTCAACTATAGAAAATACTACAATGACACGAAGAGCTGAGGATACAAGTGAAAAGTAAGAGCAAGTGCATTTAGGACTGGAGTTCTGGAACAAACTACCCCAGAAAGGTTGGTGAAACTGATTTAACAGGATCCTTGAAGAAATAACTGGGGTTGACTAGATACTTACAAAGAAGCAAAAAGGGCAATGTTTTGTAACATTATTATGAAAGGCACTTTGGATTAAAAAATAAACATTATGTGTTGATATGTGTTGATTATTCTACAATCAGCAGTTCTAGAAAATGGCTTCCAAAGAATAGAAGACAACAATGGCAGTAATTGTTCTATCTTTGTTAATGTATTTACTTAATGTTAAGAGCTGTAAGAGGAAATGCCTGGAAGGATCAGGTGTTTGAATTATGTGTGTGTGTGTGTGTGTGTGTGTGTGTGTGTATTTATATATATATATATATATATATATATATATATATATATATATATATATATATATACAGTGCAAAAATTCATAACTGGTATGACCTATTGTAGTTGCCCAGTGTGTTGGATGACAGTTCAATTACTGACTTCTAAATGAACACCCATGGCTGGTACATTTACCCCCATAGTTCCTTGACAGAAAGAGGCATCCAGGTAAGATAACTATTCATTTCTGTCATGCTACTTCACAAAATGAGTGACTTACTGACATTTCCCAGAATATATCCATTCTTTACAATATTTTATTATATCATGGAACAAAAAAGGTTGCAAAAGTAATGTTGGATTCATTATATATTATACTGAATAATCAAATTATAGAATTTGACTTGTGGGATTTGCAGAAAACACAAATCTTTTTATCACATATTCTCTTTTCAAGAAAAAGCTAACAAGAAAATGGACCTGGAGAAGTCCTGATGGAGGAAATAGTGAAATAAATTACATTTTAACAAATCGTAAACATATAATATAAGACTGCATAGACCTAAAAAGATTCAATACTGGATGCAACCACAGAATTCATCTCAATAGCAAAAGGAAAGAAGAAAACTAATGAAGAAACCAAACAAGCAAAACATCATGAACCTCAGAAATCATCAAGTGGAGCAAAAATTAGAATTGAAGAACTTGATTTAGTATACTTCACGACCAACAAGAAGACCTAGATGAATCACTGTTGTGTGATGAAATAATGAGTGACACCATGGAAATTGCTAGAGAATTTGGAGGACTCAATACATCACAAGATAAAAAGATCTCAGCAGAAACAAGAGAACTTATGAAGAAAAGAGGAGAAATGAAATAGTCAAGACACCAAATCTAAATGTAATTACATTGAGCTGTGCAAGTAAGTAAGATTAAGGAAATATTACTGAAGAATTTAACAGCAACCTAATTAAGGAAACCATTGACAATAATGGGAACATTAAAAATGCAAAGCACCACCTCCAAAAAGGAAATAATCAGATCATTGCCCCTAAAAAATGATGATGGCAGAAAAATCAGAAATAGAGATAGATAAGATAGATAGATAGGTAGATAAAACATTTACATAACCATTTCTTTAGTTTATACATTATTTAAGCTTGGTTAAAGTCAAGACAATTCTGGGTAAATTATAATTCCTTTTAATCACTGTTGTTCACAACCTATACTCTCTGAGAGATAGAAGAATTTAATTCAAAACATTAAGATAATGAACTATAGCAAATTATAAAACAGACTGTAAAATATCCATTACAAGTTTTCTTTTTTCATGTTTTCTTATTATGTTCTGTGACATTCAATCTAACCTTTATAAGAAACCAAGACAACTAAGCAGGAAACCACAGAATTCAGAGGAAATGTTATTTTGCAGTATAGATTTATATTGTAGCCTTGAAACAAATGCTCAAGCACAAAAAGAATGATCAATTGGATCATTAACCCTAGACCATTTTAGTTTTTCCTTTTCCTATTCACAATTCTAGCAATCCAATAAGTAAAAATGTGAATCCCAAAGGTTTACCACCCTATCGCTAGGCTTAATTAGTAACATTTACCTTACTTCGTATTACATAAAAACTATATTTTATAAGATATTATGTGGCTTTCACATAAGGTAACCTCATCCATAACTATGCCACCCACAAATTGTGAAAAATACGTGAAATTAATAACTTTCAATTCGCATGTGTATGCTTAAAATATATAAAGTTACACTTAAGTGATTACGAAAGAAAATACTTTATGAAAAATATGTAGAATATGTAGAACTTTACTGCAAAAGCTATCGCAATAAAATAACATACACAAGCTGCTGGACAGTGTGGAGAACCAGTATATCTGAAACATGTCTCACAGTGAAGATTAAAGACTATGACATCTGTTCTTGCCACAGGAAACTATAAGTGAGATTGACATACATGTACTGTCCAGTATATGGTTTGTAACTATCCTGAATAGGGTGGGAATGGTGCCGGTTACTACACATAACAGTATATCAATATAAGTGGTTTATGACCAGTTTGTCACACAGGCTAAATTATAGGATGCCCCAAATTAGATTAAGATTTTCATGGAACTAGCATGACTTGTGGTGTTTAATTATGGTTTAGTTGGGACATTAAGGTTGTTTTGACAGCATTATGTAGAGTAATATTGAAAAATGATGCAATACAATTACATTCGGCATTCAAAATAAGGTTACACTTTGGTCTAGTACTAGGGATAGAGTTCCCGGAAAATGTAGGCTTTCCTTAACATTGGGGTTGTGTTTGTATTGAGATAACTGAATCTGGTGCACATTTTCCTAGCTTGAAATGTAAAGGTTGGCTAGGGTTGGGGTTTGGGCTGTTGTTGGGAAAACAAAATGGTTAACTCCCTGATGTAATTTGAAGAGAGTAGTGAAAAGTCTCTCCATTCTGCACTACATTGAAGAATAAAAGTGAAAATGTGGATGTTTTAGAAAAACATAATGTCAAACAATTGATCAAAATTGATGACATAAAAGAAAGAGTGAAGATGTTGCAATGGCATTGGTCCAGACACATTGCAAGCAGAACAGATCAGAGATGGAGTAAATAATAATAATTTGACGAAAGGAACAATGTTCCCTTTTGCTTGCACAAGCTTAATATATGACTGAGGACGTGTTTTGTTGTTGTTGTTGTTGTTTTCTGTCACAAATGACTTTGGTACTTGATAAATTGACCTTATCAGATGTACTCCCAATTACCATTAATTTCCCTCTCTTAAAACATTTAAAAATCACTGTGCCATTTTTCAAGCATACCATTGTTTGCCATTTTGACTGGTTTAATACAATTATCAAGAAAGTCCATATGACTTGTTACCATGCTAATGCCATCTGTCTATTTGTCATCTAGCCATATGGTCCTGTATTTACTGATAATAGCTTTTAAAAATATATATATATGCCTTCATCTGCTGTTTAATATCATGGTCCAATACTGTATTAATAATATGTAGGCATGGGGTACTGTGAGGGGTTATATTCTGTTGAATATGTTTTAGTTTAGTATCACTTTGTGGGATTCCTTTTTCATACAGCACAAATAAAGTTAATTAACAGGAGCAGAGATATACACAAAATTACACAAAAGCAATCTTTTTTAGGTTTAATTTAGATTTTTCTACCTGCTTTAAAAATGTACCTGTTCCATTTCTTATTAAATATGTAATTATGTTGAAACAAGTTCTCACACCTGCTTTTTTAGCTACACATCCAATGGAGAAAGCTGATTGGTGATTAGGAAATAGGATGTTCTCAGTACATACTGATTTGTTAAAGTTAATATATTATGTCCGGAGACATGCTTATTGAAAAACTCACTACAACACAGACTTTGCAGAGGCACCAAAGATACAAAATGAGAGAACTAATTACATGTTTGTATTAACAATGCTATTTTAAATTAAAGTGAATGAGAAGGATATAAAGTAAGGAAAAGAACCTTGATTGTCCATAAATAAATTGAAATGCATTTAACCACTAAGGTCAGGTCAAAGGTCCTTTGGTGAAATGAAAGCCATCATGTGCTTATTCATCACAGCCTGCAGATGAGTAATAATGATGTATCAATCACATGACTACTTTAAAAGATAATTGAATCTCATTGTATTATGTTGAAGGTTACTGGAACTCTTTTAGATACCTTCATAAGGAGGACAGTTAGGGGGCATATTATCCTCGTTTCACTTTCATTTTTTGGTGAAGAAAGCATTATAGGGTCAGTATGCTTTTCACAGGGGCTGGAAATAGTTTCAGATTTTATAAGTACAAATATATACATTAATAATATTAAAGACTTATATCGACTTGTTGGGAAATATCTTGATGCATGTTTTCCTAATTTATAATCCTAATAATGCCTACATTATGCAAATAAAACATAAAAAAACATATTGACAACAGAAAGGGAATAGAGAGTTATAGGCAGATGAAATAATATTTGACCATTTCCACTCCAAGATGATTTCTGTCAGAAAGAAGTACAACAATGTTAGAAACTGATGAACTGGACTGTTATAAATGTCCCCAGGGAGATCATTTGGCCCACACAGACTACTATTTGCTTAAGTTGTGTGATTGAATATTTAGTTTTTTGCAATTTCTTAATGTATTTTCACATAAATCAGTATTTCATTGGGAGTCTCCCATTCTTAAGAGTAGCTACATGCCTTTTATTAATTGAGTTTGAAGTAGCTCTCTGGAAAATAAAATGCTATGAACTATATAGTCAAATCAGCTGTTCCTGGCAAGCAATTGTAATTGTTCCACAGATTATTTGTATTTGGTTATTTATTTTGACAAATGTCAAATGTCTCTTTATAACAACAGTGGTACTCATATACTGGAATTCACCCATAAGTGACAGGTATAAAATATCTATCCAGTACTTTAGTATACTGTAGTTCCTAGAATAAATATCTCAGCTGTTATACTCTTATACAATAAAATTACAGCTTTAGAAAAGCAGCCACTAGCTAATCCACACAAGCACTGCAATGCAAAATTATTTTCATTTGTGCCTATTGTGTAATTTGTAATCCTGCTAAATATGACCTAATATAAGATGAACTATAGTTATTATTCTCTCTGCTTTGCATTCTGAAGCAAATATGTGTTGTAATTGTAAAGGATTTATTGTCATGAATGCCTTGCTCCTGATAAAATCCATAATAATTAGATTCCATTAGAAGAAAAAAATGATAATTATACAAACAAACACAAAAAAAACGTTTATGTTCCATATACTGTGTATTTCACTTGAGAATGTTTTGTTCTTGCATATCTCTGAATTCACTGCATTGCACAAAATGCAGTACACTTTCAAATTTCACAAGAAACTACAATAGCACAATGTTTGGGTCTTACATTTTCCTCAAGGTGCTACCAAAAAATACATATATATCTCATTCAGACACATACATACATACATACATACATACATACATACATACATACAAACATACATACATACATACATAAAACTGTCCAACTACTTTGAAAATTTGAAAAGGATGACACACTTTAAAATACCAAAGAATTATTGAAAAACCTTATGGCCTGACCTGTTTCTTAAAAGCATTTATAAAAGCATTTTTCAACTATTATAGAAATATCAAATCTGATATTTCAATTGTGCTTTGACATGTAAAACACCGTACTACACTATACAAAATGTGTGATACATCTCCATTTTAGTTTTTCTAAATACATCCAGGTATAATATTGCTTATTTGTGCTAGTCTGCCTGCGGTGGGGGGGGGGGTTTAAAACTGTAAGAATCTCTTGCATCATGGGGGAAAAAACGAATACTTCTTATCTTCAGTTCCTCAGAGAAATCTCTGATATTAGCTAAATTATCCCAAAATATACATGGATCTTATTTTAGAGGTAATCCGTGATACCCAAATTGTTACTAAGATTAGTTAAGGAAACAGTGCTGTGTGTGCTCATGGGTCTTTCCTCCTTAGGGAACTGAATTGGAGGAATATAGGTCACAGAGCACTACATCAGTACTGGCTCAAGATGATTGAGTTATTGAAGAGTATATCTTGGCTACCACAAAACCTAAATGCAATAAAAAATCATTGGACATTTTCAGCAAACTGCATTTCAACATGTTTCTCAGTGTAGTCTCCAGTGACTTTTTTGTCGGATTAAGAAACTTCCATGATTAATGTTAAGGGCACCTCACATCACATATCACTCTAGGCTGACGAAATATTACTTTTTACGGACAAATTCCTCCAATCATTTCCTCTTTTATTATCTATTTTTGATCACTTTAGTTCATTATCGGAACAGAAAATGAACTTGACTAAATCTGCACACATGCCTTTGAATCCAGCAATACAGAACTCTGTTATATCTTCTCTTGTCCCCATTGTAAACATGTTAAGTATCTAGGAATAGAAATGTATCTGTCCCTGTATGCCATCTCAACAGTTAAAATGAACATACTCCCACAAAAAATTTTAAGTATTGGAATACATTACAATCAATACTTTTGTTTGGAAGGGGAAGTGCCCACATCTGAAGGTTAAAACGCTTCAGCAGGAAAAGTCTGCAGGGGGGTTGTCTTTACACAATTTTAAATAGTAGTTTTGGGCTAACGTTCTTCACCCTGTAGGAATATGGTTGGATCCTCAAGTTTCAGTGTCATGGCGATCAATAGAGGTGAGATTGGTATTTCCATATAGGCTTCAAGATCTGGTGCACTCTGTAACTCCCATTAAGTTTTGTAGGTTGCACTTTTGTCCTATAATTACACATTTAATTACAGTGTGGTGCATAATTGAAAAGCATGCTAAACTTCAATTTAAATGGATTATACATTCCCCTATCTTTCATAACCATGCATTTCTTTCAAGTGGGCGCCCGTTTTCCTTTCCACAATGGAGGGCTAGAGGTGTACATGTTTTAGCTGACGTCTTTAGAAATAATTGCCTTTGTACATTTCAGGAGTTATTACAATATGATTTACAAGGATCGTTTGTTTATTTTGTTTTATTCTCTTCAATCAAAGAGCCTTAGCTAATAAAGTGTTTTCAAAATGTAGTGCATTCGTCGAAAGAACTGTAGGTAGAGTGACTGAGTCATTGTAACTAATACAAGACAACATTAACAAATAACTTTTATTGACTATTATCATTAGCATTATTATTAGTAGTAGTAATAGCAGTAGTAGTATACTTTAAGCAGGGGTTCCTTAATAACTTTGTTACTTGTAACGTAAAATTTTTAAAATGGTTTTGTAGGTTTTCCTCACCAATAAAAAAAATTATCCCTTGAACTAAAATATAGACAATACGTTTAAGACTCAAATAATTAAATTCAAGAAAGCTGCTTTATCATATATGTGTTATAGCTGTAGCCATACCACAGAAACAAGTCAAATTCCAACTTCATGGATGCCATGTTATACAAATGCTGGAAAAACTCTCATTTAGCATTGACAACGATTGAAAACATTGTCTCTGACAATAAGAATAAGCATACATTGTTTGTGAAATATAACTATAAGATAGATTAATTTATCCAAATTAGCTTCCTGTATAATGTATGCAAAATAAAAGATCTGCAATGCAGTAAATAATCCAAATCTAATTTCTAGAACAGGTAGCTATATTACAATACAGCAACTCTGAGACACATTATGTGCTTTGTCACCTTGTATCTTATATTACCATAAACATGTAAAGAAAAATGATAAAGACACTTTAGCAAACTTCACCTGAATGTACACTACTGGTCAAAAGTTTTAGAACACAGTTTAAATATCTCAGTGTACTCTGAAATTAAAGCATAGAACAAATAACCAATTTGAGATAAAAAATAAATAATGGAATTGTTTTTTTTTACAAAATTTTATCTACATTTTTGACTCATCAAAGTAGCCAACGAACACACTCGTGGCATTCTTTCTACAATGGAAATCAAATATTGTTCGGAAAGTTCTTCCCAACACTGTTGCAGAAATTCCCACAATTGTGTTGCACTTGCAGGTTGCTTTGCTTTCACCCTTCTGTACAGTTAATCCCAGACCAGCTCGATGGGGTTTATGTCTGGCCATTCCATGATTTGAAGCCTAACGTCTTATTCTTTTCTTCTAAGGTAGTTCTGACATGGAGGCCTGGAGGTATGTTTTGGGTCATTATCTTGCTGTAGCATGAACCCCTGACCGACTAGGCATATACCAGAGGGTATTGCATGGCGCTGCAAAATGCTGTGGTAGCCGTTGTGGTTCAGGGTGCTACTCAGTCTGTGCAAGTCTCCAACTCAATCCAGGAAAAGCGCCCCAGACCATCACGCTTCCTCCTCCATGTTTAACAGTTGGTGTCACACACTGAGGAACCATCCTTTCGCCTACTCGGCAGCATACAAAAACACTGTGTGACGAACCGAAGATTTCACATTTTGATTAATCGGTCCATAAGACCTTCTTCCAGTCTTCATTATTCCACTGGCGGTGCTTCATGGCCCAGGCAAGCCTCTTTTTCTTATTTTGCTATCTTAGCAATGGTTTTCTTACTGCCACTCGACCTGTCAAACCTGCAGCTTGAGTCTTCTCTTGACAGTTGAAACTGAGACTTACTTCGACCAGTGTTAAGCTGTGCTTGAAACTGTTGTCCTGTGAGCCACCTATCACGCAAGCTGCTGACTCTCAGAAACTTGTCTTCTGATTCTGTTTATGGCTTTGGGTCTGCCAGACCTCTTCCTGTCAGAGTTTCCTCCAGTTCCTCCAGTGCCTTTTGATGGTGTAGGAAACTGTACTCACTGACATCTTGGCTTTCTTTGCAATTTCTCTAAAGGAAAGAACTACACTTTTAAGAGTTATAATGGTCTGTCTGTCTTCCTTTGTTAATTGCCTTTTTCTCACCATTATGATAGCAATATACTACTTTTTGCAGTACAATACTGTCCAAATAATGCTTAAGAGGGTTTAGTAACACAGTCTGTTCCAACACTGCTTTTATACAGACAGAGGGTTTGTAAGTAATCAACACAAGTTGGGACACCTGTAGGAACTGTTAGCATCAACTTTCAAGGCTTAATTTACTTCCATTGCTGCAGAACAGCTGTAAGTTGTTAACCCATTAGGCCATGTGTCCACCAAAGTGTTTTTTGCAGCTAAAAATGCCCGGCGTTCTTCTGAAAATGCCCAGCTGGAAGCGCTTGATATCGCTTTGGAGCCGGTCTATGTGGGTTCATGAGATTTTCAGGAGAGACACAAATTACCGGGAGGTAACGTCTCTCCATTTGTCTGAGGTAGCATATGTGCAAAGGTGGGAGAAGTATTCAGATCTTGCACTTACATTTAAGTATATGGATCAACTGGCTGAGTCTAGCTGACTGCTGCTTACCTGGTAGACCCATGGCAAACAAAATGTTCCTCCAAGCATTAGTTTTCATGCTTTCATGTTTCATCTGGTACAGACATGAATACTCGGATACCAGCAATATTAACTTCTCCTCCATTGTTGTTCAGTCGTTGTACAAGTAGGATGTGACGGTGGGTTGTTGTGGTATTTGCACCTCCTCCACTGTGATTGGACGGCTGGGTAAAAAGTGACAGTGACGAGCGCTAGGTTTTATCCAAAGTTAAACATTTTTCAACTCTTGGCAACCAGAAAAAAAACGCCCAGTGCTCAGCGGGGAATAGATGCTCAGCGCCTCGCCACAGTGCTGGCTTTTTAAATACGCGGCGCTCCCATTGCAAACAATTGAAAAAATAGGCTGGCCTCAGGAATAAATGCTTTGCTGGACACGGCCTTACTTGTTCCCTGAAAAAGGCCTTTTTTATAACTGAAATTATTACATTATTTTTCAGTTTTTGGTAACCTAAACTTTTATTTTAACCTCTGGCAGTTTACTGCTTACCTTTGTACCATTTCAGGTTATTCACTGGACTTGAACTGCTTAAATTTAAAACATTTTTTTTTTAAATGGGGGTGTTCTAAAACTTTTGACTGGTAGCGTACCTAGGAAATGTCTTAATTGTATTGTACGTTGTCCAAAAAACATTTAAAATGCAACAGAAGATTTATATGAGAGCAGACTATTGTTCCCTACAATACTTTTACGCAGGGCCACATCAGTAAATCTGTGATTAAGGTCCACAAAAAACAGTCCAAAGTTTGTTATACAATATCAGTCAAGTCAGCCAAAGCACGGTCCATGTCCAAAAATAAGCCTTCACCATTTCCTTTTAACTCTCTTTTGTCTCCAAACACACCCAAACAGACAGAGCCTACTCCTGTACTACCACACCCTTCCCCAGGGTCAGAGAGCCCCACATATAGGCATGGCATTAGCTGTCAACTCCCAAGAGGTGAATCTGCTACCCACCTGGGAACAAAAGCTACACATGCTTTGTGGAATATGCTTTTTGCTTTTTGTTACCTGTAATACCACCCATCCAACACTTGTCCATGCTTGTATATTATAAAGTCCAACCCTACACAGTTGTCACAATATCTATCTATCTATATCTATCTATCTATATCTATATCTATATAGTCAGCAACTAGCAGTCTGTATGCAGTAAATCATTCTGTTCTACAATAGATAAATTGGATCTCCTTTCTTTTATTACCTCACCTATTTTACAAGCTTACTTTTACAGTGAATTAAAAACACCAGTACTAAACACTGCTGAATGCAATCACGTGGGCTAGGTTTCAACATAAATCAATTGTTTGATCTGCATGTAATGCTTAGGAAAATGCAAAATTCACATAAAATATAAGAAAACACTTTCAATTACACCTCCTTACAAATTGTTATAAAAAGGATGTTGGTATTTTAGCAAATAGGCGCATGGGCCACTTTGTCACCATGCTATATGTACATTGGTAATCAACATTTTATTCATAGAAAAGGTTAAAATGAAGTTAAGAAAGTTTACAAATTAAAACTGTCAATGATATAACTTAAGACTTGCAGACAAGACTGATTTTATGCAATGAAGTTGCATGCAGAGCAGAAATGCAGAGTGAAAGTTTAACAATGCTGTAAATGCACTCGACTTCAATGACTTTCAAAACCATTTTTACTTTATCGCGTTATATCTGAATTCCATTATATCAGATTGTATTATATTGAGGTAGATGTGTGTGTGTGTGTGTGTATGTATATATATATATATATATATATATATATATATATATATATATATATATATATATATAGTTCTTCAGACTGCGGATAGCAATGTTCTCAAATTAGTCAAAGTATGACTAGACATGTGATTGCACTTACAGGGTGCAAAAGTAATGAAAGCAACAGTCTCAAAAGCATGAACTGAATCAGAATTAATGGGATCATTTCCAGAAGTATAACATGATCCATAGCATTGAAATGTATATAGAAACTGAAGGAGGAGATTTTAATTGACATGATAAAAATGTCTCTGATATACAAGTAAACAATCAGAGGTGCATGCTTCATTAATTAGGAAACAAAATCCCAGAGGACTGACAAGTTCTGTGGTCTTCTGAAATTAAACATCTAGACTATTTCCCTATAATTAGGCCTCAAAGTTGTTGATTTTTACTTGTGATACCTCTTTTTAATCCCTAATTAAATACAATTAAACTGTCCGGTAGATTTCCATTTATTAGGCTTAGAGCAAGGTTAAATTACGAGGAATGCAGTTCTGGCATGAAACACTTTCATGAAAATAGTTTTTACGGTGTGAGGTTCCTTTTTCTTTTTATTTATTACATTTTTATTTTATACCTTTGTACTTACTATACAGTCACCTCCAAAATTATTGTCACTCTTGACAATAAATATAAAAGGCTGTATAAGATAAACAATGCAGGTAATGAGCTACAATGTAATTTTAATAAAATAAATTACATAAATAATGTTATTTTTATTATTTAATAATAAAATAATATTGTACTTTGTACTACACATAGTGCTATATTGTACTTTATTAATAATTCAGTAATTAAACAAAATCAATCAAAATACCAAATTATTAATGTATTAAAAAAAAAAAAATTAAGGTGTCACACTTATTGGCACCCTTGTTTTCAGTACTTTGTGCAGCCTCTCCCTGCAAGGATAATGGCACTGATCCTTTTTCTATATATTTACATACAGGAAGGGATCATTCCAAGAGATCCTCCACACAGAATCTTTCCAGAGCCTTGATATTCTTCCATCTGCACTTATGCACTGCCCTCTTCAATTCAAACCACAGATTTTCAATGGGGCTCAAGTCTGGAGACTGAAATGGCAATGTTTTGTGGTCAATTAACCATTTCTTTGAGGATTTTAATGTGTGCTTGTGGTAATTTTCTTGCTGGAAGATCCAGTTACAGCCAAGGCAACCACGTTTATGGCGAAAATGTCCTGTAGAGTTCATGATGCCGTTGGCCTTCACAAGGGCCCCATGATTAGGGGAAGCAAAACATCCCATAACATCAAAGATCCAACACCATATTTTACACTAGGTATGAGGTTCTTTTCTGCATACCCATCTATCTTTTGACGCCAAAGCCACAATTGAAGGGCATTGCCAAAGAGCTTTATTTTTGTCTGACTACAGCACCTGGCTCCATTCTAAGTGCCAATGTCATTTAACAAACTCCAGGTGTTTACATTTGTTGGTTGCTCTCAATAATGTTTTTTATTTTTTTTCTGGCAACCCTTCCAAATAGGCTATTGGCATGGGGGTGTGCGTCTAAATATAGATTAAGAAACTTGTTTACCCAAATATGCAACTAAGTTCTGTAATTCTCCAAATGTGGGCTATTGCCTCCCGAACCATCTTCCTCACTGTGTGTGGGGGTTAGGATACACTTGCATTCTCTACCAGGCTGGTTTTAATCTTCTTAATTATTGCCCATATACTGGTAAGTGGTATTTTTAGGTTTGTTGAATTTTATTAGTACTCATTGCCTGATTTATTAAGGGTTTTTCACTAGAGTACTGGCTTAATTGCAAAAGATGGTTTTGTTAAATGTCATGGATATGTCTTCCAAATATTTGATACAAATATTTGCTCCATTCCTTTCTTACCTTTGCATACAGGTCTGTGGTCACTCCAGGCTGCAAATACTTCTGCGACTCGCTGACAGGTGATTGTTTTGGACCCCTGTAGCACATGGTCTTCATCACAAATAAACTGAGATGTGGCTCCAATACTTAAAGTGTAAAGAGATAAAATATGATCATAATTTTCTTCTAGCATAGCATAGGTGTGGAAATAATACATTAACTGAACACTTTTAGGTTTTTTTTCTGTTATTTTTACTTTGTTTTTGTTTACATGAAGCATGTTACACTGTTCCCAAAGTTTTGAATGTAAAGACATAACAGCTTACCTGTGCCAATCTGTAATTTAGTTATTTTTCACACATCTCTCTCAATATATTAAGGATTTTAGTTGTTTTTTCCCCACTAGATTTAAATAAATAGTGAATGTCTGCCAAGTCCATGTTTATTTAACACAAAACTGGTATTTGACATTGATTTGCAATTGCAATGTCTATGTTGTCATGTGATCTTAAGCATAACAGATTCACAATAATTTTGTAGATGATAAAAAACACAATGATAAAAAGGATTTTTCGACGATAATTACCTAAAATCTGAGCCTATCCTTTTGCCATTCTCTGGCTCCCCAGGGTCCGGACATGAATTGGAAGCCTGTTTAATTCCTCCTTCATTTACTATAAAAAAAGGAAGAACACATGAAAAAATGCATAGAATATTTTCCAACCCATTACAAAGTGCTTTAACTACAAATGTGATGTTTAGAAATGCTTATTACTCTTATTCCTTGGTAACCTTTAGCAGAAGCCAGCAAACTGAACATACATATAGGTTTTGATTGGTACTCTATTTCTGTATGCTACGTTTAACTTAAAGTGGTAATATTAAATGGGTTTGCATTTCAATCAATAAATAATTCAATTTAAAAACATAAATATTTAATTTAAGTTAAAGCCCCTATAAATAGCTTTCACTGAATTGAAATGATCAGTGTAAAAAAATATATAAATTCAATGTGTTTTGTATATATATATATATATATATATATATATATATATATATATATATATATATATATATATATATATATATAACAACAATTATAATACTTTTAATAAAACAAATTAAAAACAAACTACTAATATAAATTAAGCCTATAGTAATAACGCATTATTATTATTATTATTATTATTATTATTATTATTATTATTATTATTATTAAAATAGACCCAATATACAATAGGCATACTCTGTTTAATTTCAGGTTAAATTCATGGCACAATTGACCTTGAGGTTCATGATCTCATGAAAATGTGAGAATCTGAGAAAAAATACAAAATAATTGATCTTGTGAAGACATGAGTATGAGCAGTTGACACGCAGATTATTTATTCTGAACAGATTCCATCTGAGGCATGGAATGTTTGTCAGTTTTTATTTGCCTTTTGAATTAACTAATTTAACTCCTGCACATTAATATTCTTGACCATGGTTGTAGTGGGAGTTTTATGACATGCTAATTGAAATGAAGCTGTGGCCATGCCTAAATTATAACATTTAAATTTGGAGTGTTGTATTGGATAAGATACATCTGTTATGGAGCATCAACTAGCCTATATAGGGACAAGTATTTAGGGGTACCTTAAATAAACCCAAAACAAAGATAGACGTGTGTCACATTCTCTCAGCGTGTTATAGCTTTGTTTCTGTGGTAAGAATGTTTTCCAAGTCTAAATCAAAGGGGTTTCTCCATTCTGCTTGAAAGAGAATGGCATTAGCATTGTTGTTTTGTGCAGCTAATACAATCCCAGGTCCTGTGTGGTAGTCACTGCTGGGATTAATCAATCCACTTTGCCTAAGTGTGTGTCTGGAGTGACTGCTGCTTGGTTGAGGAGTTGGCAAGTCTCCCTACAATTCCTTCAATCCCTTCAGTAGCAGACATAAACGCTGGCAAGCACTCTTAATCAAAGATGACTTCTACTACTGCCTGCACATACCGAAATCTATAGGCTCAATTTCTGAGAATACTTGGAATCACAAGATATAAGATTACGTTAATATGCAATGGGAAGTCAGCACTATTTTCTTTTGTTTAAGGGCAACATTTTCTTAGGCTTTAGGGAATTCATATTACATTACAATTATTTACTTCTTAGATGATGCCCTTATCCACGGCATCTTCAAATAAAAGCAACACATATAAAAGTGGTGGTCAGTATGTTATGACACTATTGTTCTGCCCATAGAAAAATGCATACAAATGTAATGATAACTTCAAATACCTGTCATTTTCGAAGTATTAACAAATAAATATATAAATAATGCCTTTTTTCTTTCTTTCTTGGTAACAATAATTAAGTAAAACTGTCATAAAGTATTTTACTTTCTATATTTCAATAAAAATGTATTTTCTTGTATTATAATTTATTGTGACAATATTACACACATAGGGTATACATGATTTGCCAATTGTGTAGTTTATTAGATGTTTCACAATACAGCATTACCTATTGTCTAATGTTTTCAAATTTGAGGAAGAGAATTGAGAATTCTTAATCTCAATTAATATTTAAAACCATAAAATATTTATAACCATAACCATATAACTATTTTGTCTTTTTGTGAATTATTCGTTAAGGTGCACAAGATGTTTAATTAAATTTAGTGAAAACAAAGTCCAGATCCCTTGTCAAATTAGGAAAATATATATTCCTTTTTTCCAAGGATGTTCCCAGATCTCTGATGCTACAAATTCTCTTTATTATTTTAATGATTTGACCTCTCTTTAAAAATGTAAAAGCCTCAGATGCTATCAAGTGACACAGGCTATTTAGTACAGGCATTTGTAATACCTTCATGTTTTTAAATGACGATGTTAATTTGGTCATTTATTCATCCCATTAAGAAACAGTATAGTGAATATTTTCAGATAAGCTCATATTCATTTGCAACCCCTACAGACCGCAATTCCGTTTGGATTTTCGGCTACCAAACAGATAAAGTCAGTTAGCACCTGATTAAAAAGGGCATCTATTTCAAAGAGACTGCATGAACTCCCAGCATCTCAAAAGGAAATATTTGCCATCTTCTCTGCTAGTCTCCCTCTAACAGAAAGGATTATTCATATAAATTTCATTCCAGCAATTCCGCACTTATTTAAATGTCAATCAATATTATGAATACATTATTTTAGCTCTGTATAGCAGGTCAATTACCACAGCAAGGTTATTGAATGTATCAATTTATCTGTAGTAAGAGGGCATTCACTGTTGAACTTCCCATTCTGTTGTACTAAATTATTTTGCGCATATAATATATGTAAATGTAAGGAGCTCACTTCCTGCATCATAGAGCTGGGGAGCTACACACAGAATGGGGCTGCAGATGCTCCCCCGTATAATTCACCTGCCCCATTTCACCCCAACTACACAGCATCACTATATATATATATATATGAAAAATAAGAGACAACTCCTAGTTCAGAAATCAATCTTAAGTGGTCCTTAATTCTTTCCAGAGCTGTGTGTGTGTGTGTGTGTGTGTGTGTGTGTATATATATATATATATATATATATATATATATATATATATGGGCTGCTTCCTGTTGTGGAGAGGCAGAGGAGAAATGTAGCGCGAGCAACAATCAAAATAGATAATGGTAATGAACATTGTCTCTTGGACTTGGATTTGTACTTGGATTACTATTTGGATTGCTTGTCATGTGTGTCATGTTTGTCTGTTATTATAGCACATATATGGTATTTTTACCAGCCAAAGGCAAACATCACCAAAAATGCATGAGGGTGCGTAAATGTGTGGTGAACATGTTAAAATGTGGCATTTAATCAAGGTAATTAATCAATCACAATAACAAAAGCTAATTGCACACCTGTATAGACTAGACAGGTGTGTATGAGGGAAAAGGATCTGGATAGAAAAACATGCTCCCACACAGTTTCTACTTGCAAGTGTTATAAGGTCTTTGATCAAAACATTGCATTATATTGAATTATAACACTTGCAAGTAGAGACAGTGTGCGGGAGGATCGTTTTCAAATTAATCAATCACATATGCAATAACAGCTAATGGGGATTTGTATAAAGACACTAAACTAACAAATGAGAAGGGGTGTTATATGGTGACACACTGTCACTCTTCATACTCCTCTTCCTCTTCAGTGCTACTATCTCTGGGTCTCTGTACATCATTAAAAGGATTTAATTGGATTGGCTAGATAGTCATAGAGTCATGGTCTGTGGTTTGGTAAAAAATATATAATCTCTAGGAATGATGACGGACAGTAACGTCCTTCCAGTGGTCAATACCACACGCCAGCAAACAAACCCTACGGTTCTCTTTAGCAGAATCTCCTCTACGCAGCAGAAAATTGTTTAAACATAAATGAATACGTTGTAATTGATGCAATTGATGAATACTTACCATTCACAACAATTTTGTTAAATAAATATCTATGTAAAAATACATTATTAGAAGGCGTATGGAAATAGCATAATAGCAGCAGACCTGTCAACTCTCACGCATTTCGTGTCAGACTTTTTATTGTCACAATTTCAAATTAACTATAAAGGTTGTGACTATTTGTTTTATAAATGAATATTTTGCAATTACAGCTGTAATTGACCGACCAATATGTTTTTCTTTAATTTTTTTACATTTTCATTGCCAGTTTAGCAATGTGAGCTGCAATGAAAATGTTTTAACATTAGCGTCCTTGTGGCAATGTTTTCCGGTCACAACAGCGAAATACAAAATGTATAAGACCTATCTATCTAGCTAATTTATACAATCTACTTGATTAAACGATTGACCACACTCAGACTGCCGCTCTGCGTTCGGAAACAGAACCATGCGTTCGAGTTCCAGCGAATACAGAATAAACAGCAATAGCCGGCTGTGTGTGTATTCATGTGTTTGTTGCTCCTCTTTCCTTTTCTGTCATATTATAATTCTGAAACTCTTTGATCCAGGTAATTAAAAAGTCAGTAATTATGACTATGAAAAGTAATTAAAAGTCATTATTTTTCCACATCCTTAACCACCTTCCATCAGCTTCATTGCTCTCCATGAAATATGTCCTCCTGGACCGAAGACTGTCCAGATGCCATATATTTTCAAAAAACATGATATTGCGTTTTGGCAAGTCAACTAACATACAACGTCAACAAATTAATTCGTATTTTGAAACAATGCAATCCATTTAACTAAAAGTTGAGTTCCCGTATACTTGTTGGCTACCCGCCAAAGTGGCTGGTAAAATTGACAGATTTACCCGCCACTGGCTAAATCTACCCGCATTTGGCGGGTGGCGGGTGTTCATTTTATTCCCTGAGTACACATTTAAACAATTTAGTGTCCTTTTGAATTATTTTCCAAATTGTGAAGTGTATGTGCATTTGGCCACTTAGGAGTCACAAATAATTTGCCAAAAACAAATCTGCCTTAAGTATATGTATGTTTTTGTTTCTATTATTGCTACTGGGTCAGGTCAAGACTCAGTTAGCCTTTATTTACAAATATTGTAATGATGCAGATATACAGACAATAAACCCTAGTGTGCACCTAAGTACAATGTGAAACAGGGCTCATATGAACATTGTGATTATGCAAGTAATCACAAACCTATTAACTCTCTGCACTCTTGGCAGGCCAAAAGAGCTTTTGAATATAGCCTCTGCAAAGCATTCTAGGGCATTTTAGCATCCCACACACTGACCAGAAATACATAACCAAAATTCAAATAATTAAATGATGGAATGCTGACAAATTACGGCATACATTTGTCACATTTGTAAATGCCTTTCCTAATATCAAGGAGTAAATTATAATTCAAAATGAGGTAAAACGTTTATAATATCAAGAGGTGGGAAAACAAACCCATTTGGTAATCCTGTGTAGAGAGTGAGACACATATGTAGATCTTAACCTACACTAATGGTTGCTATATGCAAAAAAAATTAAAAAAAGTTTAATGGCTTTAAAATTATTTAGGCTACTTCAGAACCAAAATCAATTGAGTGGACTGAGAACAAATCTGAGAAATGTCACTGTTCCTTTCACCCCTGGAAACCCTCAGAAATCTTAAGCTTTTATGATTTCAGGGGCCACTGCCAAGCAAACAAAGCTTCAAAGCCAAGTGTGTTGTGAAGCATGCAAACAGAATGTAATTTGCCAAATAATTATATAAAAACAAGGAATGTAGTGGTGTCCTAAATAGCAAAATACAACAAGGGGATACATGTAACTTTCACTGTACTCAATAGACCCATCTCACTCCTTTTACAAACACACACACACAAAAAGCCCTACAAAGCTTTCTTTTTTCAAGGAAACTCGGGTAAC
Organism: Amia ocellicauda; assembly: GCF_036373705.1. Taxonomy (NCBI): domain Eukaryota; kingdom Metazoa; phylum Chordata; class Actinopteri; order Amiiformes; family Amiidae; genus Amia; species Amia ocellicauda. The sequence goes on along the minus strand of NC_089859.1, from coordinate 33,995,164 downwards.
AAAGTGAACATATGTAGGTGAATTTGTTGCACTGAATCAAAATTAAATGAATTAAATAGAGAACAATAAATTAAACCAAAGGAGTATACATTATATAAGGCATTTCAGAATCCTCCGATTTTAACAAAATTATAAAAATCAACTAATTATCTTATCTTGTAAAATGTACAGTTTTTTTTATCTTTGGGAATCTGATTAAATGTCTTTTATTATTTGGCAGGAAATGGGAATGTGAAAGTGCTGAGTTGGAAAGAGTGGGGGGTGAAGACAAATTGAAATCAAACAAACCAAAAAGGACAGTGTAAGAAATGTGGGTATAAGTTGCTGACAACCTTACAGTGACTTATCAAGTTTTGGGGGAAAAAGCTATTTGAAGAAAAATATATTATTACCCTGTCAAAGAGGATTTATATAATAATGTGCACTTGCAATACTGAAGCATTATATTGATGCTTTATAACTTTGGAGAAAAGAACAGACTTTGTAAGGGGTGCATTTTTTTATCATTAATAATTTGTAGCTGCACCACTGCAAAGTGTTGATGAATATGCTGGAGGCTGCATACCTACAGGGCATGCTTAAACATTCAGCATCTACATGCATATGAATACAGCTACTGAAAAGCAAGCCCTCGGATGCAAAAAGTTAACTTAAATGAATCCTGAAAAGCTGTCCATACAATCTGGGAGAATTAGCACAAACAGTATGAGAAAGCACTTATGCGTCATAAACACCAGTTGTAAATGCCTATCTGTAATTTAAAGTGATTACTGTGAAATATGCATAATTTAAAAACCTGTAAAACATCACAAGGAGCATTTTAATGGGCTGGTGATGTCAATCCGATTTTATTTTATGTTGTGTGTGTGTTTGTTTCTTGTGGTTGAATGTGAGATATGAATTTAGAATCCCCAAATACCATTGCACATTATGGTCAATAAATGAACAATCTGAAAGGGTGTATTCATCATGTTAGGTTAACATTCACAAATGGATAAAAGCAAAGCTGACTTTCTGCATTTCTACACTTTTAAACCAAGAATGCAAGACTCCCCAAGACTGTAAGGAAAGGGAGTTTTTCACAGGTCAGCACCCCCAGCAAATTCTAGCAACCAATTATACAGCTGAGGTATATCAGCAATCAATGTGAAGTACCTCCCACAAGGATATAACAAGTGTCATCCTTGGGGACTTGCATCCACAACTCTCTGTTGATAGGCCCAGAGCCCTAACCGTTAGTCTATGTAGTTATTTAATTTTTTAGAACACACAAAGGTGCAACAACAAAAAGGGATTGATGTATTCTGAACTTTGCTGATCATATTCGTGGCAATACCTAATTGGTTAGCCCTTGACCATATGTACTGGGAGCAAAACAGAGAGTTTATAAGAGACAGAAGCAACCACTGTTGAGGCAACAGTCTCCATGCTCTTAAATTTGATTAGAGAATATAGTACATTTCTCAGTAATCATATCAAAACCTAGATGAAGTCAAGACGTCAAGTTGTTGGGTTGTGTAGATTTGCACAGTCATTCTTTGTTTCATATTGATTTGCTTGGAAGATATCAGACAGACAGCAGTGAAATGCACATGGAATTTAAATAAGGGGTAGCTGTAAAGGCAGTATTCAAGAAAACCTTTTACCCTTTTCATTTGTGCATACATCTGGTTAGTAAGTTAGGGAAGTTAATGGTATTGATTAAAACATAAAAAAATGTTTCATATTATATGCCAATGGACATTTACCATTGTCCATTCATATACAGTAAAACCCCATTTTGCAACGGCTCTTTTTGTGTACGTTTCTACATCATCAATTATTTAGTGAACAAACTTTTACTGCGTTGTCCAACGTTTCAGTTTTGAATAGATTATATTTTTCTCACCTGCAATTTTTTTCCACATGCACCTGAATGTGTCATGAATGTTATTGAGGGACTCGATCGTGACATTATTTTTACTCACCAGGGAAGTATAAAACAACATGTAGGAGAGCATCCCCAGAACGTTTTTGGACGCGGTGCGTCAGCGCGGCAAGGGGGCGGAGTTAAGTGGCAAAGCAGAGCAGCATGCAAGACTTAAAATATTTTCCACATTTGCCGCACGTCATGTAAACAGCCATCAGCCAATTGGAGAACAGCATGAGGCTCATTGGCGATATCAAATTAGATAAATTGGAGGAGAAACTTAACAGTGATTATTTTAATATGTAATATTCATACAATAACTGTCAATACAATGAAAATCCATTTGACTTTCAGACACCAATTTAGTCCGAAAAGTGATGTGAGCAGCAGGTTGAAAAGGAAGCTTTTCAGGATCGCAGTTTGAATCGGTAATGTTAGAGTTCAATAAACTTTTCCTTGATATTATAATGTAAGCAATACATTAAAATAATAACAAACTATTATGTCCCAGTAAATGTTTCACTATAAAAGACAGAGCTGTGATTAAATTGTAGACATCCTTAAATTCAGTCATTCCTGGTTGCAATTCAAGTATGTCGCTCTGTGGATTGTGCAACAGCACTGCTGCAATCAAATTAAACTGTGTGTGATTTCAATAAATGGTGGATGGGTAGATTTAAGCTAAATTAAAATAAATAGCATAATGTTAATGTACGATGCACAATGATGCCTACTCTGACTATATCCAGTAAATGACACAAAACTCGCATATATAAATAATGTATAAAATAACTTGACAAGTTATTGTGTGGGAGATTATGATATGGTTATATGATATGATATTGGAGCATGTGGGGGATAAAATATTTATGTAGGGCTTCTCCCTCCCTTAGGTATTTTAATGTGTATTGCTTGGTAATCAAAAGTCATCTTTGATATAACGAGAGCTCACCCACTGACTGCCCTGCCACATCTTCTGCACGATCGGTGTAAAGGGGGGTCCTCTCTGACTGCCTTGCCAGGCACTGGGATGCGGCATTCGCGTTGCGTCCGGTGTGAAAGCACCTTTAGGGACTTCTGATTCTTTGTATATACAATTATGTACACCGATCAGCCATAACATTATGACCACTGACAGGTGAAGTGAATAACACTGATAATCTCGTTATCATGGCACCTGTCAGTGGGTTTTAGGTATTAGGCAGCAAGTGAACATTTTGTCCTCAAAGTTGATATGGGGCCCTACGTTCACACTGCCCGCTCGCTCAACTCGCAAGTCGCTCAGTCGCCGGCGCGCTGTCGCTAGCCCTGCACTGTGTGCACACTGCCCGCTCGCCGGGGGCGTGTCTTATTTTTAAACTAGCGAGTACAACAGAGTATGAATGGGGGCGAGTCGCTCTGTCGCGCTAGCGTGCGGGCAGTGTGAACGCACCATTACCCTTTTTTCTTGCTTCTAAAGGTGCGTTCACACTGCCCGCTAGCTAGCGCGACAGAGCAACACGCTCCCATTCAATTCCAATGAGAGCCGGCGACCCCGGTGACAGGGGGCGGGGCTCCGCTCGGAGACAAAATCTCCCGGCGACAGCGACAGTACAGAGTTGAGCAATGTTCAACTTTATGCACATTAGCAGTGAGCGCGCAGTGACGGAGTTCGGTGACAAACAATGGGAGGCAGATGTGCTCTGCATATTGAAGTGCCTTTTCTTTTCTACTCGCTAGTTTTAAAATAAGACACACCCCCGGCGCGCGGCAGTGTGCACACAGTGCAGGGCTCAGTGGCTTGCGAGTTGAGCGAGCAGGCATTGTGAAGGTAGGGTAAGGATCTGAGCGACTTTGACAAGGGCCAAATTGTGATGGCTAGAGCATCTCCAAAACTGCAGCTCTTGGGGGGTCTGCAGTGGTCAGTACCTATCAAAAGTGGTCCAAGGAAGGAAAAGCGGTGGGGAGCGAAGGCTGGCCCGTGTGGTCCGATCCAACAGACGAGCTACTGTAGCTCAAATTGCTGAAAAAGTGAATGCTGGTTCTGATAGAAAGGTGTCAGAACACACAGTGCATCGCAGTTTGTTTTGTTTTGTATGATGATAAAATTGTTAATTACAGTGAGAAGTATGCAATTTTTTCAAATTACCATAAAATCCTTCGTCAAACTTCAGACAAAAAATCAATACATGATTATTCATTTTTACAGTTACTATTATATTTATTTACCATTGTTTTTTAACATAGTTATGGTGTTTTAGTTTCCCACTGGAAGCTTCCGAATACACAGTGATTCTCATGCAAAGTGGCGCTGCGGACACACTACCAAATGCCGTGGCGAAACAAAAAAGAAAACATTGAGAAACATAGGGCTTAAAAAAACAATAATAATGTGTTTTACTAAAACTCTCTAAACCAATAGAAAGTATTTTTGAAAGCTGTGCTGTATTTGAGTATCCATGGTTTTGGTTGGTGTTTATTCTTATCATGACTGAAGATTACCGTATACGATGGCATTGAAGCGCATTTTTACAGAAAAGTTAATGGTTGCTTTTCAAAATTCACAATAGTAACTAAAATAAAGAAATTGCAGTAAATGTTTGCTGAAGATGTTTGTTGAATGGACATCAGCAAGCAAAAACAAACAAGCTCAGAGCAGAGTGAAAAATCTAAAAACGAGAGTGAAAAAACACCTCTCAGACAATGTTGGATAAAACTGAAACTATACACAATATTAATACAATTATTTAAAATCCTACATTGTATTTTGGCTATGATTTGTATTGCAATACTTTTAACATAACATTTTTAAATACATCTCTTGGGAGAAAATGCAGAGAAGCTGTGCTTCTTACACTATAACCTGCCACTTTTGGATTGGCAGTATTGAGCACTGAAGAGGACTTGTGAACCTGACATGTATAAAATGCAAATATAAGCCTTGCCAGCAGTATACACTTATTCTTTGTTCTAATGTATAGATGCAAAAATATATATTTGTGTGTGAAACTGTTCATATACCTTTGTTCTAATGTATTGAACACGCATAGTGCATATTTTCCATCTACTATTCCTTATTTTAATGTATTTAATTTATTTTTGCAATGTTTGATTTGTGATTGTTATTTATGATGAAAATTAATGCTATCTTAAAGTTTATTTTTAAAATGTAAAAATCCTGCCTTCAGTGTACATCTTTGTCACGATTTCTCTTAGAGAGCCCCTTTTTAGGAATCCATGCTAGACAGTGTCTGTTTTGCATGCTAACAATATATATATATATATATATATATATATATATATATATATATATAGTTAATCGGATCAGTTTGCTCACCAATTATCGGTATTGGACCCAAAAAATCTGTATCGATCTAATCTTTAGCATGTTTTTTTTTTTTCTTAATTTTAAGTAACGAGATGCATTACCAAAGGATCCCTAAAAGGCTTATTTCTAATGTCTTTTTTGCTCAGACTGGGTAAAGGCAGGTAAACCCCCATGCTTTGCTGGTGGGTGGCAGACCTGGGTCAACCCCCTCAACCCAGGAATGTCTACAGTCTTTTGTCTTCACTTCAAACCCAATTCCCCTAATCATTACTTCTCCATTGTACACTTTTAATGAATTTTTAATTACCATCACATATTAATAGGCTGAACCACCTCGATTGTGATAGCTTCATAAAATAGGGCATTTCTGTCAATTCATCCTTTACTTTCATAGTTTATTTAGTATGTGTTTCATTAATTCATCATTGAAATCTTAAAATGAACAGTAAAAGTAAGAGTTGTCAGGTTGAAGATTATCTTGCTTTTTGATCAGTATGAGGCTAAATTAAGTATTTAAAAAAATGTGTATTGTAATGAGACAAAATAAAGAATATATATTGTGATGCCATGCTGGGTGGCACGGTGAGGGACGGCCTCAACCTGCCCTTCCAACCCTCCCTCCCCAGGACCGTGGGGGAGGAAAATGACTGGGGGGAACACCTGACCTGCGGTTCACTTTGCGACTGGTTCCCCCCTCGATACAATAGGAAGCAACAGGCTTCCTGGTTTGGAGAGGCAGGCAGGAGAGCTTGAGCAAGTGCAAGTTGGAGAGAGCAAATAGAGAGAATCGTGGGGAAGGAATTGAATAATGGTAACAAATGTATTTATGGACTTATGCCAGTGTATGTGTTAGTGTTTCATTATAGTTATATGTTTTTACTATCATTTTTATGTATAGAATGTTGTTCAAAAATAGTGATATGTATTTGGGAAAAGTGAAAACAGTAATATTACTAAACTGCATACATTATTTTTTCACATATTGACATGCACATATCAGCTAATATTTGGAATATATTTAAGATATTTTTTTTACTACCCTGAGATTAAATCAGTCTAATCAAATTTGAATTAAAATACGCATAATTTTTTTCAACAATAATGAATTGCCGTTTCATGGTTTCTCCTGTAGTCTGGCCCATGATGTGATTTATCATGCAGTAATGAATTATGCAAATACAGTTTTTTCTGAATATTAAAACAAACACATATGCAATGGTCAACGGAAATGGCTGGAGGCTTTTATGTGGGAAAAAAAAAAGCGAAGGAGTTGAATAAAATAGTTCCTAGCAGACCATTGGAATACATCACAAATCTTTCAACATAAATGTATGTATGCTGTACTTATACATTTAAAGCAAATGAATCAGTATCATACGAGCTATATAAAATATACACATAGTACATTTCAGTCACGTGATTATACTAAAATCAGGAATTAGTATTATTATTATGATTGTTATTTTGCTGTCATGCAGGAATCACTCACTTAATTGCATTTAATACCACTTTTAAAAATGGTCACAATGTATTATTATCTTCTCTTGTTTCTCTTCATGTTAGTAGTATGATAGCTGTACAGTAGTAGCATTTCAGATTCAGATTTTTCTCACTTGTTTCTTCACCACAGTAAAGGAAATTAGTATTAAATTAAACTTTCATGTAATAGTAGTTAATGATAACTATTGATTGGATATGTCACACAGATTATCATTACACAGTTTTAACCTTAATCTTCATTGCTTCAATTATGTTTGCTAGTGATAACTGTGAAGGAATGTGAATAATAATGCACTTCCATGTTGAAAAATCCTGCAACTTTGTATCCACTGCTCCCTGTCTATAATGGAAATTGTGAACCTTGTAGACACATACAAAGTCTCTTGGTGCTACCAGGAAACTAAACATATTGTATTATTATTGCATATCAATGTCTGATTGCAATATAATGCAACTGTTTAAGAAAATAGCTATTTTAAAAATGCAAAGAAAATGCATAAATGTATGCATACATACATACATACATACATACATACACAGAAAGTAAATCAAACTGCTCATGTTAAAAACAAATTGGGTCTTTAAATAATCAGTGGAACAGTCACTAAACAATGTGTCATTCTCTATTCTAAAAATGGAAGAATATTATTTGATTATTCCAAAGAGGATTATAATTAAATACAAAAGGGGCTTGACATGATTTTTTGAGAGGAAATATTGTGATGGCCATAAAGGTTTACTTGACACATGCAGTGACTGCTGCTGGTGCCAGAAAATACATAGGTGATGCTTGTTTTAGCTTGCTAGACAGATAGATAGATAAAGACTAGGGGCCAGATTAAATCCAAACTTTGACCCACCCGCTAATAGCAAACTAAAAACCTGTACTTCACAGTGGTTACATTTCTGATTAGAAGAATGTGGCATCTTATTAAAAATGAAGCCGCAACTGAGTACAGTTCTGTAGTTTTCTATTAGCGGGTGGGTCAAAGTTTTGATTTAATCCCAGTCTAGATTTACTGGAAATAGTGTATGTAAAACCATATAGCTTAGATGCAAACCTGTTTATTTGCTGCTCAGAATTTGAGTTTATATGTGCTATAAGAATCATTTATTTTTATTTTTTATTAAACATCTAAATTTTCTCCTGTATTCCTTATGTTTTCTGTGGAAAGATTTCCTCTCTTCTTTTGTCTTTTAGTAAATGTATATATTCGAATTTCTGGGAAGACAATGAAGTTGAAAGACAGATCTATTCTAACAGGAAAGTTATATTTTATTGAGTCGAAGATGCAAAGCAAAACACTTCACTCAACACACAAATACATACTTAATATATATTTAGGAAATCGCACCAAGCTCACAGAAGAAGCGTAAACTTAGTTTTCAACCCGCTTCCTGCGCACAGGAGAACTACAGGGATCAATGAGCGTCCTTAGCAACAGAATTAGGGGTGTACAGATCAATGTCTGTATTGGATGATGATTTTGCCAATCCACTTGAATGGTGGAAACAGCACTGCTTACAAATGCCGCGACTTTCAAAACTGGCCAAGCGACTCCTCTGCGTTCCAGCCACTTCTGTTCCATGTGAGAGAGTATTCAGCACAGTGGGAATTGTGGTTAGCAAGCTGCGTTCATCTCTGAACCCAGAACATGACAACACCCTGGTTTGTTTTAGGAATTTGTTGAAGGACAAACCCAAAACCTCGCTGTCTGGTCCTGGGCCATCACATTAAATGCAGGTAAGCAATGTGTAATCATTTATTTTTTATTATACTTATTCATATTAATAATAATATTATTATGTAGCCTATGGCATTTTTTTTCTTACCATTCCCGTTCAGCATTGATATACAGTTACATCAGTGCCTAGTATTTATTATCGTATTACTGTGTAGCACAACCACTTTATATATATATATATATATATATATATATATACACCGATCAGCCATAACTTTATGACCACTGACAGGTGAACTGAATAACACTGATAATCTTGTTATCATGGCACCTGTCAGTGGGTTGGATATATTAGGCAGCAAGTGAACATTTTGTCCTCAAAGTTGATATGTTAGAAGCAGGAAAAATGGGCTAGCGTAAGGATCTGAGCGACTTTGACAAGGGCCAAATTGTGATGGCTAGACGACTGGGTCAGAGCATCTCCAAAACTGCAGCTCTTGTGGGATGTTCCCGGTCTGCAGTGGTCAGTACCTATCAAAAGTAGCCCAAGGAAGGAAAAGCAGTGAACCGGCGACAGGGTCATCGGTGGCCAAGGCTCACTGATGCACGTGGGGAGCGAAGGCTGGCCCGTGTGGTCCGATCCAACAGACGAGCTACTGTAGCTCAAATTGCTGAAAAAGTTAATGCTGGTTCTGATAGAAAGGTGTCAGAACACACAGTGCATCACAGTTTGTTGCGTATGGGGCTGAGTAGCCGCAGACCAGTCAGGGTGCCCATGCTGACCCCTATCCACTGCCAAAAGCGCCTACAATGGGCACGTGAGCATCAGAACTGGACCACGGAGCAATGGAAGAAGGTGGCCTGGTCTGATGAATCACAAGTTCATGGTGTTGACTTGGCCTCCAAATTCCCCAGATCTCAATCCAATCAAGCATCTTTGGGATGTGCTGGACAAACAAGTCCAATCCATGGATCCCCACCTCGCAATTTACAGGACTTAAAGGATCTGCTGCTATCGTCTTGGTGCCAGATACCACAGCACACCTAGGTCTAGTGGAGTACATGCCTCGACGGGTCAGAGCTGTTTTGATGGCAAAAGGGGGACCTACACAATATTAGGCAGGTGGTCATAATGTTATGGCTGATCGGTGTATATATAATCTAGTATGAAATTACTTAAACACTGAAGATTTGTGTTTTGTGGGGAGGAGTTTCATTAGTACATCTCAGTAATGTAATATTACAGAAGGGACAGGTTCAAGTGGTCGATTGCTGCGGTGACTAGATAGACATGGAGTCAACTTTCCTCAGCTTGCTGCTTTGTAGCAGCAATGCCTGTGGCTTCCCAGGCACCAATGAGCTTACAGTTTTATCAGTGAGAAGTGCACTAATCCGCTCTGCAGTGTAATAGCCCTGGTGTTTGTGCTGTTGACTCGCAGTGTGAAAAGAAGTGGATGGTGTAACAATACTCGTTTCAGTGGCCACATGTTTGTTGTCCTCAGTAATCTAGTTCCACTATAAGGATCAGGTGAGAAACGTTCATTAAGCATTGTGAGGGTACACTAGATAAAATATCTTCTAAAAAATTAAGAAAAAAAACCACTGAATCGAGGGTCTGATGTAGGGAATGGTTCTTTCAACAGGATTCCATTCACAATCCTGTATCCTATACAATTAAAAGTAGTGTGACATTTGATGCATGTCGAGAATTGAATTCTGTTACACATGGCTGGGCCATCTCGTTGCTCAGAAATGGGTTGTGCATGGATGCAGAAATGTTTATAAACACCACTAAGGGCTAGACTGAATCAAAACTTTAAACTACCTGTGCATCGCAAATTACGAAGTTGTACCCTATCAGGGGCCAGTTGCATAAAACTAACCATTAGACTGGTCTTGATTTCAGTTAGACTAGTCTAATGCCAGTTAATCAGTTGCATAAAATACTGTTTTATTGTGTGTAGTATTTTACATTACATATAAAAACAATTCAATTTTTAATACTTATGATTAAAAACTTTTAAAATCAATTCTTAAAATCACTAAAAAAAAATTAAATCTTTGTGATTTAACTTTAAATAAACATGTGCACAAAACAACAAAACAAACAGTTGCATAAAATTAAGACTAAGACTTAGCCTGAAACGTTAGCCTCCTCATCCCCAGGCTAACTTTGAATTTAAGTCTATCTGTCCTTTCAAACTGCTTGCCTGAGGCTACGGCGACACTGTCACTGATTCGGACAGGCGGAGCTCCCGTTGATTCACCCACACTCCGCTGTCCCACCCACCAGTTATCCCCCAAATCATCAAGACTCCTCCCCAAAAATTTCAGTAACCAGCTGTATATTTTACCTGCATTTCTGTACTTTCAAAACTGTAATTTGTATTATAACCGATTTGTAATTTTGTACTGTATTTTAGCACTTTTGTTTTGCTCTTATATCCTGTAAGTCGCCATGGATAAGGGCGTCTGCCAAGATACAAATAATATTGTATTATTTACATTTTTATTATGTGTTGCATAAAGGTTTTTAGGGAGGTCCTCCTCCAGTACGTGGAAGATTCCTCTAAAATTAGCATATTCTTCCATTGTTTCTGTGCATTGTTTACAGACCGCACACACAGCGGTCTTTTGTTTTTGTTAATACGTTTGTTAGTGCAAGTTTCAGAAAATGTCTCCCAAATTATATATTTTGTATATACATATATATATATATATATATATATATATATATATATATATATATATATATATATATATATATATATATATTGCATTATACAATAACTAGCATGGATTCGCCACTGTTTTAGACATGCGTCTGACATGTTTTTTTTTTCTTCAAGTGTCTTACAATTCCCAGAATGTGTTGCATTGTTGACTAAGTTAGACCAGTCTGAGGGAATACTGTTTTAGGTAAAGGTAAACTCAGTGTCTATCATTAGTATGACTTATAATTATTTTAAGACTGAGACTTAAATCAAAACTTTGACCCACCCGCTAATAGCAAACTAAAAACGTAATATTCTGATTAGAAGAAAGTGGCATCTAACTAAAAATGAAACCACAACTGAGTACAGTTCTGTAGTTTTCTATTAGCGGGTGGGTCAAAGTTTTGATTTAATCCCAGCCTTAGTCTATGTTTATGCAACCAGCCCCAGGTTTTGATTTTGAAATGGTATAAAGTGGCTTCTAACAATACGTTAAATGATAGGGTACAGATTTGTAGTTTGTAATTTGCAGGTAGGTCAAAGTTTTGATTTGGTCTAGCCCAAAATGCCATTTGTGGAAAAAGTGTGTCCTCTAGAAACACTACTGCTTTCCCTGTGATGAGTTGTAATGTTGAAAGTGAGCAAAGTTACCACATCTTCTGATATAATACTTATTGTTGTCATTGGTGTTGTCATATAATGTTCAAGCTAAAGCAAAAAGGTTACTTACTTGCCATACACATACAGCATAAATGTTAATCAGCTTTCTCTTTCTTACCTGAGATGCTTATGATGCTAAAGCAATAATGTTTTTGAGCGTAAGTCACCTTGGATAAGGGAATGAGCCAGATAAATACATACATACAAACATACATAAATAACTATTTCTGAATACTGAATAAAGGTAATATCTAGGACCAATCAGAATGAACAATTACCTACTGTTCTTGTGGTATAAAATGACAAACTGTCTGCATTCACCTAAACACCTTTAACCCAAAAAAATACATGATCTACTTCAACCTTTGTTAACTGGGACCTCACTTTCAGGCAGGGTAGTTTCAGTCTGCTGAAGTATATTATTCAGAGAACCTAATTTACAATGCAGTTCTGTCAAGTCAATGTCAGTATTACACTATTAATATTATAATAATTATGTTATTTTTCAAGTAAAAGGGATATGTATTTATATATGTTTTCCATTTAAAGACCACCTGGAGAATATGTTCCTTTCCAGGACAAATTGAACCATGTCATTTTTTTATTTTTTTTATTAATTTCTATCTCTATCTTATTAGCATGCATCATTATACACATTAGGGTGGGTTTTAGAGTCAGTGGGTCTGTGAGGGAATTTTACAGCTGGACTTCCCTTTAATTTATTTTGTGTATCCCATCACAACATGCAATGTAATGGTCTGCAGGAAGTTTACATTTTCCAGTATCACAATGTAGGTATTTTACTGGAACAATTATATGGAAATAACATTCCTATTAACAATCCATACCACTTATTTGACAAGTGCGTGTGGGTGTTTTGGAATTTCAAAATCTTAAGTAAGGCCATTCATTTTGGTATGGTAAGAACTTCTCATGCAGACAACATGACATTTGCATGTTACAATGTCCAAATTAAAATAAAATAAAATGAAATAGAATTTAAAGTAAGAGATACACATAGACAACACAGAAAAAACAGCACAAAAAATCACAGATTTACCGTAAAAAGTAACAAAAGGTAGACTCACAGATAGAAAACTTGTTGTTGTTGTCTTTGCCTGGGAATAATTTTACTCCTCTAGATTTAAAATCTATGGATCTTTTCACTAGTTAAGGAAAAAACAAAAACATGAAATCAGGTGAAACAGGTCTTAAATAAACTACTTGCATCAAAAAGAAAGCATCCTCAAGCATGTGGAAGAAAATAAAACAATTCAAATTAATGTGTACTTGCAGCAGCAAAATAAAATAGAATGCTTTATGTAGAAACACAGGCAATTTCTAATGAAAAATAAAAAAGGTTGTAATAGCATACAGGGCTCCTGTTCTTTTTATCAGGCTTGAAATAATTGGGTTTTCAAGGTGTCTTTGGAGGGGTTACACTTTGGTAAATTCTTAACACTGGAGGAGTCTAAACTCTGAGTTGACTCGAGGGCAGTATTTGTCAGACATTTAGGCAATACAGTGGAAGATTTGTCATAGTCTAGTTGAGCAGAATAGCAATCAGAGGAAAGAAATCATATTGCACAAATGGGTTGATGGCTCTCCATGACATTTTAAGGTAATATGCCAACACACAAAACAATCAATAGCAGATCAGTATTATTCTCATTTAAGGTTTTTTAATAGACATGTAAATGTTTTTAGACTTGAGGACCCAATATCCCAGTCAAACAGGAGCCCCGTGGAGTTAATTGATGACAGGCATAATAAAAACATTTTGTTTGAAAACATCACAAACAATGTTTTCCAAAGCGTATGTGATTTTCCCTTCAGAGTTTGATGAGTGTTATCCAGCAAAATAGTAAAAAAAGGAGAGGAACAAAATCAAACACAAGAATAAACAAAAACAGCTTCATAATATGCATCTTTTGTTCTCACACCCTTAACACACTGCTTCATCAATGGTCACCCAATTAGATATGATATAATGAGAATGAAAGAATTGTTCCAATTAAAATGAGCAGAATGTAAAGCATAGCAAAGTATAAATAATTGTCTCAGACTCTGGTACTGCTCCCTTAAGCCATCCCTTAATTATCACAGTTAACTTAAAAGACTCAGAACATTTAGAATCATGAACATCAACAAACGAGGGCTGGCTCACACACAGTGCAAGGTTTTTTTTTTGTTTAATTGAAGGTTGAAATAGGATTTGGTATTTGTATACATTTAAAACCTTAGTGGGAAAATACTCAACAACAACAAAATGCAGCTGTACAGTGATATTATTGCTTATAACACTGCTTCCTGGCATGAGAGTGAATGGAATTGTTTTGGCCAAGCATGACTAATTCATTTTCACTTCGACCAAATTAGAAGCTTTGGATAAAAAAAAATGTTTGCCCACCCTTACTGTATATTTTGATACATGAGTCAAAATATGTGGTCTCAAGTCAACTCACAGAAAAATACTTCACACTAATAAAAATTATACTAATTATAGTCAACATCATTATATACCTACTACACCATTTATACAACACTGAAAGCAGGTTTTTTTTTTTTACTGTACTGCATCTAGAATCTATTCAAGAACTGCTCCAAAGCAGAAATCGCTATGTCAATACTAAAGCAAAGGTATACTCAGCAACTTCCTGTGCAGTTACTATGTGATTCACGTACTGTAAACATTGCATGGACCAATAAGATACACTTTTGTGTATTGTTAAAGACCAGTTTGCTTTACTGCTGCTTATAAGAAAACGTCAAGTTTCCCAATGTTTGCTAACATGTTTAATCTAGAGCGGTCCTGAAAACTACATTTGAATGGAAACATGTATACCTCCACACCCAGATTTAAATGTAGTTTTTTTTAAATAAAAATCCAAATATTATAATGTACTATTTAGTGAAAGGTATTATGTTTATTTAGAGGGAAGACTTGAAAGGATCTATTTGATATCCATAAATAATAAATATAATAGAATATTAATATGAATATATATTTTTGGAAGTCTTGGCTTACCTTAATTTATTTTTTAATTGCTCCCCAATTGTTCAACTTCTTGTTATACAGGTTGCAGGTCTATAACAGATCCTGTTTGGACATATCTCTGCTTAAAATGTATTGAAAAGGCAGGTGCCTTATTGTGTACTATTGCGTATATTCCTTTTAAAACATAGTTTTCATATTCCAGACAGATGTTGATTTCATAAGTAGTTTAAAGATTATAATATACTACAAATATATGATATATAGCCTATATAATATTAGTTATATCTGTTACTCTGTTGTTGATGGTGTTAAACTAATACTGGTCTTAATATGAATTTTGGGAAAATAATAGCATACAGGCTATAATAAACTCATGTTGTTTGGCAGTTCAGCTTCCTGATTTATTTATTTATTTTAAATAATTATGCCTGCAGTATTTTCATTATTATAATGGTTAAAACATACTTTGTTTGTAACATACTGATTTCCATGGTCCCTTGGGGTACATTATAAGTGATATTCACCTATACTTGTAAAAAATAGTGTTTTAAGAACAAAAGTTGTGGTTCAAAATTCATGCATCATTTATTTATTTACGTATTTATTTATTTGTAAGACGTAATAATATAAACCACAATAGCTCCAGAATGTGGTCAGCAGCACCCAGGTCTAAACACAATGAAAATGACATCAGCTTATAAGCAATACATGGATGCATTATTGTAAAGCTGAATTTAGGTGTATGCCCACCCATAACATTGTTTGATAATACATATTATTATTAATTATTATTATCAATAAAAATAACACAAACAATAACATTTATAATGTATTTCTTCAGAGCCTTTTCTTTGCTGGATAATGATTTTAGAGAAGCAGGAAACAGTGCATATATAGTCAGGAAGGATTTCAAATGTCAGGAGAATTATAAGACTTTTAGTCCAAATTAACACGATGTCGGAAATGTGTGAGTCAAAAATCCACACACATATATGCTTGTGTGTATGTGTATTTATTTACATCATGGCCCATTTCAGTTCTGAAAGTAGAATTAATCAAACAGTGAACAGGGAGTTTAGCTGAAAACTAGACTTTGCAAATATGTAACCTTTTTTTTACAAGGCTATTTGTTGCTCATGAGTGGGGCCAGACAACTGTTTTACAGAGGGTTAAATAATGGAAGTAATTTTGTTTGCCACCGATTAGTGCAAAATACTGAAATCCTATTTAATATTTGCACCTGTTAATTATGCAATATAAACTGTAGATACTGTTGGTACTTAGTTCTTCAACATTTTCACATAAAAAATGGGGACATTGTGTCTTCCTCTGATACAATAATATAATTTATTTTCATTGTAGCATTGAAACACTAATCAAGCAGGTCATAATTAAGTTTACAAACACTTTAAGATATTTAACTGATGCATCTTCGTGACAAATAAGAAAATGTGAACATCAAAATTACAGTAATATATATATACGTAGATAAACTGTCACTGATTTCCTTTGTTAATGTTGCTCTTATTAATGTAGCAGACCACTTTATAAAAAAAACAATTGTGTGTTTCGCTCAGTTACATTGGACTGTGTGAAGATAATTACAAACACAGAGAGAAAGATGACATTTGTAGGCATTTCAGGACTGAGCATGGAAGTCTCAGACCCTCACATTGTTTTACTCTTTTCTGTTTAGTTTATTTACTTTCCAGAGCTGAGCTCCAAACATAATTCTGTAAAATAACAAAGATAAATCCTTTTCTCAATTTTCAGTTTAATCCTGTACTTTAAAAACTGAAAAATCATATCACTGAATTTTAAATGCAGAGGAAACAAAACTAGTAGAAATATAATCTGAATTCATGTATATCATTCATCTGAGTTTCATACCATATATTTTGTATAACTCACTAATGCTAGTTAATATTGTTTTGATATGCTGAAGACTTTTTTATGCTGATTCATATGATTTACATATGTTCTACGAAATCTGACAGTTTTGTTTTCAGAGAACTAGTAATCCAGTCACATTTGTTTCAAGTTTATTTCCTTAATGTAAATATATATTAAAGTTAATAATATATATATATATATATATATATATATATATATATATATATATATATATATATAATTAACTTTAATATATATTTACATTAAGGAAATAAACTATATAATATATATAAAAATATATAATTAAATTAATAATATATAATCTTTTTGACCGACACAACAGAAACCCTGGTATCTAAAACTAAACTAAAAACAAACCTGATATAAAACATGTACTTGAAAGAAGTTATATTTATATGTAGAAGAAAGAGCATGAGATTAACAAAATAGGGCTGCAATAGAGTACAGGACTGTAGTTTTCTAGTAGCAGGTTACATTATGTTTTAATCTGGCCTTTATCTCCATGGCTACATGGACAAAAATGAATTATGACTTCAGTCTGGTTTTAATGCTGACTTTGCTTGGCATGATGTTTGCTTAAAATTTAAGGAAGTAATGCAAAACTGTGTATTAGTACATGCAGATAAGCAGTATTGGATGATCCCTCCAGGTTGGTCCTCAAATGGTCTGACCTAAAACTCAAACACAAAGGCCAGAAGATTAAAAACAGTGATACGAAATCTACAGCAGGTGTAATTTTTCTTCCAAAATGCTCATTTAACATTTGTGTTAGCATTGCCACATTGCTTTGAATATTGTTCTTATCTTGACTATACCAGTACCAAATGTCTTATTCTTACTTTTTATCATGGGAAGGAAATAGTACTGTAATAGTCTTCTGTCCAATCTGCCACACTATTTACTGTCTATAATCAGTTCCAAATTTGGCAGTCCATTTGTTATCTGCAACAACACATATGACTTTAATGTACTTATCCTAGTAACCTTCACTGGCACCATGTTTCATCAGAAGTCCATTTTACAATCCTGTCTTCGTGTGGTATACATATATGGCTTATGCGTTTCGCTATTCTTTCCCTTCCTTTTCCTCCAACATATTCAGAATTGGGTTTTGTACACCTGATACAAAGTCCACTTAAAACGTCATCACTTTTCTTGAGAGACAGCCCTCTGGCAGGCCTCTATGGAAAATTCTTCTATAGCCCGTGTGATGGATTTGACCATTGTCACATTAACGTAAAAAGCCATATGAAAAAACACAAACAAGGAACTCCTATACACTTTAATTGTGACAAGATTATATTGTAATGAGATATATTCTGGAATATTTACCCTAATTAATACACATTTATTATTGAGTTCAGAAAGAGAAAGTTACCATGATCCATTGAAAATCTGTATTATGCAACTAATATATAGGCCTACATATGAACAAACTACGTCAGGCAACTTTGTTCTCAAGGGCCTCATTCCATTCCAAAGGTATAATAATGTATTATTGAGATGCAATGGTCTGCTATATTTGTACCACTTGGGTAAACTTACATATTAAAAACACTGATCTAAATCATGTAATGTCAACATAAATCTCAATGTTTATTTTATAATTTGTGTTGTACTTGTTATCTGATCTATGGAATAAAATTCACAATGCCAGCAAAACTTCTCTTTTCTTTTCAGCATTATTAAATGATGAGATATTACATTTTATTGGGCCTATTTATTATTTATTCAGTTTCCTGCCTCTTGGGACTTAAGACTCATAGTGCGTTCATCTGGCCCTGCTTATCTGTTTATTTAATACATGCCATACATGCTTAAACATCATAGCTACACAGCAAGTGTAGCAAGTGCGATTCTACAGATTAGACACACCAAAATAAATAAATAAATGCATAAATAAAATAAAATAAAATACAGCTTCAGAGCATGGATATTACTTTGGACACAGTTTTTGTTTGTTTCTTAATATAGCTTAATTTAGAAAACATATTGGCCTGTATGGTTATATATGTTTTACTATGTGATATACTTATACTATAGCATATTTAGCAAGCATTGATACAGTAATTAACCTTTAGTTGTGGACACTTAATTACAAAGTGGATTAGAAATGTAACAGTAGTGATCAAATGCCTGCATTTATAGCATAATGAGATTTGTATTTAAACTCTGCTACCTGACATGGGTCATGTTCACCATAACAAAAAACATGATTGTTTTTGTTTAAGGTATCATACAAACAGAGGACTGCTTTTTTTTAGAGCATTAACATATTTGAAAACATGCATAGCATTTTTGGTTTTGCAAATGTGGCAAATAATAAAATAAACATTAGGTACAATGGCTGGTGAAATAAATTCAAAGCCTAGATATAAAATAAACCATAAAGTGACTCAAATGTAAAACAGTAAATGCATTGATTTAAGAAATTCATACAAATTATATAAATATAACACAAACTACAGTTGATGGTAAAACTACGGATGGTATGATCTCATCTTGATGTCCTCAGATTAGGTGAGGTATTTATTAGCTATTAAATATTGACCACATACCACCCGGAAAAGCAATACTGTTATAAAGAGACAATGGGGAGGTGAGCAAGCATACAGTTTCAGAACACGGATAAAGCAGTGGGCTCTCTCTTTACACTGATGGTGTTTACAGTGACAACAAGCCTTCAAATGTAATGTATATTGTCTCCTAGTAAATGTAATTTAGTTGTTGAACTTAAACTAGTTTAATAAAGAAGAGCTGGCTCACACTAGATGTAAAAAAAAAATGTTTTACAAAATGGCTTATTGAGACTTGAAATGCGAAAAGATTAAATAAATGAATAATACAGAAAAACACATGCACACAGACACATACGTTCCCAAAAACATTAAATGCAATATTCTGACTTTGAAGAGTAAATACGTAGTGTCGTTTCTTGTTTGTTTGTTTTTGTTTTGTTTTATTTAAAAGAAATAGCTGCTAGATATTGTCAACATTTTGGATTTGCAGTGCGTTAAAGCCAAGCTTGTGTCCTGTCAGTAATGTTTGTTGCCACTGTCAGACTTCAGACAGATAATGGGAAAGCGTAAGTGAAATTTTATCAAGACGTGCTACATGCAATTAGACTTATCTGAATTATATTGGTTATAATGACTGATGAAGTGTGATTTTTCCAATTGCTCTAAATAGGAATGGCTCCTTACTGCATCAGCAGTGGATGGGAACAGCAATTAATTGCAATAAAGGGCATGGGCAGGATTTATCAATGTTATCGGCATTCATTGCAAAAGCCTTTTAAAATGCTGTAAGCAGATTTGAACATGGATGGAACATAAAAAAACTTTTTGTGATAGAGAAAAAATATTTATTTTAGCCTGAGAGCACAGATTTGTTGTTTTCATTTCAAACAAGTCAAATGATTGGCAGGTAAACAGTGTTCTAATTGTAATTTATACTACATTTGCTCTAGGAAGTTTTATTTTTATTTCCATGTGTTTTTCATTGTTTGATTATTTTAAGGAAAATCCTTCTGGCACTTATATTTAAACGTTAAGTATACACACACTTAGGGCCCAATTTAATAAAAAATGTTTGCGCTGTGAATTGCTTGCAGACACATTAGTGGCATTACTGAAAATGGATTACGCTCTGCTAAACGTTCGTGGTAACAAATCTAAAATGATTTGTGGTGCCAAATGACCGTCTCTCAGACCTTGAGATACTTGAGAGAAAACAACCTGTAAATACTCTTGCAGCTCCTTCTGGTTTTGTCTAAAAGCCTCTCCATGACACCCCTGGACATCTCAGATCACCACTTCATCTCCTTCTCCCTTTCCCTCCCCTCCCTCCCCACCCCACCCACTCCCTCTGTCACCTTCTGCCATAATCTCCACTCCGTCTTCCCCCCCACCCTTGCTTCCACTGCCCTCACTCTCTTACCTTCCATTGACTGTTTTTCCCATGTCTTTTAACTGTGCTACCTCCTCTTTGCTCTCCTCACTTGATTCTCTATGTCCTCTCATGTCTCGTCCTGTACCCCCCTACCCTCCTCAGCCTTGGATCTCTTCCGTTCTCCGCTCAACCCGATCCACTCTGCACGCCACTGAACAGAAGTAGAAGAGGTCCAAACTCCCAGCTGCCCTCGAACTCTACTACTCTCCACATTCTCCTCCTCACTCACCTCAGCCAAGAAGTCTTACTTCCAGTCACTCTTTGAATCCTCTGTCAACAACCCCCACAGACTCTACTTCACCTTCTCCTCCCTCTTTGCTCCCCCTCCCCCTCCTCCTCCCTTGTCTCTCACTGCAGATGATTTTGCCACCTTCTTCTCCTCCAAGATTGCAGACATCCACAAGCTCTTCAACAGTCCCCCCTCCTCTCCCAAGACACCCATTCTCCCACCAATCAATCTTCCTTTTCCATTCTCACCTCTTATAGACTCTGAACTTTCCTCTCTCCTCCTACGTCACAAACCTACATCGTGCGCCCTGGACCCTGTCCCCACTCGCCTCCTCCAAGCGACTTCTCCTGATCTACTCCCCTTCATCTCCTCCCTCCTCAACTCCTCCCTCCTCTCTGGCTGTTTCCCCTCTGCTTTTAAACAAGCTGCTGTCATCCCACTTTTCAAGAAACCAACCCTTGACCCTACCTGTCTTCAGAACTACCGCCCTGTCTCCCTACTCCCCTTCCTCTCAAAGACTCTCGAGTGTGCCGTCCACTGTCAGCTCTCTGCATTTCTTTCCCATCATTCACTTCTTGATCCTCTGCAATCCGGCTTCCACACAGCTCACTCCACTGAGACGGCCCTCCTGGCAGTCACTGACTCCCTCAACTGTGCTCGGGTGGCCCCCCTCTCCTCAGTCCTCATCCTCCTTGACCTCTCCGCAGCATTTGACACTGTCGATCACTCCATCCTCCTCTCCTGCCTCGCTGACCTCTCACCTTGTTCTCCTCCTACCTCAGCGACTGGACCTACCAAGTGACATGGCAAGGTACCTCATCCACCCCTCAACCTCTCCTCACAGGCGTACCCCAAGGCTCCGTCCTGGGCCCCCTCCTGTTCTCTCTCTACACTCGCTCCCCCTCATCACATCCCATGGTTTCTCTTACCATTTTTACACAGATGATGCCCAGATCTTCCTGTCTTTTCCATCTTCTGACCCTCTCATCCCCTCTTGCATCTCTTCCTGCTTGTCTGCTATCTCTGCCTGGATGCACTCACACCACCTCATGCTCAACCTCTCCAAATCTGATCTCCTCTGTTTCCCCCCCTCTTCCTCACCTTCTGCTGATCTCTTCATCTCAATCCCCTTGGAATCTACGACACTCTCTCCCTCTTCTTCCGCTAAGAACCTTGTTGTCACCCTCGATCCTGCGCTCTCCTACACTCAGCACATCACCATGCTGACACGCACCTGCAGATTCTTCCTGAGCAACATACGCCGAATCCAACCCTTCCTCACTGACTACTTGACTCAGCTGCTCGTCCAGTCACTGGTCCTCTCCCGCTTGGACTACTGCAACTCCCTCCTGGCCGGCCTGCCTGCAACTACTACCCGCCCGCTACAGCTCATCCAGAACTCTGGATGAGCTGTAGAGCTCGTCTGGTATTCTCTCTGCACCGATTCGCACACGCTACTCCACTGCTCCGCTCCCGCCACTGGTTCCCGATACCAACAAGCATTCAGTTCAAGACACTGACCCTCACCTACTTCTGTCTTGACCACACTGCACCAAGCTACCTTCAGACCCTCGTCTCTCCATACATCCCCTCCAGACCACTGCGTTCTTCCGGTGCCAGAAGAATAACTTTTAATAGCAATTAATCCTGCACCTTTCCACCGTGCATTAGTAACTGCTCCAGATGAATCGTTTTCCCAAGGTAAACACACACATTCCTTCTTTGGAAAAGTTTCTACCGAATATCTTGCATCGAGAGCGACCGCCATTACTGTAGTTACAATTTCCAAATGCAGTGGTGTTGCATAAGGGATGTCACAGTACGTGACCTGGACGAGTTTGGGACTCAGCCGGTAATATGTACGAAACTGTGCCGCCTGAAACTAGTTTGGGCACAGGCTGAGGTGCAGCTAAACATGGCTAGTGGAAATGAAGCATAAATGGTGAAACGACCTTCCCACCGAAGTCAAAACAGCAGAGTCCTTGACCTCCTTCTGGCGATTACTCAAGACGCATCTTTTCGGACTGTACTTGTAATTTAGTCATTCATTCTCCTGTAAGATTGCACATATACAACGTTTTGTCTTACACTTGCCTTTGCATTACTTGCACTTCTATTGCTTATTTTGATATCCCCTATGCTCCCCTTCCTTTAGCTCTTAACTTTGACTTAACATCTTGTCTGCACTTATCAAATTTTTCATTCTAGGATGTAAGACCTTAAAATTGTTTACTATATATCTCAAATACACTTGTGTAAACTGTGAATTTGTAAAATTGTGCCTTGAATTACACTGTATTATTACACTTTGTATTGCGCTTATATTTTGTAAGTCACCCTGGACAAGGGTGTCTGCTAAGAAATACATAATAATAATAATAATACTAATAATACTACTACTACTACTACTACTACTACTACTAATAATAATAATAATAATAATAATAATAATAATAATAAACAAAGTACATTTGGCAAATGTAAAATAAATACAACTTAAACACATCTACACACCTCCATGTATGTACAGTGAAAATATAGAATGCTTACAGTAACTGGAGTAAAGGTGTACACTGGAAAAATATATTGCTTTTGCATGATATTTTATATTAATTATGTTTCTGCATCAGTGTGTCATTTTAATGTATTTGTTATTTGACTTGTACTCATGTCTGTGTATTAGTAGTAGTCATAATAGTATTATAGTATATCATTTAATTATCCACTTAAACTGAAACACAAATTAGACCATTATGCACCACGTATTCATAGTTAACACAGGTTGGTAAATGTTTGTATTTATGTCTCTGTTCTCTGACTGAGACTATTGCAACTCCCACCCTCTGTTTTAGCTTGATTGGCTAGCATTGGCTTTCTTGTTGCCTGCCCATTTTGGAAACCACAACGGCAAAGCATGTCTCCTCCCTGTTCACAGAGCTGCGACTTTATTGCAACTTTCCGCAATGATAGCATGAAAACATTTCTTATTCAATAGGGCCCTTAGTCAACATTGTACTGTTTTATGTTATGTTTTACTAATGGCTTGGTTGTCTGGCTTTTGCCACCATGCTGAAGAAATACCATACACAAGCACTATGTCTGCAAGGTGATTACCAAAAGTGAAGTGAAGTTGTGGAGCTCATACCCTGGCATTAGTCTAGTGCTCTGACTATTTTGCTTTTTGTCAGAGATTCCAAACAACACAATGCAACAAAATGTTCAAATAGTTTTGTACTGGTAATGTTCTATTTTTCCATTGGTTGGAATTTCCTAAAAGACATCCACACTCCCATAATTTAGGTCAAACAAAAAAAAAAGAAAAGAAAACTAGAGTGAATCTTTTCTGAATTCTATAAAATAAGGAATGTATGTAGCAATTCAATTGTATATGGTTATATGGACTACAGAGATTTATTATCACTTAAGTATTTTTCCATTTATTTATAATAATAATAATAATAATAATAATAATAATAATAATAATAATATTTGTGTATGTGTACTATGTCATCATATAAGATATTGCTTGCAATTTTACATTAATTCAAGCTTGAGAAAGGTACATGCACAGTTAAAGGATGTGACAGTAGAGAATGCAGTGTCACATTTATGTACATTTTTGATGACAATTTTCTGTGTAGAGCAGTCTTATAGCCTTCAGAATTCCTGCTCAAGTCATCAGCTTACTTCATACATATGTTTGTTACAAGTGCTGCCATCTACTGCACTATTCATGATACAGTTGTTGTACTGTGGCAGACCGATACATTCGTGCACAAGTGGGTTTTCTTCCTGGATAGCTGCTTTCTGAGCTGAAACTCCAAAAAATATATGGTGTCATGAATTATTGTATTGTTTATTTAGCCCAGATTGGTAGCGTCGTTCTGTTTATAAAGAAAACAATGTATCTTATGGGTATGTTTTTATTTAATTCGCCATTTTCATTACACAAGACCTTTTAACGTCATATTGTGCCAAAGTGCAGGTCAAAATTAATATTGCTTTCTCGTTTTTTTCAGCATCCTGTGTATTCTGATAGACATTATCAATGTATAGGGTAACAGACATTTCCTCACCAAATAAGAAATATAAAATGACGTCATGGATGGACCAAGGTGTATGATTAGGGTAACAAGAACATTATTTAATTTGCCAGTAAAGATGCTGTGCCATTTAGGATGACTGCAATCATCATAAAAGTAAAGGCTACATAAAAGCCTGTTTTCATGTCCATGGAAGCAATTTACACATCATGGTCTCTTGATCCCTCAAGGAAGTGTGTATTTGCAGCAAGATAAATTTTACTCTCATACCCATACCCTTTGATGTAACGATGGACATATTATATTTCTTGCTAAAGAACTTAAAAATGCAAATTGGAAAATCAGTCATTAAACTAAAAGGACTTATAATAGTGTCCAAAATGCAATACATATTAACCAAATGCAATACTAAGTGCAAGTCCTATGCAATAATTTGTGCCGCAGTCATTCTAAAAACTGAATCAGCTTCCATTAAGTATGACAGAGTAATCATTCAGTAAAATGTCATGGATAGTAATGCAGCATTTAGTTAGTAATCAGAAAAAGCTGAATACAAGAACTGTGTGTTAGTGACAGTTATCTTTCAAGTCGGAAGCACTTCCTGAGGGGGAGGGGTTTCTGCACACTTCAGCAAGAAACCGATCGAAAACATCACTCTATCAAAGCTGCCATTGGCCCCTGCGCTCATCACTCAGAACAGGTCCCTTCCACTTCCTGTTATATAAAACGTGACATCAGCGCAGGTTCGTCCTCTTGCCAATTCACTGGACCCGAGAACATGAGCTTTCTGTGTCTGTGATGCCTCACAAATACACAGAAAGATGTCTCCTGGAGGGCTGTGAGTCGGTGTCTACCCACTCGAGTGTTCATGTACAGAAGGGGTTTAGCCTTGTTTGACACCTGCCCCTACAAGGGCTGCCTGGGAAGGGAGACAGAGGCCTCATATAAGGAATGCCCCTGCGATTGCAGGGTCTGGCTCTTGTTCTGTCGTTCCTCCACAGGTTTGCCATACCTGCGCAGACGACTGCCCAGCAGATCCTGTACAGACCAGCCAGGGGTCTAACAACATCAACCCTGAGGTGCTGGTGGTGTGTCGTCAGTGTGGTGAAACAGGCCCTGTGCGAGGGACAGAACATCTGTCTGTTCAATAAGCAGGAGCTAGACCCAAAAGTCATTACACAGAGGAACATGGTCGTAGTGAGAGATCATGTCAATCTGGAGATCCACCAGAGGGGCAAGGAGGAAGCCTTGAAGAACTGGAAGATCCAGGATCTGGGGGAGCTTAGAATCCCATGATGGGATATCACCTCTGGGGACGGATACTCCCCCTGCTGGAGCCTGAGTCCAAGTGCTTTTATTCTCTTTCTGATAAATTATTGTTTTTTTAAAACAATTTTAATTGTTTTTAATTAATTTAATTGTTGTTAAAATGCACTTGTTTCTTTGTTTTGGTTGACTGGTGGTTTTGTTTTGTTTCTGTCTAATACATTGACCATTCTCTTATTCCTTTTAAATGCATCAGATTGTTTTAGTTTTGTTTCTTTGATGTTTTGTTTTTGTTTTATCTGATGCATTTCCTGTTAATTTCAATGTATTAGACTGTTTTGTTTGGTTGTTGTTCTTTTGGCAGATTGCCACTTTAACACATTTAATTGTTTTGATTGCTTTAATGCATTTTGTTTTGAATTCACTTTGTATTTCGGTTTCTAATCACCTTAAGATTTTAAAGTTTTAGAAATTATTTTAGAATTGTATCTTAATACAATTTTTATCAATCAATTTTTGTATGTTTTTATTTGTAAAATGTAAAATA
The DNA here is from genome assembly GCF_036373705.1 of Amia ocellicauda. NCBI lineage: Eukaryota > Metazoa > Chordata > Actinopteri > Amiiformes > Amiidae > Amia > Amia ocellicauda. The sequence goes on along the minus strand of NC_089859.1, from coordinate 33,968,441 downwards.
CTTATTCTAATAAAACAGTATTTCTGTGTCTGTGTGTTGCATTAGATCTTAAAAACGGTGTATTTCGGCTGGCTGGCTTCACTAATAGTTTTGTTCACCACTGTTCACTACATCTCTGTCTCTATTGTGTGTTTTATAAGTTATATTTATAGCTAATTTTGATCCTGTCCATCCGCACACCAGAGCTCCGGCTACGCTTTCAGTTTCAGTTTCAGATCACAAATAGAGCATTTAAAAATAATAATCGTGTTAATATAGTGCCATATATTATCCGATTGCTTGTCTAGAATGGAGCTCACTGCCACTGTTCCCAGCTGATGGCACTCGAGTTGTTCTCACTGCCTCGCTGTGTACATAGTTCCTTGGTCAGCTGGTCTGTGGCCGCTCTGGCTGTGTGCCATAGAGCAAGAGTCCACTGCTGCTGTCCTCAGCGGTAAGTATGTGAGCAGGCTCTCATGTTCCACTGTGTATATAGTTAATTTGTCAACACAGTAGAGCTCATGTTGCCCTGCGTTAACCGTTCTAACCAGCAGGCGTCAACTGCTCCTTTGTTCCACGGGTGACGCATGAGTTCATTCCTGCGCCCCGTGGTGTATATAGTTCATTTGTACAACATTGTAGAGCTGGTGTGGCCTCACTCCTAGCTGGAGCTGGGCTAGTGGAGCAAGCGGCCAGTGCTCCCATGTTATGAGAAGAGTGCATGAACGGTTTTCCTGCACACTGCAATGTTTATGGTTTGATGGTCATGGTAGAGCCTGCTGTTGTCCTGCATTAGCTGCGCTAATAGGTGACAACTGCTCCCGTGTTACGTGTTGGTGCATGATCTGCTTCCTGCACCCCGCTTAGGATTAAAAGAGAACAATAAAAGAAAATCAATTTTTAAATGACAGTGTGAAACATAACATTTCAGTGCCTCTAATGCTTTATGTATCTATTTTACACAAGATGCTCTATTTTAATGATTTAAACTATTAAATAAATTCTAACACTAACCTTTATGATGCAGTCTGAACCACATCAGATTTTAATTAAACTTGCCATTGCTCTGTATTAGTGCCAGTTGGTGTTAAACCACTAATACCACTCAGAGTCATTATTAATATCAGCACAGCAGCTTTATTATCATTGTTGTTCACAGGATTCCCCACGACAGACATGGCATTCCTATTTTAATTATGTAGACATGAAGGTGTTGAAAAATAAATGTGGTCTGAACTGCCTACCAGTGGAAAAAAGCAGTTCCTATTATCTCAGAAGTAGGTTTCCTTTTCATTCTAAAACAAAAAATGGAATAGACAATTTTCACACATTATAACCACCATATTTGCTAATTATTAATCATTTCACCTCCATAAGCCTTATGCTGAAAGATATATGCTTCCGCTGAAACCTTTAATTTCACACTGCGAGTCCACAGTGCAACAGCAATGCATTCATGTCTAGAGCTGTAGAAAGGACTTATGCAGCTGATAACACTGTGGACTCAGTTCACTGGGGTCACTGTTGTGCAGCAAGCCAAGGCAATCCTGGATAACGTCAAGCCCACCCGACCTCAGCAGCACTCAAACAAACTAACTCAAACAAGCAATGTCTGGGTATAGGACCCCACCTGCACTGCAAGCATAGGGGTTTTAAAGAATGAACTGGAGACTCATATTTTATACTTGGCTTAGTTAATCAAAGAAGAAAGGTAGATGGAATACTGAACAAGGTAGAACAACTATGTACCCTATACAGCGCTGTAAAAGGCCTTTTCGTCAGACATTTTCTGCAAATATAATATGATGTGATGAAGAATGCCTCTGATTTACCAGTGTGTTAATTTTGCTATAACCTCCCTGCCATCCTAACATACACTATACCTATAATCTGACAGGTCTCTGGATAAATATTATCTTTATTCAATTTTTAAGGACTCTAAAAATAATAGCATTGATGTAGCATTTTGACCGAATTACTTACAAAAGAGTTAAAAAAAGCTTACTAAAGAGTTAAATTTAGATGTTAATTTTTTTGCTGATTTATGCTTATTCTTATTATTCTTATTATAGATTTTGAGTACAGCGTGACGAGTTGAGGTTAAGAATAACACCTCTAAGACATTAAGAGAGGCTGTAGAGGCCAGTATTAAGGTTGCCAGAAGTAACTACACTGAAAACAAAACTGACAGGTAGAAGACATCATTAGTAGTGTCTTAATAGCATCGACTAGCACTAGCATGAAGATCATTAAAATCTAGCCCCCGGCATACAAATAAATATTATGTATTTTCTGTATGTATATGGTATATATCTCAATTAAAAGTAATTTAAACAGGGTTTCAGTTTCTCAATAGGTATTAAAATGTATACTATTTAATCTATAGGTCTTCTGAGAAAGAAAAAAAGATTGATGTAGAATATATATATATATATATATATATATATATATATATATATATATATCCTACATCAATATATATATTTACTTTCTTTCAATAATTGCCTACAATCCTGGAGGTTTTGAGAACATATCCCCTTTCTAAGCTGCCTTTCCATGTCAAGTAAGATCCTTATCAGTTACATTTTATAAATATGCCAGTGTCTTTCCTTTCAATACTGCATTTCCTAAAGTTCAACTGCATATTATTCAGTGGGTATTTTACTAGGTTAATTTTTTCAATCATTCTTTTAAAACAGTAAAAAATATATACAAAAGGATGTCTCTCAGAATAAAAGTGCTATTCATACAACATTGTATCATAAGCTGTTTGCTAAAACCAACATGTTAGTTTTATGATCAGAAAGAAACAAATTTTGTAAGGGTAGGCAAACTTTTCACATTACACCCAAACCTTCCACAGTCTAAGATTGGTCTCATTGTGAATACAGCATAATTTAAGCTTATGGTAAATGTGCATAAGAGTGATTTCACAAACACACAGACACATACACACACAGTTCAAGGCATATTTTTGAATGCATTCTTATGATTTATATTTTCTTCTGACTTCTGAAATAGGAGCTAAGAGCCAGATACTTTATTTTAGTTTTCCCCCTTTCAATACAGATAGAGATAAACCATCATGCTGGATTCGATGTTTGTTTGCAGAATATCATCATCATGATCACACTTAACATGCCTCTTATGTGTAATTTGGTCAAAATCTCTATTGATCATTTATGAGGCATATCATAATATATGATATGGCATTTATGTAGCAAGATTCCTTAAGAGACATTTGTCATTCAAAATATTGTAAAAGGTTTTTTCTTTAGTTTTGTGAATCTTACCACAAATCCAAAAAATAATGCTCTAGTCTTTGACGACAGAAGTCTGAAATGTGTCCATCTGTTAAGATGCATCCAGGTGTAAACCTTTACAAGAAATGTGTAATACACATTTCGTGTAAACCTTTACAAGAAATGTGTAATACACATTTGAATTTCGCATTTAGCAAGGAAATTTGCTTCTTATACTTCAGTTAGCTTGAAAGAAATGTATTTATAATATCTGGCTCTTATTCTCAATTGAAAATTGATACCAAAAACAAAAACAAAAGGCAGAATGGTAACTCATCGGATTCACAAACTTCAAAATTGTGCCACAGACATAAAGTGAACAAATACATCACTTACAAACCTGCAGGAAACAATGCAATTTAAGTACATTTAATCTGTCAACATTCAGGCAGACTTAGCTCTCTTAAGCTAAATCAAATTGACCATTCACTGTATTAACCACCTTAGTCACAAGTAGTACTCTAAAAGATCAAAGCTACATTTACATTACCTTTCTGTTTTTACTCCCCGCCCCCCCCCCTATTTTTGGGGAATATTTACACTTGTTAGAAATAAGTTGTTCATTAAAAGTATGAGCACTTACCTTGATACTGAGCACTGAATCCTCTGTAACGATGGTTGCTATCAGTTACAAAATGTAGCCTCAGCCAGTTCTTGTTGCTAACAATAGGCGAAGGTACATTCACTCCAGACAACCTGCAAGAAATGAGACATCTTTCAATGTTCAGTGTTTAAAATTAGCAGAAGTTATAAAGTAATACCATGTGCTGTAGTGTCAATAGCTTTAACCATGTATTAAAATAAAAAAGGGGTTTTGAAACAGTTTCTTACTCAGCAAGTTGAAAATGACCATTCAAGTATTTTCATATGGGTAGATTTTCATTATTATTATTTAAAGAAAAGGATGACAAGAATATCTTGTTACAACAGCAAACTTTTTCCAGCTTTAAGCTTTAGTACTAGAGTGGTTAAACAATATATGTATTTGCCATGTCAACTTTATGATTTCCATAAGGCTAATAACAATTCCATAAGGATATACAATTTAACAAATGTAATAAGAATTTTTGAAAATGATCTGACAAAGCTTAGTGCTTGTGAGCAAAAGTTTATTTCTCTCAGTGTGAGATGAGAGGAATTTAACTGTGTGAGACAGCATCATCATGAGAAACTTAAACCCATATAGTTTGCTTGTGACACGTATTTTGTTTGTACTATTCCACCGGGCATGTAAGTACAGACTTCAATAGCCATGTTTTGTATTAGTATTTTCTTCCTTCATGGCTTTAGCTTGGTGTTGCCTTTGAGTTTACAGTGTAAAGACAGTCAGTCTAATGTTTGCTGCTGCAGTTATAATTTTAGTGGAGAACTAATGCAAAGAGGGTGAAAGAGTAATTTTTACATTTGTACACACTCAGCTGATTTTGGAGATCATTGCTCAGTGAATAATCCTGCCACATTTTGGAGGTGTCACTTATCTGCATTTAGAATGTAAAGTTAAATTTGATGGACCAACTGCTATGATTTGAACCTGAAACGTGTGCACCAGCATGTCAAAAATTAAGATTTTAATTACATGTAGATTTATGACAGTTCTTTGATCTCCAGCAGATATGAAGCCTGTGATATCTCTGGTCTTTTATGAGAGCCACAGTATAAGTAACAATTTAACTGTATTTAATATCATAAACATCTTTATCAGGATTTAATTACGCAAGTAATCATTTGTGTACAAGTATAATTTTCTTTTTAATTTCACTTTGATCATAGACTGGTACGTCTGCAAGCAAGTGTTATCTGACTATGAGTGGCCCCATAATCCCCATAGAGAGTCATTACAGTGCTATTGAACACAACCAACTAATAACTCCAATTATATTTTAAAGTTCACTGTTTGTCATGTACTTGTTGATGAGTAGATAATGCAATGTGGTCTTAGAGCTGATTCTGGCATTTAGAGTGGGGGTTCTAGAGGGACAACAATATAAAAACAAGATCACATTCAATCAAATCCAAACAATTTAAGATATCTCTACAGGGACAATTACTACAGAGACTAGACTTCTGCATTATTAATGCTTGCCCTTTCTTGAAAGCTGTGTAATAAATGGATTGTGGGATAAGTACAAGTCTTTGACATGGAGTACAAACCTTATACATAAGTTTCTGGTCTGCCTGACAACATCATTCAAGAGATGTCTTTCTCATTGATAAGTCAGAATATCAGTGCTGCCCACCACTTTACTATTCTATATCAGCTAAGTATTTTTATCTTGCTTAGAGTCCTTTAGAAGTTAGAGACAACTACTGCTTTATGCATTAGGTATGTATCACTTAACTCAAGGTGATGTGAATGTTATTCCCCTTTGCATGAATCTTATATCATGCATTTGCATGGACTATCATATCATGATTCAATCATGGCATGAAAAAAATGAAAATGGTAAAATGGCAAGATTAACTGTGGGATCATATGGAAATTTTATTTTCTGGTAGCATCATAAGGTACATGTAATTATATTAAACCATTTCATGAGATTTTACACCAGGGGCTGGATTAAACCCACCCACTGATAGCAAACTACAAACCTGTACATCATAGCAGTTACATTTATGATTAGAAGAAAGTGTCATCTTACAAAAAATGAAGCCGCAACTGACTACAGTTCTGTATTTTTCTATTAGCGGGTGGGTCAAAGTCTTGATTTGATCTGGCTCCAAGTCTCAAATATTTTATTATAAGGATGATGATGATGGTTATTATTAAGAAATATTATTAAATAATCATTATCATCATCATCATCACAGGAAAATAGATGGCAGCAGGATTTTGCAGTGAATTAAATTTTTCATTTGGGTTAAAAATGTGATAATGAAATATGCATTGCAATACACTTTCAGTAATTTACCTTTGTGTCAAATCAACTGAACAGCTTCCAGTATAGGAAAAACTTTATCATATCTGTACATTTCCTATACCTGAACATAACCTTGCCGATTTAATTGTCAGTTATCCCTCAATCATGAGATTTAAGAACTGCATTTCATATACAGTAATGTGCAATAGTTTTAGGCAGGTGTGAAAAAATGCTATAAAGTAAGAATGCTTTCAAAAATAGACATGTTAATAGATTATATTTATCAATTAACTAAATGCAAAGTGAGTGAACAGAAGAACAATCTACATCAAACCAATATTTGGTGTAGGGATGCTCATAATTAACCATGTAACCATTAACCGACAATACGAATGTTTACCGGTTAATACTATCGGATAAACAGTTAAAAATATATCAGTCAACTCATGGGGGCATGGAGACATGTACAATTAACCACACATGCCTACAGCCAAATTTCGCTGAGTATGAGCAAAATGAAGCCAGCTAAAAGAAGTACTGTGTGGGACCATTTCGACCTGAAGGACGACAAGGTTATTTGTAAGAAATGCAATGCAGTATTGAAATATAGCAGTAGTACAAGCACAATGCAATACCACTTGTGAAGCAAACATCCGGCATCGGGTGATGGAGGACAACAAACTGCCCTCCATGTTAGAAGGGAGAAGATGCAATGTGCGGCAGTCTGAGGAGATAACTCAAGAATCTTTTCAATGGTGGAAAAAGACATTTTGCCCATCAGCTTGGTCTGTGGCAAGGGTTTTCAGGAGCTACTGGGCTATATTGAGCCTAATTACCAAATCCCATCAAGGCCGACTATTACCCGTCGAATTGAAGGCCATTTTGCAGAGAAAAAAAAGAGCTTAAAATGCAACTTGCTAGCACTACGTTCATGGCTCTTTTATTATTTTTGTATTATTATTTTTATTTCTTGTCAGATGCCCTTATCCAGGGCGACTTACAACATAAGTGCAATACAAAGTGCAAGAATACAGTTTAAGTACAAGGCATCAAACATTACAAATTCAAATTTACATTAAATAGAGCAATTCAAAATATAATACATTTTACAACTTCCAACTTAGACAGGCAAGTACAGTAAGTGAGGTCATACATCCTGGAAAGTAAAAGCTAAGTGCTGTCAAGATGTAAGGTCACAATCAAGTGCTATGGGAAAGGGAGCAAGGGGGAAAATCAAACAATACAAGTATTAGTAATGCAAGAAGCATGATAAAATGGTGTGAAGTGCTATCTAACGGGGATTAAAAGGACTAATATTACAAGTACTGTCTGAAAAGATGTGTCTTGAGTAAGCGCCGGAAGGATGCTTACTCAAGCTTACTCAAGGATGCTATTACGACCGACTGCTGGACAGCGCTCACAACGGAGAGCTACGTGACAATTACATGCCACTATATCGATGAGGACTGGCAGGTTAAATCGGCCATCCTACTAAGACAAAGTATGCCAGGCAGACACACAGCTGACAACCTCACAGCTAAACTAATTGATGCGGTGGAGACTTGGGGACTTACCGGGAAAGTGTCTGCATGTGTCCACGACTATGCACGCAACATCGTGGCAACATCATGGCTGCTAACTGTCCCGGATGGGTGAACTGGGACTTAGTTGCAGTACCCCTGCATGCAAGGCACTGGAGGCCAAACAAGAACAAATGAAACTTCTGAAACACCAGCTCATCCAGTCATGCAAAACTAGATGGAACTCGCTGTGCGACATGTTCGGAAGACTTCTTGAACAATGGTGGGCAGTTACAGTTATTCTGTCCGACCGAATAGACATCCTAGACGAATACTGGCAAATAATGGAGGCGATTGCACCTGTGTTGGAGACTTTAAAATTTGCAACCACCGTCATGTCCACAGAAAAGGACGTGTCCGTTTCCAACATCTACCCCATCACTTTCAGGCTCCTAAACACACACCTGATGAGAGCTGAAGAGTGACAGAGTTCAAGGCAAAGGTTCAGCAGTTCTTGAGTGGCCACATGGGGGTATGCTATTTCATTTATAGGGTTAATATATGCCTAAGTGTATTTTTAAAATAGCCTAGGAACTATTCAAATAGTATTATTATTATTATTAGCCCTAGTGTGTATTGTTACTATTAGCCTATTACTATCATTGACACAATAGCCTGTTCTGTTATGAATTAAGAGGGAAATTAATTAGGCTATATTGTTTACCACAGGTTGACACGGATGAGTTGGTGATCGCCTCTGTCTTGGACCCTTGCCATAAACATCTCCGTTTGTTTGCACAAAGGGAGAAAATATCCGCAAAACAAAAACTTATAGAAATCTGTGCTACTGTGGAAGTGGCCACTGATGATGATGATGAGCCTGGCACTGGTGCTACTGGGGGAGACGAGACAGCTGGTGCTATGAGGGGAGATGATGAGACAGCGGTGTCTGCTGCCCAGGCTGGAGTCCAGGGAAATGCCATGATGTTGCTCCTGGGAGTCGACTACAGCACCCCTCAACAAGCTAATGTCCCAGAGTCAGAGGTGGACACCTATATGAGAGACAATCCCCCCTCATTGAATACTAGTCCTCTTGACTCGTGGAAAGCTAATCAGACACGCTTCCTAAGGCTTGGCCACTCTAGCGAGGCGCTACCTCTGCATTCCTGGGACATCGTTACCATCTGAGTGGGTATTCTGCGCCGCGGGTCTCACAGTTAACAGACTGCACACCAGACTAACCCCATAACATGTCGACATGTTGCTATTTCTGAATAAAAACCAGTAGACAAGCAGTCCACAATGCTGAGGACTGAGGTAGGCCTGCCCTGTTTATTTTATTTTGAGGTCTGAAAAATGCGACTACAAGTTTCCATTTTCTTAAACCTGTTGGTTGTTTTTGATGATTAATTAGCCGAGAGCGGAGGAGAAGGAGTTTTTTGTTAGCCTACAGCCAGCGCTCTTGGCACTCTTGTACTCAATGTGTTTTCGTTTTGTTAATCTGCTTTTGTTCTGTTGTTGTTTATGCTGCTATTTAAAAATTAACCCCTTATGAAAAAATCATTTGTTGTATTGCTATTTTTTTAAATGGGTCACAGACACTCGTCCATTCTATATTTTAATCTTGTTAACCGTCGGTTAACGGTTAATGGTTGTTAACGAACGTCGGTTATCGGTAAGAAAAAAAATATAAAAATGAGCATCCCTAATTTGGTGTGACCACCCTTTGCCTTCAAAACAGCATCAGTTCTTCTAGGTACACTTGCACACAGTTTGTGAAGGAACTCGGCAGGTAGGTTGGCCCAAACATCTTGGGGAACTAACCACAGTTCTTCTGTGGATTTAGGCAGCCTCAGTTGCTTCTCTCTCTTCATGTAATCCCAGACAGACTTGATGATGTTGAGATTAGGGCTCTGTGGGGGCCATACCAGGACTCCTTGTTCTTCTTTATGCTGAAGATAGTTCTTAATGACTGTCATTGTATGTTTGGGGTTGTTGTCATGCTGCAGAATAAATTTGGGGCCAATCAGATGCCTCCCTGATGGTATTGCATGATGGATAAGTATCTGCCTGTACTTCTCAGCATTGAGGAGACCATTAATTCTGACCAAATCCCCAACTCCATTTACAGAAATGCAGCCCCAAACTTGCAAGAAACCTCCACCATGCTCCACTGTTGCCTGCAGACACTCATTTGTGTACCGCTCTCCAGTCCTTCAGTGAACAAACTGCCTTCTGCTACAGCCAAATATTTCAAATTTTGACTCATCAGTCCAGAGCAGCTGCTGCCATTTTTCTGCACCCCAGTTCCTGTGTTTTCATGCGCCACTATGCGAACCTTCGCGCTTTCGTGCTTGGCCTTGTTTCCACATCAGAGGTATGGATTTTTGGCTGCAAGTCTTCCATGAAGGCCACTACTGACCAGACTTCTCCAGACAGTAGATGGGTGTACCAGGGTCCCACTGTTTTCTGCCATTTCTGAGCTGAGTAAAAATTATGTGTCTTTCATCTGCTGCAGTAAGTTTTCATGCTGACCACTGCGTCTACAGTCCTCAACATTGCCCGTTTCTTTGTGCTTCTTCAAAAGAGCTTGGACAGCACATCTGGAAACCCATCTGCCTTGAAATGTCTGCCTGGGAGAGACCTTGCTGATGCAGTAGAACTACCTTGTGTCTTGTTGCTGTGCTCAGTCTTGCCATGGTGTATGACTTTTGACAGTAAACTGTCTTCAGCAGCCTCACCTTGTTAGCTGAGTTTTGCTGTTCCTCACCCAGTTTTATTCCTCCTACACAGCTGTTTCTGTTTCAGTTCATGATTGTGTTTCAACCTACATATTGAATTGATGATCATTAGCACCTGTTTGGTATAATTGTTTAATCATACACCTGACTATATGCCTACAAAATCCCTGACTGTGTGCAAGTGTACCTAGAAGAATTGATGCTGTTATGAAGGCAAAGGGTGGTCACACCAAATATGGATTTGATTTTGATTTTTCTTCTGCTCAGTCACTTTGCATTTAGTTAATTGATAAATATAATCTATTAACATGTCTATTTTTGAAAGCATTCTTACTTCACAACATTTTTGTACACCTGCCTAAAACTTTTGCACAGTACTGTATATACACTCACCTAAAGGATTATTAGGAACACCTGTTCAATTTCTCATTAATGCAATTATCTAACCAACCAATCACATGGCAGTTGCTTCAATGCATTTAGGGGTGTGGTCCTGGTCAAGACAATCTCCTGAACTCCAAACTGAATGTCTGAATGGGAAAGAAAGGTGATTTAAGCAATTTTGAGCGTGGCATGGTTGTTGGTGCCAGACGGGCCGGTCTGAGTATTTCACAATCTGCTCAGTTACTGGGATTTTCACGCACAACCATTTCTAGGGTTTACAAAGAATGGTGTGAAAAGGGAAAAACATCCAGTATGCGGCAGTCCTGTGGGCGAAAATGCCTTGTTGATGCTAGAGGTCAGAGGAGAATGGGCCGACTGATTCAAGCTGATAGAAGAGCAACTTTGACTGAAATAACCACTCGTTACAACCGAGGTATGCAGCAAAGCATTTGTGAAGCCACAACATGTACAACCTTGGGGCGGATGGGCTACAACAGCAGAAGACCCCACCGGGTACCACTCATCTCCACTACAAATAGGAAAAAGAGGCTACAATTTGCACAAGCTCACCAAAATTGGACAGTTGAAGACTGGAAAAATGTTGCCTGGTCTGATGAGTCTCGATTTCTGTTGAGACATTCAGATGGTAGAGTCAGAATTGGGCGTAAACAGAATGAGAACATGGATCCATCATGCCTTGTTACCACTGTGCAGGCTGGTGGTGGTGGTGTAATGGTGTGGGGGATGTTTTCTTGGCACACTTTAGGCCCCTTAGTGCCAATTGGGCATCGTTTAAATGCCACGGCCTACCTGAGCATTGTTTCTGACCATGTCCATCCCTTTATGACCACCATGTACCCATCCTCTGATGGCTACTTCCAGCAGGATAATGCACCATGTCACAAAGGTTGAATCATTTCAAATTGGTTTCTTGAACATGACAATGAGTTCACTGTACTAAACTGGCCCCCACAGTCACCAGATCTCAACCCAATAGAGCATCTTTGGGATGTGGTGGAACGGGAGCTTTGTGCCCTGGATGTGCATCCCACAAATCTCCATCAACTGCAAGATGCTATCCTATCAATATGGGCCAACATTTCTAAAGAATGCTTTCAGCACCTTGTTGAATCAATGCCACGTAGAATTAAGGCAGTTCTGAAGGCGAAAGGGGTCAAACACAGTATTAATATGGTGTTGCTAATAATCCTTTAGGTGAGTGTATGTGCAAGATGAACTAAGGCCAGTACCATCAGTATGTGTCCTACTTAATAATATGCACAAATTTTCATTAATTTAATTGAAAACCCTGGTTTGATGTAATAAGTAATAATTTTATTAAATCAGGTATTCAGCCTCTGCACAAATAAATCGGGTAGGCAGTAAAAATGTGCATGTAGCCAAGTCTAATTTAATCAACATTTCTCATTTTGACGTCTCAGCTACTTGAGATTAAAAAGAGGGGAAAAATATGTTTACACCCTCAAATACCATGAGATGAAACCTTGAAGTATTCCTCAGTTAAGGCATGAAAATTGGAATTTGGGGTGACATGTAATCAGAAATGTGCAAACCTCCTAGGCATAGGAGGACATCTATCTTGTATTGGGATTACAAATAAAGATTGTAGGCTGGTAACGAAAATAGAAAGCAATAGCAACACAAATGTGCATTATGATAAATGAAACATTAAAACAGAAATCTATATATTTATTATTTGGCATCAAGCATGAATAGGGAAAGTAAAATAATGAAATAACTGGTAAAATTGAATTAAAAAGCAGACTGAATTGCTGTAATACAAACTTCTATCAGAGTCCATATGTTAAACAGATCTAATGAATAATATGTACAAAATCTAATGGTGTTATACTTATATTGATATATTAACCAATATGGAAAAGTAAAATCTTAATCTTAATAGCCATAGCAATTACTATGAAAATAATACAATTATGTAATATCTATGAAATAAAATGCAAAGAATTCAAAATGAAAAAAATATTTCCATATTTTATGTGAGAAATTTATTGTGTGTGATTGCTACAAGACTGACAGCAAGGGGAACTAAAGTCCCTTGAGGTTAGGAAGGTTATTGATTACAAATGCCACTCAAACCTTGGCCTTTCTAAATCTGAGTGTCATTTACTGAGATGCAAATGATGCAAACAGAAAAAAAAAAAAAAGTAAGCCTGTCAGAGAAATGTCCTACCTTCCCTTTTTTTTTAGCAATTTAACATCTTTATAATAACATAAATAATAGAAAGAGGAAGAGGACAAGAAGAAAATTAAGCAGAAAAAGAAGGAGGAGAAAGAGGGTAATAGTAATGCTAGTAGCAGGTACATAAAACATGTCACAGTCATGTAGATTTTGACATGGTATCCTAGCAACTTCACTGTGAGTTTAATAGCTTAGGTTTGAAGGCAAAAGAGGAAGCCAACAGGTACTCAAGCCACGGGAAAGTGAATCTATCTATCTATCTATCTATGTTTGTGTGCATGTGTCTGTGTGTGTTATCAGTTTTTTAAGGTTTGCAACAAAACAATAGTCAAACTAGATTAGATTTTTGTTATTTATGTAATATTATGGAAATCTCTAGGACTTTGACGTAAAAAGCCTAAGGGCTATCACTGAATAAGACTGGCATAAATGGTTGAATTTTAACCTATGCATGGTTTTTGGTGGCTTGTATCTTCAAAGCTCTGCTTTAGTAAATATTTCAGTCCTGCACATATATGTGAAAAACTAATATGTGTCAGTATCTATTCATGCCATTATTATTAGTAGTAGTAGTAGTAATAATAATAGGAAGAAGAGGAAGAAGAATTTAGCAATGATTAGCAATGTTTTGCAAAAATGTGTAAGTGAAAATAATTTGTTGAGAAAACACAAGCATTACATTACAAGCATTAACACCCTATTTATTTTCCATATCTCAATAGTTATATTATAACATTTGAAGTGATGGATGAGCCTATTTATAGCACTAGTGACTGAAATCAGAAGCAGAACATTGGGAAATAACCAGTATTATTTGTTATTAATCTGTTGTTTATTAATTAGGTTTAAGTTATGTTCGTTTTTTTCTCAATCATCTTACTGTAACGTCCTCAAGGACTCAAGGAAAGGATCCAAGTGCAGGCGTTGTGTTGATGCAGATTATCCGACAAGGGATAACGAGAGAGAGAGTAAATAGGGACAGTCCAGGGTCAGTCGATCGAGCGAACAGGCTAGTGGGGAAATCCGAGAGGGGTAAACGAGACAGGAAAGCAAGGGGTCAAAAAACACGGTTTAGAAACAAGGCTTAGAATTGATCCAGGAGAGAATGCAAGACTTCGGGATTATGCTGGGAAACAGAGGGGTTTAAATACTATGTAGGGGACAGGGTTTGAACTAGGTGAAGGAGTGATTAGCCAATGGTAAGAGAGGAGGACAGAACAGGTGCACCTGGAAGGAAAGAATGTGGAGAAACTGGTTGGGCTGGATAGAGGAAAGGAGAAGCATTAGATTTAGTATTTTGGAGAGGGAGACCTCTGAACTAAGGTAGGAGCAGGGGAGACCGTGACACTTACTGCAGTTTCTTTATAACAATTGTCATAAATTGCATATAACTCAGAATATATAGAGAAAAACAAATACACATACAGCACAATTGATCCTGTGTGCAGAAATTTACTTTTTTTTGCTATCTCTATTCTGTGTTTTGATTCTAACTGAAAAAAATCCAAAATTTTGCAACCCACAGCCATTGTGAGATTTATTTTTATCCACATTTTCCATGGGGTTTACAGATGGTTTCTGAAAGCTGTGCAACTGCTAGTGGTAAGCTGCATCTTCCATTTTATTATATTGAATGGCTGAATAAAATCTGCAGATACATTTATCTAAATTCAGCAACCCCTACCCAATAATATGTCTCTGTCATGATTGCTAAAAAAAAACAAAAAAAAAAACATCTTTCAAGCAAATCAGTTGACAGTCGTGTTTTCCGTCTTAATCATTCACTGCTCAATGAAGACTGACATAAAAAACCTGTTTAGGCTGTGTACCCCACAACCCCAAGAAAAAGCTGCCATTGTATCTGTTTTCTTCTGCATTTTCTGTTCAAAGTACACCAAAAAGACAACTCATCAATCACACCAAAACACAAAAGATGAATGGGAGGCCGCTGGAAAGCAGTGAACGTCACTCCATCAAAGTGATGTTTTGAAAGTAAGTAATCAGTGTTCTCCACGGACAGCCTGGCAGCCTCCTTGATATTTTAAAGCTCCCTTTTCCAGTGCAGGGCACCTTGTGGTGTGTTACTAGAAAATAGGCATTTCCCAATATTAAATATAAGTATTATTTCATGCAAGGTATCATGGGAAAATCAGGAATAAATTAGAATGGGATTATAATTAGATAAGAATTAGAATTATGTATTAAACAGGAAATAGCTTAACCTGATTTGTCATTGTGAAATTCATACTGCAAAAATACTGTGTAGCAATAACTGAACAAGGATCCAGATCAGGTGTGTAGTGGAGCCAGAGCAGGGTGGAGCCCATGTTTCTCAATTTCTAAATTATTAATCATTGTATTTTCCTTGCAGTTTTTTTCTGTGAAATAATATGATGAGAATAAACAATAAAGGCCACTTATTAACATGACAAAAACATACAAGCGGTGCCTGCACAATGAAACACGCAATCTCACAAAATATCTGTGTTAGATTAAACGTCTCCCATGAAAATCAGTTATGAGATTATTCCATATCATGTACTGGCCAATCAGAATATAGAATCATCAGGTTGGCAGTTTCAGATGGCAATACACAGCAGTTTATTTGAGGTGATAATTAAGGTAGCATAAATATATGAAAATAACTTGCAGGCTCAAAATGTCAACGAGTAGTTGGAAACGATCCCATCAGGAATCTTTGCTGCAATATTTTGGAAACTTTTTGGAAACTGCAGTTTGCAGTTGCAGGAACATAAAAATGAAATCAACGGCTTTGCATAGTTCCACATCAACTGCAACTGAGGCAGATAGTGAAAAGACAACAAAACTCCAGCTGAAATAACAAAGTCCATAGCCAAACATCTGGAGTTCAGAGGCATGGGAAGAAAATAAAAAAACTTTACTCTTTCAGTGATTATGCAGATGGGAATCTGGGGTATAATATTTGTCAGTTTTAAAAAGTCGGCAAATGCAGAAGTTTATTAAATTAAATCATTTTTATCGCCATATAATGATAATGTGAAATGGAATAGTGAAATGGAAAGAGGGTGTTACTGTATATTCTTAAACAATGTTGATTAGGTGACACTTGAAAGGGTCAATGAGCCCATGTGGAAGCCCCCCGTATGAACACCACCCACTCACCCACCCACCCACCCCCTTCCCATGGACAATTCAGCGGCAGCCTGCCCTTTCAATGTCCTCTGCATGGTATTGTTGAACAATTCTGATTGGGACCGCTCCGGTACCTTTTTTCAACCACTACACCTCCGGTCCAGATTAAATGAAAACCTCCCCTTAAACTTCAATAGAAAATTCAAGAAGAGTCTCTCAGTGGCACCTTCATGTTTTACAGAGATTTCTTTCATCTATTCAATAGTAAGCTGCCATCAGGTATATTATTTCGAATTTTTGATTGATGCCAAGGATGATAAGAAAGGCTTTCTTTGACAGTAATGACAGCTACTGTATAGTAATATACATTAGTAAAATTGGCATTTATTTTTTCATTACAGTAAGTAGTGCTTACATTTTTCCTCATTTTAAGGCATTGATGAATTTGTATTATGACAACAAACATAAATAAAAATAGAAATGTGATATATTTTACTTGATCTGTCACCGTAAGTAGAGCATTCATTCAGCATGTTCTCAAAAATGGCGAGTGATGTTGAAAACTGAATGTATTCTATCCCTTATTCTTGTAGAAATTGTGAATAGAGAGACGAAAAGGTGTCTAAGGCTAATCTCACACTCAAAATGTGACATCAAAGCTAAACTGACAGACAAATAGGCTAGTCGTTTGATTCTATTTTCTCTCTTTCTATCGATTGCTTTCATGGTTTTCTTCATGTGCAGGAACAATTGTTCTCGTCACTCTAACAGAACTTCACATTGTGCAACAGGGACAGACAAACTTAGTACATTCCTCATTTGATTCCCCAAAATACACTGTTACTACTAAAATAATCTCTAATTATTATTCAGCTTCAGGTGGTTAGAAAGCATACATTTTCAGACCTTACTACAATTCATCAGACCGAATCATATAATATCCCCTAATTTTTAAAAAGAACACCACCTTCATAGATGGACTGAAGTAACCTCTTATTCTGTGATCAGTGCTTGTTCCAGGCAAGCGTTTAGATGATCATGTTGCTTGCACCTGTGTTTCCATATAGATTGCAGATTATAGCTTCCAGTTTAGTTTCTCCAACACTTCATACACACTTAAAAATGCACAAGTAATTAATTAACCTTTCAGCATACCCTCTAGAGCAAGAATGGAACTCCCAGTTCATGGCAAATGAATGTTCTGCTCAGCATGGGGAACTGTTCTTACTTCCTAACTCAAGTGGGTGAAAAACATGCTTATTTCTCCAAATACTCTTTTCTTAATTCTAGGACACACTTTCCTAACCTTCCAGACAAGATAGATGTGTAATTTCTGACTTGAATTTCTTTCCGTTCCTTTCTTTATAGTATAGATATTTCAAACAAAATATAAAAATAATCAATAAAATACACAGTGACCTGTCTATACTTTACTATCAGAACTCCTGCCTGAAGAGCTTCTTTACATTAACATAAAACTTGGCAATGCACCAGGGTCTCCATTTTGTGTATCAGACGTTGTCACATCAAGGCAATATTGCAATGCATGAATAAATGAACTCACTGGACTGGCCAAGAGAGCTTAATATGTTTTATCGATCATATTTAATTCATCATTTTTTTTTTTAAATAAAAAGCCATTTAAAATGATGCATTCTTATAATGGAGCAACTATTACATATATTCAGTCTCATGAAAATATTTTAAAATTAATATTAAGGCTTTTTGTGTCATTTTAGTTGAAAGCAGCTATAATTATCTAAAAATGTAAAATAAAAAATGATAAAAAAACTGGACTGACAAATATACTGTATAGCTGCATATGTTCTTAAATTTCCCCACAGAAAGAAAGGAACAAACTCCAAATACCAAAAAGGTAAGAATATTAAATGAACACATAATAAATGTACACATATAGATACATATCTACACACACCTACATGTATAAATACATAGCTATTATAACACATTCCCCTATATATATAAACTACAATGTTTGCAAATTCAAGGCATTACAATATCATACTTTATTCACAAAGAAAAACAAGAAAGTGTCATACCTTTGTATGCCATCTAGTTGCATTGTTTTAAAATAACAAGCCATCTTGATTCATAGTGCAATCAATTGTGTTTGAGGTTATCAGCTCTACAAAGTTTAAGTACTCTATCAATTGTATAACAAAAATGAAGTTTAAATTAGACAATGAACATCTGTAATGTGTCTTGCTATTGGGGATTTCCAACCACCTTTACGAATTGTGCTCTTGGGTTGATTAATACTTGTCTGTTGTTGTCGATTTTTTTTTCCAACATACCGTAGATTACACAGATATGAAAGAAGATAGATTTCACTGACAGAACCACAAGTGATAAGCTTTGTAATGTTGAATTGGTAGACATGACAGCCAAACATACACACACGCACATGCTCACACACATACAGTATAATAAGTGAGGAAGAGCCCCATCGGGAGTTTGACATGAGTTTGAAAAGAAAACAGGATTAATATGCATATACTTGTATTTACCTGGAATTTCAACCTACAATGATTATATATTAGCTACTTAACAACACCTTCCATATCCAAGCCAGGACAGTGAGACCATTTACAAATTGAAATACTTTTAGTACACATTTTAAACAAGATACTTTGACTGAAAGAACTCATGTTAACTTACACACTGTACAGCATACTTGAAAAATATTTAAATTTAAAGCCTATTTTTTTAACTGAATCACATAATTTGTATTTTTTAAGGCACAGAAACTGGATCCATGATTTTATGTAAATCCTTGGAATGAGTTTAATACTATGAAACAAACTTATTTTTTTGCCCCTTTTAATAATCAAGCTGTTCATTTCATACCTTATGTTCTCATGTTCCATGCTAGTTTACTAATCCATTCAGTATATCCTGTGAAAAGATTGCTGACAAGTGGATGAAGTAATATCCATATCTCCTTCACTCTGTCTCTTCAGATCTTCATTTGTGTTTGTTAAATTTTTGCTGTGCTAATGTGTCATTTTCTGTACAATACTTGGCAATCTGCTTACAGACATCTTTTTCAAGGGCTGTTTTGAATATAATTGTTATTCATCATGGAAAATGCTAATAAGCACATCATGCAGAGAGAAAAGGCAACTGGCATCTGTGTCTATACTCTAGTTCACCTCAGTTACGCATCAGTGATGTCAAGCCCCAGCAGATTCTGTTAACAGTTAACAAATCAAGTCCTTTTAAATATGTAAAGCTTTGCATTTTTAAATGATCATACATTATTATTCTAATACTGTTTGGATATTATTTAGGCCTACATAAACAAAATATGACAGCACTATACCACCAGGTACTGAAGAAGCACAGAATGGTGAAATGGTTAACTATCCCCAGATGTTAATACAAAAATAGGTATTGTGCCAAACTTAAAGGAGATGTCTGGTCTCTGTTATTGTATGGATAAAACATCTATGTTATATATACAAAATAAATACAGTGTATATTGTAAACTATATTTAATTTTTGCCGTCAGAAAATATTATTCTATCATATATATATATATATATATATATATATATATATATATAGGGGGGCATCCTGCTTATCATGTGCAGCTATAACATGATTAATCCTCCCAGAGCCGGCCAAGTAGTGCTACATTTAACACTATACTACAATATATACACACACACGAGTAGAAGACTACATTAACTACTAAAGCTAAATGTTTAGGTATTAACAAACTTGACTGTCCATTTGTAATATACATAAAAGTTCCTCTATTGCAAAATCCTAAATAATTCTGGTTCAAGGTTAATAACAAAATAACATATTCCAAAGTATACAATTCAGTGAGCTTCAATAGTCATCTTTGAACTCATTTGGGTGTTTTTCTGCCTGTGTCCTGGGATTTCTTTTACTGAAAAAAAAAAGTTTCCTGGATGATAAATTATTGAATTTTACAAAGTTTTTCTCTATTGTCCTCCCAAAATCTGCCCAAGGGATTACCTCATGCTCAACAATGAAACAAAGACCAGGAGACAGAAGTTTAAGTAATTGTACATTTGAATCTGAAAGGCACTTTAAACAAAGAGTTGCAGAGGTCTGGCATAAACTATGAAGCCATGCAGTTGAGATGGATTAGACAAGCACAACTGTCTTTCTTTCAAATGTTCTTGTAATCTAACTGAGTACTTATTACATGTTGCTATTGTCTGTAATCATACAATTCATTTGTATCCAATAGTAAATTATAACAATACATTTATACCAGATTTATTTGTGATGGTGACTCAGCAAACACTACAAATAAGCACTATAACAACTGATCAACATTGGCATTTATTTTCAAGTTACTGGATAATGCTATCATATCAGCATAGCAATGTGAAAGTTACTCTGCAGGACGGACTGCAGTATTCACTATTAAAGTAAAATGTGTTTGCAACAGACTAGACTACAAAAGACAGAAGTGTTCTGCTGTCACGTATCCTCTACTTGCCCTTGAATTGATTGTTTTTTTGTTTTTTTTATTTCACACTGTACACAGGCATTTATAGTTGCTGACAGCCTGCAATTAGCTATCCTTGCCTGCCTGGGCAGTGAGCCCCTAAAGTTCATTTGGAAAAGTTATCTTCTGGCACGGATTCATTGTTATTAATGACTCAGTGGACTGGTAGTAGGGTCATAATGCCTATGACATACGGTATACTAATTGCAAATCTCTACTCAGAACGTGTACTGTGTACAACCTCTTCCGTGCCTGGAAGACAGATATACGATGTCCTGTTTGGAAGGGGGGAAAGAAACAGCATGGTGACAAAGATTTAATGTACTGGGCTTACAAACATACATTCAGAGTGAGAATAATTTGAAAAAGGCCCACACTAAATCAAAACTTTGACTCATCTGCCAATTCCAATACTTGAGGGCACATTATCCATGGATAGAAGCAAGAAGCCTCTGTCAAACATACAAATGCCATAAATTACTTGGTTTGTAATTTCTGATTGGTAGGTTGGGTGAAGATTTGATTTAATGTGCGACAAAGACCAGTGTCATTATTGCTTGAACTCACTATTGAACTGTATCAAAAAAGAAACCAATCAGTCACAAGATCTAACTTCAATTAATGCTCTCCAACTGTAAGAAAACCTGGACACTGCTTTTTGTTTTGTATAGAAGCGTATAGGCAAAGGTTCTTACATCAAAATAGTTGATGAAATTGTCATATGAAAATTAGTTCATTTAAAAAATATTTATTGTTTTAAGTGTTTGCTTATTTAACTGTAGGGATTTTAAAGTCTCACAATATGACATATTTGATGTACCTTTGAAAAACAATGTATATTCAAAAGAAAATCCACCATAGTTTATAATTAATTAATACAGCAATTAATTTAATAAAATACAGCCAATTAATACATAATAGATGATCAAGTTAAGTTATTTTTTAAAACATGGTTTTGAGTCTTTTTCATTAAAGAAAACACAGAAAACTTCCTCTGGCTTCCTCTTTTGCCTTCAAACCTAAGTTATTAAACTCACAGTCAAGTTGCTAGGATACCATGTCAAAATCTACATGACTGTGACATGTAAGATGTTATGTACCTGCTATTACTATTACTATTACCCTTTCTGCATCTCTTCCTCCTCCTTCTTCTTCTACTTTGTTCCTTTGTATATATGTGTGTGTGTGTGTGCACGCCCGCATGTGTGCATGCATGTGTGTGTATTTTTCTAAACTAAAACTCTACAATATGTTTGTTTTGATAGCAGACTCCTTAATATGTAATTGTTATTAAAATAATAGATTTAATAATAAAACTAATGGTTGATCTTCAACACATTATCAGAACCAGCCACTCATGAGACAGGAATATGGCAAGTAGCCTCCTGATTTAAAAATAAACAAACAAATAAACAACAAAAACAGATATCATCACAGAGTTTCTACTTCCTGGAAAAAGAAAATACAAATGTGGGTAAACGTCCAGCATTATTTTTAGCTCGGTATCTCTTGAGATGTAATAAGCAAACAATCAAGACATATAGGCATATTTTATGGCAAATGTATTTTCTACCTGCAGTTTTCAATGTCATAGGGGGAGGGGGGAATGAAACTCCTATCAAATAATTACAAAAAAACAAAAACAACTAATAAACAAACAACCATCCCTTCAAAAAACAGATCCATTAAATACTGGTTATATAAACAACAATACTATGTCAAAAAACAAAAAGAAAACCAATGGAGAATAAGTGCTATTTGCTGAAGGAGAATCCCTTGCAGCCTATAAACATTCATTCATTGTGCATCCCAAAGTGCGTGTGTTGGCATTATTGTGAAGCAATTTAGGGTCCTTACTTGTAATGGAAAGCATGCAAGATGTTGCTTACATCCAGATATTCTGACAAAAATCAATTAGCATTAAGAAGCATAGACACCCTGCACCAGCAATGATGTCACTAAATGCCATCAGGTGCACACATTTTCTAAGCAGATGCAACCTTAACGCTAAAGAGCTCAGCTTTCCATCAACAGTTCCATAAAGCCAATCATCTATTGACAGTTTTTGCCACCAGAGCTTCAAGTTCTGCTTAGCATCACTCTAATTAAGCGCAAGCTGATGCCAGCAGAGATCTAACTGAATCCATCTTGCCTGAAATGTAATCTGCACTTCATGATTTTTACAGGATTAAGACTCATGAGCAACTCTTAAAAACTGTCAGGACTGCAGCTGCTCCTGACAAAGACTTACTGCTAAGAAGTTATCCATCACCTATTTTACCTACCTAAATGTGTTTCACTTCAAGGGCATCATTATGCATTATAAGACTCTTTCAATCTTAAAACATATTACATTCCTACCTCATTATAAGAGGGGGAAAAGGGTGTTTTACAAGCCCGCGGCTATATATACATATATCATTGACTTTACTGCAAGTATGGTAATTTGTATCAACTTCTGAAAAGAGACACATGAGTCACATCTACATTTTTGCACAACATAAACAAAAAACACTGAAACAAAAGCAGCTCTTTCAGTCCCAGACAATTAAAGTTAAAATTAGTCTGATTAGAAACCAACCCCATATGTAATTCTTACCAAAATCATTCTGCAAATTGTCATAATGAAAATGAATTATTATTTTCTACTCTCACAGAGGTGTAGGCAATGTGAAGTGAGACTTTATGTATAAACCATTTCAGTTAGCCTGATTTTAATTCAATCACATAAATATACTGTATGAGTATGGACTTCAAATGTAGCACAACCTATGTGTATCTATGTATCTCACACTTTCACATTTGTTTAAAATGTCTCACAGTGTTGTTTATAGGGAAAATCAAGCTACATTTTAATCATATTTTATTTAGATCCGTTAATGCTGAAATCTGATAAAGCATTCAACACCTTTAATTAAAACAATTTAAATGCAAACAGAGATATCCTGGTAAGTTTCCTCCTTCCTGAAGCATCGGCCATTTTAGGGTTGCACTAATAGTTATAACAAATGAGCATGAATGTCTCTGATTTGTTTTTTCAGGGACGTTGAAATTCCAGTGATGTGTATAAATATCTGGGGTATATGAATAGAGTGGATTCTGTGAGAAGCAGCTTGTTTCCACAACTGTAAAAGCTGGTGGTTCCATTGCTGTCTAATGCAATGGTAATTATACATGTAATCTGTGTGTCCTGGAATCAATAAATGTTAAGTTATGTTTGCTAATCTCTGATTAAATTGAAATGCAAGTAGCAGGGAAATTAATTCCCTACAGAGGGATTTAGGTACACCATAACTTAGTATTTGGTTTTCCCACTGCCATTCACACACCTAAAATCATATATGCGTATCAATTAAATTGGATGCACCATTGAAGCTATACTCTTCTGAGGCAATACTGAATACTATTACTGTATCTGTATGTTTTATATCACTTTTTGCATTACAAATGATAGCAGGATATATGAAACATCAATATAGTTTAATTGTTTGGCTCAGACTTCATTTCAGCCTAGCATTAGAATTCATGGTAATAATGTAAATGTTCTCTTATATCCAGTGAGTTTCAAAGTACATTTAAAACTAAAACAGCTTTATGGAAACTGGTATATATGAAAAGTCAAAGAAAGGGTGGCAATCAATCAAATTATAAAGTAAAATAACAAAAATGTATCTGCTGGGAAGAGAGTCATGTAATTTGTGTGTTAAAATAAACACACCCACTCTCTGCAGCATGGGGTGATGTCATTCTTCAATCCTGGTTAAGCTAAGAAAAACATGACAGCTATGGTCTCCAAGAAGTAAAGCTCAGTCAACAGACAGAATAGTGTTTATTCATGTGGTAATCAAACCTATCATGAGCAAGGCAGTATTTTTTCATAGTTTGATTCTAAAAAGTACAATCCACATGTAATGACATCTCCAGCATAAATGTACAGAATATTTTCAAGCTGTAAGCCTCAATGTTTCCATAGAAATTCCTCCTTGCATCAATGGACTATATTCAGTTAAAGCAAGTACACAATTTATACCTTTCTTGCGTCTATCATTAACTGATGACTGTAAAAAACATGTAATTACAACCAATTTCTTTTTCCCAAATTATTATTCGTTATTTATGTATTTATTTTTTTGCATTCAACTTTTCTCTTTGCTTTAAAATGAATTGTTATGGTTTAGAGATTGTTTGTTTCCTTCCTGGCTCAAGTCGCAATGCTCTATGGTGTTCAATTATTGGTCTATCACTTAGTATCTTAAGTGTAATTTTTTCACCGCCTCTTAGCATCCATTGTGACCTAGTTGTGCACTTTGATAACCCTAGTATAAATGCGACTGATTTCCAAGGCTTTGCTTAAATTATGCTGAAGCCATAATATAATTTCAATACAGAGCTTTAACATGGACACATGGTTCTGTGTCTACGTTGTGTTGTGCATACTCATCAAGCTGCTGTTAACTGAGCATGTTGTTAATCTATACTTCATCTCTGTGGAATGGGCCCACTTTAGAGTATTTCCTAAGTCACTATTTTATTCTGCAGGGGCTGTGGACTGGAATGGAGCCAACTGGTTTTGAGATGATTGTGTAGGGGAGGCATACACAAGTATGAATCATTATCCAGGAACATACCTGTCTGAAAGCCATATGTCTATAAATCATACGCAATTGTGTTCCTTCCCAATGACTGCAGACAAGCAAGCTGCAAAAGGTGGTTTATTTTACATCATTATCTTAACTCCTAAAAGTAGCAACAACTATGACATAACCTACCATATACTACGTATATGGTAGACAATTATATATTGTCTCAGTATTGTCATAAACTATAAGGTGAAAATGGAATTGCCTGACTTACTTGTGATATATATGTCTGTTTGCTTATTTATGTATAAGTAACATAAAAATGTGAATGTTATTGTTTGCATCTTTAAACAAAATAAAGTTGGGAAATTTGCTCTGCATATCGATCATATAATCCCACTGTTTAACCTGAGAGATGCTAAGACTGTCCTAAGTATGACTTGCCCAAACATTAGCATTTGCAATAAGATATAATTGTCTATTACTATATATTTTTCAAACATCTGGACCTCATAGTTTACTTTGTAATAAAATTAAACTTTGTTTCAGACAACATAGCACAAATACTTGTCCACAGCTTTCATAGTTCAAAATGTGGCATTTCTTTGACACATTGTTTGGACTGCATTCTAAGTAAAAGGGATCACATTCTTTCCAGAACTGTATTCTGAAAGTCCCAAAGGCTGCTGGTTCCATTGGTTGAACACAGTTGCAATGTGTCACAGATGACTTCCATCAGATTCAGCTTAACTCCCAGTGCAGCCAGATTCACACCCTTTATGTACTCTACCTCAGGCCATTGCATGACTATGTTTATTTATTTTAAAGGTCTACACTTACAAGTACATTTGTTTGGCCTTAAATCTTCATTCATTTCAGGACAATGAAGAAAATCAATTTTAAATACTGAACATTGTTTATTTGAATTGTATGCTATAAAGTAGACTGCCTTATATGGACATGCTTGCTGTAAACTTAATTTACGTAATCTGTAGCTTTCCAACATTACTTATTTATTATGAATTGGGTTAAATAATATTTCTGGAGATTACAATAGTATTCATTAGAAGACATTATGATTCTGAGTAATGAGTAATGATGTATGTACATCTGTATAAATAAGTACAAATCCACCTTTGGTATGTACATTATTATTATTATTATTATTATTATTATTATTATTATTATTTATTTATTAGCAGAAACCCTTATCCAGCGTGACTTACAAAATATAAATATATGTGGGTTGTTAATTCAAATTTACAGACAAACTGTATTAAGGCAAATTACTTAAAATATATATATGTAAAAATAACATTATAAAAAAAAACACCTTTATTCACGCTTATGCTTGGTAAACTTAAAGCAGGATTATAAGTAAGGTCATGTATACTGAGTTTCAGATCAATCACTTCACAATTTCAGATTTTCAGAAGCAGATTTTGAAGATTTCAGTAAAAAAGCTGCAGAATATTTTCATCCAGCAGCCATCTTGTTTTTACAAGAGAACACAGTTTTAATGTTTATGTTTGTACTGAGTTTTGACACAAATTGGTAGCTAACGTACACACCTACACACACAACACACACACTGGGTGTCCTGTTGTGGTAGGGCAGGGGGAGAGCCTGAGAGTGGTGAGAGACAGAGAAAAGAACTGGATTGTGCATTACAGACTTTTTAATTGAACTTGGACTTGGATTTTGGTTTAAGAATTGGACTTGTTACTGTCATGTTGTGTGTGTTTACATTAATTAGTATACATTGAGTTTACACTCAACATAGACTTTTTCATTTTTGGGATCTCTTTTGTTTTGAGCACTTGCGCACTGTCATAATCACTTCTTTCACCATACTTTCCTGGCTCTGCTTTTACTAAACCCTGCCCGAGATCCCGGACACCAGGTATAACCCCCACTATGGTGTCACAATATACACAGTCATACATTTTTATATTAATACAATGTGTATTTATACAATATATACACAATATATATTGTACAGATATGATGGATAGATATACACACACCTTTATTGGTGGATAGATATAATACATGTATATATACTTTTTTGTTTTGTTAAACAGTTAAATAAACCAATAACTACATTACAATACATATGAATGACATTCCATATCCTAAGGTATAGAAACTAATCTTGGAGTACTTTGAGGGGGAATAAAGTATTGCCTAGTACCATTAAACACGTGTCTTGCTCTTTTTTTCTTTTTTTTTTCCTGATGCATTGTTTTGTAGAAAAGCCTATAAATCAAACAGCCCCAGCCATAAATAATTTATTTCAAAGAGTAAGTGACCATGCTGTATAAATGGATTTTAAGCAGATTCACCCTCATATTCCTCACTAGAGAAGGCATGGTTATTGAAAAATAAAAAGCTATTGAAACCTGCCAAATACAAGTTATTATGTGTAAATGTAAACAACAAGAATAAGTGTTCCACAAATATTAGGAAGCTGAGAACAGCTTTGTTTAATCTACATCCCCCAGGAGATCCAAAGGACTGTGTAATCCATCACTGTGAGATTTCTTGCTGGTACAGATTCATACAGGCATGATAAACACATTCCAATTTTATTGAATTGTTTTAAATGCAAAGGCACTTTCTCTTTCATTGGAGGCACAGAAGTTTATTGCTGGGGATCCCCCCTCAATATCTTCTTCAAAATTAGAATTATTCAATTGTATCCGGGAGACAATTAGATTAAATACTGGTTAAGCAATGCAATCATCAATAAAAAAGAAGATGAAGGAAATACTGCAAAATATATACTTTCACAATGTAATCCAGAAACATTACATACATATCTAATACAGGATAACTGTGCTATCCATATCTTTGATACTTACCAATGTAGATTTTTGAATTACATCTGCATGTATTACATTGCACAATGATGAGCTATCCAGGAGTCAATTAATATTATACAAAATGACACGGATAAGTGGGAGCCATTCGTCCTGTCCTACATTTCTGATTTTCAATAAGCTTATTGATATAAAGTGAGAACATCACCTTAATGCTTCTTGAATATTCATACTGAGTCAGCAACTGCAATATACCATGATAATTTATCAGAGAGCATCATGGAGCCATAACTTTCCATGCAACACAATCTTTTCCTGGCCCAGTTTCTGCTGATTAATTTCCAAGCATGCCTTAAAATCTCACCTTGGAGCTAAGACTGAAGAAATGGGTCAGCTGAATTGCACAATATTTTGTGTTACCATTGTTGGGGAATATGTTATTCTGGTCAGAATTGCTGCAGCAAAATCATTGATCTTTCTAGGACTACCCTCAATTCACATTTCACCAAAAGACCTAAACAGATCCCCCCAAAAATCTAGATTTTATTTTTGTCATGGCTGAGTCAGAAAACAAATGTATATACCAGTCTGTTGTCTGGGAATAGTAAAACTCTTCCACAGTTTTACCCATACCTCTTATTGAATAAAAACTGCCTCTATATAATCACATATACTATGTATTTTGTACTGTAACTTTTGTATTTTAATGGTAAGGATCAAGGCAGTTAGAATGAAGAGATAAAATAAAGCAATGCTACCAAGTTTGTCTACACCAAACAATTAGAAACAGATTGTTCAGTTTTAAGACATAGCACTTAAGATAAATACATATTTT
This sequence comes from Amia ocellicauda, assembly GCF_036373705.1. Classification (NCBI taxonomy): domain Eukaryota; kingdom Metazoa; phylum Chordata; class Actinopteri; order Amiiformes; family Amiidae; genus Amia; species Amia ocellicauda. The sequence continues at coordinate 33,939,575 of NC_089859.1, read as the reverse complement.
TTGCACAGAGTATTTAAATCTCTAGACAACAATCACAATGTTTTTTTATGATACAGACCTAATTTCTCTTCAGGGCTAATGACATAGCAGACCTCTTATCACTGTGATTTTATAAGGATACATTCCACTCTGTTTGAATTCTAAGGGAAAAGAATACAACATTCTCAATATCCACTAAAACATAATTATAGCAAAGCTTGTTATACATTATTCCTATGTAAATTGCCCTTTTTGTGCTTTCATGGCTTGATTAATGGTCCTTGAAAAGATTAACAGAGGAACACTTTGCTTTGAATATTTATATAACTTAGAGTGAAGTTTATTTCCTTCTGTAGGATGTCCTCTTATACTTTCTTCTGCCAGTGTTAAGAAATATGTTTAATCCTTCTAAAAGTAAAGCCTGAAGACCATTTTACCTTAGAACAGACCTCTTCTACTGGTAACCCGTGGGTCACATCAGGCCGACAAGCAACAGCAAAGTGGCCTGCAGACAGTCAGACTAACACTAGGGGGGTGTGAGGGGTGTTTGACAGACGGTTAATTCAGGGGAACGGCGGTGGAGGCAGTTGTTTTTTTGCAAATGTGTTTTCTTAATAACAATTATGTAGATTATCACGATGCCTAAAACAAAACAGCAAAATCAATACACCAAAACAAACAAACAAACAAAACAAAAAAAGAGCATGGTGACTCTTGACAGTAGCAGCTTACATCCTGGCGGGTCCAGAGCACTGACTTGTGAAGGTATCTTAAACAGAGACTTGTTAGCACATCACGCCCGCTCAATGCAATTGTATTCATGTGGCCTAGGGAAATAAATGCAATTTTCCCCATTAAACAAAGTTGGAATATGAAATCAACAGATGTGAGTATATGATGTTTACTGTACTATACTATGTCTTTTCATTAATTTGCTCTGAAATAAGAAACTATACATTTTTTGTGTTGTATACTCACACTGACATCAGGCATTCAAATGACAATTGTAATGTAGGGACTTAGCTTTTTTGGACTTTAAAAAAAATGAGGATCATTATGCTGTATGAGCATTACAAGTACTTAAACATACTAAAATAAAAGTAGGCTAAATTAATAGTATCATTTGATGATACAATGATAACGTTACATTTTTATGTTAAAGTACTATTTATATAATGAAATTCTGTCAATATACTAACATTAGTTCATGTATTATGTTTCTTAATGTGCTGAATAAAATAGTTTTGGCCTGCCTACTATTAAATTTCATTACCATCTGGTTGCTACCTTTGTTTTGCTATTAAACGATTAAATCAACCCTCTTTTTGTATTTTTAGGATTGTACATGGCGTAGTTTGGAATCTTGATAAAGCAGTTGTATTTATAATTGCATTTTATCACACCTGCATGCTTGAACTTAGGCAATGGCACAATTTGTAAATTTGTATGGCAATGTCACATATTGAAAGTGCTTCAGCAGGATACATCTAATAATATGCACATAATATGCACATTTTAATATACATTTTGCCAGTGACTCTAGATAACATAATGCATAATGTTGCCAACAAAAGCTTTGTTCTAAAGAAAAGTATTTAAATTATGTTTAACAATTGAGTTTGACTGCCACTTAACTCCCAAAACAGGTGTTCCCTCATGTGAACAGCAAAACAAGGTTCCAGTAAACACATATATTACACAAATATTTAATACAACTAGAAATGTCCATTACAAGAAAGCACCTCAATCTGAATGTTTGTTATAAATGGGTAAATGTCATGGAGCATGGGTAAGGCAATAGCATGTTTAACCTCTCTGGCGTTATTGATTTGTACTTGATGTGTGTGTAACTTGACAACTGCTTTAACCGTTTATAACAAATATACATTCTTTTGTAATTACAAAATAATTAACTGTTTTATCACTGACATCTCACCTGGAATGACAGGAGCTCTACATGTGGAGGATTGTTGTTTATTTTCATTGTTGATTTTTTTTTTTTTTTCGACACACTTTGTTTCCTCTCCAAATTAAAATGCAGCTCTAGAATAAAAGCAAACTGTTTTGAGACAGGTTTTTTCAGTGCCATGGTTGTTAGCCACCTGCTGTTCCCAATAAATCTGACTGCAGACTAGTGATCCATTTCACAGCCCTTCAAGCTTACACAGCTATCAGAGTTTGTGCCTGAAAAGCAAACATCTGTGGCTCAACTTTAGTAAGGAGGCACAGTTCTTTGTTTCACGGGAATCCAAGCATTTGTTTTCTGTGATTTTATGTCCACCACCACTATAAAATGAAAAACATGGGTGTCATATTTCAGAGCTTACTGTCCTCCCTCCTCCCACCACAGTTGTTGCTCACATTCAGTGCTCCTGGGTGTCAGGATTACAATAATGATTATGTTGCATCTTCAATAAAATGACAACACTTAATGTATGCTTAAACTTTTAATTAATCTTCACATTTAATTATAAAGTCAAGATTAATGCAACAGTAACAAATTACTTTGCAAAATGTACAAAGCTTTTTCTAAAATAGCACTGTGACGATACTGTGATTGACCTTCGTGAATTTAATAGACCCAATGTTGCTATTATTTTATTATTATTTTTATCATTACAAAATGTCTAGCATGCCTTCTAAGAAAGGCCCCAAAGAAAATTAACTGTAGTCTTCTGTGATTGGTGAAACAATGAACTCTGTCAGTTTTAACTCTAGAATTAACTACTTCTGCTGTGAAAATTGAAAAACTATCCTTTATGAATACTTTCTACTACATGGCACATTTATATTCCCCATTATAAGAATTTTAAGGCAAGGGTCACATTATGCAACTCAAACTTTACGGTGAAAAACAAACAAAAAAATACAGGTATAATTATTTCCCTGTGGTATTTTTATCATCTTACTGGTATAATTATGATACTGGTTTATTGGCCCAGCCCTAGAATATATTGATGTTGTTCTGATTGACAGTGTCACAGTGTTTTGTCAGGTTGTGTTTGTAAAGGCTTTTTGAGGCTTCCAGTCTATTATGTCTCAGTGAAAAACAAGGGTTTCTAAATTCACCACCTATTGGGAGTAATATTATGCATTCTACATTCCAGTCAATATTATTGGCATTATTGTTGATCTGCACTTCTGAGAAATCCATAGTACGTGAATGCAAATGTTTTCCAATGGAGGAAATGTCTCTTCCTTACCTGTGGCCTTATGGATAAAAGTGTATTTACCAAAAAACCTATACACTTGTTGAAAGCAATTAACGTTGTCCTATCAACAATGTTTATTTGAGGAATAGCCTGTACCGCGGTTACTTTCAATTGCACTTTCTTTGCACTTATGTTGTAAGTCGCCCTGGATAAGGGCGTCTGCCAAGAAATAAAAATAATAATAATAATAATAATAATAATAATAATAATTGTTGGATGAGGCTGGGCCAAACACATTTATCAAAAGCTAGTGAGCCATAAGGCAATTTCTAAATTGGGAACCAAAACTAGAGATGGAAGGCAAATGGAAGCAGATACAATCAGCACAGAGAACATAAGTATTGGGAAGAAAACTCATGTGCATTTCTTGTGAAAAGACTCTCAGACTCCAAGTATGAAACAAAGACTCCTTCCTACCAAACAAGACTGAAGAGTATAATACATAATTCAAAAATCAAGTTATAAGGACAACCAAATAAGTCAAGTTGTATTATTGTAGCAGAGAAAATCATAATATTCAAGAGGTCTGCACAATTCCTAACTTAATAGCCAATGACCTACTTTAGCAGAATATGGAATATCAGCCAGTGTGTAGTGTGGAGAACATTACATGGACCCCTGTGTGACAAATTACATTTTATTATACAAACAATACACAAAACAAAGTACATTCAGCATGCCACGATATAAACAGTCACAACTAGTGACTCCTTTCACAGCAGTCTATAGTTTGATTGATAAAAAATGTAAATAAATAAACTAGAATAACTTCCAGAGAACACAAGAGGGTACATTTACAATTACTTTAAGACATTTTGAAAATGTCCTTGTGGGTGACTAATTATGGAAGGTTAGGATTAGTGGATAAATCTTTAATGAACTTAAACTTTAAATCAAGTAATATTAACACAAATCTCACACATCCTTTCCCAAAACATGTATGAACATAACAACCGCTTTACCTCTTTCATAAAAAGGCAGCATTATTTCCAGTTATTATTTTTTTACCATAAAACAAATATTATAGAACAAAATGAGTCAACTGAGAGTCATTCTCTTCTACTGTGAAGACAGCAGTTCAACAGAATGTCTGAAATAAGTCTGTTGCAGTCTCTGGCTTTCAAAAAGCTGTTCATTCCACACCTAGTCCATATATTTTGTTTACCTTGTTGGATGACATCCAAGTTTCACAAGCAAACACTCAAGTGAGATCACTGAAAATGGCTGCTCTTGAAAATGCAGTGTGGATTCCAGAACTGCATTCTAAAAGCACACCTGTATTTTTGTAAAGAAAATGTATGAAATATGCATTGCAGGAGGTAGAGAATACAAACATGCATTGCTTATCAAAAAAAAAAAAAAATTAGGAACCTTATACTGCAAATAAAAACTTCAACCCCGCTTTCCAATAGATATAATACTTGTCTCAGCCCTGACACATAGTGAACACTTTAAGAAAATGCGAAGAGCGGTAATGACTTCACATTCTGATGTGTCACTCTTCAAAAGATTCAAATTGAAGATGATCATTTCTATGTGAATATCAATAAAAACATTCCCTTTCACTCAGTAAGCCTGCAGAAAGTTTATTTTTCAAGCTCTGAAACTGCTGAATTTTGTGTTTGGGGCCTGGCCAATTGTCAATAGAGTTATAAGTCCGTTACACCGATGAAACTGAATTCTTAAGCTAGTACTGTGTCCGTGTAATTCTTACTCAAGGTTTTAAAGCAACTTCAAAAATAAGCATATTTTCTTATCAGTGGTTCCCAGTGGCAAACATTGAAATAACACAACTTTGTTAGGAATTAGATTACTAAAATTAACTTCTATGTGTTAAAATAACGCAAACCAGCACTCTATTATATTTATGATTAAAATGACCAGTACAGTAGGGGCTCTTTTGCATGTGATTTTGCATTTTTTGCAAATTGACTTGGTCGACAACCAATGTTATATATACTAAATGTGTTCTAAAATAAGGATGTTTTAAAGTTTGTTTCCAGTTAAGTAGGTTTATTTCAACATTACTAATGTTTCAGCTACTTTAAACATTTTGGTTTAACAAATTACTATGCAAATGTAGGTGTCTCAACTAGAATATTAAAAACATGCTTAATGCACAAAATTGTCATAATTCACATGGACCAGCTCTCTAACTCCAGCAGGCACATTATATGTCTTATATGAAACCCTCTATGCATTCAATATTAAACATATAGGGTACATAAATGGCTACAGCAATTATAAGAGCATATGCCCCAGTACCCTAAAGCCCTTCCAGAGACAATAGGAATGTCCGATGAAAACCATTTGGATATTCTTCTTAAGCACTGATTCTGCATTGTCCAGTGATTTTCAGACTGTAAACCATAATATTTATCTGTTTCTGGTATGAATACAATAAATGTAACACCTTAATATACTTGGATTAGTCCATTTGCAAATGTAACTACCTTGACAGCTTGATTGCATTATCTATGATAGAAGTTTGATTGAATGCATGTGTAGAAATTGTTGTTTCATAAGAGAGGTACTGTAACATCTAATGTGCCACTTAGTACATTTGGTGTGTACTAATGGATGTTGTAGCTAACCCCATAGGTCTTCATGCATGTAATCATTAATTCTCAAGAAGGAAACAATTAGCAGTCTGCTGTGCATACATTGTGATGAATTTAAAGATTTTGTATAATTTTGAGTGAAAGGTAAAAAGGTGAAAGGTGCAATTATGCAGACAGCCAGTAAGCAGCACTCATCCAAAACAATAAACACTCTTATCATATTATTTACATTCTGGAGAAAACAGTTTCTAGTTTAGTGTCAGTGCTATAATTTGGTTAGTGCTGAAGACAAGTTTAAAGCACTCCAGTTGATACACAAGCACTTGTTTATTTTAACTAAGATTCAAAATGTAAAAACGTGCATAAGAAAATAGAAAATTAAACCTTCCAAGTCAGCTTATATGTTAGTAATGATGTTTAAAGTTTCACAGAAGCATGTCAATAAGACCTTTAAGTCATACTTTGACACTGCAGCTCATTGAGAAAAGTCAAGTGGTTAGGTGCAATAATCAGATTTTTAGACATGTATTTATTTTTTTAAAGATACAAAGTAAGAAATAATTGTTTAGACATTGGCTTCATCGTAAACATCAAAGACAGGATGAGCAGTAGTGGTTAACCACTCCGCTTAATTACAGAGCCTTTGAAAACCATTCCACCTAATGTGTTCACTTTTTCACATGGAAGATGTGAAATGATTGGATCATTGAATCTCAATACAAAAAGGCCTGCAGGAAGGAAAAAATTAGAAAATTGAAAAAATACACTAAGCCAAAAGGAAAAATGGGAAAAAAAATAATTACAGAAATGGCTTTGATTTTATGTGTGTTCTTTATCACATCATATACACACAGACGTTCATGTATTTCAGATGTCTGTCTGAAGGTGAACAAATACCAGCTTCAAATACAGTGTTTATATACAGGTACTAAGTGATTTACACTCACCTAAAGGATTATTAGGAACACCATACTAATACTGTGTTTGACCCCCTTTCGCCTTCAGAACTGCCTTAATTCTACGTGGCATTGATTCAACAAGGTGCTGAAAGCATTCTTTAGAAATGTTGGCCCATATTGATAGGATAGCATCTTGCAGTTGATGGAGATTTGTGGGATGCACATCCAGGGCACAAAGCTCCCGTTCCACCACATCCCAAAGATACTCTATTGGGTTGAGATCTGGTGACTGTGGGGGCCAGTTTAGTACAGTGAACTCATTGTCATGTTCAAGAAACCAATTTGAAATGATTCGACCTTTGTGACATGGTGCATTATCCTGCTGGAAGTAGCCATCAGAGGATGGGTACATGGTGGTCATAAAGGGATGGACATGGTCAGAAACAATGCTCAGGTAGGCCGTGGCATTTAAACGATGCCCATTTGGCACTAAGGGGCCTAAAGTGTGCCAAGAAAACATCCCCCACACCATTACACCACCACCACCAGCCTGCACAGTGGTAACAAGGCATGATGGATCCATGTTCTCATTCTGTTTATGCCAAATTCTGACTCTACCATCTGAATGTCTCAACAGAAATCGAGACTCATCAGACCAGGCAACATTTTTCCAGTCTTCAACTGTCCAATTTTGGTGAGCTTGTGCAAATTGTAGCCTCTTTTTCCTATTTGTAGTGGAGATGAGTGGTACCCGGTGGGGTCTTCTGCTGTTGTAGCCCATCCGCCTCAAGGTTGTACATGTTGTGGCTTCACAAATGCTTTGCTGCATACCTGGGTTGTAACGAGTGGTTATTTCAGTCAAAGTTGCTCTTCTATCAGCTTGAATCAGTCGGCCCATTCTCCTCTGACCTCTAGCATCAACAAGGCATTTTCGCCCACAGGACTGCCGCATACTGGATGTTTTTCCCTTTTCACACCATTCTTTGTAAACCCTAGAAATGGTTGTGCGTGAAAATCCCAGTAACTGAGCAGATTGTGAAATACTCAGACCGGCCCGTCTGGCACCAACAGCCATGCCACGCTCAAAATTGCTTAAATCACCTTTCTTTCCCATTCAGACATTCAGTTTGGAGTTCAGGAGATTGTCTTGACCAGGACCACACCCCTAAATGCATTGAAGCAACTGCCATGTGATTGGTTGGTTAGATAATTGCATTAATGAGAAATTGAACAGGTGTTCCTAATAATCCTTTAGGTGAGTGTATATAATACATTGTTTATGTATAATATAGAGAAGGAAAGCTGGTTTATAGTTGTAAAGTTGTTTTTAACAATGTGTCTGAAGAGACAATTTTCCTTACAGATTGTTGTGTATATTAATGGGATATTTTAGTTTATTTTATTCTATGAGAGTGCAATTTGATGTATTATTTAAAATAAATAGTAGTAGAAAATAATTCCACACAATTAGACTCCCCTAGTTAAACAGCTACAACATGGCTTAGGTATGTCAGGTTTTACACATGTTTTAGGATAAATCCTACCTGACTGATTCATGCTATTGTATGGGAAATTAATTATAAAAAGAAAATAATCAACGGTGAAATAAATAAACTCATCCTTTTGTTGAGAACATGGTGAAGGATGATTCATTTCTCCACTGCTCAGTAGTCCATCACATGTGCTATTTGCACCACTGGATTCACAAATGTGCACTATAACCGGACGTCCGCACCGCTTTGCACTCAGATAATTGGTCCATTCGATTAACAGCTTTGGTGTGATCCATGTATCACGGCAGTGCCTCGATAGGGCACACCAAATACAAATGGCACACTTCAAGAGAAGGAAGAATGAGTGGTTACTTTCAGCAGAATAGCAATGTTGCGCCTAAGTGCAACAGTGAAGCCTTCACCAGCAAAGTGAGCACAAGGAGGATGCATAGACAAGGCATGTAGATTGCTCATGTGTTTTGCAAACACTGTGGCCAGAAGAAATGCGGTCTTCAGCGTCACAAGCTTCAACTCCACAAAGTGAAACGGTTCAAAGTGGCCTTGGAAAGCTGGTACAGAGATGGGTCCAATGCCATAGTATCCTGTCTGCTTGGAACAAGAGATCTGCTCACAGAAGAAGCTGCCAAGGATCCCTACAAAGCGACGGGACGAGGGACGAGAACCACGGTATGTGAGGCCTTCAGGGAGTGACTGTGATTAACAAAACCATCATGCTCTCTCTCCTGATTTTCTCCAGCATTGCCAATAGGCGTGGGAAGGGAGGAAACATGTAGAGATCCACAGTGAGCCGGCTGTGTCTCGGACGGAGAACAACAGTGGTCTGAGGCAAAAAGATCTACGCTAGTCCTGCTTTACCTGTCCCAAATGCGCTGCACCACCTGCAGGTGACAACACCACTCGGATGGCAGTTCCACCGAAGTGGCAAGATGTGCTGGAAGCCTAAGAAAACAGCCCAGGGTTCCAACGCATTGATGTGGAGACCACTCTGGCCTCAGACTCCATGAACAGTTCAAGACTGCAACCCAACCTGCGTATATAAAATCAGCAAGTATACATATGAACATGCAACTGCAGCTGTAGATCATGTGAAAGCATATTATATGATATACTTAGATTTTCAAAAACTTTTGATAAGGTTCCACACCAAAGACTGATCTTCAAATTGTAAGCTGTAGGCATTAAGGATAATGTAAGTAGATGTATTATGAACTGGTTGTCTGGTTGGTGTCCATAAGAGGAGTTACTTCTAACTGGAGTGAAGTTGTTAGCGGAGTTCCACAGGGATCAGTATTTGCGCTGACTGCTGGTGCAGGGGTCCAGGGGGCTGTTAAATACTTCACCTGTAACTAATTAGGACAGTGCACACCTGTGTTGCGTTGAATGACACAAGGCTGTGAGGATGGCCCTCACTCCCACGCAGGACTGCTAATAGCACAATTAATGGCCACTTTATATCTGAATACAGACAAAGACCGAGCCGGACACATGCAGTTACACTGAACAATAGCTCGTAGTAATGCTAAATGCTACAATGTAACGCTTCAGATTTACAGAAAGGGCGTGTAGAGTGTGCTACGTAAGTTGCTACATTAAATAACAAACAGTCGCTGCTCTTACTACAATACAGGTGCAAGATATACAATTCTTAGCTAAGCAAGTAACCACGTAAACAATCCACGTAACTCTTAACTAAACTAAGAAACATGAGAGAAAATGTGATACTTAACTGCGGCAAGTTAGGCGACTCCTCAGCTGGCTAGTTAGATGTTATCTGGAAAACTGTGTACTGTTCTGGGCTCCACACTTCAAGAAAGATATCGCTGCTCTAGAGGCAGTTCAGAGGAGAGCAACTAGACTTATTCCAGGTTTGAAGGGAACGTCCTACTGAGAGACTGAGGGAACTTAACCTTTTCACCCTGGAACAGAGGAGTCTATGTGGGGACTTGATTCAAGTCTTCAAAATCATGAAAGGCATTGACCACATCAAACCAGAGGAGCTTTTCCAGATCAGCAGGGACACACGCACCCGGGGACACAAATGGAAATTGGGCAGTGATGTGGCTGAAGCCAATAATTTGGGAACATTCAAAATTAATTAATGGACACCAAATGAGCACGATGGGTCGAATGACCCCCTCTCATTTGTAAACTTTCTTATGTTCTTATATGTCACCATCAGCCTATATCAATCAATTTCTGGATGAAGACCTCCCCAAGATGTTTCCACTTGCCTTGATCAACAGTTTCTCTTTTCTGTGTCACACTTGCAAAGTTTATGGTATAATCTTCCCATCTTTTATGTGGTCATCTTCTAGGTCTTTTCTCATCTCTTGGTATCCATTCAATAGCTTCCTTTATTCATCTTTGATGTGTTATTTTTGTGTCCAGCCCATTGCCATTTTAACATTTTCACTCTTTCAACAATGACACATATTTTGGAAACAGCTGTGTAGGAGGAATAAACCTGGGTGAGGAACAGCCAAACTCAGCTAGCAAGGTGAGGTTGCTGAAGACAGTTAACTGTCAAAAATCATACACCAAGGCAAGACTGAGCACAGCAACAAGACACAAGGTACAGTGAGGGAAAAAAGTGTTTGATCCCCTGCTGATTTTGTACATTTGCCCACTGACAAAGAAATGATCAGTCTATAATTTTAATGGTAGGTGTATTTTAACAGTAAGAGACAGAATAACAACAAAAAAATCCAGAAAAACGCATTTCAAAAAGTTATTAATTGATTTGCATGTTAATGAGGAAAATAAGTATTTGACCCCTTCGACTTAGTACTTGGTGGCAAAACCCTTGTTGGCAATCACAGAGGTCAGACGTTTCTTGTAGTTGGCCACCAGGTTTGCACACATCTCAGGAGGGATTTTGTCCCACTCCTCTTTGCAGATCCTCTCCAAGTCATTAAGGTTTCGAGGCTGACGTTTGGCAACTCGAACCTTCAGCTCCCTCCACAGATTTTCTATGGGATTAAGCTCTGGAGACTGGTTAGGCCACTCCAGGAACTTAATGTGCTTCTTCTTGAGCCACTCCTTTGTTGCCTTGGCTGTGTGTTTTGGGTCATTGTCATGCTGGAATACCCATCCATGACCCATTTTCAATGCCCTGGCTGAGGGAAGGAGGTTCTCACCCAAGGACGGTATATGGCCCCATCCATCGTCCCTTTGATGCGGTGCAGTTGTCCTGTCCCCTTAGCAGAAAAACACCCCCAAAGCCTAATGTTTCCACCTCCATGTTTGACGGTGGGGATGGTGTTCTTGGGGTCATTCCTCCTCCTCCAAACGCGGCGAGTTGAGTTGATGCCAAAGAGCTTGATTTTGGTCTCATCTGACCACAACACTTTCACCCAGTTCTCCTCTGAATCATTCAGATGTTCATTGGCAAACTTCAGACGGGCCTGTACATGTGCTTTCTTGAGCAGGGGGACCTTGCGGGCGCTGCAGGATTTCAGTCCTTCACGGCGTAGTGTGTTACCAATTGTTTTCTTGGTGACTATGGTCCCAGCTGCCTTGAGATCATTAACAAGATCCTCCCATGTAGTTCTGGGCTGATTCCTCACCGTTCTCATGATCATTGAAACTCCACGAGGTGAGATCTTGCATGGAGCCCCAGACCGAGGGAGACTGACAGTTATTTTGTGTTTCTTCCATTTGCGAATAATCGCACCAACTGTTGTCACCTTCTCACCAAGCTGCTTGGCGATGGTCTTGTAGCCCATTCCAGCCTTGTGTAGGTCTACAATCTTATCCCTGACATCCTTAGACAGCTCTTTGGTCTTGGCCATGGTGGAGAGTTTGGAATCTGATTGATTGATTGCTTCTGTGGACAGGTGTCTTTTATACAGGTAACGAGCTGAGATTAGGAGCACTCCCTTTAAGAGACTGCTCCTAATCTCATCTTGTTACCTGTATACAAGACACCTGGGAGCCAGAAATCTTGCTGATTGATAGGGGATCAAATACTTATTTCCCTCATTAACATGAAAATCAATTTATAACTTTTTTGAAATGCGTTTTTCTTAATTTTGTTGTTGTTATTCTGTTTCTCACTGTTAAAATACACCTACCATTATAATTATAGACTGATAATTTCATTGTCAGTGGGCAAACGTACAAAATCAGCAGGGGATCAAATACTTTTTTCCCTCACTGTAGTTATACTGCATCAGCAAGGTCTACCAGGCAGAAATTTCAAGGCAGACAGGGGTTTATATAGATGTGCTGTTTTGAAGAAGCACAAAGAAACAGGCAACGCTGAGGACCGTAGACACAGTGGTCGGCCAAGGAAACTTACTGCAGCAGATGAAAGACACATCATTTTTACTCAGCTAAGAAATGGCAGAAAACAGTGGGACCCTGGTACACCCATCTACTGTCCGGAGAAGTCTGGTCAGAAGTGGCCTTCATGGAAGACTTGCAGCCAAAAAGCCATACCTCTGATGTGGAAACAAGGCCAAGCGCGAAAGCTCCTGTGTTTTCGTGTGCAACTATGCACAAAAACACAGGAACTGGGGTGCAGAAAAATGGCAGCAGCTGCTCTGGACTGATGAGTCAAAATGTGAAAAATGTGTCTGTAGCAGAAGGCAGTTTGTTCCCCGAAGGGCTGGAGAGCGGTACATGAATGAATGTCTGCAGGCAACAGTGAAGCATGGTGGAGGTTCCTTGCAAGTTTGGGGCTGCATTTCTGCAAATGGATTTGGTCAGAATTAATGGTCTCCTCAATGCTGAGATGTACAGGAAGACACTTATCCATCATACAATACCATCTGCAGCATGACAACGACCCCAAACATACAGCGACAGTCATTAAGAACTATCTTCAGTTTAAAGATGAACAAGGAGTCCTGGTATGGCCCCCACAGAGCCCTGATCTCAACATCATCGAGTCTGTCTGGGATTACATGAAGAGAGAGAAGCAACTGAGGCTGCCTAAATCCACAGAAGAACTGTGGTTAGTTCTCCAAGATGTTTGGGCCAACCTACCTGCCGAGTTCCTTCAAAAACTGTACAAGTGTTCCTAGAAGAATTTATGCTGTTTTGAAGGCAAAGGGTGGTCACACCAAATATTGATTTGATGTAGATTTTTCTTCTGTTCACTCACTTTGCATTTAGTTAATTGATAAATATAATCTATTACATGTCTATTTTTGAAAGCATTCTTACTTTACAGCATTTTTTTACACCTTCCTAAAACTTTTGCACAGTACTGTATATATATATATATATATATATATATATATATATATATATATATATATATAATTATTATTTAAAATCACGTTTGTTCTTACTTACCTCCATTTCCCCTATTATCAATTGTTCAAATATCACATCAGTGGAGGAACATTTGTGTTTTTATGTGGTCAGAAATCTCTGCAATAACTGCATAGGCAAATCTAGATTTGCTCAGGCTTTTGACTGACACAATTAAATTGACATTTTGGTTCCCTGAGATCTAAAGAAGCAGGAGTACATTTATTATTTTGCCTATGGTCCCTTTCTATTCAACCGTATTTGCCAGCAAATTTAAAATGAGTTATATTCTGGAATAAGAAAATGGAAACAACATTTAATATATTGGAGTTAGGAATATGAGAAGGCTTATAATACAAATTTTATAATGTACTTGACTGAAGGTAAAAGTCAAGGTTAAAGAAAAACAAATTACAATATGATTTACATAGCTAATATTTTTAAAGAAAGGCACATATTGTAGTTCAAGACTTCATACAAACCTCTCTGATCTAGTTCTAGCACAGATACAGAAAAATAAATCTCAGTACCTAATAACAATGAGTATCAATTTGTTATAGGGAAATGCATATAAAACATATCAAATTATATGTTTTAATGGTCACATGGCTAACAACTGTTTAACAACTAATGGATACACCCCCCCCACCCCCTTTAAAGACTACCTCTTAGATAAGGCAGATTTAAAGGTGCAATAAATGATTGCCGAGCAGCCTCTGACATATTTTCAGGACACAATCCTGTCATCATGGATGTCAATGCAGCTGTCCTTCCTTTCTTGCCAAATACATGTAGCAGACTGTGGGATAATTATTGGGAAAGGTTACATTGGAGCAGGATGAATTAACTGACAAATAAATATTCACTCTATATTATTGTAAAGGCCAATTTTACTTACACAAGATGTCACCATGACCACCATTAATGTATTGGTGAGATTGTCTTCTGTAAATATTGTCTGTTTGTTAAAACAACTTTTACAACACTTTTCCATACAAATGGCACAAGCCATCAACGGATGGCTAATTTGCATATCAAGCCCTTCTTTCTCATTCATGTGCATGATGTGGGGTAGACAGCAGGCTTGTAAAATTAATCAAGCCCATGGAAACACAAACAGGTACAGGGTATTTTTCATTTCTGTTTTGAGTAGTATTAAAACACGCTAGGGAACACTACAATAGTAGCTGCACTCATATGGTCACACAGTTTACATATTTAGTTAGTTTTCTATGATGCAAACTGCTCACATTCCTAGTGATATCCTGCTGACAATATGAAAGCAAAATTCAAAAGTTTTTCCATTAATATTTAATATAAACATGCCCAGCATACCTCAAATGCTTGAGTTTCCTCCAAAATATACATATATCTAAGCCATTTTATAATTGAAAATATCTTAGGCCTTATATTGCAGAACTATGCAAAATGTGACTGTTGAGGAACAGCCAAGAGTTCTTTCAACCCCTGAGGAATATTTAGTTAAAGCAAGATTCAGCAAAGAACTGGCTACATTTCAATAAAAGTTCCAGGTAATCGATAAAATAAAAAAGGCAAACTAAGTGATCAAACAACAGAAAGTTTTCTCTAAAGATAAAAGCCACCAGAGCTTGTCTTGATTTTTTTTTTTTTCATTTTCCTCTCCTGCATTTATCTGTTTGAATTGAGGCATTTATCTAAAAAAGATTAAGCGTGGGTGAAGAAGGTAGATAAAAAAAAATAAACTCTTCATGTTATGTCAGATTATTTTTATTTTATTACTTCAATACAATATTATTTTTGTAAATCAAAATAAGTAAATAAAAGCACTAAACATTTACAGTTTACCAAAAGATTTTGTTTATCAAGAAACGCAGCATCAGCTAAAGTAATACTAAACAAAAGTGCCATATGCAACATCAGGCATGTCCTTCTTTAAGAACCTTTCACACCTACAGTTTGATGCACATTGCAGTGCAGTTCTATTCGTATAGATCTGTATGTGAGTCCCCTGATGATGACGTAATCACACCTGGATGTGGATCAAAACAAATGGACCTAAACCACTAGAAAGTTGGAAAGTGAATTAGGTACATTTGCAAAAGTGCTCCGCCAATTGGGTTCACTTGGAAACTAACTGCTCCAAACAGCATACTAAACGGTGGAAGTGACATACGCAATGCAAACGATCTTGTCACTTCATTGAAGCCCTACAAACTACTATACATATACAACTATTATACAATACTTCCAAAATGTCTTAATTTAAATAGCTTACACAATTATTTATTGTGTATATTAGTTATACAATAAAAACACCAAATAAAGAAAATATATAGTAAGACCACAACATGTAAAATATTCTCATTATAATATTATTATCATTATTATTATTAGAGACCTTGCATTTCTGCTCAAGTGAACTGCAAGAGAACCAAACTTGGTTGGAAAAGTGCAATGTGAAGCTAATAGAATTCTGGTCTGCATGAAAATGTAAGTGGACTACATGAACATGAATTTAAAAACAAACTGAAACTAAAATGAAAAAAAAGATTGTTTGCAAGTTAAACATGATTAATTTTTTTGTAAGTGAACTAGGTGTGAAAGGGCCCTAAGGGGGTATTCACACCGGGTTAGTTTCAAACAATCTCAGTTAGGTTCGTTTGCTTTGAACCCGCGTATCAGTGTGCCAGCTGTTCACACTTGCCTTGTGTACAATCGTAGCTGAGTTCGTTTGGAAACAAACTGGGGTTTGTTTTCGTGGTTCACTTCTGTGCTTGCAGAGCACTGCCAAGCAAATTAGGTTGGGGTGTTAAGGCAGAGGTTTGTTTAATTTTAATAATGTAGGCTGTAGTGGTGTTTGAAAGGGAAGAGTTTTGGGAGCATGTTTTGGTAATTACATAATGTTACATCTTATCTCTTAAGAATAATAACTGGTTACACTAGGTTTCATTTTAAACAAGCTCACTTTAACAAGGCATTGTTTTTGGCTTGAGGGTAGAGCTAAGGACACAGGTTGGCACCCAAAACCCTCCTAAACAAATACTATGTTATTTATCTTGTAATGACTTAAACTCTTTTCTATGTCTTTTAAAAGTGAATATTTAAAAGCAAACACACAAAACAACAAAACCAGATAGATAATCATGATTGTACTTGCTTCTTAAACTCAGTTTTTAATCTGTGTATATATTTGTTTACTTTACAGTCCCATTATAACTTCACAGCCCATTACCATAACTTATATTGTATATGCCTGGCATTGTTTTATGACTGTTATGCTCAAGTAGAGCCTCATTAAAAATGGCAAGTTTAACAACCTTCTATCGAGCTCATCATATTTTATATCAAATAGCAATATTTTGCTAATGGCTTCTAATAGGGCCACTCAATTAGATGATCACAAACTGTGTAATTTCTCAGTATAAAACTAAACCTTGAAATAACAACTGGAGAAACATTTTTTTCCCCTTGCAAACTAGACATAGTAATAACTTAGTAAGCTGCCTAATATAAGGCAGGTGCAACTACTCAAGACTATTTTACCTCAAATAAACCTATTACATTATGACAGCAAATATCTCCAAGATTTTAAGTTTTCTAAAATCTCTAAACTGTTTACTCTCAAAGTCAATGGAGAAAAATACCAAGACAAAACAAATCAAAAAGACTTTAAATGATGTTCACATTGTTCAACCAATCCACTGAGAGTCCATGCCATGTGAATTCCCACATTAAAGCAGACTGGGTGTACTTCATGGTGGTCTAACTTTTATTTACTATATAACTGCAGTACCATTAAACATTATATAATGTACGTTCTTTAGGAGAGAGAGAAAATGTCAGACTCAATTACAAACATCAATTGTGCATTTTAAGAAAACATTAAACTATGTTTTTTATGTCCTCTGATCTTTAACGTTTATGTAGCAAGCAGTCAAATTCTACTTATGTGCGGGGGGCATCTAGCCAAAATGCAGAGTGATCAGCTTTGTTAAACAATCTCAGAAAATGGACCTCACTTGCCAGCAGGTCTTTTTAAAGAAAAAAATAATAAGTTAATGGTTTCTCTAGATATATCTATCCAAAGGGCTTTTTAACCAAGGTCAATTGGTCACTTGAAGATACAGCTGCCAAGCTAGGAAGGCAGAATTACAAACAAAACAAATTAATACAATTTCCTCTTACACTTTAAGATAAGTGCAAGCCCTTGATGAATTACAGATATGAATGGAACTTAACAGGGATCAGTGTAGAATCCATTCTGAGAGGAAAATAGCTCAATAAGAAACTGCAATTTATCTAATTAAATTAAATGCACACATACACACATTTTCTGTGCAAATTACAACTTTGGTTTTCTTTCAATTTGAAAATAGTTCCCAATAAGGGAGTCTGGGATCTTACCTTTCAACTGGCAAGCACATGAAGCATTATTTCAATGTTACCGATAGGCATCTGTGTGCTGTGACCCTCCCACTACCACAGCTCAAGATCACTAAACTCAGGATCCAGGACTGAAACCCAGCAGCTGCCCCTTTTCAGGTGTGTTTTTCTTCGGTTTCTGATCTGATGCTCTGGAGTCTACATCATCAAGACCTCAGAATCGGTGAGTTCAGGGCTCTGCACTCTCCATGTTTATACATCCCCTTTGAAGACACCAGCAGTTTTCACCCTTAGCCACGGCCCGTGCTCACTACACCCGACAACACTCCTGATCCAGTCTGCAGTTGATTGGGAGTGCAATGTCCATGAGTAGGAACCTAGTAGGGTTCTACAAGATTTCTATAGTCTCTCTGTGAAGCAACAGGCCTTGAACACGGTCTGCTGAGTGGCTGCACAGCTGCCCTGATTTATATATGCAATGCTCAAAGTAATTTCTCGACCCTCCTTGCTCTCTGTCAACGCTTGACGTCAGTGCTTTAAATAAATCAATGCAAGTCATTGCAATTCGTCGCCATTCAACGTTTTTGCATCAACACTTCTCGACACTCGAAGTGCTTTGTCAACACTCTAGGTCTCAACATTCACATACTTCAACACTCTACATGTTTCATGAACATTCTACGACTGTGTCTTCAGTGTTATTCTCTGCCTGTCATGTCGGGCTTTCAGAAATGTGGGCCGTGGCAGACTACCTCGAATACTGCATGGGGTCTGGGACCAGAACTCGCCAGCACTGCCAACCTGTCCCGAACACTGAGCTCAAGTAACTTTCCTCAAACAGCGCATCTGTTTCCTGAAACACTGTTTCACATCGCCGCTTCTCCACCATTTAGCCAGCACCTCGCCGGCCAACACTGCCCCGCAACCTGCCCCAACTGGGGCCCTCTTTCAAGGGACGCATTTGTCTGATGTGTGTTCTGCAGTGTGCTGGCTACGCTGCAGTTTTATGAGATTTCACAGGCTGGATGTTCTGGGGCTCCGGCTTTTGTTGTTGCGCCTGTGTTTAGTTCCGAGCAGGTCTGTGAGTTCCCAGCTCCTCTAGTTTTAATTGTTGCATGCGCTGGTCGTACTCCCACTGTTCCATTGAATGTCTCCTGAGAGCTTGTTGCCATTTGTCAACTGTTTGGGTACACATTGTTCCATACTCCCTTATTTGGATCTATTTTCAAACTGAAAGATAACCAGGGTTGCATTCGTAACCTACAATAATTAAAATGATAATAAAATAGTCAGTTGGCAAGGAATAGCCTATCAGTTAAAATCAATATAAAATGATATTACCAGACATACTGGGACAAGAGACAAATACTATTCACAATATCCTAAATTGGGTGAAGGCTCATCATTGGCCCTAATAGCTACAGCAGTCCATTCACTGGATGACAAAATATATACTATGCCACCCCATTTGTACTTCTATTCCTATGGAACAAAAAATTGTTTCGGTCTCTTGCTGAAATGATTTGCTAGTGCAGTTCATCCTAGAGGTGTGCTAAAGGATTGAGAGGAGGTATCTGTGAAGACCAGCATTCAACACTAACAAATATGCAGGCAGGTTTGCTGTTGTGAAAATATCACAATTGGTGGACATTGGTCGTCATGATGTCCTTCACTAAAACTACTCTCTATAAGCACAAAATCCATTATGGCAAAGTGTTGCTTGTCCCATCACTTATAACACATACAGTGTTTATCCTATGTATGTCTCTAGCTACGAATCCACTTTTCCAGAAAATATGAAGAATATACATTGAAGCATGCACAGGTGACTGGCCTATCTATATGTATAAAATATCAGTTTATCAACATAATTCAACTAAATTTAATATTTAAGCAGTATACTTTGCTCATGGTCCTCAAAAATGTCTACTTACTGTGTTCTGTAGCCTGCCATCTATGGTATTAGAAATCTTGCAGTATTAAAAAGTTCTCATCAGAATATAGTTTTAGATCACTCAGAAATATGGAATCAAATCTGCCCAAGATTGTAAATAAAGAACATGCATATTATAATCATGCATACAATGCACTCATATGTACCCATATTTTATTTTTAAAAATATTTTCTCCTGCTTGACTGAATTTTATTTTTGTTCTTATTCATTTTATAATAAATATATGTTATGCATCATTTTTTTCTTTAATATCATGAAATGCCCACAGGAAGGAACTTGTGGGTGAAGAGAATGTTTTTCAACATGAGCCTGACAACAGTAAAAAAAGAGGACTGCAACTCCTATAAATATGCTCTGGAGGTTGCAGTGATTGGACAACAACAGACTATGCAGACTATATGTGTATGGTGGAATGCCTACAATTCTTCCTTTCATCCTTTTCATGTGACCCCATACATATCAATATATAAAGTACATATATCAATGTAATTGTTCTATTTTTACAGGGATTGTTGAAAGAAAAAGAAAAGAAAGCTTAAGGGCATCTTTAACTTGTGTTAGATTTGTAATCTCATTCAAACAATTCAAAGACTTTATGTAAATAATACTGGTCATTTGCACCAGGCCAGTAACTTAACACTTTCTAGGAATGTGTTTTATCAGAGCATGAAGATAGTTGGTTATTATTAAATGTAATCGTAAGGGATTTCTCCATTACCATAACATTAAATTAAAGCAATGGATTAATCAAATAACACAGATGTTCTGAATAAACCTTTGGGAAAAGTATTTATAGTTTTTAAATATATATATATTTTTAAACAGGTTTCAGAGTCCAACAAAAAAACATTGATCCTCAGCAAACAGATTTAGAGAATATTGAACAGAAGAATGATTAATTACATTTAAAATAAACTCAAATTGAGATCAATTGAAATTAAACCTTTTAATTAACTACATAATCTTGAATCTATTACTCCTTACAATCATTGATTGTTGATTATAAAAAAGTGTAATGTTTCTCGTAATTCAATTAAGTTACTGTTTCCCCTGTTCCACCCAAAAAATATTATCAGCAAATGCACAACATTTATACCCTTACAGTATATATTTTAGAATAAGTTAATTTATATAAATGACTGAACTCAAAATATTCTGTTTTCCAATTATGACAAGGAAACTTTTGTGTTGTTGTTGTTAGTCTAGTTAGAACTTAAGTAAATAGAACTTCAATTACCATACAAAATTACATTTTTTTTTGCATTGGCATATATCATTGTTTCCATTTACATCATCAAATGGAAATTATTTTACAAGAATAACAGGAAAGATCAATGCATTCATTTTGAGACAATCAATGGAATCTTGAAATAAAAAATCAATATGAACAAATTACAATGTTTTGGTGCATATGGGATAAACATTCTTTCTGTCTTTATTAATGTATTAATATATTTTCCTGAAAGGCTCATAACTCTAAAAGAAAATTGACAACATATAATAAAAGTCAAGAATGATGCAGAATTTAAACTTAAACAACATACTATGTATACTGTCCATAATAGTGTTGTTATGAAGGTTGCAGAGCCTGAATGTAAATTTAAAAATGTGCTAAGCTAAAGACTCAAGGTATCCAGATTCTAGTAACCCTGAAATGAAACATTTATAATGTATAGAATATGAAGGGAACTGTAAGACAAGGTTGAAATAAATGCCAGGCTGTTTATTTTTAACTTCACTTCATTGTTTTCACTATCACCTATTCAAATTTGTTTATGTGTTGGGGAGCAACAAGAGAAGACAAGACAAAACACATATAATAGAAGATTAATTCACTACAGTAAGACATTGCAGGGAAATCAACAAAATGCAAACTGATGCAACAGCAGAGCTGTTACGGTGCATAAAGAATAAATAAACACAGAACAAGTTTTCCCCAAGGCTGTGCAATTACTCAGAAGAAGCTAACATGGTATCTCAAAGGAACTTACACCTGCCATTTCATGCATTAATTTAAAGTGTAAAGGTCTTCCTTTTGGCAGACTCTACCTTCATGAATAAGTAGTAATGTATTAATACAAATATATAGAATATATTTATCAGTGAATATTATAGTTGTGTATTTTTAACAACTGAAATGAAAACTAATTTTCTATTAGTATACCTAATGCAAATTATTAAAGTTAAAATTATTGTAACAAATACACAGAAGAAAATACATCTACTCACCATATTGTTGGTGGCTCAGACCCTTCTACCTCCAAGTAATCGTACTTCTCCTCCATCTGGAAGTCTGTAAAAATGATGGAGATGGTGTCTCCAGGATCAGCAAGTATGGTCCATGTACAGTCCGCACTATTGTAATATTCACTCGGGAAATTGGGGCTTGAAATGATCCCACTTGAACCTCTCAGAGTACCACCACATGTGTCCTCAGCTGTCAAACACAGAAAGACTTCTGTTAGGTATCTTTCTTAACTACTTGACAAAGTATACAAGAGCCAAAAAAATAGAAGCTGGATTTGCGCTGGGCATATTTTTTTTATATCATTATAATAATTACTACAATTTTTTGGCACAAATATTGGACTTTGAATTCAAGCCCCTTTTATTTGATTTGGAGAAACAAAAAACAGTATTCTAAATAATGGTTCATTTTGGTGTAACAAGGTAACACTTGCAATAGCTGCACAATGTAATTCAAATATATGGTCTTCCACTTCATTATGCAAACATAAATTGAAATAAAATTAAGCTTTTCTGTTTCAAGGCTACACCAATCTTTTCATCAATGTGAAAAGAAAGTGCTTAATAGATGAGCCTCCACAGTTTCAGTACTTTCATCCCTGTCATCATTTTTAATGTGCTAGGCCGATACAATATATATATATATATATATATATATATATATAATGTATTTATTTTTCTCTGGATAGAGAGTCACAACTGCATTTCCCAGCTGATTAGAGATATGTTCTGCTGTGTTCTTTCAAGGATTCCAATTTAATTTGAAGAAAAACAATCTTTGATTAACAGTCTCAGACTATTATGTTACAGTAGAATATAATACAGATAAAGACACATGGACTGGTCTGTATATTAACTGCATCTGAATGTGTTAATGCAGATATATGCCCATACCTATCTGTGTGTGTGTGTGTGTGTGTGTGTATACAGTGAGGGAAAAAAGTATTTGATCCCCTGCTGATTCTGTACATTTGCCCACTGACAAAGAAATGATCAGTCTATAATTTTAATGGTAGGTGTATTTTAACAGTGAGAGACAGAATAACAACAAAAAAAATCCAGAAAAACGCATTTCAAAAAAGTTATAAATTGATTTGCATGTTAATGAGTGAAATAAGTATTTGACCCCTTCGACTTAGTACTTGGTGGCAAAACCCTTGTTGGCAATCACAGAGGTCAGACGTTTCTTGGAGTTGGCCACCAGGTTTGCACACATCTCAGGAGGGATTTTGTCCCACTCCTCTGTGCAGATCCTCTCCAAGTCATTAAGGTTTCGAGGCTGACGTTTGGCAACTCAAACCTTCAGCTCCCTCCACAGATTTTCTATGGGATTAAGCTCTGGAGACTGGCTAGGCCACTCCAGGACCTTAATGTGCTTCTTCTTGAGCCACTCCTTTGTTGCCTTGGCTGTGTGTTTTGGGTCATTGTCATGCTGGAATACCCATCCACGAACCATTTTCAATGCCCTGGCTGAGGGAAGGAGGTTCTCACCCAAGATTTTATGGTACATGGCCCCGTCCATTGTCCCTTTGATGCGGTGCAGTTGTCCTGTCCCCTTAGCAGAAAAACACCCCCAAAGCATAATGTTTCCACCTCCATGTTTGACGGTAGGGATGGTGTTCTTGGGGTCATTCCTCCTCCTCCAAACACGGCGAGTTACGTTGATGCCAAAGAGCTCGATTTTGGTCTCATCTGACCACAACACTTTCACCCAGTTCTCCTCTGAATCATTCAGATGTTCATTGGCAAACTTCAGACGGGCCTGTACATGTGCTTTCTTGAGCAGGGGGACCTTGCGGGCGCTGCAGGATTTCAGTCCTTCACGGCATAGTGTGTTACCAATTGTTTTCTTGGTGACTATGGTCCCAGCTGCCTTGAGATCATTAACAAGATCCTCCTGTGTAGTTCTGGGCTGATTCCTCACCGTTCTCATGATCATTGAAACTCCACGAGGTGAGATCTTGCATGAAGCCTTAGACCAAGGGAGACTGACAGTTATTTTGTGTTTCTTCCATTTGTGAATAATCGCACCAACTGTTGTCACCTTCTCACCAAGCTGCTTGGCGATGGTCTTGTAGCCCATTCCAGCCTTGTGTAGGTCTACAATCTTGTCCCTGACATCCTTGGACAGCTCTTTGGTCTTGGCCATGGTGGATTGCTTCTGTGGACAGGTGTCTTTTATACAGGTAACGAGCTGAGATTAGGAGCACTTCCTTTAAGAGAGTGCTCCTAATCTCAGCTCGTTACCTGTATAAAAGACACCTGGGAGCCAGAAATCTTGCTGAATGATAGGGGATCAAATACTTATTTCCCTCATTAACATGCAAATCAATTTATATATTTTTTTGTTGTTATTCTGTCTCTCACTGTTAAAATACACCTACGATTAAAATTATAGACTGATCATTTCTTTGTCAGTGGGGGATCAAATACTTTTTTCCCTCACTATATATATATATATATATATATATATATATATATATATATATATATATATATATATATATATATAATGCTTGTACAGTTAAATACATACTGTGGTGTCCATATTGCCAACAAATCAGAATTGGAAATGATTTGGTACATTTCATAAAAACCCAATGAATGGAATACATTGTTAATAGACAGGATCATGCAAAATCATCAATTCAATATGTATATGCAGAATATGTGTACAATCAACCCATTCTTACACACACATACTGACAGATAAACAGGTAATTTGCAGCTGGATATTATACAGTGTACCTTTCTTCCCTACAGGAATAAGTTTTGAATGCTCCACACTTCATTAATCCTTCATATACAATAGATATAGGAATTGTTTTTTTCAGTTGCTTCACATTGTAAATTACATCACTATTACATGTGCAGTATAAGTGTATTTTCTTGTGAAATTGGAACACAAAACTTAAGTTGACAAAATCATTCTAACCTCTACAACATCTGTGTATTGTGTACACAGATTGAAATTAAATTAATTCAGTTTCATATATGTATGCCTTCCTACATTACCTGCCTTTAATAGCCTAGTGTGTCAATAAAACAATATCTATTAACAGCAAGATTACTTGCAATTAGCCTTATTGTCATTTCTGTTTTTGTTATTTGCCCAGTTTGACAGCTGAGGTCAGAATAGAATATTAGAAGACTAAATCAATCAATTTTCTTTAATGAAGGTAAAGCTAGAACAATATATGAGCTAATTTGGTGTACATCAAATAATAATGATTTAATTATGGAATAGGCATAGTTTAACAATTCCAATTATAGCTTTAAACCAAGGTGAGGAAGGTAAAAGTAAATGCTTAAAGCTGTCAGCTCTACATATATGTATTTTTAAATTATTCTTTATTAGGATGATATTTTCATATCTCAGAATGTGTATCATAGAGAAGTGAACAGTAATACACGTCAGTGTAATGGTACATTGATATCAACTGTAGACAATGTTGTATTGCAATATAACCATTTGTTTTCCTACAATTCTATTTTGACTAGTAGTGGCCACCATAGAGTGTCAGAATTGATAGACAAAGTGGTACATTTTTGAACGCTTCCTCTCCAGATCTCTAACTCTCCAGAGACTGGCCATGGCTAGCATGCAATCAAATAAATTCATAAGTTGTTTTATGTCTTTAAAGCACAGTTTTGAGGAGTATGGAAAGCCTGCTAAATATACATAATTTCACATATGGTGTCTCAGCCGCTTCTCTGCCAGACTGTGGCACTTTCTCACACAATCAAAAGCCTTGATACCATGTCTGGAAGGTGTCAGTCTCCCCATACATTCCACAACAGAAGACAGTGTGTAACCATAAATCCACTGAAAGCTACCTGGTAACCAACCCAATAGCTAGGTAGTGTGCTAGGTGGAACCACAACTGCTCAATCCACGGTCTACAACTGGGAGTAAGCCAATCAGCACTTGTCTTGAAAACTGGCACACAGCTTTGAATCATGGCTGCTATACAGCTCCACAAAGTAGCTCCTACAAGCTTCACAAATGTGTGAGCGCAAAGACCCAGAGGCTTGGACAGGATCTGAAGAGATACAAAGTTTGCTGAATATGGCCAATAGCTATTTATTTATCTATTTACTGGTGCACATCTTTCATGCAGCCAAGGAGAAGGACTATGATTCAAACAGTTCCTTGTTGAAGCAACTGTGTAGATGACTGCTTTGGTTATTATTTTGCTTGCTTGACTGTGGAGTAATGCCCATTAGTTGTCAGTTCCAGCCCTGGCATACAAGTGAAATTACATTCAAAAACATCCTTCCACTCCTAACTTTCCTCTAGAATATGACCATGTCAACAGGAATTCAGTCTGCAACTGCAATAAAAGTAACACAATAAAATAAATATAATGTGAAAAATTTAAAATACCATGGACGAGTTAATTAAGGAATATATCAATGAACTGTTTAAACTGAATTCTGAATTGCATCTGCAGGGATCAGGAAGGAAGGATTACCAACATTACTTTCAAATATTAGCTATGTAGTTGGTATAAAACATAGCTTGGTCATCTACAAATCTAATTGTAAACAGAAAACCACTGTATTGCAATGTCCACTAGCAAGATAAAAAACTATTTACTTAGTAGAGGATGGTACTCAGTAGTATTCAGATTTACAGTAAAAAAAAAAAAGATAACTGGATCATGGCTAAACATAATTCACTTTTTATTTAGTTTTACTTTATTTGTATCGGAACATTAGAAAGTTTACAAATGAGAGGAGGCCATTCGACCCATTGTGCTCGTTTGGTGTTCATTAATAACTAAGTCATCCATGGATCCTATCCAGTCTATCCAGTATGGACATTTCATTTCCAATATTTAAAGCAAACATTTTCAGTCCCATTTCCAAATTACATATTTTACAGCTACATTTAAACAAGCCTTCAAGATAATTACATTGTAACTGAAGTGAAAGTGCCTAAATAAGAATCTAATTGTCTAACTTTATTTTGGTTAATCTGAAAGCACTTTGTTTATGGTATCAAGCTTCCTTCTGTTTGCTTTTTTCCCATGTCTTTGAGCTAAATAGAGTTGGTCACTGTAAGTAGAAGCAAGCTGTTAAAAAGGATGATCATAACCTATAAACAGATTACAGTGTAACTGTCACTGATCACCCAAGTTGCTTTTAAACCTTCTATTAAGTGAACAGCTAGGGCAGGAGCACTGATTGCAGTGAGAAATTGTCCAGCAATTAGAGTTCATTTGAAAGCCTTGGCTGGCCTTTGACAGGTGTCTCGAATCACAGATTTCAACTTATGTTGGGAAAAAGGCTCAAGATGTTTTCACTACTACTGGTCTGTTTTTATGCTACACTGTTACCTACAGGCCTCCCAAGTTTACAGTTAAGTTTTCTAATTTGTTTAATTTAATTCCCTTATTTGTGCACCAAGAAGACAAAGAAAAAGAAGGAGGGATTTTTGATTGCAAAAACTAAAACAAAACACCTATTTTCTTTTAGTGTCACAATTTCATATTACATAAGGGAATACAATTAGGCCCTTCCTTTCGCAACATGGTGCCTATACTGGTATAATCACAATGGTTTAGAAAAACCATGCTGCTGTTATGCTGTTTACAACATGGACAAGAGAGATAACCTTCTATAGACCTAGAAATAAATATATTAATTACATAATTTCAAGTACAATAAACTGACATTATTTACTTTATATTCCATTTATATTTTGGAAGTTTCTAATAGTTCACAGCATTTTCTATGCCCAGCATTTACTGTAAGGGTTATATATAAAATGCAAACTATTATTCTTCTTATTTGCTTAGTGTAGTATACACAACAATTACATTTCCTGCAATGGCATTTCATATTTATTCCACATAAAATTTTGCCTACATAAGTCACGGAAGTCATCTAAAAAGTTTAAGAAAGGAAATAACACAGACAAGTATATCAGTTTTGCAGTGGTGCTTCACTCTGTTGGCCTGTTATCAGTGCAGCTGGCATTATTAATCATTCAGTTCAGGCCCTTTGAACAGTGTCAGTTGTCAGAGCTGGGCTCATTTGCTGGGGCGGGGTTACAGTTGGTGGGTGTCTCTGACAGTGTTTAATTTTCAGAATTGTAATTTTTGTTTTCAACTCTTCAGCTTGTCATTTACTGCCTTAAGGATGACTAGAGATAAAAGTAACATAGTAAGAAAAAAACATGAATTTGTGTATTGGTAGGGGTGTTAAGAAATAAGAGTAATTGATAGATGCAACACTGCAGAACGTGACCATGAATTGAATGTGATAATAAACAGATTCATAGGAGACACAATACACTATGCAAATGTCTGATAATTCCTGATCACGTCCATTCAATGAATTGATTAAAGTAAAATCTGCTGGGTTTATATTCATAATCCTCTAGCAATGGACATGTTGCTAAGCCAATATATTGTTTTCTGGAATAATTAGTTAGCATGTGAACAGACCATTTAAACCACTGTGTACACATACAACATGATATTTAATTCAAGGAAATTGAAATGAATGCATGAAAAAATATCATAAGCTCTTGTTGTTTTTTCTGCTTGTTATTTTTTCCTGATAAGATTGACATAGACACACTGTGCATTGTACTTCATGAAAATAATATACTGAAAGTTGTAATTTGTAAGAATGTGGAATTAATGTACTGAAGAAAAGGCAGTTATGTTTAAGAAATCTGACTTTTTGTTGGATTTTTGTATTTTTCCTCAGAAAGAAGAGTGGTGTAATTGAACAAATACAATTAAAAATATATGAATATCTGATTGGAAATACCAATACCACGTTAGCCGTGCTAAAATATATATTTACCTATAGTAACTATCCACTAAAAACCATTCACATTTCATTTTCAGATACAACTCTACACTAATTTCCAACCCCGCCAAAAAAAAAAAAAAATATATATATATATATATATATATATATATATATTTTTTTTTTTTTTTTTGCGGGGTTGGAAATTAGTGTAGAGTTGTATCTGAAAATGAAATGTGCACACTGCACAGTGAGTCATGTGCTTTCAAAATACAATTTCGACTATAGTGTAATGATATATAACACACTTTTCACATCATTTATGATTGATGCAGCAGTCAACAGGGTCAAAAGAATCCTGGATGACAATGCTTACAGAAGACGACCTGTCACAGCTGTCAGCAAAGGTGTAGAAAAACCTAGGGGACTAGGTGCAATGCCACAGACATGGTGAACCCTGGCTCATTCAAATACACTGTCAGAATCCTGTTACACTTTTAGAATGATCAAAATACAAAATGATATTTGAAAGTGCCCTTAAATTCAATGTAAAACTGGGGGAAGAAAATACCCCAGATCAACATGGCCATTCAAGGGCAATTATAAGTTTCATATTCTACAGATGTTTAATCAACCAAATGGTAAAATCCCTGTAAAATAACGCTTCAAGAAGGAACTACATAATATGAACAATTTATTATACTCTTTCTCTCTCTGTAATGCAATTTTCACCTTAGACCTCCCAACCCCATACTCATATTTTCCAGACTGTTATTCCTGATTTGCTTCAATTAAGTTGATTTTATTTCCAGTATCTGTTATCTACTTTGCAAATGAAAAAGCAGAAATAAATAGCAAAGCCACCTAGTAAAGTACAGAATACATAGAATAATATGTTTCTGCAGCGTTCAAGAGACTGGGGGCAATCGGCATCGCAATGACTGCAGCCAGGTACAATGCCAGTTGTTACCATGACAACTCCTTCTCACAACTCTGACGGTTGTAAAAGCGGACCCGGCTCCCTTGAGCCAGGCTGCCGAAAACATGCCAGGGTTTGGAATGTGCCTGACTGACTAAATCCAGTAAATGGATATCAATAAATGTGTTTCACGTTAATCTGAGGTGGCTGTGAAGGCAAGGCTGGATGGTGAAAGGTTTGAAAAATATGTGAATGACGGTCAGTTTACATTTATCTTATTTTAATAAAACCTACTCTTCCAACCCTAGCCTCACAATGAAAAGGTGTATATCTAAAGTACAGCCTTTTATGTATAAACAGAAAGTTTGTCACCTTTTTTTTGCTATATTAATAAATGTGAAACAAATAAATGTGAAATAAATGTGCATACAAAAAATTGGTTTACAGTCAGCCAGCCTTCATAGTTCAACACAAATTTTCACTATTTGCTAGTTTTTCAAATGCCTCGATTTTTTGGCAATGCTTCATGTTTTAATTGTGCGCTTTACAATGGCAGGGTAGTCGCATCTTATTATACAATTTATTTATTGAATTTAGATGTTCAATGTAAAATTAACTCTAAAATGCCAGTTTGCCAAAGTGCTTGAGTATCATTACTCAGTTTCAAATGCAGAAGTAGTTACATGACACAGGATTAATAAGGATTTCTACACACACGTTTGTTAAGAATTAAATGTTTCCCTAACATGTTCTTGTGAGCTGACTTAAACTGACTTTTGTGTGTTCTACATTTACTTCTTTGCATTAGATACTAAATGATTTGTTGCTTGTCACAAGTAAGTTTTCAGATTTATTTTTACTTCATACGGAATGTTATTTTTACTGTGTTGCTACTTTATCTTGTGTATGACATTGGTTTTTGACTCTTTTTTTCCTCTTGACATGTAAGTAAAGAAGACGCTCTGGATTTTCCAGCTTTTTCCCTCAGCCATTTTAAAGTCTGAAAAAAGGCATACAATGGTTAAAAACTGAAAGATCAAACCTTACAGGTTATGTCACAAACTGTAGGACATGAGAAAAGTAATTAAACATAATAGATGACTGACACAATTTCCTAAAGCAAATTATTCATCTGAAAAAACATTCATCCAAACATTGAAAGAAAACGTAAAATACTATCAGAGATGCAAATACACTTTTATCGCATATCACATATCAACATAACTTGACCTAATAGTGATTAATTCTAAGTTACACATATTGCATGCATAGTAAAAATGTCATTAGGCAGTAAAGGAACCACCAGCATCTTATTACCATTTCTCCTCACAGGTGGATCACTGGATTAATAAAGTACATTGGATTACCATTGCCTAGCCACCAATTTGTATAGCCACTCTTGCTCTTAAACCAGTTCACACCTCAAGTCCAGGAGCAGTTAGATTGGCCTTGTTTGCATTTCACAATCTAGATTTAAGTAATGTATCATTCTTGTAGCCTTAATCAGAGACTCAACTGAATGCACTGTTTTTGAGTTAATCTACACACGTTTCACTCAAAAGTAGTTCCTTGATCATGTAAATTACTCCAGCAGTCATTAAAGCCACAACCAACAACGTCTAATGTTATAACAAATTGTCCCAGACGAATCTCCTTAGAACAATGCACATTCATATTCTATTTCTGATAGTACCAGACCACTCCCAACATGAACAAAGTTTTAACTTATTTTCCTATACCTTTATATAACATAATACATTCAATTTGTGTAGAAAATGTAACTACATTTTCCTTACATTAGCATTAAACAGTTTCTTTATTGCATTTGTCAATAATCATATGGTAAAATGAGTGGTGAGTGGAAAAGCAAAAATTAAAAGCACAGAGAAATATAATGATATTGTATTTTAGTCAGCTTTATAAATCAGTATTTAAGTCATATTCATGGTGTGTACCAGAATCTTTGGATTGTAATCAGTTCATTTAATAAAAATGGTTAATAAATCAATAGAGCTCAGGATTAAATTTGTTTGTACACAGACTTAATTTAGGTTCTTATGATCTAATATATCATATTACCTTTGAAGGGATTAAGTGATATTCCCCCAAATGCATTGTTTAATGTACGATTTTATACAAAACAATATATAAAAATATAATATTTAGGACAGAAAGTCAGCCATGCCAAATTACTATGCTCATCAGCAGTCTACGTGATTTTATATACATTTATCTTGTGATGTATTTATTTATTTATTGTAGATTAATGCGTAGGGCTTTACATCTGAGGCCTAGGCAGAATCTAACTTTGATTGAAATGGCAGAAAATCATTTCAATCTGACAACTGTGCACATCTCATGTGGAATGAGTTCAGGTTGTCTGAGCTTCATCAATACACATTGCAGATCTAAACAGAAATGCTACTAATCCAGTCATCTCAGTGGTGAGGGGGGCAGAGGATCGAGATAGTGAAGACTGGAAATGGCTAAGGCTTCTGGGGGTTGGGGGGCACTAGAGGCTTCGATCGTTGTATCATTCAACTTAGGCTTGTCGGACCAATGGAGGAGGCATGTTGAACGAATTTTAATGAAACAGAAATACATACAATTACTGGTTTGTGTTAGCAGGCCCACCCAGTTCTCTCCCAAAGGGACAACTTGTGGATAATGTGATATCCAGAGATGCTTTGTGAAGAGGAAGGGCAAAATAATTCTCATGCTCTAAACATCCATTGCTTTGATAATAATGCATCTTCCAAAATCATAGTAGTAGTAGTATATACAAACACTGTGAATGGTGATTTCCCTCTACATTTAGTAATCTGATTTCTGATACAGAAATTGTTAGTTTTATTACATTCTCCCTCATAGGGTGTCATTCTCCACTAAAGATTTATTTTGTGTTACTAAGCCAGAGTTGGGCTGATTTTTAGTGGGACTGGGCTGGGGAAGGAACTATGAAATTAAATACAATTATGTGTTCAAATTTGAACTGAAATCAATTTTGAAGGAATTTGTGATGAAGTGCAGCAGGATGTTTAAACATCATGGACACATTCGATGGGTAAAATTTGTATTAATTAAATAGACTGTTTGCTCTTCTCCATCATTTTCCTAACCCTTGGATGAGATCCATTCCATTTGTCTATTTGAAAGTATTCCAAAGGTCATAGATTTGTTTGTGCTGGCACAGAATGGAAGTCACTTTTAACCCAGAATGGAGGGGATGAACTTTGGTGTTGGTGGCTACTGATGCTTTCTTGGACCATTTGTTTACTGGCACAAATTCAATGTAAAATTGTATTTAGGTTTCTATAATAGATCTCCACCTTTGATATCAATTATGCTTATTTATTTATTGTTTGGCCAGCTGCTCTCAGATCAACACTAGCAGCTGTTTGTGTAACTATAACATTTTTGCCATTTAATTAAAATACTTATTGCATCATCACATTAAATCAGACATTAATTAAAATAAACAAGAGGAAACAAAAACAGGTTAGACAGGTAACACATTTCCTTTTGATTTGGAGTGACAAACAATTAGTTTATTTGCCAAAATTAGAATTATGGGGTCAAGAAAAGGTCTGTGTACTGTGAGCTCTTCTGCCGGTTGAAGAACAACACTGACATCAAAGTGATTATCTTTCCAGCTTGAAGCACATTTTAGAATGTCAATGTGCCATGCTTGTTATTGTTTTCCAACAATACCTATCATGTGTCTCTTGTCAGAAACATCAGAGGGAAAAATACATGAAGACATGAAAATATATGCAAAAAGGAAGGCCTTTCAAACTATTACAAACATACATGAAAAACATGAAAATACTAAGAATGAATTAGACATTTTCCGAAGAAAGGCTAATGATGACAAGAAGGACAGGTGATGAAAAATTAAGTGTTTACAAATGCTGTTCTGTGGGAACCTCTCTTTGTTCTGTGGGGTATAGACTGTTCCCAAATGTACTGCGATACTAGGCTGATGGGTTGAGCAAATAGAGCCAATCTGTTTGGAAACCACAGAGGTCCAAATTTATTAAATCCATCCTGTGTGGGAGATTTCATGGATTCATTAGAAAGCAGCCCTCATATTAAAACTTTAGTACAATGTTGCTAACAAGAAAACACAGAAGGCACAGAGATAATCGAACCAGCCACCAACAACTTGCAGATACAGAGTGTTATACTAAAAGCTTTAGTGTTTTTGTGTATGCCTTTTGTAGCCCTTCAATACAAAACATTTTGGATTGCATTCAGACCCGTTATTTGAACCTACCACAAGCTACAGTGCCAACAATAATACATAAAAATAGTCTAAAGCTCCCAAAAGCCAATACATCTTTAGTGAATCAAAGTCTAAGGAGTGTGTGTGTGTGTGTTTGCTGGAATACACTTGTTGCTAAAATTAATACCAGTGTACTGTTTTCAATTTACAAGAAGAGTTTGGAAATACCACCTATGACAATTTATATAAACGGTTCTGTACATTCCTCTCGCATTCTTCACAGCCTTCAGGGATACAAATCTCATTCCAAGCTTTTGATCTCTTTATCTGAAAATATATTACATCTCTGGCATTTCAATAACCCCCCCCCCCCAAATTATAATTTTGTTCACTCATATGTGTATATAGGCCACTTCAATGTAGAAAATGGTTGATCCAGCTCTCTTGAGAGTTTCTCTGTATTTGCTGTTTGTCTAAGCTGTGGGAAAGCCTTTCTTATTGTCAGGAAATGGAGCACAATTTAAATTTAAACTTGCTAAGGTGAAGGAATAAATTCTACAAGGAACACAAAAACAAAAAGAAGAAAATCATGTTCTTCCTAGTTACAATTACAATGGCTCAACATGAAACTGAAAAACCATCTGTCACCAATTCAACCAAAACAAAAGTTGATTTTTTCATTCTGTGTGTGTGCATATATATGTATATATATATATATATATATATATATATATATATATATATATATATAGAGAGAGAGAGAGAGAGAGAGAGAGAGAGAGAGAGAGAGCCCCAGTGATGTGGTTGAAGCTGAACATTTGGGAACATTTAAAAATAGAGTAGAAGTGATCCTTGGATCACTTGGATACTAATGGACACCAAATGAGCACGATGGGTCGAATGGCCTCCTCTTGTTTGTAAACTTATATATATACACCGATCAGCCGATCACCGATCAGCCATAACATTATGACCACCTGCCTAATATTGTGTAGGTCCCCCTCTTGCCACCAAAACAGCCCTGACCCGTCGAGGCATGGAATCCACTAGACCTCTGAAGGTGTGCTGTGGTATCTGGCACCAAGACGTTAGCAGCAGATCCTTTAAGTCCTGTAAGTTGCGAGGTGGGGCCGCCATGGATCGAACTTGTTTGTCCAGCACATCCTAAAGATGCTCGATTGGATTGAGATCTGGGGAATTTGGAGGCCAAGTCAACACCTTGAACTCGTGATTCATCAGACCAGGCCACCTTCTTCCATTGCTCCGTTGTCCAGTTCTGATGCTCACGTGCCCATTGTAGATGCTTTCGGCAGTGGACAGGGGTCAGCATGGGCACCCTGACTGGTCTGCGGCTATGCAGCCCCATACGCAACAAACTGCGATGCACTGTGTGTTCTGACACCTTTCTATCAGAACCAGCATGAACTTTTTCAGCAATTTTCAGTAGCTCTTCTGTTGGATCATACCACACGGGTCAGCCTTCGCTCCCCACGTGCATCAGTGAGCCTTGGCCGCCAATGACCCTTTCGCCGGTTCACCACTTTTCCTTCCTTGGGCCACTTTTGATAGGTACTGACCACTGCAGACCGGGAACACCCCACAAGAGCTGCAGTTTTGGAGATGCTCTGACCCAGTCATCTAGCCATCTTATTTTGGCCCTTGTCAAAGTCGCTCAGATCCTTACGCTTTCCAATGTTTCCTGCTTGTAACACATCAACTTTGAGGACTTGCTGCCTAATATATCCCACCCACTGACAGGTGCCATGATAACGAGATTATCAATGTTATTCACTTCACCTGTCAGTGGTCATAATGTTATGGCTGATCGGTGTATATATATATACACACAAATAACATGTATGAAACTCTTTTAAATGTAGTCATAATAAAATACAATTAAATCATCAGGAAATCAAGGGAGTCTAAAGGATATGCAAGTTTGAATTTGCTGTTATAAATTAATTGTGTTAATATACATTTTCTTGTAATGTATTTTTTAAGAAACAAGTGTTAATATGGTATAATATAATTTTTTTCCTGAAATACATGTTGTTTGAAGCACAATAAATAGTGTAATTTCTTTGGTGCTCTTTAACAGAAAGTGTCATACAGCCCAGAAGGATTTATCTTCCTTTAGGCAGTTCATAATTTGCTGATGTATTACTCTGCATTTAATTTGTTATTGAGCTAACCATCCACTGTAATTAGGACTGGGAGTACTCCATATTTTTTCAGAGGAAAACTTGTATATTTTAAACTTTTAGCCTGAGGCTGTTTTTGAAAATAAATTCAGAATTTTCACTTGAAAATGGTACAGTATCTCTCCTGAGATATCACATATTTTTCAGTTTAACACAAAGACTTCAATTTTCCTACTCACATTTGTCATTTTAAAATGCAATGAGCATAATGAAGAGGGCATTCTCTGCGTGTCCTTCTGTGAAAGGGGGGGGAGTAAATCTTTGTAATGCATGCAAATCCACAACTCATTGTATATGCTCAATTTAAAACTAAAGTAAACAAAGAAGTACACCTTTAATATAAAAATATCTGATTTGTCATAGCTGAATATAATGCCTTGTCAGATTAACGTACAAGTAAACATATAATATAAATTTAAGATTAGTGACTTGACTTCTGGACTTCCAGATTAAACAAAACAGACAGGCCAGCTGATGCAGTAGTTGTGTGTTGTATGATTTATGTGACTTGGGGCCGGATTAAATACAAACATTGACCCACCCGCTAAAAGCAAACTACAAACCTGTACATCATAGCGGTTACATTTATGATTAGAAGAAAGTGTCATCTTACTAAAAATGCAACTGCAACTGAGAACAGTTCTGTAGTTTTCTATTAGCAGGTAGGTCAAGGTCTTGATTTAATCCGGCCCCAAGTCACATAAGTCATACAACACACAACTACTGCATCAACTGGCCTCTAGGATGTCTGTTTTGTTTTGATTTAATCTGGCCCATGGTGTACTACTAACTGTACTACATTTTGAACGCTAAACCTTCCCTAACATTCACTAAAAGGTTTTGAAGGAATTAGCTAGTAAGTATCTGCATAGGTTTTACTTCCCCTGCAAGTTCAAAGTAAAACTGTATGATGTGCTATACTACAGCTATTAAGGAGTTAAAACAACCAGTCCTGCTACACAGGCTGAATTTCTTCTAATGTAATACATTTGATAGAAATCAAGAAATTGAGTTCTTTCCCTGAAATGGAGAGAAATCAATTTTCCTCTCCAGATAGGCAATGTGTTTGCTCTTTGTTGAGCCAAACTGAAAGAGTTAGAATTCACACTGACAGACTCGAACTGCAGTGCAAAATATCCTATGAATCTTTCCAGCTATTAAAACACAAGGCAATTGTTTCTAACCCTGAAATGTGAAACAAGTATTGAGGCATTGTGTCACCTTTGTCAGCTCTATTCATGCATTCTAATTTCCATCTATTTTCTCTTTGCAGCAAATCTCACTGATGCACACATAGACACATCCTTATCATCGTGTACAAATGAAAATGTTAAAAAAGGAAAAAAAACAGAAGCCCCTCTTCTGTATTTCTTCTGCTCTGTAAAGTAATGTTTTAAGATGGTTTTCCAAATAAGAGATATATTGCTGAAATACTGTGTTATGCTGTTAAGCAAAATAAATAAATACATACATCTGCAATACATATTCAGGGTATGCAGCTAAAACAAAGTTACAAATGCATTAAAGAATGTTGATGATATCAAAGTTACAATAGCTGGAGAGCGTAAAAAACTGCTGACATTGCATGCAGGTGATGAATCAAAACCTCAATCTCAATCACTGAGGGCCCGATATTCAAACTTCATTCAATTTCTGCGCAAAATGAGTGCCGCGCAAGAAAAATGCGACTTGGACAAAAAGGCAGAGATATTCAAACAAGGAACATATGTTTGCACGACATTGGAATATAGCATTGTTTTCCTGTGTTGCGCAAGGCTGTTTGTGCCTCGCAAACCCGCCTGCTCCACTGCACTGTGCGCTGCTATCCTCACTGTTTGAATACAGTTTTAGATGAATGCTGTTTTAAAGGCAAAGTTTGGTCACACCAAATTTGAATTTGATTTAGATTTGTCTTCTGTTCACTCATTTTGAAAGCATTCTTACTTTACACCAGGGGCGTCGCTAGACCTCACCTCACGTTTTTTTCTCCGGTACGAGCTGGGTGGGGGTGCTGACGGTGACGGAGGGGGGGTCAAAAGAT
This sequence comes from Amia ocellicauda, assembly GCF_036373705.1. Classification (NCBI taxonomy): domain Eukaryota; kingdom Metazoa; phylum Chordata; class Actinopteri; order Amiiformes; family Amiidae; genus Amia; species Amia ocellicauda. The sequence continues at coordinate 33,901,430 of NC_089859.1, read as the reverse complement.
CCGGGGCTATACACACCTGTCTAAAACTTCTGCACATTACTGTATATATACAGTGGGGGGAAATAGTATTTGATCCCCTGCTGATTTTGTACGTTTGCCCACTGACAAAGAAATTATCAGTCTATAATTTTAATGGTAGGTGTATTTTAGCAGTGGGAGCCAGAAATCTTGCTGATTGATAGGGGATCAAATACTTATTTCCCTCATTAACATGCAAATCAATTTATAACTTTTTTGAAATGCGTTTTTCTGGATTTTTTTGTTGTTATTCTGTCTCTCACTGTAAAAATACACCTACCATTTAAATTATAGACTGATAATTTCTTTGTCAGTGGGCAAACGTACAAAATCAGCAGGGGATGAAATACTTTTTTCCCTCACTATATACACACACAGTAATGTGCAGACGTTTTAGATATATATATCTACACACAGCTCTGGAAAAAATTAAGAGACCACTGCAGATTGTTCTTAAATCAGCATCTCTACATGTATGTCAGCCATTCCATTCCATTTATATTTTTATTCGGAATTTGGGAGAAATGTTGTCAGTAGTTTATAGAATAAAACACATATTCATTTTACCCAAACATATACCTATAAATAGTGAAACCAGAGAAACTGATAATTTTGCAGTGGTCTCATACATATATGTAATTTAAAAATGACATATATATATATATATATATATATATTGCAAGTAGTTAAAATAATTAAATAATTACAATAATTTTCACATTTTCTGTTAGGTACATGTGGACTTTGGGGTATATTTAATCACAATTATATGCATTGTATAGTAGGTAGTGAATCTGCTTTGAACTTGCAATCACTACAGTGTGGGACCATATTGCACAGGCTTTGCTTGAGGCTTTAATTAAGTGATTTGCTTTCAAGGAAAGTAAAAATGTCACTATTGTACCCAGGTATTGTCGAATAGCAGTGAATGGCTGGAAAAATATCAGTTCCCTTTCCTAGCCAAATCTTTTTTTAGAATATGCACACTGTTTAATGCAGATAGGCTTGTAAAAACCTGCACTGAAAACTGTACCATTTAATGTAAACTTTGATGGATTCATTAATCAAATGGATATTCAGTCAAATTCCATTTCAAATGGGAGCTTTATTTGGTTTTCTAGTTTCCCTTGTCTTTGGTATGAATGGAAAAAGGAAGGCAATATATAAGAAGGCAATCAACCTAATGGTAATACATTTTTGGTAATACATAAAATTATTTTGTTTAGTACCAATTCATTTCTACATGTACAACTTAATCAAATACTTAAAAGTTGAATATTAACCACACAAGCATATACAAAATTGTGTTACCTACCTGTGAGGATCCTGATAAAATGAAAACAAAAAAATGCATTATGTGGTACAATTTTATGAATGAATATGATGAATAATTGGTGGGGTGTCGGGGGACTAAAATTATCCTATTGAGGATGCTATGTCTTGATGCTAAAAGTTACATATGAAACATTACTCCTGGTAAAGAGGAGCTACATTTAAAAAAGCCCCAGAAAATGTTTGTGTTGATGATGAAGTTATGAATGTTATTATTTAGAAAACTGTTACTTTTAACAGAACAATTAATACATATTTTAAATTACAGGAAATATGTTGTTACAATACAAGACCACATTGAAATGCACCTAAGAGCTTATTGTTTAGTTATGGTGTCAGTTGGCTCTCCTGATAGGTATGTACTATTATTTTGTATAAGCCTTGTGGGGTTTATATTAGTCCTTAAAATTTATGAACCCTTCCACAAAGCTGACAATAGTAAAAAAAATGTTTTTGTTATAGTTCTCCTCTAGTATTTTACTTTAAATCTAGTGTATTAGTTTCCGTATGACCTTGAAGTACACTATTACATTATTTCTTCATCACAGAAGCTTATTTAGAAATCCCAGCATGCAGCCACTTAATACAGCAATGGAGCCACAGCTAAAACTAGATACTTCCTGACTCTAAGGCTCACACTACAGGCCATGCCATTAGACTTGTAACAAAGTGAGCACCATATTACCCAAATCTGCCTGGTAAATGAAATAAACAATAAGAAACCCTATTTATGATCATACTATTTTCTCCTACACATAATATCCCCCAACATTGACAGACTTTATTCATATTCTTATCCATGTTTACACAATTAAACAATGTTTTCTGTTGTTGTTTATGCTGTTTGTACTACATAATTTGTCTAGCTAATTATTTGAGACAGCAGAACAACAAAATGGTACTCCATATATATGTATATATATTAATAGTTAGCTTGTTACTATAGTGGTGAGACTTTTTGTAGTTTTTGTGACTTAGAGCCATTGCTCTAAGTATTACATCATGGAACTGAAATCACTGAAATAAGACCTCACATTTTATAGCAGAAAATATTAATCATGTACATTAAAAAGGATACTGGACATTTGTATAGACTGGTTACAAAAAAATAAACATAAGTCACACCTTCTGTAAACACACACACACACACACACACACACATATACACTCACTTAAAGGATTATTAGTAACACCTGTTCAATTTCTCATTAATGCAATTATCTAACCAACCAATCACATGGCAGTTGCTTCAATGCATTTAGGGGTGTGGTCCTGGTCAAGACAATCTCCTGAACTCCAAACTGAATGTCTGAATGGGAAAGAAAGGTGATTTAAGCAATTTTGAGCGTGGCATGGTTGTTGGTGCCAGACGGGCCAGTCTGAGTATTTCACAATCTGCTCAGTTACTGGGATTTTCACGCACAACCATTTCTAGGGTTTACAAAGAATGGTGTGAAAAGGGAAAAACATCCAGTATGCGGCAGTCCTGTGGGCGAAAATGCCTTGTTGATGCTAGAGGTCAGAGGAGAATGGGCCGACTGATTCAAGCTGATAGAAGAGCAACTTTGACTGAAATAACCACTCATTACAACCGAGGTATGCAGCAAAGCATTTGTGAAGCCACAACACGTACAACCTTGAGGCGGATGGGCTACAACAGCAGAAGACCCCACCGGGTACCACTCATCTCCACTACAAATAGGAAAAAGAGGCTACAATTTGCACAAGCTCACCAAAATTGGACAGTTGAAGACTGGAAAAATGTTGCCTGGTCTGATGAGTCTCGATTTCTGTTGAGACATTCAGATGGTAGAGTCCGAATTTGGCGTAAACAGAATGAGAACATGGATCCATCATGCCTTGTTACCACTGTGCAGGCTGGTGGTGGTGGTGTAATGGTGTGGGGGATGTTTTCTTGGCACACTTTAGGCCCCTTAGTGCCAATTGGGCATCGTTTAAATGCCACGGCCTACCTGAGCATTGTTTCTGACCATGTCCATCCCTTTATGACCACCATGTACCCATCCTCTGATGGCTACTTCCAGCAGGATAATGCACCATGTCACAAAGGTCGAATCATTTCAAATTGGTTTCTTGAACATGACAATGAGTTCACTGTACTAAACTGGCCCCCACAGTCACCAGATCTCAACCCAATAGAGCATCTTTGGGATGTGGTGGAACGGGAGCTTCGTGCCCTGGATGTGCATCCCACAAATCTCCATCAACTGCAAGATGCTATCCTATCAATATGGGCCAACATTTCTAAAGAATGCTTTCAGCACCTTGTTGAATCAATGCCACGTAGAATTAAGGCAGTTCTGAAGGCGAAAGGGGGTCAAACACAGTATTAGTATGGTGTTCCTAATAATCCTTTAGGTGAGTGTATATATATATATATATATATATATATATATATATATATATATATATATATATATTATATTATAATAAGATCAAGATTGATGTACAATGTATGACACTGAAATAGCATGAAGCTTCAGCAAAGCTACAAATAATGCACTCTACATTAGTGTTTAGATGGCTGATCAAACAACTTGGAAATGCAGTAAGGTCACCTTCAGTATTAGAGCCATTTCAGCAGCAGAGATTCAGCACAAATTACGTATGCATGCTGTTGATATTTTATTGCTAGCTACTAATCCCATTATTTCTATGCCCTTGATGATAGTGTATTGACAAAGTGTAAGCTTGTTATTGGATTTCTGAAGTTCTCCCTCTTGGTAATCTTTGTTAAAATAGCAGTTATACTAATTTCTTCATAAAATATAACCCTATAAAGTAAATGTTTGGCAGGATTAGCCATAATCTAGACTGTATCTTTATGCAAGCATGTTTGCTGCATTCTGGTTGTCTAAACAGTTTAGAATAGATTAAAAAAGTTTAGAGTACAGAAACTATCCACTTCCTTTTTCCTTTGCCATTTTAATTTATTTATTTATTTATTCCTTTTATGTGGAAGGCATTCTATGGAAAAGAAACGAAAAGAAAAAGAAAAACAGGTCAAGGTTTCACATTCCACCCTCGCAAATGTCTAACTATGGAAAACAAATGATGTTGCAATACAACATGGCTTAACTGGCAATGCTTTGACAGACTTGTTTATCAAGGACACAATGAGCACTGGCAATGTATGTGGATTTACCAAGAGAAAGTTGTGTTGAACCCTCTGCTTAAATATCTCTAAATGGTACCACAGCTAAACAAAATCACTTATACTTGTGTATATACTTTGAGTGGTATTCAAAGGGACAGCAAATAAATTATCAATCCTTCTTTCAGCGGACACTCTTTATCATCTTTGCTTTTCTAATGCATTAACAGTGAGAAGAATAAGAATGAGAGCACATAAGTATTGTTTTTGCACACCAGCTGGTGATGTGATGTTATTTAGCTGATCCACACATCTTCTGTTTAAGTATCAACTTGAATATGATTTGTTGGCTGTTCTAAATAAAAACCTATTGAACCCATGACACTGGCTTTTTCCCATTGTTCAACAGATTTGTTATTTTTAAAAGGTGATAACTATTATCCCGCATGCAAACTTTAGTTTTTGTATTATTATTCTGTTCATGACCTCAAACTTTAAAAAATGAACAAATACTGTCACTTACTTGCTTTACAGTTGTTTTTTGTGTGTTTGTTTTTTACCATAAATGTATATTTATGGTAGTGGTGCCATGTAGAAATTATTATCATAAAATGTGATCTACTGCTGGATGACTATAACCATTACAAAACCAGTACTACATGGTTGATACTTGGAATTCACATTCTTGTAAATGTTCAAGACAAAGTAATACTTTCAAGTTATCAATTTCTCTTGTTATTCTTCAAATGTCAGTTTAATAATAACTTGCTTTTAAAGCATTCCTTCCAACCAAGATGTCTTTTAAATTACATACTGTATGTTCTAAATGCTGTTTTGATACATTTTAAGGGTTACATATATGTACATAATATACTTTTATTTTACAGTGCATGACTAATGACTGATGGCTGAAGTCCCCCCTTTTTATGAATAAGGTTCCACTTTAAACTGAAAAGAAAATGTGAGACCATACCTTATAACTCAAATGGCTTAAGTGAACCTTCCAAAGCATCCTTGTATGTGCTTTACTTGAATACCATATACCTTGTTTGTATTGTTAATAAAATAACAGTCAAGGACGGGCCAAGATTGCAAACGGAAAACCCATTATATGGTCAGGAAAAACACAGGAATATTGGTTGAGTATTACTCTAGGGGACACGAAGCAAAAACAGTGGCAAAGGAGCATGTAGCATCCACTTTAACATACAATATTTTCAGAGACCTTCTTCTAACAAGTTCCTGGACTGAGCACCCACACTCAAGCAAAAATGTGAAACAGCATGTGCAAAACAAAAACAGAAATGTATAAGATTTCACTGTCAAGACATTCAAGAAGGACAGAGTTCACAACACCATCCAATGATATCTTTGTGCATTCAGTGATCATGCACCTTGGTGATCCTCTTGGAACTTCATAACTCACGTTTCCTAGCTATGCACAGGCATTAAAACACAGCCTATCACCACAGTCACTGCACCAAAGCACTGCAAAAATACCACAGTCACTCAACTAGATGCACACTGCAGCGTAGGGTCTTTTGGTCTTTCATCACCATTGCTATAATATTAAAATGTGTTTAAAAATAATGAATAACATTTATGACATGCAAGGAATGTAATTTATTTGTATTACTCCCTGTGATACAGTGCAATACCAGAAGATATCCTCACCAGAAAACAACTGCAATACCATTATTGGTTTTCCTAAGAAACTCATTACAAGGCACAAGTGAAACCTGATCTGTTCCTACTATTAACCACCAAAGTCTCACTGGGACGCTAGTAGCCTTCCAGTGAGCCCTTTCTACCTTCACCACTGCAATAGTGTCCTAAACACAGTCTAGGGAGCATTCCCATATTTATACATCCCAAAGAATATCCACTTTCCCTGGCTTGCTACTATATACATTTCTCTGATCAAATCAATTATATATATGGTGTGTTTGACTTGTGAATTTCAGATAACTGTTAATTCTTTATTTTTCATATTGCTGCTCTCCAGGGAACACCTTTTATCAGACTGAATCTGTTTAAAAGTCATATTAGTTTCATATGATTATCAAATCCTAGTAAAAAAAACAAATATACACATCTGTAGCATTGTTGTTGTCTTTTTGTATCTGTTTCAAGTAAACAGTAATCAGGGGCTGATACAGGATTTTCATTTAGGTTTGGCCCATGTGCATCGAAGCCAGGGGAGGGGGTTTGGGGTCGATTCTGAGTGTCCCTGCTTGTGCATAGATGAGCATTTTTCAGACACATCAAACTATGCATTTTATTATGGATTTCTGATCTGAACTCATCTATTAGATGAGTCAACATATTACATTTTGGCAGTGTTGTAAAATACATTGTTTATCGTTTCAAGGAACAGTATACATTTTCGTACTTACCCTGATCTTTAAATGAGAAAAAATACATCATAGTAGTTTGCTTTCATATCTTCTTGGCCACCAGTGGCATTTCCATTCTGGTGCATGACATTTTTGACCAATTTTTGAATATCATGAACGAAAAATTTTACATCAAAATCGTAACCAGTGACCACCATCTCAGCTGCCTCTATTCTAGTACATGTTTCTTTCTTTTTAAGAATGTACCAAATACTTGATTTGGCCACACCTAATATTTTGCTATCTCTCTGATTGGTTTGTTTTGATTTCTAAGGCAATACGTCCCAAGAACAAGCAGGAATCCATTGTGGTGGCGTACAGAGCCAAAATGTTGACAATTGTGTCACTGTCCAAATATTTATGGACCTAACTGTATATGTAGTGTAGCCTATTACTTTTCTTACTACTTCCTCTTCACGGAAGAGAAGGTTGAATAATATTTGAAATGTTAGCTTCTGACTGCAAAACGCATGGTGATCTGAACACTGTGAAATTAATGGTTTACTGAAGTTAACACTTGTCTGCAGTTCATAGAACATTATAGGACTATGCATAATAGCTACTTAGATACAAATTAGCAATGGCAGTTTGACTACTTCAAAAGGTCAGACACATTAAAATGTATATTTTCATGTAATTCTACTTACAGTCAACAAGATGTGATATACTACACTTGCCTCAGCATTTTAATATTTATACTATTCTAGAACTATGTAAATTAGGTTAAACTAAGTGAATTTGCATACATTGTTACTTCAAAGGCCAGAGGTTACAAAAGGGTTGTTTAATAAATTAAAGCCCCTATGTTCAACCCTATCCAAATTCCATTATTGTACTGCATGTCTACCAGATAGTACATAAATAAAAGGCACCCATTCCGTAATTAAAATCTATGAATGACTTTAAATATATTCTGAATCATTGTGGTCTACTGCTGACCTTAGCCTTTGATTTCATATTAATTAATTGCAGAATTGGACAAAGATCACAATGCTTCTAAATATCTTTTCCACAAGCTTAATCAAAAGCGCTATTGATAAAAACAAAAAATAAATAACAGTACATTTCTTTCAGTTTAAACTTGGGCCTTATTTATGCACAGAAATACTATGATAATCACTGATATTTGTAAAGTTATAAAGGCATTATATCACCAATCACCTATTCAGTCAATGTTAATGTGGTATAACAATACAAAATGTGTAACAATCTAGAAACCTCTCATATTTTTTACATAATTTTAATTTTCTAATTTCAGTGACGATAATAAACTGTCCTAATAGGATATCGCGGGGGAATACAAATCTGAAATAGGAGGTGTGCTTCTATAAGGGCATGCTCTTCTATTTTTTAATTTCAACACAAGACTAGAGGACATAAATGACAGTATTTTGCAAGGCAGTCAAGGAGCTGTTTCATGGTCCAATCATAATCAACCTTTGAATGCGTAGAAAAGGTGTTTGACTAGACCCACCACAACCACCAACAGCATTTTTTAGCTAGGTCCCTCTAGAAAAAAAGTCCTGCAAGAAGCCGGCAATAAATCCTACAGGATTTTCGGATAATCTTAAACTTAAAGTTCTTGCCACTGAACATCCACGAACAAAAAAACTTAAAGCACACGTTTGTTACTATTATTATATTTTTAAATGACACACTGTTCTTTTAAATATTAATTTTATTCCAAAAAGTGTTGGCCACGCCCGAAACACTCATCGGCGTCGATATACGATAATTAAGTCTATCATCACAACCTTAATGCCCAGTTTTTTTAATAGACTTAATTCAACTGATTAGCATGATAACATGAATATCAACCCTGCAGGAGGTAGACATCTGCATATTGCTAAATCATTTAATACTGTACTACAGATTGTGAAAGTAAAAACAAAACAGAAATGGATTGTCCTTAATGATATTTGAATGTATGAAATGTAGCACTTATAAGAGCTTTAAGTGAATGTCTTCAGGGCATATCTAACTGTCTGGGTGGACATGTTACATTCAGGCTCCTACAGGAACTGAAATACATTTCTGCTATAATTTATCCATGCTAAATTAGCAAGTTGTTGTCCCACTTACTGCTGTCAGCCCAGGGAACAATATTTGTGCCTATCAGCTGACTAGTGAGTTTCTAGGTATGTGTCCTAAAACTGTGTGAACATGGGCAGCCCCATACCCAAATGTTTAGAAGCTACATTGTCTGGATCTTAGATTGTGCAGTATTAGCCTTCGTAAATATTCTACTATAGTGAACTGACATTTTCTTTACTGATGGCATCAAATCAAAGCCAAGCAACCTTTTATATCCAATGCTAATATATATAATAAATACACTTGGTTGCTTTGAAATTACCAATGACATTTAATTTACTGTAAAGGGCAGTTGTTCAAAAGCTGTTTGCACTTACAAATGCGTGTATCAACTCTCCTCCACAACAGGATAGTTATCTCCTCTGAATCATCATAGGGTGATAAATGCAATTATTCCTCTGCCAATGCTTCAAAATCTGCATCCAAACTGCTCTTATAGATAGTTTATGCCTCCTCCAACATCTGCACCAGATCTGCTGGCTGACGTGTGTGTTCCTGTGTCCCTGATGCACACACAGCCTTCCTCATTGTCTCACTGTCCATCTCTGTTGTGTTCGCTGTTCGTCCTAGCTGGGTTATGAAACTTGGCTGTACTCACCTTTATTCCGGTTAGAGACAACTAGGAGACACATTCTCTCAGTCTTGCTCCTTACATTTTGCAGCTGTTGACCTATTTTATACTGGACATGTTGACACTCATGCATTCTTGATCATTGCATTTGATTGGTAGTCAGATATTTTGTCGCAACTGACATGAAAACTATTGGCAGCTGCTACACAACTTAGAATCAAAGCCTATAGTGGAAACTAAGGAATACTGACATTATCAGTCATTCATCTCATTTGATCATTACCGAGGAGACAAACTGGGCGCTTGGGAGTAAAATCACATATGTGCTGCTTAACACATTCTTGTTCAGTCCCATGCATGATACTATTGTTTGTTGGCAAATACAAATGTTAGAAGTAGTTTTACTGTACTTTATTTATGCATGTTTGTATTTTTTTCATTTATTTAGTGAAATCATTTATACTGTAACATAGGAAGAATCAATAATAATTTAATTATTGCTGTTTTTTTATGTTTAGGTATTGTTCAGATGTAATTGGTAGAAAACACGTGTCAAAATCACAATACATAGCCTAATTTGAGTGCAAATATATTGGCAGTGAACATTCTCACAGTTAAGGATGCTATGAATGCTATTTTGCTGTATCAAATGTGCTGACCAATGTGTACATCCATATTCCTTAATCACATTTTTCATATAGCACAATCCTCTACAAACTGTACATTTCAAGTGGAGGAAAAATGACAGAAATGTGTATTACTTAGGCATATTTTAAAATTCAATTATGCAGATAAATACATACTGATCAGTATGTCATATTTCCAGTGGGATTTTCAAAGCTTTTTGCTCTGGAGCAAAATTTACTCACAAATGTAAGAAACAAATTGTAAATGCTTAAAAGTGCAAGTGTAGTAAGAGACAGCATAAGTTTTAAGTAGAGCAATAAATAGTTTGGTCTTGCACTTAAGTTTGGTTTGTGATGTTTTTATGGATTTGGAGGTAGAAAAACAAACCAACAACAAAACAGCTTTGAAAGTAGGGCTGCAACGATTGGTCGACTTATTCGACTAGTAAAATACGCCGACTTCTATTTCAGCTGTCAAATACTCATTTAGCTACGTTACCTCTATCTTAGCCATTCCTATTAATATCCTTGATCTGAGCCCTTTCGCCTAATATCCTTGGCCCGTATTCCTAGCTCCGTGTGAGAACGGTTTCATGCCCAACAGCAGCAGGTGGCAGTAATGCATCACTTGGTTTGTCATCCACCTGTGCGCCTCACTGGAAAAATGTCTGAGCCAGCACGTCGTAGCCGCTACCACACTAACAGAACTATGGTGAAAGCATCAAAACTGTGGGAGTATTTGTAAGAGAGAAAGAATGACAACCGTACGGTGCTTTGTGCACTGTGTAATCAGAATTAGCTTTCCAAAAGAGCACATGCTTGAGTACTTGAAACGTAACACATGGTAAGTTTTTGCAATGTTGCTAGTAATAGAGCAACTGTGGTATTCATTATGAAATTGCGCTGACGAAAGTGTTGTATTTGCTGTGCTTGCCTCCGATGTAAGCTTTTCTCTCATGCTAATCTGTGCAAAAGTCTATATCCAAAATTCTGCGTAGAATTTGACATACCTAAACATGCACGTCACCCTACACCTGTCTTCAATCGTGGTGTAGACACAATTTGACACATGTAAATAACTTAAGTGACTTTTGAATACAAGCACACTAGAATTTCTTAGTTAAAATAATTTGGTTTCTCACCAATGCTTGTGCATTGAACACAGATTGAACAGCATTGAACATATTAATTGATTTAAGCTGGGAAACTCAGGTTTAGGTGTAAAGTCATTTTTAAGTTATGCTGCAGACATGTGGGATATTGTGCATATGTGCGCCACAATGGAAGACACGTGGATTATGTGCATGTTTCAGGCATGTTAAATTCTACGTAAAATTTTAGATATAGACTTTTGAAACAAATGTAGGCTCTAGGCGCTATGGAGGACAATAGGACTGAGCATTTAACCACTTCAATACCATGATGTACACATGCACGTCAAATGAAAACCCTCAGTACCGTGTAGTTTCAAGTCATTCCCAAAGCCAGTGATGATACTCTAGAATGTGAATTGAAATCCAGAGACCACGATCATGCCAAGTTTTTATCTAATCGCATGTTCTTTAGTGCCTCCATGTACCTGTGCGCGTCTAGAAGTCTTCTGTCTATTGAGGCAATCAATTAAACATTTACTAATTTGAAGATATCTTGAAATGATTTGCAGATATCTCTAAATGAACAGGAAGTCATTTGAAGATATCTCTAAATGATTTGCAGATATCTCTAAATGATTTAGAGATATCTGCAAATCATTTAGAGATATCTTTAAAAAGCACCTTATTTAGATATCTCTAAACCATTTGCAGATATCTCTAAATCATGTATAGATATCTTTAAATGATTTAGAGATATCTTTAAATATTTGAAGATATCTTTAAATGATTTAGAGTTATCTCTAAATGAAAATTTGTCTTGCCATATGTCACGCACCTGTGCACACATCTGCCCTTCATTACGAAATGAATGAGAGAGCATAGAGGAAAATGACTGAAATGACTGACTGAACACCCTACTTTGGCTGAGAATCCCACCTAAAATATGGACACAGAACAACTAATGGCAACACTATCTGGTGCCCTAAAACACCATATTACAGCAATCCAGAGTAAACATTTTTGTAATGTGCATAATTAATTGTAACAATGATGATAAAGTATAACTTCATATAAGAACATTCCATTATCTCAGCTTTAGAACATCATACTCAAATGCTGAGCTTTAATATCATGTTCCGGCTTACGGAAGCAATGGAAATTAAATTATTATGGTTAAATATTCCTTACTTAGTAAGAATGTAGCTCTTCCTTTATTTAATTGTTTCCTTCCAAGTTTCTGCTTTAATGTATTAACAAAAGACTTCATTCCTTTGAGATATTCAGCCTGGAGATGACGGGTTGAGTCAATCTACTCTACTTTGCACTCCTCCATAGTAACTTTGTTATCCACTGTCAGATCAAATATCTACGAGGTCAGTGTGAATAACAGCACTTATAATTTATTCATATCTTGATTAATTAAAGGCCTCTCTCTCAGCTGAGGTCCTAATAAAAAAAACAATAGTACTTAATTAGAACCAAATATTGGAATCTGGAAAACACACTTAAACATTTATATATATATATATATATATGTCAATGTTTGCTCATGATGAATGATTGCACCTTGCACCAAAAGTGCTCACCTAATCGCTGGTCCAACCAACTGATATTTGTGAAACACAACATTAAAACATTGCATCATTACAAATTCATTGTTATAGATGATATCTCACATGTAGTCAAAACTAACTTCTCATCAATCTGCTTTCCAGATATATCGGGAAAACAGAAAGCAATCATTGAGTGTTTTAAATTTGTGATTGACAGGTAGGTAGTTTGATGTTCTGATTGAATTTGCAAATGTTTGTTCACATTGCACTAAATTTAACCATCCACTTTTGTTAATAACATCAAAAATGATTAAGTGGTTTGACCTTGTCCATCATACACTTCTTACTAACCACTTCTTTCAGAGGTGTCAGGGGGTTCTCAGATGTGAACTCTCAAGCCAAGTTCTACACAGGCAAATATGCATTCATCTTCAAAACAACAATTAATTCCAGGGGTTTTCCATTAAATATATTAATTTAAGCATTAATCTTGCCCATTGAGAAAAGGTGTATGGTTTACAAATCTAACTCCAATATGTAATAATACAGACCCATAAAATGACTAGTCTGATAAACCTATAACATGTATTATAAGTGTTATTGCTAATAGTACCTAGGCCCATATACTATATAGTCTAAAATATCAAAAATAATCATAACTTAAATAGTTAACAGGATGCCTTAAAGTTGTTTTCTCCTTTGCTGAAATTGGTTTCTCTTTGTTACTCCAGATAAAATCTACCATTTCTGAAGTCTATGATCATATTAGAATACATAGAGCACAGAAGCTTTCAAAGTTCCCCTGAATAACTTTGTTACTGCTTTTACAGATTATTTAATTTTTTCATTTACTTTAAGCAAAATATGGAGAAATATAAATACAGAAAATACAAACAAATAATGGCGTAATGTTTTACCAGTTCTATTTCTTTGGACATAATAACTCTGAACTCTATGTCTAATGTCTAATAAAGTAAAACCTATCATTATTACATTTAACTTACTGTTCTTGGAAATGCAAACCAAAAATAGGATTTAACTAGAACAATCAACAGTTGCCAAATGCCTATTTTGAATGGTAACTAATGAAAAAATTGTTAAAACTTTACTGAGTGGGGGCTTCTGTCTTCATTTAGTATTGTTAGTGCAGACGGAATAGAGCAGACTTTAAAGCATCTGTTACTGGATTAACAGATAAAATGTGGGAAATGCATAATTTCTAAATGAAAGTATAAATGGAAGAGGATAAAAGAGACAAATGGTAGATTAACTTTGCCAGCTACAGTATTGGCTTCCTGGACATGCACTTCCGTAAATGACAAATGGCAATTAAGGCTGTCAGATGTCTTAAATGAATGGAAATATAACATTTAAAAATGATAGAGTAATTGGAACTTCAAATGAAGGAGCTGAGTAGGATTTCTCCATGGAGGAATTAATTAAAGAAAAGATTGAGCTTTTTTATCTCTTTCTGCTTTTGTACCTGCAGATTTTAAAGTATGATATAAAATGACAGGAGACCCAAAACCCAATGTTGATTTCACTCCTTCCTTCAGAATATTTGAAATATCCACTGTAATGCATTATGACTTCAGATTAATGTACTGCCACATTTTTTTATACTATCAAATAACAGAAAGAGCAAAGTGAGCACTATTGGTATTTTAGAAATCAAATGCAGTTTTGTTTGTTTCTCTAACAACAACAAAACAAATGCATGCCAGTTTGTTTCCAAAAAATAGTACTTGAGGCTTCCACAGAGCCTGATTATTATTTTATTCTTGCTTTTGGCTATCATTTTCATACATACTATATTGCTGATGAAGCATTTGCCAGGTTCCATCCAGCTGTCCATCCATCTGATCAACTTATATTCTCTGCAGCATTTTATACATAATGGATTCACAGCTCAACTTGTATGTTGTGTTTGTTGTGTAAAAACAAAGCTAAAAAACTAAAACTAAAACATGCTATATATTTCCCAAGAGGAATAACTAAATGAAAACAAATTAAGGTTGTTGCATATTTTCTGCCTCTAAAGCTCCACACAGCAACTTGAATATTGAGAAGTCTATGGAGGTTAGATTTATGTATGCATTTATGTATGTATTATCAGCTATAAGCTTATTTTATTTTATTTGAAGCCACAGTACGGTGTATTGTAATATAAAATTCCACAATCAGCTTACATTCAGTTTTCAAACACTGTGATTATCAAGTTCATGATTCACCCTAGTTTGACAATGAAAACTGTTTCTGTTATTACTCCCAAGAGGTAGTGCACAATTTACAGATTCCTGTTAGCATTGGCAGAGTTAGGGATTCTTCTGTTCACCATGATATTTGTGGCTGCAGCTTGCTGTGTTTTCAGTGAGAGCAGCCCCTCTGTCCGACACAATAGCTCTACTGTTCGTGCTCTTTTGGTGAATTTTCAAAAAGAAGTAAATTACTTCAGAGTTCACAGTTTGCGGGACACTTCTGTTTTCTGTGTCATTCTCGGGCTGGCAAGAGATGTGTAGCCAAGAGCCAAGTTGAATAAAAACTGATGGCAATAAAGGAAAAATCGCTGTCATTCAATACTATAGTACAGACATTATTATTACATTAAAATAAAACAATACATAAAATGGCACTTTTCTGAACATAACATGCATTATGTATTCATTACTATGTACAATCGAATGCATTGCATTATGTGGCTTTTTGGTAATGTTTTTATTTAGTTTAATCTTCAAATGTTTATTTTACATGTGTCATTATACACTATGTTGAAAAGACAATAATGCTAAAGTCTGTTCCTTGATAAGCATTGTTGGCTTATATTTTAATTTTGTTGGTTATTTTGTTTTTAATCATTAACTTAAAAAATGTCTACATTTCTAAATATTCTAAGTAAGACTGTCCCCTGCCATGGTCCTTTTGTGCTCTGTCAGATATAATTTGATGTCAAAATAAAATAATTATACAGTGAGGGAAAAAAGTATTTGATCCCCTGCTGATTTTGTAAGTTTGCCCACTGACAAAGAAATGATCAGTATATAATTTTAATGGTAGGTGTATTTTAACAGTGAGAGACCGAATAACAAAAAAAAAATCCAGAAAAACGCATTTCAAAAAAGTTATAAATTGATTTGCATGTTAATGAGGGAAATAAGTATTCACTCACTTAAAGGGAGTGCTCCTAATCTCAGCTCGTTACCAGTATAAAAGACACCTGTCCACAGAAGCTATCAATCAATCAGATTCCAAACTCTCCACCATGGCCAAGACCAAAGAGCTGTCCAAGGATGTCAGGGACAAGACTGTAGACCTACACAAGGCTGGAATGGGCTACAAGACCATCGCCAAGCAGCTTGGTGAGAAGGTGACAACAGTTGGTGCAATTATTCGCAAATTGAAGAAACACAAAATAACTGTCAGTCTCCCTTGATCTGGGGTTCCATGCAAGATCTCACCTCGTGGAGTTTCAATGATCATGAGAACGGTGAGGAATCAGCCCAGAACTACACGGGAGGATCTTGTTAATGATCTCAAGGCAGCTGGGACCATAGTCACCAAGAAAACAATTGGTAACACACTACGCCGTGAAGGACTGAAATCCTGCAGCGCCCGCAAGGTCCCCCTGCTCAAGAAAGCACATGTACAGGCCCGTCTGAAGTTTGCCAACATCTGAATGATTCAGAGGACAACTGGGTGAAAGTGTTGTGGTCAGATGACACCAAAATCGAACTCTTTGGCATCAACTCAACTCGCCGTGTTTGGAGGAGGAGGAATGACTCCAAGAACACCATCCCCACCATCAAACATGGAGGTGGAAACATTATGCTTTGGGGGTGTTTTTCTGCTAAGGGGACAGGACAACTGCACCGCATCAAAGGGACGATGGACGGGGCCATGTACCATAAAATCTTGGGTGAGAACCTCCTTCCCTCAGCCAGGGCATTGAAAATGGGTCGTGGATGGGTATTCCAGCATGACAATGACCCAAAACACACAGCCAAGGCAACAAAGGAGTGGCTCAAGAAGAAGCACATTAAGGTCCTGGAGTGGCCTAGCCAGTCTCCAGACCTTAATCCCATAGAAAATCTGTGGAGGGAGCTGAAGGTTCGAGTTGCCAAACGTCAGCCTCGAAACCTTAATGACTTGGAGAGGATCTGCAAAGAGGAGTGGGACAAAATCCCTCCTGAGATGTGTGCAAACCTGGTGGCCAACTACAAGAAACATCTGACCTCTGTGATTGCCAACAAGGGTTTTGCCACCAAGTACTAAGTGGAAGGGGTCAAATACTTATTTCCCTCATTAACATGCAAATCAATGTATAACTTTTTTGAAATGCGTTTTTCTGGATTTTTTTGTTGTTATTCTGTCTCTCACTGTTAAAATACACCTACCATTAAAATTATAGACTGATCATTTCTTTGTCAGCGGGCAAACGTACAAAATCAGCAGGGGATCAAATACTTTTTTCCCTCACTGTATATATATATATAGTTTGTATACTTGTTGCAGTGATCAACCCTTCTTCATTGGTCTATAAAAACAAGCATATGCTCTCCTCATTTATTTATTATTATTTTAAAAGCTTAATCAAATATCCATTTAAAATGGAATCTAAAAGCATGACACTTCCGTATTTATTGCTTGCAGTATATTAAAATAGTCTAAGTCAAAATTTTACTACTGGAGTTTGTGTGAAGGTAGTTTAGCATATCCATTTTCACATATGTATTGTTGCATTAGTATACACTCACCTAAAGGATTATTAGGAACACCATACTAATACTGTGTTTGACCCCCTTTCGCCTTCAGAACTGCCTTAATTCTACGTGGCATTGATTCAACAAGGTGCTGAAAGCATTCTTTAGAAATGTTGGCCCATATTGATAGGATAGCATCTTGCAGTTGATGGAGATTTGTGGGATGCACATCCAGGGCACGAAGCTCCCGTTCCACCACATCCCAAAGATGCTCTATTGGGTTGAGATCTGGTGACTGTGGGGGCCAGTTTAGTATAGTGAACTCATTGTCATGTTCAAGAAACCAATTTGAAATGATTTGACCTTTGTGACATGGTGCATTATCCTGCTGGAAGTAGCCACCAGAGGATGGGTACATGGTGGTCATAAAGGGATGGACATGGTCAGAAACAATGCTCAGGTAGGCCGTGGCATTTAAACAATGCCCAATTGGCACTAAGGGGCCTAAAGTGTGCCAAGAAAACATCCCCCACACCATTACACCACCACCACCAGCCTGCATAGTGGTAACAAGGCATGATGGATCCATGTTCTCATTCTGTTTACGCCAAATTCTGACTCTACCATCTGAATGTCTCAACAGAAATCGAGACTCTTCAGACCAGGCAACATTTTTCCAGTCTTCAACTGTCCAATTTTGGTGAGCTTGTGCAAATTGTAGCCTCATTTTCCTATTTGTAGTGGAGATGAGTGGTACCCGGTGGGGTCTTCTGCTGTTGTAGCCCATCCGCCTCAAGGTTGTACGTGTTGTGGCTTCACAAATGCTTTGCTGCATACCTCGGTTGTAACGAGTGCTTATTTCAGTCAAAGTTGCTCTTCTATCAGCTTGAATCAGTCGGCCCATTCTCCTCTGACCTCTAGCATCAACAAGGCATTTTCGCCCACAGGACTGCCGCATACTGGATGTTTTTCCCTTTTCACACCATTCTTTGTAAACCCTAGAAATGGTTGTGCGTGAAAATCCCAGTAACTGAGCAGATTGTGAAATACTCAGACCGGCCCGTCTGGCACCAACAACCATGCCACGCTCAAAATTGCTTAAATCACCTTTCTTTCCCATTCAGACATTCACTTTGGAGTTCAGGAGATTGTCTTGACCAGGACCACACCCCTAAATGCATTGAAGCAACTGCCATGTGATTGGTTGGTTAGATAATTGCATTAATGAGAAATTGAACAGGTGTTCCTAATAATCCTTTAGGTGAGTGTATATAGGCCTATAGTTCTGTCTCTTAGCAATAAACTTAAATATGTAAAGATTAGGTCTCTCTCTAATATATGGTAATGCTCTCTATTATGCTATGATATGGCTAGGAAAAATTATTATCTAGTAGCAGTGAAATGTATCCAATCAAATTAAGAGAACTGCCAGACACTCATTTCAAATCAGTTCAGCTACTACCCTTCAGAGAAATGCAGATATCATTGTGTTGCAGTTTACTTAATATGAAAATGTGGGTGATTGCTATATATTTAAAAGTTCAAATGCAGCCAGTTTTTTATCTAAAAATATAGTTATGCTTTATTTACCAATCAGAATAA
The DNA here is from genome assembly GCF_036373705.1 of Amia ocellicauda. NCBI lineage: Eukaryota > Metazoa > Chordata > Actinopteri > Amiiformes > Amiidae > Amia > Amia ocellicauda. The sequence goes on along the minus strand of NC_089859.1, from coordinate 33,882,332 downwards.
TAAGCACATTGACATAGCCACTTATCTTTCTTTTACAGATCTTGTATGAAAGGATATGAAGTTTAAGCTTGACAATATTTAGAGAATGATGACAGAAAATGCGTATATTATAATTTTATTTTTCAAGATTACAGTCTAGATTACAGTTTAGTGAGATAGATCATATCAGTGTAGTCTTGGATTAGTAAAAGTATGATCTTGCAACAATTTGCATAGAAGAACTGCTAGAAGCAAAATAGCTAGTGTTTTGGCAAAAGACTTTCAGCTTCAAGCAGTCTGGAACCTCAAGCAGTTTAATGGAGACCTAGAGTTATTTATCTGTTGTTTCAAATACCCTTGTTGCTTCACTATCTTTACTATTATTAATCCACATAAGCTAAAATCTGATGGATGAATTAGTTCAAATGCTTTCAAATTTGTTAATAACTAAAATTGCTATTTGACCTTTTCCACCCTCATTTAAAAAGTTAGATGCTTGTACAATCTTTTCTTCTATTACAGCTGTAGAGATGGCTGTCTTAAGCAATCATCCAGAAACACTTGTACCACCACCAAGAAAGTAGTAGACAGTAGGGGCTGGCAAAATACTAAACTGCCAACATCTAATGGCCACATTTTATTATCACTGGCATCTTGTTCCGAGCAGAAAAAAGTAAGTTCCATAAAATAAAATGGCCTGAGACTATGAAACACTACAAACAGATAACTATTTTTAAAAACGTTGATGAATTAAGAAGCTTATCCTATGCACTTTCTTAGAATGTTAAAACAAGATAAATGGAAGTAATTACACAGTTAACAGCAACAGGACAAGAGAAAGCCTTTTATTATCTCTTTATTTTTTGTTATTTGTTTGTTGTCAAACTAATTAAAAAGTGTTAAAGACCAATGTGTGTAACCTGCATTCATAAGAGTGATACAAAAGCTACAGATGAAACAAAAAGGCATGAAAAGATGTATAGTCATAGTAACAATAGAAGACAGACAAAGAAGAGTAATTGATTGATCACTGATCATATGATCATTGTAAAAGTGAAGACAGTTAAATTGCACTGGGTTAGACAAGAGGAAAACTGGAAAATTGCAGGAGTAGATTGAATGGGGATAAACAAAGACATATGCTGATGGAAGACTACTTGGGAGTCTTTCACCTAGCACACGATCAACAAAGGCTGAAGAAGAGGATAACACAAACTCATATGCATACACCCACACCTGTTTATCCAGTGCATACATATTTTTAAAGCCATAAATAATCTTATATTACCATATACGTAAATATAAATGCAAATTTCAGCAAACCTTCCTAATGCTCACCTTTTTGCGAGGAGAAATGTTTGCAGATGGTGCACAGGAAAATAACATTACAATGTTCAGTGCTCATGGATGCTAAATGTCAATGCTTAATTCCACAACGGCTAACCCTGATTATATGCTGCCACAGTCAGTCCAGACATTTATATCAGGTATCGGATTTAAAAACTGCAGTATAACATACATCCGAATAAATAGCACAGCACAATACAAACGATTAAGCACACAATCATACACAATAAATAATGCACAGAACAAAAGTGAAGTAGCACTCACCATAGTAAGGTAGTCCACAGTTTGAAAATAATAATCCAAATTGATAAAAATAAAAAACAAATGTTTTAACTGCAGATTTCTCAAATTATGTATGTTTAAACATGTAAAAGTCAAAATTTGAAAACAGAGTTATTTATAACTAATGTTAACAGTTCAGGTTTAAGGGTCAAGTGCTTCCGGATCATTTTCCTTTGACCACAGATGGTGCAGAATTGCAACCTTTCTGAAACCCCAGTAATACATGCCCAGTTGTATTTTGTGCATTGAAATGTATTTATTAACCATCTTACTGTCTACTTTCACAGTGCCAATGATATTCAGTGGCACTATAAATTGTTATGCAAGGATTTATTTTAGCAAGGACTGTAGTAATTTGGCGATTTTTGTGTAAATATATTTAAATGAAGTATAAAACAAAAATACACTAGTTTGAAAATCTTTTACTATGTTATATTTGAGCTCTGTGCATTTCAAATATGATACAATTTTAAATTAACTAAGCCCAGATGTCATATGTGTCATTGAGTAGGAAATGCATTAATATCTAATGGATTTACAGCTTTTATCTGGAAGGTTCAGGTGGCCACTGCATATTTTATGAACTATATAAGTACAGTATATACAATACCAAAAATGACAACACCACTAAAATCCTCACGAGTTGCAAATCCATGTAAGTACTTTGAGGGGACATAATAAAATCAATGCATGAGCTTGTAATTATTATAAAATTAATTACAGTAACTGCACTTTTATGATTTGCAACACCTTATATATACACACACACATGTATTGATGCATATGCATAATTTTATTTTACCTGTTATTCTCTGCAAGCAGTCTCAGATCAAGGAGATTAATGTCTGTGTGACAGCAAGTGAATTGAGCACCTTTTTCATTATCACTGACATTCCACAGTGGTAGGTGGTAACCCTAAGAGATGTTTTGAAAAACATTAATCAACTTGCAGCTTCAGAATACAACAGCCCTAGAAAACGACAGAGCTTTAATAACTGCTACACTTCGGCTGCTGAATTAGCATGCAGAGTTTAGCCCATAGCAGAAAAACAAAAAAAGCAAAAAACAATTAAGATAAACCGTATGATACACCATGTTTTGTTCAAATAGGTCAATAATGTTGAATTTGCCTTTGCAGACAGTTAAAGTAAATGTTAAATATATACATGATTTATTTAAGATATGCTGTAGAGATTTACAGCTTTTTGGAAAAATTTTAATTATGTTTTCATTAATTTAATTAATCATGAAGACATGTATCAGTGTTAGCTGCTGTAGTGGTTTGTAGTTCTAGCAAGTACCAAGTACAGTAATAGTAATGTCAAAGCCACACAATTATAAAGTATATCCCACTCTTGATTTATTATGTGGAGCTTTAGGACAATCAGCAAACATTGCAGCACATCAACAGATCACAAAATCTGGACGATTTTGCCGACCTTGTGAAATATTTTATTTTTATATATTTTAGACGTTGGTAAAAGTATGAGGAAACAACAACAGCATTGTGGGAAGAGGTGGCACTGGCATATGGTGTGATCAAAAGGGTATAATGAGTTGCTAATCCGCTCTCTGGCAGACATCTGCATCTCTCAGCGGAGAGACTTCACCAAACACTAGAAGGCCACACCAGAGTGGTGGAAATATTGTGCTCATCAAAACCGAACGATGGGCTTCCTGCACGAGGGAAGTCACTCCACATCTTGTGTGCGGATTTCAAGTTGCTGGGCCTGCCTTGCCAATGATCTAAAGTCTGGCTGTCTGCCAATACTCAAGGAAAAGAGACAACAGAGATCTACAACTTTGCAACAGCAGTGTCAATGGAAGGTTGTAGTTCAAGGGAGGCTGCCCTCACTACAAGATACTGATTTATTATTTTATAGATCCATGGCCTCCTGTGGCATAGAACTAACTAAGGATGTGACAGTTCATTGTTAGGTCATGTTGTATTTATTAGTACCTAATTGTGGTTTGGTAAACGCTTCATATCTGTGAAGAAGCTTTCATTTTAAATTGTTTATTGATTGATTATTGTGCACAAAGGCATATTTCTGCACTATTATTTGATCAAGGAAAGCCAAGGAAAGGTCAAATCACCCTTGTTTATTCTTGTCTAAATCAGTTTAATCTGGCTATTCAATTGATGTATGTTTCTTTAAATTTGCTCTTTGGAAAATTACATAATACAAAAGTAAACTATCTTCTAGGCAAAATGTATACTGATATATATTGCAGAAATAATTGCACTCTTTTCTGTGCAAGTCTGTTAAAAATACAAACCAGTGTTAATATACACTGCTGTTAGTATGATATATCCTTTGTGGTTGTCCACTTACAATTTGTTCTTTTCAAAAATCAAATTCTGTGTTTTCAGAGATGTTTACCCACAGATGTTTATCTTATATCATATTTGTCATGCACATCAAACCCTATACAGAGCTCTACAGTGTGTAGAAAAATAATGTTGTGAGTAAAAATAATGTTCTTGCAAATGTGAAATACAATTTGGGCGCACAGTGCGAATACAATATTTGAACTCTATAAGGAAATACTACATTGACATGATTATGATAATAACAATATTTTACACTAATCTTTATTACGGTAGCAAATGTGGGAAATGTAGTTCATTGGGAATTGTCGCAATTAACGGAGAAGGCAACAAAAACTACAAGTCCCGTGAATGACATTTATGCCCCAGTGTTGCAGCCGTTCATTTGACAAGATATCCAATCACCTACTAGCTGGCATTAGTTGCATCATCATTAAAACAAACTAACATATACAACAGTACTCAGTGACAGTGGGGCCACAACACCTTAGTGGTAACGTCAATTATTAAAATCTACTAAAATCTTAAAATGTAATTAATCATCGATTAGTTTGGTCTATCTGGGGTGCAGCTACTAAAACAAAACCTTGAGAGATGGCGGAGGCAGCAGCTACACCTGTTGAAAGTAAAGGAGCACTTTACACTGAATTTACACTGAAGACAGTTTGCTGCAACATGTGCAAAGCTCATATGGCGTGATCATGACAATAACATAGAGCACTGGAGAGAGACACACTGGAGGCACGATGACAGGATGGAGATGCTCAACTGGTGCAGGCCGCTGCCTCTGGATCCGAAAAGTTGTCCGTCAAGGATATTGCACATTGGATCTGTTTAAACCACACAAAGTACTCAGCCTTTCCCGTTACTTGAACTCATGTGCGTCTCGCAAGCTACGCCTGTTTCTTTACCTACTCAACTATACATTTGATTTATATCACACTCTTATTATACCCACCGGTTACACTCAAGCAACAGTCAAAACAGACACAGTACACAAATGCAATACAGCAGTACAGTACACACAGACACAACAAAATAAGCAAGAAAACAAGCAGCTAGATTAGCCAATAAAGGAGAGCAAGCAATAAAAAGTCTAAAAAGTTTATTTTAAAACTTGTAACTAACAGAGATCCTTCTTTTTTTTCAAAAAAGTGATTTGTACATTTCTTTAAATGTGTAGGGCGCGCCTCAGAGCCTCTGAGTTGCAATATAGTATAAACTCGTGCCATACATATTGAATTAAATATATAAATATATATATAATAAATGAATAAACAAATGGAAAACGAGTTTCGTTATGAGTTTGGAACGGTCCTGCTGTTCCCCGAAGTGCCCTATATGACCCAACCACCCCCACCACCCCCCGGACCACACTTCGCTAGCTGCTCCCCTGGAACAAACTGCCCCTTTTTTTGGTTTGAGCCACTGCACCACCACAAGGCTCTACTGTACAGCACTTTTTTTAAATGACTTGAACATTGTTGCATTTGTTTTTCATCTTAGCATTAAATATGAACCATTTATGATTTATTTTTTATTTTTTTAGTGTTCCCCTCAATTTTGGACTGTGCCCCTACATTTTTCAATGTAGGGGCACAGTGCCTACTGAGGAATAAAATAAGCGTAGAGCCCTGCTATAACTTTCACTGACAATGGAAATGCATGTCTTCTAGCAGATTGTAAATATATATGCACTTTGAAGTGTTTATAAATATTAAAAAGTGCATAGACTGAAATACAGTGAGGGAAAAAAGTATTTGATCCCCTGCTGATTTTGTACATTTGCCCACTGACAAAGAAATGATCAGTCTAGAATTTTAATGGTAGGTGTATTTTAACAGTGAGAGACAGAATAACAACAAAAAAATAAATTGATTTGCATGTTAATGAGTGAAATAAGTATTTGACCCCTTCGACTTAGTACTTGGTGGCAAAACCCTTGTTGGCAATCACAGAGGTCAGACGTTTCTTGGAGTTGGCCACCAGGTTTGCACACATCTCAGGAGGAATTTTGTCCCACTCCTCTTTGCAGATCCTCTCCAAGTCATTAAGGTTTCGAGGCTGACGTTTGGCAACTCAAACCTTCAGCTCCCTCCACAGATTTTCTATGGGATTAAGCTCTGGAGACTGGCTAGGCCACTCCAGGACCTTAATGTGCTTCTTCTTGAGCCACTCCTTTGTTGCCTTGGCTGTGTGTTTTGGGTCATTGTCATGCTGGAATACCCATCCACGACCCATTTTCAATGCCCTGGCTGAGGGAAGGAGGTTCTCACCCAAGATTTGATGGTACATGGCCCCGTCCATTGTCCCTTTGATGCGGTGCAGTTGTCCTGTCCCCTTAGCAGAAAAACACCCCCAAAGCATAATGTTTCCACCTCCATGTTTGACGGTGGGGATGGTGTTCTTGGGGTCATTCCTCCTCCTCCAAACACGGCGAGTTGAGTTGATGCCAAAGAGCTCGATTTTGGTCTCATCTGACCACAACACTTTCACCCAGTTGTCCTCTGAATCATTCAGATGTTCATTGGCAAACTTCAGACGGGCCTGTACATGTGCTTTCTTGAGCAGGGGGACCTTGCGGGCGCTGCGGGATTTCAGTCCTTCACGGCATAGTGTGTTACCAATTGTTTTCTTGGTGACTATTGTTCCAGCTCCCTTGAGATCATTAACAAGATCCTCCCGTGTAGCTCTGGGCTGATTCCTCACCGTTCTCATGATCATTGAAACTCCATGAGGTGAGAGCTTGCATGGAACCCCAGACTGAGGGAGACTGACAGTTATTTTGTGTTTCTTCCATTTGCGAATAATCACACCAACTGTTGTCACCTTCTCACCAAGCTGCTTGGCGATGGTCTTGTAGCCCATTCCAGCCTTGTGTAGGTCTACAATCTTGTCCCTGACATCCTTGGACAGCTCTTTGGTCTTGGCCATGGTGGAGAGTTTGAAATCTGATTGATTGATTGCTTCTGTGGACAGGTGTCTTTTATACAGGTACGATCTGAGATTAGGAGCACTCCCTTTAAGAGAGTGCTCCTAATCTCAGCTCGTTACCTGTATAAAAGACACCTGGGAGCCAGAAATCTTGCTGATTGATAGGGGATCAAATACTTATTTCACTCATTAACATGCAAATCTATTTATAACTTTTTTGAAATGTGTTTTTCTGGATTTTGTTGTTGTTATTCTGTTTCTCACTGTTAAACGTGGTGCCTTGTTATGTGTGTGGCCTTGAAAATCTTCCATTCATTTTCCTTTATAACATACCTTAACATAAATTCACAAATATATGTTTACTATGATAATAATGACAGAAGCCATTTCAGTATAAGCTCAGACTCTCTAAAAATACCCTTCAAACAATACATTTTTCTTAGTTCAACTACTTAATTGTGTGAGCAATAATAATAATAATAATAATAATAATAATAATAATAATAATAATAATAATAATATCAACAAGCAATAATTATAATCACTATGTTTTTTTGTAGGTGGCACAATCAACTTTTATTTTTAAACAACCTCTGTCACAAAAGACAAGTTACTATTTACCTTGCAAAGACATTTGGTTCCAATAATCACACACTAACATACATTAGCCTATTCACACAAACCAGTGTAGGCGAGGGGGGTGATTCTAGTGTTGCAAATATTGGATTGCACTGAGCTCAAAGTGATTGCTGCAGATTGCCATGTATTTCTCTTTTTTGAATGATGGATTGTTACACAAACTACATTCTCTGTTGTTGGAAAGGAGAAAATAACTGACTTTACTGTTCTTCCCGCAGCTGTGGACAAAGCAACACATCATGTTGTCTAAGGAAACTATAATTACTATCAAGGAGTAAGAACATAGAATTAGCAACATTAACAGTCGGTTGACTTGATGATAATGTCTTGGGTTGTCATGAGAAAGACAAATCCGGTGATTTTGTAGGGTTTCCACTATCCAGGAAGTTATAACACATCCTGAAACACTGAAAGTTAAGCTCTGCCATTATTTGGTATGTTTTAAATTTTAAAGCTTCAAAAGTATACCGCTGGAAGAGTGGTATACATCTTACTTATACACTATAGCAACACAAGTTTTCCTTAAAACCATACAGAGATTTAGCCAGAACAATTGTTTCACTTCACATACATCAAGTCCTATTTACAGGAAAACTGTGAAAGGTTTTACAATACCTTTTCCCAAAAAAAACATAAAGAGGATGCAGGAAGAAAAGAAATATGGAAAAGGCAAAGATCTAGTCCAAAGCTGTTAAAGGTGTAGATGGTTTGTGTAGTTGGAAGCCTTGAATTCAACTTGACAGAAAGCATATACACTTAATGCAAGCTATTATTATGACTTGGTTTTGGTACTGTTTCCAATGCTAATTGACCTGGATAATAAAAGTTGAATCCCATAACTAACTGGTGAATTATTCTTCAACAGTATTTGCCTGTTCTTCACATATTAAAAATGCTAAAACATAATGAGATTTAAAGCACTAAGCAGGTGGCCCTCAGTTGTGAATGTCAGAGAAGTACGATTCTGTAAACCTAACTATCAGCTTGCAAATCCTTGAAACAGGGTCATCAAAATGAGTAACAAACATCTAAAGCTCCAATTTTACCGCACAACCACAGCGTCAAATAAACTGATGAATAACATGGTTGAGAGAATTGTGTAAGCCTGGCTAAAGAATAACATTTGAGATATTTATAGACTTTCTTTTAAAACTGGAGACATTATTTTAAGGTCAACATTTTGATACCATGCACCTGAGAATGAATTCTATATATAAAAATAAATTACTTTCCAGAAAGTGGTAATGGTGGGGATGTATTAATCATGTTTCCTATACTTTCACCCCTGGGTCACTAGATACATTGAATACATAGCCATCTTCTGTTTATAACCATGACTAATGAGAAGGCTGTCTCACAAATATAATACCCTTCCATCCTGTCCTCCTTCCTCCATGAAAAATTTAACAACTGGGGATTTGTGTGTGTTTCCTGATTAATTAACATGCAATACTGTTTTTGCTTTAAGAGTTTGTAGTTACTTAATCTCTGCTGTCCTGTCATATAAAATACAAATCGTCAAAATATCAGTTGTTAAAATTAAAAAAGAATAAATCATGTAATTTATCTGACACTCAGCTCATTATAACTCACAATTATATCAATTGTTAATTGCATATTGTAACAAAGAGTTAATGGTCTCTTAAATTACTTTGCTCTCTACTGCGGAGTCTCATTACACATACGTTTTCATTTTCATTTTGTTGTAAAGCTTTACAAGATGAAGGGCTCAAATATCATGAGAATATTCTATTTTAATTAAAAATATGTATTACTCAATAAGTAAAATATATACTGTGCCGAGAATGATAACTAAGAGAAGGCATACGTTTAAAATAAAGTCATCCCCACCTAGTCCACTTGAAAAGGTGTCTATGCTGATGCACCAGAAATGCGTAGCATGACACATCCCTGGAGCCAGCATGATATTAGGATGGTCACAGCTCCAAAAAGGAAGTCAGTAATAGCTATCAACAGCTGAAGAACATGTCCAACACATTAACAAGCAAAAGTAATTGAAAATGACATCATGCAATATCACATATCTTCCCAGTCTATGCATCAAAAGGTGTAAAAAGCCTCCTGTAAAATCAGTCATGTTATTATTTAGCACTGCTGGCAGATAAATACAGAAACCGCAAAAGTTCTACAGTGAAGAGTAAACTTGCAAAGGCCAAATGATGACATGTTTTGCAAAATATGAAGAGCACCACTACACAATACTTTCTTCCTAGATTGTACTCCACCTCTGAGCTATTTCTCCTCTTGCTTTCTCCTCCATGGTAATCGAGGATGATGTGCAGTGGGTAGTAAAACCTATAATTAAAATCGCACTTCATATAACAGGAACATTTCTGTTGAAATGGGAAAATGAAGAATCCTAAACATTTTATATCCCAATAAAAACGGAGCTGCATGTTTATTATACTTTTTGATAGAGAAAAGAATTGAAAACGCTGCATGGATGAAAAGATAAAATATAGTATAAAGCTGTTGGGTCATAACCAATTCCAGCCTACACAATGAGGTTTCAAGCCACAGTTAATACAAGTTCTTTTAATTTCCTTATCTGTACACAATTAAACAGAACAGCCAAGTTTTTCTGACTGTAACTTGTGTTTTCCATTGTCTATTAGATGTAAAATCATACACACATTGTTTGGTTCAACAACAGAAAATGAATGCAATTATAATCTATACATAAAACTAGTGCTATCCTCACCTCCCACCCTTACCAACAGTCACACATCAGCACAGTGTATTATAGAGAATACAAATAGCCCTCACTTTATACTGACAATGTATGGTTAATATCTGAAAAGCCCTGTCAGAAACTGAAAAGAAGCATTTGGAAACTGTCTTGATGTGAGAAAATACTTTTCAGGGTAGGGGACACATTAGGGGAACAGGTGGATCACAAAATAGAAGTCACACAAAGCGTCTGTGGAAATGTTTCCACTTCATTGGCATTGTTGCCTAGAGACTTGAATAAAAGCAGACATCCATCCACTTAGCTAGCAGATGATTGCTACAGTGCTGGCTCAACAGAACCACAGGTATGTTGCTTCCAGAAAGAATCAGATGTTTGCAGCCGTCATGGGGTAGCACATCAGTGTGCAAAACAGAAGCAACAAATACCACCAGGGTGAACCGCATGCCTCGACACAGATGGCCTGTATTCCATCAAACCTCTAAGCACAGTGCAGCATTGTGAAAAAGACAACTACATACACATAATGGAACAGAAGAAAAATAATATTTGTACATCAATTAAACGAAGGCCCAAATCCAAATGTTGTCTTTGTGCAATTGATATATTGAATGTGATGTGGGGACCACACAGTTTAAAGGTCTGAGTAATGAGTAGTTGATTTCTAGAGCGGTGGCTTTGCAACATACTGATGTATCTGACTTTCTATCAGTTTATCTTGATCTCAGAAATTCTCTTGGTTTGAGCTGAAAAGGTAAATGTCAGAGATATGTGTGTGTCCAATAAGTGGTAAGAGAATAGCTTTACTTTAAAATGAATAGACTTTATGAAATACAATATGTACTTTCACCTCTGAAAAAGTGTCTTCCACTAGTATTGCTGAAACTTTCCATGAGAAATGGGGTATCTTCTAACACTTTTCTTTTAACATTTTACCATTCAGCAGCAAATGTATAGTCTTTACTGTATTGTTATCAATGACCTCTGTGCCACACTGCCATACACATTAAAACATCTTCCTTATTCTTTTGCTGCTGAATTAATTGAGTGAGCTGAGTATGTTTAATTTCTTAATAAAACATCTTGAAAGCCTGACTGGAAAGTGTCCAGATCACACAAGTCACATATTTATGTAAATGGTTAGTGCATACTTAACTTTCGGGATGTGTAGCCAAAGATCTTACATCTTTAACAATGAAGACCATTTTATTCTATAGGCATAAGAAAATAAAAAGATTCAACATTAAGCATTTTCTTAAGCAATGAATAACTTGCATGTCACAATGTAGCAAGATATAGAAGCAGATGTGCATTTGCATATTACATGTATTTCAAATAAGTGGATTTAAGACTGCAAAATAAAAGCACTACTGAATGGCCCACAGAACACAAAATCCTGTTTTCCTACCCTCACAAACAAAGTGTACAGGTGGATAAGATCCTAGAGCTGATCACTAATTAACACCAGCTTTTGGTAATCTGCAAACTTGTTAGTTGTTAGTCCATTTAATATAACATGCATTACTGGAGTTTGGCAAGGAAGCAGGATATTAAAAAAGAGCAGTGTCATACTGTGCCATTCATAGGACGTTTCTAATACTAAGATAGAGATTAACTGGAAAGCTATGTGAAAAACAAAGTAGGCAGATGGAAACATTAATCATACCAATACCCAAAGTCAGTCCCATTACCGTTTGGCAAAGTTTTTATTTATTTTATAACACACAATACTGTTTAGACAAGGTCTATACATCCCACACCATAGAATATGTTCTAGGCCTCTGTTTATTAAGGGCAAGTGCTCCTACAGTTTGGGACTCTTTGTATCTATTTATTTTCCCAAAAGTACAATAATTGAACAGCTTACATAAGAGTGAAACCTTGAATAACTCATGAAACTGCAACCTGTGAAAGGGATCCACATTCCTATAGCAGAAGAATTTTAGAAAGGAAATCATGAGCATAGATCGTATATTTATCAAATTATAGATTGTCGGTATGTCAGGCACGATCACAGGAACTACTCCAAGAGCCAAATCTATATCACTGGATTAATCCATCTGTCACAGAATGACTGCACAATCTGATTAAGTATTGGGTACTGAACAGACTGTTGTATAATATATATTCAATAAAAATCATTGCATCTACTTCATTTCAGTGCTTGTTTTCCTTTTAATTAGACAGCCAAACATTGAAGATACAGTGCATGACTTACTCCAATGGAGAAGGTAAAATACCTTTATATTTTCATTTGTGTGAGTGTTTGTAATGAGTCATTTATTTTGTTTATATTTAAAAAAACAATTGCCTTAAAAAAAAAAAAAAACAGAAACAAACTATGCAGTATGCATACACTGTTCGCACTATACCATTATTTAAACTATTTAACCCTGGGAAGTGTTGTTTTTTACTACATGTCTCTCACTGTCTCTCTCAGTGTACTAATACATATGATTTACTGCTTTTGACTAATGTCAATTAAAATAGTTGAATGTCTTAGCACATTATTTGTTCATGGAGAGTTTTCTATTTAAATCATTATTCTAATGGTATATGTGTCACTTTTATTTTTAGAAATGCAGACCACTTATTTAAAGTAGTAAACATATAATGGGATAATTGACCCTTCCTATTCATTACCTACTACCAAATAATATAATATCAGTCACTGTATATTATGTAATACCAGCTGAAAGTGAGAACATTTGAGTTCACCGCCTCAGCTACTTCTCCTTTTTATATGTCCTCCAGTTTTTTTAGTTTTCTTGTGTTAAAATGTATGCCTGAAGAAAAAGACAGATTATGGATTATTAAAATAATTCCTTGCCGTTCAGTTTGGACATTAGTCATGCTTTCATAAAGTATGCCAAAATGTACAAAGACACATCTGGAAAAAAAAAAGATTAGTCAAATGTACTGAATTGTTTTCACAGCAGGGATGCAAGTTCATAATGTGATGACAAGATCGCTGTCCTTGTTACTGGCAATGGTGGAAATTTGTATCAAGATCTGAATTTACAATAGTTTTTTTTATGGTCTGAAAATCACTGTGTTATTGAAGGAAATGGAAATACTGTAAGTTACCAAGAAATAATACTGTTATGATAACTAGTAGTCTTAAGCAAGTTTAAGTTTCAGCAGCACATCGATCTATACAACACAAACAAGAGAGTGACAGATTTTCTAGAAAGGAATCATGCTGAAGGATCAGTCACAATCTCCTGTACAGCATGCCACTGAAATGTTCTGGGTGGATCTCAAGGAAACCACAGCTGCCTGGAAACCCATCAATTTGAATGTACTCAGGTTTCTTCAATTGAACAATAGAAATACATTTGAAAGGACAGAGGCCCCCAACACAGTTAAAAACTACTATGTTCTATCTAGAGAGAGAGAGAGAGAGAGAGAGAGAGAGAGAGGGAGAGAGTGTAACATAGTGCTACTAGGAGGGGCACGAACTGGCCAGCAGGCCAGCACTACACCTCCCAGAAGCCCTGCGAGGGTGACTCAGTGTGTGGGAGCACATGACCTACAGGGCTCCCATTATTGGACAGTGCCTGCATATAAGCAGGATGCAGGCATGCCTTTATTTGTTGGGTGTAGGAGTTGGAGTGCCAGAGAGAGTGAGAAAAAGCTACAATGAAGGATATCAATAATGAACTTTTGCCTTGAACTCTGACTACTCTTTTGGATCGTGATTTGGAGTGTTTGCTATCTCTGTCTGACTTTTGCTGAGCTGTGTGGTAAGAGAGTGACGTGTTTGCACTGTGTAGTTAGGCTCAACAAGGAGCTAGGGTTTTATTTTATTTTTTCTCTTGCACGCGGGACTTTAGACTGAAGAAGCACACCTTCGTATATACACAACTTCTATACATAAGCAGTAGCAGTATCTCCCCATCAAATGCACTTTCCATTGCACTTATTCTTTGCATATAGAAGATTCAATTGAAACTGTAATGACTGAGATAATGGAAGAACCTAATCAACATCCCTTCATAATTGGAACCAAATGTAGCTTTATTTTTGATAAATGCTTTCTGAATTACCACATTGGGCCGGATTAAATCAAACTTTGACCCACCCGCTAATAGCAAACTACAAACCTGTACATCATAGCTGTTGCATTTATGATTAGAAGAAAGTGTCATCTTACTGAAAATGGAACCGCAACTGAGTACAGTTCTGTAGTTTTCTATTAGCGGATGGGTCAAAGTTTTGATTTAATCCTGGCCATTAAATCAAAAGGAAAGAATATGGCAAATCATTGTCATATGGTCTAACCCCAGAAAACATATTCATACCAAGATATTAATTGCTAAGCAATTATGAACACATTTTTACTTTTTACTTTTTATTATTTGTTTGCATAAGAATTTTAATTAAAAGAAAAACTAACAACTTGAGAAACATGACATGTTTTAAGGCATATCAGCTTACTAGTATATACAAATCTATGTTCAGTGTGACTGATTTCCCAAATATGTCATACCAAGTTATGTTTTTTAAGGTCAAGTAGAAAAAAAGGGGAAGGGTGTGTGTGTGTATATAAACTTTTCAAATAGTGCAAGCAGCTACACATGACAGATTACTTCCAACTTTTTAAACTGTAATTTCATGGTACAGTACAGTAGGACAGCTACAATAGTATTTCATTTCCATTTGAATTGAAGATTTTTTTCAAAATTCAATTTATAGAAATGCCAAGCCGTCTTTATATAAATGTGTTATTTAATCTCACATCGTATTAGCAGCAGGGGCAACATACACTGTTTTAATACTTTTAATACTTCAATTTTAAACTTGCATACCCTATTTTGAATTCACATTTCTAAAACATCTTCAGAAGGCTATGCATGTAGATGAATATTCATGTACACATGCAAAAGGACCAGAATCTTAATCAGAATCTAAAACAGATACTTTTTTTTCTTTATTCCAACTTATATATTTATATTTATATCTTTGCCTATACGAAAGACAGTAGGCTTTTACTATGTATTCCAAACCACAGTTTCAGAAACAACCTTCCTACAAGATTCAGTTGGATAAGGAGGATGTTTTTGCCTCGTAAATCCTGTACCAAAGAGAATTATTGTGGTGAACGGGGAGCTGCCAAGGGATGTGTGTAGAAGTGGTTTCTTCCAATGTTTGAACTTTAATATACTTAGTACTGAATACCTTATCTGTGCTTTGTTAGTATCATAAAATACTACAATTATGAAACAAGTGAATAATCTTAGTATGCATGTTTAAATCTACTAAGCGTTGCTTATGCCCCATTGCAGTATCATTCATTTACAAGTTGTGTTTTGTCAGTCCTTTATTCTAAGTTGTCTTGATCTAATGGTTTGGTTCCTATGCCTGGCCTTATTTATGTAAATTCCCAGCAACCGATTTAAAGCAAAAACTAAAGATACACTGAATTCCAGATAATACACTCTGTATACTGTACTCGAATTGCTCAGTTGTGTTTATCAATATATATTTCTTGTTCCAGACAAAAGCAGACATGATAAAGTTGCTGTCATATTTCCCCATTAAATGCATCCTCCAAAAACTAATACTACCCAGAGAGAAGGCCTTATTTAAAAATGGTCATGGCTAATGCACAATATAATTGCCCAGAACACAGGACAATAAATCTTGATATGTTTAAAGCAAGGCCACTGCCATTATCCTTACAGTGCACAAGCAGAGCAGGAATTGTATGAATAAATGCCTCAATATCTGTGCAAATAATGCAGTCCACTCTTTTGCATAGGATTTTATTACTAACTTTTCTGGTGAAGAGGCAAACTTCCACATCATTAATTTAACAATCTATTTTGTATTGCTGAAGAATGCTTTTCATATGATCTCATGAACTTGCAAACATACTTAATGATGACCAGTTACTTAGTATTTAACATAACACATAGTATTTAGAAAGCATTTAGGAAAATACAGTTAAGAAATACATACATATATCAAATAACCAAGATGTATTGTATTTAGCCATAGTCATTGAAGGCTTCTAAAGACTGCACAGAAGTTCAAACAGACCAATGACAGCATAGAGGCTCATAGAAGAAGAGGATCTTGTAAAACTGGTGGGAATAATTATTGCATATTATTCAGCTGCATTACAGATTCATGTGATTATGTGAGATTCAGTATGAAACTGATCCAATCCCCCCACCTCCCTCCACACACACACACCCCTACACAGACGCACACACACTGTATAAGAATGACAGAACTGAAGTTTAGTTCTCGTGTTCAGAACTATAGAGTTCATAAGTGCATAATGAAAGGATAATAATATTGTAGCTTACCTCTACAGATTGGAACGGGGAAGTCCCAGACAGCATTATTCCCTGTACTGGTGATGCAGGTTAACTGAGGGTGACCGTCAAGTACATATCCAGTCACACAGCTGTACCTGATCTTGTCTCCAACATTGAATCTCGTCCCATAAAGAATGCCTTTAGGTGGGACCCCAGGATTTCCACAGGAACTGCTCTGCAATTCTAGAAAATCACAAAAAGAAAGTAGAATGGTAGTCAATGGTGACAAACATTCATTAATGCATATATAAAAGAGCAGGCATTATACATGGGTTTTATTGCCTTACAGAACAGTCTTTTTCCAAAAAAAAATGTGACAATTTAAAAGATATTACAAGTTTAGTAACAATTATATTTGTATCAAATCTACTGTGACTACCCCTGCTTGGTAAAGAAATAGCTAATCTGTTTCACGCTACACAACATAAACTTAGAAAAGAAATGTATTATCCATCATGTGAGTTTCACTGCACTGTAAAAACTGGTAAATATGAGGGCACCTACTGGACTTCATGCCAAGTGCTAAAATAAATAAGATTTGCACACAACAAATTGTCAATCTTTGTTTCAGTGGTATATCAGAGTTTAAGGATCGGTTTCCTTCACTGCACAAAGATTCTTTCTTCATACTGTGAACCACATCATGGGAAGAAGATTGCACAGATCGACCCCAGATTCATTCCCGAAACAAGAAACCTACACACCTGTGAATCTCCACAACTTCACCCCAGTCCCACTCAGGAAATCTTGATAAGTATTCAAATAGTCTTATTGTATGTTTTCAAGAACTCAGTTAAGGCTTCATTAATAGTTTCTGACCTTTACTGTTACTAATGTTACATTAATGAAAGTAATGAAATCTTCAGTGTGTAGCATGTGTGCATACAATACATTTTTTATGTATCATGGTTTACATGTATGAATCAGAGAACCATTGAGGGTGAGCTGATGATACCAGTTCCAGAGAAATTGCTTAAAAAGGCATGTCTTTCCTTAGCCTTCGGTATCGTCTTCAATATGTATCAGGCACGTCTCTTAGCGCAAGCAATCCTTATTTGCACATTGACACATTGATTTGTGTTTCCATTTAGTGAGCAAACTTTAAAGTAAAATGATAAAATGGGATTTCAGAAGTTATCCAACGTGCAACATTTAAATAAGAACTTCTAGCTAGAAATTATGTGATTTTTACATAGAACAACTGTATATCAAACCCTCTCAAATGTAACAGCTAACTGGTACTTTGTCAGCTTTAGAAGATATTTTTAAGCTCAGTGTGTATGAATCTTGACATGTTTCTGCTTTACAGAGAAAAAAAAAACTTGCTGATGCTAATATGAAAATAACTATAGGGAAAGCTCTTAATAGCTTGCTTTAAACACATCAGTTACTCACAGATAGGCATAAAATAAGCACATTCTGTCACTACAAATGTCATACTTATTTGTAAAAAGACTGGCTGACTGGCCTACTATTTTAATCCTGTGAAACATAAAATGATTGAGAGAATAACAAAAAAAATTAAGTTATTGGAATTATGAAAGAAAAGGGTTTTAAGACACTGAAGTAAAAAAAATATATCTGATTGTCATCAAAGAGTATGCAAGGTGACTCATTGTTTGATATTGTGATTTAAGCATTTTAAATATAAACACATTCAATCTGAGTTGTAAAGGTGTTGCTATTAACATTTCCTCTGCACAGGAAACTGAAATAACAATCACATTGATTCGGTCACAGAATAAAGAGGCACTGGTAATGCATTCCTGGCAGAGGTCTAGGGGCAATCATTCCTTTTCATGTTAGCTGTGGTTTGCTTACTTGCTCAATTTAATATCTGAGTAAGCAAAAACATTTTTTTTTTATAGGAATAATTATTGTTTCCCCTTTCATATATTGTCGTGTTTGTTATAATGATCTAAACCATTTACAAAAACAAAATAAAAAAACAATCCCATATATGCAATGACTTACATTTTTCACAGTTTCTTTGTTATTTGAGGTAAAACATTTATGATTTGGTTTACTGTAAACGTTTGTGGACCATTTTGGACAGTTTTAAGTTATGATGGAGATATAACTATATATATATCACATATAGTTAAATATACAATACATAATTATAATAAGTAATTCCATACTTTTACACATTGTAATAAACTCTGGAAAGGTAATTATAGGTCCAAAGATTGTTTTTCAAAATTAAAACTTTCAAGTTAATCTTAAAAGTTACAATTGAAAGAACAAAGAAAAAGGGAAATAAAAACAATAGGTGTTGGAAATACAACCCCAATTCCGAAAAAGTTGGGACAGTATGGAAAATGCAAAAAAACAAACAAAGAGTCAATTGAAAATTCAATTCACCTTGTATTATATTGAAAATACATTATTATTAACACATTATTCAATGTTTTACTTTGTGAATTTAATTTTTTTTTTTAAATATATACTCATTTCAAATCTGATGACTGCAACTCACTCCAAAGAAGTTGGGACAGTCGACTGTTTACCACTGTGTAACATCACCTTTTCTTTTAATAACACTTATTAAGTGTTTGGGCACTGAAGACACCAGCTGGTTAAGTTTAGCAAGTGGAATTTTCCCCCATTCATCCATTATGCATTTCTTCAGCTGTGCAACTGTACGGGCCTTCGTTGCCTTGTTTTGTGCTTCATTCATTCTCAATCGGAGACAGGTCAGGACTACAGGCAGGCCATGCTAGCACCCGCACGCTCTGTTTACGCAACCATGCACTTGTAATCCGGGCAGAATGTGGTTTGGCGTTGTCATGCTGGAAAATGCAGGGTCGTCCCTGGAAAAGACGACGTCTGGATGGCAGCATATGTTGCTCCAAAATGTGTACATATTTTCTGCATTAATGGTGCCCTCATAGATGTGCAAGTTACCCTTACCATGGGCACTGACACACCCCCATACCATGACAGACACTGGCTTTTGGACCTGACGCTGATAACAGCTTGGATGGTCCTTTTCCTCTTTGGCCCAGAGAACACGATGGCTGTTTTGTCCAAAAACTATTTGAAATGTTGACTTGACAAAACATGATTCCACTGTGCTACAGTTCATCTCAGATGCGACCAAGCCCAGGGAAGTCAGCGGCGCTTCTGGACAGTGTTGATGTATGGCTTCTGCTTTGCATAGTAAAGCCTTACGTTGCATCTGTGGATGCAGTGGCGAATGGTGTTGACTGACAAAGGTTTACCAAAGTATTCCCAAGCCCATGTAAGGATATCCATTACAGACTCATGATGGCTTTTAAGACAGTGACATCTGAGGGATCGGAGATCACGCACATTCAGAAGTGGTTTTCGGCCTTGAACTTTAAGCTCCGAGATTTGACCGAATTCCTTTAATTTTTTAATTATATTGTGCACTGTAGAAGGTGAAATGCCCAAAATCCTACCGATTTGTCTTTGGGGAATGTTGTTCTCAAAGTGTTGGATTATTCGCTGACGCATCTGTTGGCAGATTGGCGAGCCTCAACCCATCCTTGCTCTTGAAGGACTAGGCCTTTTTTGGAGGCTCCTTATATACTATGATTACACGATTGCCTCACCTATTTCACATCACCTTCTTATTTAAACTTGTCACATTGCTATTAGTCCTAAATTGCCCCTATCCCAACTTTTTTGGAACGTGTTGCATGCATCAATTTCAAAATAAACGTTTACCTTAAAAAAACTATGCAGTTGATTAGGTAAAACATCAAATACCTTGTCTTTATAAAAAAATTTACCTCACACATGGCTTTTTAAAATAAGTTTGACTTTGTTAATGTTTTTGGAAAGGACTCGTGCCAAGCAAAATCTTGTCAGTGAATGGTGGTGGGAGTTGCCGACCCCAGCACTATTTAATAGCATCTGATCATAGGAATGTTACCTATCCCTCTCTTTCAAATCTGAATATGAACTTTTGATACTCTCAAGAAATTGCATTTGCAGCCAATAAAGGCAACCACCACAGCACAGTAGTGTTTGAGATGTGAACATGACATACACAAAACCTACAAAACATTAATTGTTAAGCCATCCCTTTTTCCTTTTTTTTATTTCTTTAAGGGATCACACTGTGAGCATGAAGGGCATACAACAGAGCTTGCAGTTTGATACAGAGGGCTACCGCAGATCTGACTAGATATGAAAGCCATAGGGATTACTAGTGTAAGGCAAGCATTGGATTCCCTAGTTGACTTCAACCCACCCAACTCTGAAAGCGCTCTGCTGGGCCTGCGTTGTCCTCTGGGAGATTCCAGCCACAGTCAACTAGCAGAGTCTGACTCTCTTCTGACAGAATTGGCGTTTTTCTTTTTTGTTTGTTTTTTTCACTTGCGAAGTTCTATGGCCCCATGTAGGCTAGATATGGATTATTGAGACTTTCAAAGAAAAAAGGCTGATGAAAGTTGGCACACATTCTATTTATGTCAGTGCGGTATGTAGCCACTTTGTTGACAGATCACTGCAGTATATAAGTTCATGTTTTACTATTATCAATATTATAATAAATATATTACCATAGTTTCCTTAAACTCACTTAACTATGTTGACAGTTACTTTTTTGTTCCACGGGGGAACTACTACACACTGACATTTAATATAAAATGCTGTCAACAACTTTACACAGTCACCTAGCTAAATTATATCAAATGCAAAATGTGTAAATGTCCGCAGGTACTTATGTGCCAACTTTATTCATTTAATTTCCCTAATCACTTCATTGCTTATGTTATAAAATAGCCAGACTCAAAATATAGTAATTAAAGTGCCACCCTGCATGTTCCTTCTTTAATTATTTGAGATAATGATTACTGCCTCCTATGAGCCAACTTGTAATTTAAACCATGAAGAGAATGATGTGGACAGCATGTAATTAGCTTTCACCTGTCAAGATGTCAACACCTTTCATAATGCAGATAAAAATAAATATCTATATCTAGTTAATCCATAAATAAAGGAGTTTGTATGTCAAAACCGTTGAGTTAAATTCCTAAAACAGTATGAAAAATCCCTTCTTAAAACTATTTCATGATTTGAATCCTTTGATGGATTACTCTGAGAGTAGTTACAACATAGAATGATATAGAGAGAGAGAGGGTGTTCATTTTTGAACAAAATGTGAAAAGGTATTTTCACCCAACAATGATTGAATACCTTTTCAACTAAGTTATGCAACCACTGTGGGTAGAACAGAGTAGTGTTTTATGTAACTAATCATTACTGTTAGAATACAGTACTGTGGTTAGTCATAATAAATGCATATATCTTAAGTCACAAGGTGTCATGTTCCTCTACTTTTGCCTGTAGGGATAACTGACTGATCTGAATTTATTTTCATTCACTGACCTCATTGCCTTATTTAATTAGCTGCAATTATGTAAAATCTTATTCGTTTTTTTTTTCTTTTTGGTAGCAGAACCTAGGTGAACAAACTGTGTGCAATTTATAGTACTTGAAAACATTTAATACCAGTGACAAGTAATTATTTTTAAACGATGTATATCAGCTCCCTTAAGTTGCAGTAAGACATCTCATCTGCAGTTTGCTGTTGTTACATACCGCAGGCAAGGGAACAGGGGAACCCAGTTGCAGTGCTGGTGGGATGGTTAGGACAGGTGGGGGGTGGATATCGGCCGGACAGGGCTATCAGTGGTAAAGCAAAGATGTGGTTGTGGTCACGGGCAAGGGCAAGGGCAAGGGCAAGGGTCAGGTGATCAAAAAGGCAAACAGGGGAAGACCAAGGTCATGGTCAGGATGTCAATCAAGAGGTCAAGGACACAAGGCAGTGGGCGACTGCTCAGAGATGTAGCTAACACTGACAAAACTTTGCAACTTGTGACAGACAGTGAGGGGTTTATATGGGGACCAGGGGGAAGCAAGGAACCAGGTTTGAGAGGTGCAGGGTGAATGGGGGCAGAGGGTGGTTGAACAAATGCACATGGTGTTTAGGAATGTTGATTGATTGATTGATTGATTGAATGAAGGGAGCTGGGAGAATTGACTGGTAAGGAAGGTTGATGGTGATATCTAGTAAGGAAAAGTGGAAGTGTTTGGACTGGAAGAAGAGTGCAGGTCTGTGGCTGTGACAGCTGTGCTATTGCTTACATTAGGGGAGTTCAGAAATGACCATATGTCCCTATAGAATTCTTTCAACCTACTTCCTATCTAACGGTTTTTCACTTTCACAAAATATTTCTGTTTTCTTGTGCGTAATACAACCACAAAACAACAAAAGATCATACCCAATGTAGTGGATGCAAACATATACTGTTCACTGAGTTTGAATTGTGTATTATATTTTATTAATGTAGGCCTAGATTACACCATAGAACCATGTGATGCATTTCAGACCTACTTCTCTGAACTGGCAGAGCTAAGTGCAAGGCCTGGTTGGGATGGCAAATCATATTAGCAGCCACCTTAGTGAGTGTGTATGTGTGTATTAGTATAACTAGAGAAATACATTACATTTCTTTTCACTGATACAGTATTTAGTAGCCTAGCTTAAAAGAGAAACATGCAATCAAGAATGATTACCAGACCATCGTTCTGATACATTACATTATTAATTAATTACGAGAGAGCTAGTCATTGTATATGTATACCCTTTGCAGTGAACAGGGCATCCTCATAACCTGGGGTTATCGGGTACTTGTCTCATGAAATTTTGATGCTCACATGATATATTTTAGTAACCAGCAGGAAAATAGACTTACATACACATCCCTCACAAACAAATAAACACAATTTAAAAAGTGATATTGTATATATCAGTAGTATTTATATTTATAAATGCACAATTTATTCACTGACTGGCCATCAGTATTTCATAGATCCGCCAATGTCTTGAGAATGTACTTCCTTCATCCTCCTAACAGGTTCAGGGATTTTTACCCACTCCCATATTCAGAACTTCTCCAGTTCACCCAGACTGCACAGCTTGAATGTAACCATTCCATAAGCCTTGACGTGCTTTATGATGAGTCTACAGTTCAGGGAATGTTGATTTGCTTATGACTGTTTGTATAGCTGTCACCAGAGTTGTTGAGCTTGAAAAACATTTGCCTGAAACATTTTGACAATTCTATGCCTTTCCCCAAGATGAGAAATGGTAGTGACTGCTTTCCGTGCATTACATTCTTTAATACCCAATGGCAATCAAGGTGACTTCCAAAAGCTTCTATTCACTTTCACAGTTTTCAAGCAATTACCACATGACGCATTGCAGGATTACATTTACCATGCATATTTGCAACACATTTACAATATATTAACATTCTTAATTACAACTAAGAAATATATTACATTTAGAAATATATTAATATGTTGATAGATGTTATTCTAGTGTTGATTGATAGTTTTGTTCAAATGTTGAGGTAGTGTTTGTCAAACATACTAAATATATTGTAACAGACATTATTAATTCTACATTAGTGCATCATACAAGTATTTGTTTATAATAAAATCAACTTTGAAGCAATGAGTGGAGCCCTTAAAGCTTAGGTCCCACTAGTCTTAAAATCACTGCTTTATGGGGAGTCACCAAAGGCTGGAGTATTGTGACATTGTATAATTTAAACTACCTCTGCTATTAAAAAAGATAAAACAAACTACATAGTGTAGATTGTACTGGAATTAGAAAGTTCTATTTACCTTGCAAATATACATTATTATCAATTTGTCAATACCATGCACTGGCAACCACAAAATCTAAATAAACTCATTAGATTTACAAAAATATGTTAGTGTGCTCACAACAGGACAGGTTTTTAAGTATGATTGCCAGCCAATGAGCATAACAACATGGAATATCTTTATTGCATATTACTGTTATTATATAGGTTATTATATAATGATATAATCTAATACCTGTGACAGATATTTGTATTCTAATCTTAAATGTATACTATGGACATATAGTCTTCTATTACTGAAGCACTGAAAACAGTCACTACTACTGATTGACTTATTTGAAGGCTCACTGACAAACACCACCACCACATTAACATATCCAGAACTACAGAGTACTGAAAAACATTGCATTTGTTGTTGAAGCACTGTTCTTTAGAAATTTGAAAGCTGAAGAAAAGACATGATCCAACAACATCAAACAAAACATACCACATAATATTCTCTGTATTGGTGCAGTTATCACAATATTTACTTTTCCATGTTTTGCAATGATCTCATCTAGTAAAATCACAATACAAAATCACACTTAAACACTATAGAGACTGCTTTATGACAATACCTAAAGCAAAATGATACTGAAACTCTGTTCCCCCAAAAGGAAAAGTATAGTCTATTCGTCTTTACTTCTCTGCCATCACTGTGAAATTAGTCACATACAATGACAGAGGTTCAAAGTGTAAACAATGGGGTTTTTGTAGTTTCTGTAGTATAAATTAACACCAACTGAGGTGATTAACATATGTAATTGAAAAGTAGCTGCAGGAACTTGGGTAGGTAAACCAGTGAAGTGGGATGAAATGAGAGCAAAAAGATGTATCTTGTGAGCTGCAAATCTGGTCATGTGAAGAATTCCTCTTCTCTATAACAAGGTGAGAGCTTTCGAGTTAATTTCCATTTTCAATATTTCGCATATCAAATTCACTTAAAAGGGTTTTCTTTCCATGACTTGGTAGTTATCTAGTTTGACACCTCGCATCCAAAGAGAAGCAGGGAATTGTGGATACCTATCGGCGACGATTATCTTGACACTGGACTTTACTGTTCAAAATCACTAGGTGGCTTTTAGCGGGTGCAGAAACCATATCTTCAAAGCCCCATTAAACCATTTTAATGAGCCCAAAGCAATTAACCTTGAACAATCGCACCTTGGCTCCAATTGCTGAAACCAATGAATGTCAAGACTACATTTCAATTATTTTTATATTTTGTGTTAAAAAGGAATAGGGGTAGTGGAGGGCTTAAAGATTGTTCATTTGACAGTTTTAAAAACGTGTTTTAAAGTTTAACAATCTACTTAATCTCAAGGAAACAGCCAAGCATTAAAGTAAATGGACATCAGAAAATTATCTGTCAAAAGAAAATGTAGACATACATTACTTAAAACAGTTGTGACATGAGCAAATAAATATTCAAAAGAAATAACACCTGGGTCCAATTGTTTTTTTTTTTAAAGCACTGATAGAAAATAATGTCTTCATGAATAATGAATATCCAAAAAGGTCTCATGAACATTTTGTTCTTTACGTGGAAACAAAAAAGGTATTGGTGCAGATTAAAGTATATTATAGATCTTAAGGAATTTAATACAGATATTGATTTATATAAGTAATCAGGTGACACATGAATTACTTATAATAATGTCTCTTGTTATTAAATGATCCTACTTTAGGTGCTGGAGGTGTACTGGGATAATTTAAAGCCTCCTGTTAAGGCTCTCTAATGAACAGGGAGTTTGTTTTTGGCTAATAACTATGAGGTATTTAGGTAGTTGCTCCAAGATGTTGGCTGTTGAGTTTGGTTAAAGCATATCAGAAAATATATTTAAAAGGAAAGACGAGTCCTTTGGTTAACTTCATTTCATATTGATCTTCTACTCTCAAGGTATGACACTGGCATTGCAATAGGGTGACTTTCCTTAAAGGTAGCCAAAGTGATTAAAGCCCAATAAGTAACTATGGTAACCCTGTGAGGCTTGGCTCTGTTGGAATATACGCTAGACTTTATACTAGATAACTGCAATTTACCATGCAGATCCTTGTAAGTAATTTTGTAAACATGTAAATACATTGAATATAATTCCAAACAGCTTAAGTTCATAAAGAAACTGAGTAATGATAAATAACACATGGAATGTGATTTAAAAGTATTTCAAAAGTGTTAGAAAAAAACATTTAAGTAAAATGTTGCTGAAGACTTCTATTTTTGAGTATAAATTATACAGTGTATAATATAGACAATATGAAGGCAGAATATTTTTTTAAAGGAAGTATCAGTATTTTGTTCACATCAGCAAGACTACTAGCAATTTTGAGAAGTAGATTGTATTCAAATAATTTAGTAATTATAGCTGATTGCAATATCACTACAATTGTACCACACATGATTGAATACAATGACAGTTTTTTTTTTACCAAAACTGTCCTTGCCCTATCTGTCAGTCATGAGTAATCTTCTGGGAAGCAGAATGGGTGCTTCAAATACAGAGTGCTTGTGAGAAATTACAAGTAGAAATAAGTAAACACATGCAGTGAAAATTTCAAAAGGGGCAATATAAAAAGTTAGTTTCAAAGCTATGTCTAAAACCTTATTTGGGTCACTGCTTTCAAAGGGTTATATAATATGTGCCATGTAACCATTTCCTTCACCTTAAAACACATCAATGATATGATATGGTTACATAAATCAGGTTTTTAAAATCACTCTGTGACCAACGTATCATAACCCATACTGATGATGTCTAAAATATTAAAAGCAAGATATTCTGCACCAGCAGTGTTATTAAATCCCATTGAAATATTAAAATATCTCCACCACAGAACTTAAGTCAAGATTTAAAATGGCTGTTCTGGACTTCAAATGGACAACAATATGAAATAAATGGGCACCTCAAGCTATGTAACAGAATTGAAATACAAAAATACATAACACTTTAATTTTTATAAAACACAATTTCCCCTATTGCTCTAAGGGTATAATATGGTCGATTTTCTGGGCCAGAGACATCCTTAAAAAATGCTATGTGTATAATATAATCAAGCTATAGAATACTTTTGTGCTGTACTGGCTGAAG
Source organism: Amia ocellicauda (assembly GCF_036373705.1). NCBI lineage: Eukaryota > Metazoa > Chordata > Actinopteri > Amiiformes > Amiidae > Amia > Amia ocellicauda. The sequence continues at coordinate 33,855,003 of NC_089859.1, read as the reverse complement.
AAGTATATTTTGTGAGGACCAGCTTTGATGGTCTCATTGGCCTGTTCTCATCATGACAATTTTCATTAGCTATGTATTGTTTTCTCTGTTGACAGCACTGAGCTTTAAGATGACCACTGACCATTCCAGTCCAGGTTTCGTTCTAAGCACAGCACTGAAACAGCCATAGAAGAAATCACCAATGATCTTCTCTGCACTAGATCATCTGAACATATCACACCAATCCTTATCGATTTGCAATAGCTCCCTGTGCATCATATTGTCTTTAAGTCACTCCTCCTTACTTACAATGCCCTCCATAACCTGGGACCTATCTCCCTTTCTGACCTTCTTCCAGCCTATGCCCTTTCCCGCTCCCTATGTTCCTCTTCTGCTGGTCTTCCCGTCATCCCCCATTCTATCTCTCCACCATGGGTGCCTGGGCCTTCAACCGCAATGCACTCCCTTCACACATAAAACAAGCAGACACACTCATTTAATTCAAAGACCTTTTAAAAACTTACCACTTTATGAAAGCCTGCCTCTTATAGCCCTACGGCTACATTTTAGTTGATTTTTCCTTTGTAACTGTGTAATAATAACTATGTATTTCTGCATTTTAATCTATGTTTATTGTATTAATTTATTTTATATAGGTCAACTTTTTATATAAGATGTCCTTGAGTGTCTCGAAAGGCATCCACCAAATAACATCTATTATTATTACTATTATTAAATATGTAAAAAAAAAAAATTGAATAAATATTTAGTGAACATAATCTTCCTTTACGACACATGTTCAACAAGATAAAAAGGATTACACAAACATACATTTCTCTGTAAAAGAAAAGGGGGCGTAGGATAAAATAAAAGTGGACATTTCTCCAAACAAAGATAGTCTGGCTTATTGAACAAATTACTGCATCATGTTGATTCACTACTATCTTTTAAGAAAGGCTTGATGAGATTCTACAATCAATAAGCAGCTAACAATCAGTTCAGCATAAAGCATAGAATACTTTCTTAAAATCAAATATCTAATTCTTGGTCTTTCTGGGCATTTTATCTCTGCAAACCTCCGGCAGCACACAATATATTATACCGTTTACTTGTCGTATAGCCTGTTTTGAAGTACTTCAATTGACTCATGGTTGAATTACAAACAACATTAGTTGTATTTTGTTGTTGAATTGCTTATGCTCTCTAGTGCCTTGTTATCTATCGAATGTTATCCAACTATATAATCCATCTCCGTCCCTCTACCTCCCAAAGACAATTTCTCTTATAGTACTAAAGGTTGGTTGGGATCTATTGGTGACAAGACATTTTCTTCATTGTTCCCTGTTGAGCTTCAAGTAATATACAAACTATTTATTTAATTTTTGAACTTATAAGCGCTACAAATAGTTTTTAGTATGACCTCTACCTACCGCCCTCAATTTCCAGCCTGGATTCTTTTCTCCAGGGGAGGTCTAAAGTTGACATGGTAGGCCAGGTTGAATAACGGATGGGTTTTCCAAATCGCAGGGGCACAAAAGGGCAATGGCATACAGCAATTATGAACACTACAAACATGACGCTTTTTAAAAAATGTAAGGTATTTGGTGTGATTAATTACAAGAACTGAATATAAAACAAACACAACAAATCAATCCCTCACCCCCACCGCTATATATATATATATATATATATATATATGTGTGTGTGTGTGTGTGTGAGAGAGAGAGAGAGAGAGAGAGAGAGAGAGAGAATGGAATGCAATTTTCTATCACATTCAGTTCTTGTAATAACTTTAGTAACTTTTGTTTGCTATTAAGGTAAATGAATGTATCATGTTACAGGGAAAATAAAAGATAGGAATTGTAAATGAATTGTGCAGGATACTTCCAGGACTTGGAAAGAATGTAACACAATTTGAGATTCCCAGCTTGCTTAAATTTAATTTGTTTGGGTCTTTCCATTTTTAGAGTTCTGGTTCTTGTTCTTCTCTTCGTCCGTCTCTATTGAATTTTCAGTTTCAATTCCAATCAATTCTGTTTAGAAAATTGAAGTACTTCTCCCACACAAGTGATTATGAAGGGGCTTTAGTAGGGTTATATAAACAATAGGTACTTTGTGTAAATGTGTTTTCCAAATTGTTTTCCAAACACCTTTTCAGCATAACATTGTAAAGATAGCCAACATGTTCCATTACATAAAAAAATCAAGCCCGCTGCCATCTTCTGTAATACTGACAGGTCTGAAAAGATCAGGCTACAGTGTTAACTGAAGGATAAGTACCAATTGCTTTTACGTATTACAGTGTTGCATGGCACCTCTACAGCAATAGAAATTCCCCTGGCTTCTCTGCTCAGCCCACTCCCAGTGATACTCTGGCCACTTCAGCAATCTGCAGAGTCTGAATTCAAACCTGACAAGGCTTCACAGAATCACAGTCATATGTTTAGCATTTTACCACCTACTTCATCTACTTATTAAAATCAGTAGATCAATCTCATCAGTCTTAGACTAGTGTGGAAATCAGTATATTGCAGTAGACAGACCAAAAGCATAGACTAACAAAGAAACAACACAATATATATTTCTAACAGTGGTAAATGATTGACTGCACTGTGAATTTCTACCTTCAGATAAAGTCAGGTCACCGCCCATTTCACAGAACTATAAAGAACACTATAACCACAAGATGAGGGATATAGCCTTGCTATGTCCTTTGCAGTGTGAAAATTGGTCATGTTTGTCATGCTTGGGATAACTTTATTTACATTGACAAAACATCGCAACCAGAATAATCTTATAAAGATCATCAGTTTAGTGATTAAGGATGTTCTGTTGCAACCTGGTTACACATGCCAAAGACAGTCAGGTACAGTACATGTTTGTAGTATTTATGAAGGATGATATAAACACAGCGTTTGCTGTATGGCTGGTTTAGAAATCATTGTGTCTTTGCATATCTGTTGAAAATACTTCTGCTAACAATTACTAGATGTATAATGACATGTTGTGAGTTACACAAATGACACTTTAGTGAGGTGATAAAGGTCATCAGTAAATCAACAGATGTTAGTACAGGCCCCTGTCATATTTAAAAAAAATATATAGTGAGTAATTATAGAGTAGATGTGATCTTGAAAGGGTTGGACATCAGACAGAAGGCATGGAAGAGAGAGGTTGCCTGAAGACAACCAGGACTATAATGTGATTGAAGCAAAGCCCCTGCTGACAGAAAAAGGAGGAACACCAGGGCTGGAGTCCTTTCTTTGTTGGTGGGAGATGACTGCAAAATGTATTCTGAGCATGCATTTCCAATACTACAATTATGGTTGTGGTGTGTGTATTGTTCTCTTTTAGAAAAGCTGACCCACAGATGGTACTTAAAACCTACTGAAGCTGTTGTGCTTTATTTCAATATTTTTTGGCAGTACAACTGTCACCAATACGTCTTGCTAAGCATGGAAGAAAGGCACAAAGGAACATTAAAGAAGAGGCAAACTAGACAAGATGCTGTCACACTGGTTATAGTAGCTTATCAGTCTTTAAACCTTTGCTAACCTCAGTAGTCAACATCAAAGGCATATTCATTATTAAACTGTGATTTCTGTATAACTAGCATTGACAGTTAAAAGCTATTCAAATGTGTACACACCATCTGCTTTTGAAGGACTGTCCAAAATTGTTCAAGGAAAGTCACCATCATTAATGAACCCGCATTCTAAAACTCGCCCCTTATACATAACTAAGGATATTCAAGTGGAATATTTAACTAATCAAAAAAACAAATAAGAAGTTACTGATTACTTCGGAGACAGATATTTCCCTGAAGGCAATAAACGTCATTAGTAGAGTGTCCAAAGAATTACTGAGCAAAAGGGTGGCTAGGATAATTAGTTTGTATTAGTGCGGTATTCAAAAGCAACACTGTCTGGTAATAGTGTGGATTCTGCGGATCTATTCTTTGCCTCAATATAGAGCACAAATATTGATATCTGAATCAGTGGTATTAAAAATAATGTTAATGAAATTAATGCAACATTAAAGATCTAAGAGGAAATCCCAAAAGTCACCATCATATAAGCCTAAACTTCTGCTGGCTCAACTATTGAGATTTGTACCAAATCTACTTCACAATACATTAGCATTACAATGCTGTTTTAATAAGCTTCAGGTCACAGCCTAGGGGGAAACAATATGATACTGCACATTAAGCTATCCTTAACCTTAACCAGATATTAGTTATTTTCATATGATGGTACAATGCAGAACATGGAGTATAATGAGGATCACTTGGGAATAATAAGGTCTAGAATCCCATTCCAACGAACAACTAAAAAGCAGCAGGCTTGCTTGTTTGTCATATTTTAGATGAAGGTTAATAGAGCTATTCGCCTTTCATTATTACAGTTTTGACTAATGCCAGACTGGCTTGTTAGCTTTTTGGTAATTCTATAGTCTACTCCCATAAGAACTGATGGAATATTTGAAGGAATTAGGGAGTATTTAAGCATTTTGTCAAGCGATTCTATTTTACAGACTTTTGCACAAACAATTGCACAGCATAGCTCCTAACCAGACAAGTGAGCAGAAAAAAAACAAAATTAAGCAGTGAAAACATAATAAGAAACCTTTAAGGCACACTTTCAATCACATTTTATTGTGGAGACAGATGACACTGCAACTTAAAATTGGGAAAACGACATTGGCAGTTAGAGCTTGAAATAACTTATAGATCAGACCCACGTTGTGAAATTGACATTTTGAAGATGAGAGAACAAAAGAGGTGATTTATATCTATAGCAACAGCAGATGCTTTCTAGAAAACAAAACTGATTGACAGTTTGTTGCAAATAGTCTGGAAAACATACGGTTATAGTTAACCTTCACATGACTTCTGATAAATGTTTAAAATCGACAGTTTAGAACATTTACAATGTTTTTGAGAAATCATGTATAGTAAATCAAAACATTTTTATATTAAACAAAGAAACACACTGAGGCAGTTTTGAAGATTTATCCCATACATGCCCTCAACTGTAAGAATAGGCCTACATATCTGCTCTTTTTTTTTCACAAGCTTATAGCCTTGTCTAAAGAAGTACAAAGTAACTGTAATGTTACTTAATTCAGATTACATATATGTTACAGTTTGGGATTTTACAGCAATGGAGAGCAATGGTCAAGACAGTAACTCCTATCTTTGTAATGGAGTTAAGACACACACACACACACACACACACACACACACACACACACACACACACACACATTTTGAGTAAACTGATCAGCAAATAACATTGCTTTATACCAGTCAAATTACAGTATTATTGGTTTTTTTCTGTAATACTTTTGTTGCATTACAGATGTGTTATTCACTCCAGAAGTAATGCTTTTGAATGTCTTGATTAGCAATGATAGCTGTAACTGAGCAAAACAAACAAGGAGGACAAAGTGACAAAGAAGTAGTGAAACATTCTCAGGTTTACCCTTTATATTGAAGAAATATCATGGACAGTTTCAGATTATTATTTTTTATATATATAATTCAAACCAGTCTTTAATGTCATCGACACAAAATAAAGATCACCGAGCAACTCAATTCTCTATTGATTTACTCCCCACTTTAGTATGGAGGGCTTGTGCAACATTGGCTTTGCACACTAATGACTTCCCAACCACATAGAACAAACGCCAACAACAAAATCAACACAGCAGGCCTTCTTTGATTCTGATCAAAAAAGGTTTAGAGCTTTTGAAGTAAATAGATTAAAAAATAAAGCTTAATGTTGTTTGTGAATATAACTAATTATTGTAAAGCCCTTTTTATGCTGTTTTATTTTATATTAGCATTATCTATTTTATGTCAAATACAGAACATTCATAGAATGTTTTCTCTACATATTAAAAATAAAATAAAGTTACAAAAACATCGATAGACAGCTTCCTTGTGAATGTAATTTCTTTCATCATTTTACAAACACAACAAAATAAAAAGAAAACATCCTGCTCTTGGGACCTGAAGTAATAAAAAGTGTCTTGTCGCTAAACAGAGAAAGCTTTGTTGGCAGGAATGCTAAAAAAAAAACAAAAACAAAATGAATAGTCATTAAAGAAAGAAGAAAAACATCCCTCAGAACATTAAATGTCAATCTCTACTGTTGTTAAGTACAATTAAAATGTTTACAGCAGTGCCCACTTTAAACTGCAGAAACCCCTAGCCAAGACATATGTCTTCTCTTCCTGATATATTATTGGAAGCATTTAAGAAAGGTTTCTGGGGATTGTAGCATTTGTTTTAAATGAATATGATATAGTAATGCAAAACAAACAAACAAAAAACATAAACCTATGGTAGAGCAACATTTCTGAATAGCTGTTTTGAGAAGGTATATGAGGAGATGGTTAGAAAATAATCTCTCCTGAAGAAAGGAGATATGAGGAAGAATGTAACCTTGAGCTCCAAAAGCAAGTCACTTAAAGTACCATGTTGTCCATTTAGTATGAATACAATGAGAGAGTATATTTTTTTCTACAGCATTACAGTGTATTGCTCTTTGTAGTCTACTTTTAAAAGTAGTTTAGACTCAGTGGAGAAAAAGAAAAGTGCATCAAACTTTTTTTTCTACTTATAGGCATGAAAAAGGCCTTCAGTCTGCAACGAAAATAAAAAGAGTGAACATTAAAATGACATGAGCGATACATTGTAAGTCAAAGTTTCACTTTTATACTGAAAGGGAGATCTGTGTAATAGGTGTAGTTTGCAATATAAACAGATCCAAAACCAGTTTTCTTACAGTTATGCTGGATCAGCAGTGACTAATGACCATTGCTTCTTTAAAATACAGTATATATATACACACACATATGTTGATAACATCACAGCAAACTTGTAGATATCACGAGTTAACAGACTATGGTACTTTGTGGGTGGCCATGTGGGCAATTGCATCTGAAATCATAACATTGCAAAGAAGCTATGTGTGGGATTAGAAGGAGATATCTACACAGAGAATAGTCCTATTTATTCTTTTGTGTATAATTAAAATGGAAATGCTTGCGATGGTTTGCCCCAAACAGTATTCCTTTCGGCTTCAAACCATTACAAATCAATCATATATAAATAAAGAAATATTATACACACACACACTAGTTAGTTTGTAGCGGAGTTCTAAACAGAAAAGAAAGAAGAAAGAGAAAAACATGGACCTGCCTGTGATAATGAATGTTAGACTGACCCTGAACACCAGGCAGCTGTACTGTGCTGGACGATATAACGTCCCTTACCAGTAGGTAATTGCTTTTTCAGTAGTGTACATGTGGCATTTCACTGTAGTCTCATGGCATTGATGTATATATTTAAGATGTAAGGATACGTTCAAAATAATTTTTCTATCAAGTGCTGTCATTTTGGAATCACTAGGTGTACATGCCTTAGATGAGACGATGACAGATACTGAAGCACATTATATGGTGGTGACACACACATGTATATAAATATATCAGGCACTGGAAGTGATTAGTTGACCAGATTTTGATCATTGTCTCCTAATCAAAGGACATTGTGATTCATAAATCACAATTGATCACTTTTGATCCCTTAGGACAATTGTCTGTTAAGATTTTTACATTTCAGGTTAATTCCTTAATTAAACACATATTAAGAGATTAAGATCACATCACTGTCACCCTTAACAAATTAATAAGTGATGCATAATTAATGAGAAATTAAATATACAATTTAAATACAATAAATAATTAGTAGGTGAAGTGACCCAATTAAGCCCACGTACTATATAAGCCAAAAATACAGGAAATATTAGAAGGATAATCTATTTCACAGCAAATGCACAATGTGGTTACTGTCATGTTACTTTTGCAGCTAGTGCCGGACACTGTCAGAATGATGGTCACACAGATAGATGCAGTAGAACAACAAAAATTGAGAAAAACTGCTGATGACCAGAGTATATCAAAACATTTTAGATGTTTTTTTTTTTTCAGATAGAACAATATTTAATGTTCTATGAATTATTATAATCTTAAAATGTAATTTATTGTCATATGGGCTTAAAAGGAACAGCACCCTTGACATGCCTATTAGCACATGGCTTGAAAGCAGAATAATTATTTAATTTGTTCTACCAACAATAATAAACATGGTCTAAGATGTAAAGAATAATGTGTTTTATTTTTTATCAAGATATTACATGTTTGCATGAACTCTATAAAACATTATTGAGGTTAATTTCCCATGGACCACTGTTGTTCTTAATAAGCCCACTAAGCCCAGAACCCATTGTACCTCATTGACTGATTAAGTATTGTTCATTAACTGTATTTCTCAAAATCTTCATAGTAATAACCGAGTTACAACAGGGGGTTTGTAAACTTTTGTCTGCAACTCCATAGATAAATCAGTATCAATATAATTGATAAGTATAGATTAATTTAGTCAGTGAATTACGTGATTTCCAATTAATGATGTGAATACAACAACTGCATACATATTATATCAATTATAGTATCTGAATACATTATATGTCTTAAATCAATCAATCAAACTGTTCTGTACGGTATTATTAGCACAGAGCAAGGGAGACCTATCCAGATATTCCTTGAGGAACACCTGTTTATTTCCCTGTGATTTTTTATTAATTGTCTTTGAAGAAGACTAGAAGTTTGTTAAAGATTGTGGATTTCACAATTCACTGTAGTCTGAACACCATAGCTTTCTATCAAGGGACTCCTGCTTTTATATGAGCAAAAACTCAGACCCAGTGAAATCTATGCTTTTTGTGTAAACATAATACAGGCTAGAATTTTAATACTACTTGCTGGACATCCAACTGAAAACGTTTTGACAAAATAAGAGTAATAAGTAATATCAAATTGTTGTGACATATTGCAGTGCAACTAAAAATGCCAGGTTAAAAAAGGAAGTTTCTAGTTTCCTTTCCAAGATGATACATAGTTTAACTGTATAAGTATATGAGCAAATGTTGCATGCATTGTACTGAAAATAGATAATGAAAGGTTCTTACTTATTGTGAAGAAAAAAATGTAAAACATTTATGCTGTGTCATTAAATTACCTAGGTTTTCCCATTCCCATCACAAAAAGAAAACAAATATACTTAATTATATAAACAGCCCTACTTAAAGGAATTAAGGAACTATTGTGTATACAGTCGGTATACAGTTTGTTTGTAAAGGTGAACTTTAAAAACATGTTCAATTTAACACTGTCAGTGTTTTGTATCAAGTAGCGTTCGAGTGAAACATAAATGCAGTTATGTTTCCAAGCTTCTGCTGCAACAACATGGGTGACAGTGATCATAAATACTGAGTTTTTTTAAAAGGTGGCTAACCTTTATGGCATCAGGGGGGATATTATATATTTTTGTGGCAGATATGCTAGCAACCTATTGCCTGCAGGAATAAAACACATACCAAGGCTACATCCACACCAAAAATAATCACAGCAATAACTGTACAGCATTTTGAAGAAAAAAAATAAAAAATTCTACTGCAGCAATGCAGCATATTGCCCATTATATTTATTCAATGCACTTCAGTACACTCCCATGAAGAGTCATTTGATATAGAATACTTCATTACCCTTCAAATGTATTGCATCATTTCTGCACCACATTTTTGTGAAGGACAAGTGCCACACGAATCATTTCAAATAACCTAGCTAAAACTAAATAAACTTTTTCCATATCTGAAACTAAACAACCCAAAAAATTGCCATTGAATCAGCTAGCCCCTTTATAATTATTTTCTTGCAAGTTTGTGTGACTGCTGAAAATAAAAATATAACTGGTAAATATGTATGCGCTTGGCACCTATTTCACATGAACATTTTTCAGATAGGTGTTCTTATTTGTAAATGCTCTGCAACTCACAGTGGGTAGCTGTAATCATTAGTAATATAATAAAAAGCAATATCTCTGTGATACAGAGGTCAACCAAAAAGTAATTATTTTCTGGAATTTAATAAATAAATATAGCCAAATTAAAAAGAAAAATAAATAAAGTGCAGTGGTACCAGAATAGTTTTCTTCAGCTTTTTAATTAGTCTTAATTGGTGTTGTGTGCTTGTGTGTAAATTATAGTAATGTTTGCAAGTTCTAAAAAGATCAATTTTATGAGAAGTACATAAAGTTGTCCATACTTCATCAAACAGCCAGCAAGGCCATAGTCATGTGAAATTTCATAGCAGCCACATGGTTTTTTGCTGGATCCAAAGCCCAAAGCCTTTTTATCTAATCAGTACCTCACCAAGTAGTGGATGGGCTTTGGATTCCCCACTTGCCACAAATGATCCCTGCCATCAAACTCTACCTTGTCTCAGTAGAATAACAGCAATATGAACACAAACAACTGTTCCCCTATTCACTGTCAAAACCTCAGATGCACTACATTGCTATTTTACTATCTGTTAAAATATGAAAATGGTGATTTTGTAATACCAACAATACTAAAACCTATTGACCAAGTTTATTATGTATTCGATTTTTTTCAGTAGCTGAAGTAAAGCCAATTTTTTAAGCAGAGAGTAGAGTAATCCAGTTAGTATATGTTCTGGTTCAAGAAGAAAAGTAGACTAACCCATAGTGTGAGCATATTAAAGGTAGCTTTCATAACCCTGGAGAGGTTGAGAAGATATCAAGGGAAATCATAGTAGGATCTGAAGCTAACAGGCCAGTCTAGTGTATAAATGATGCACATCAGATGCATGTCCAATATTTTTCATATAATACATCTGACATAGTATGTTACAGTTTTTCTTATAATCTTTCATATTATTATTATCATTATTATTACATTACAGTAATCATATTACTAAAACAATTCAATTATAATTATTATTGATTTCTATCTCTTAAAGAGATATAAAATAAATATATACATTTGTATTCCCCTATTCTTCATAGTAGGTCATAGTAACACTTCCCTATTTGCTTTGATCTGCATTTCTTTACAATAAAAATAATATACATATTTGTTATATCCGTCTCCATGTTACATAATCAAAGCCAGTAGTGTGTCTGAGCTTTCAATTCCAAAGTAGCTAAGCCTTCTTGCTCAAATAGCCAAGTCGATATACAGAGTGTTCAGTTTATTTCAATAGACACAAAGAATTATAAGATCAAGCTTCAATTAACAGTTTGACAGAAGGACATATTTGAGAAACATAATGTCAACCTAAAAAGACTGTTAAAAGTGGTGTTTGTGCCAGATTTATTTTAATATGGAATATGTTCATATTCAATATCATTAAGTATCATTAAGTATCATTTTTCTTTAAGAAGGGGTTCATGTTTGGAGTCCAAGCAGAACTGTTTAAAAGGAGGAGGCGGGCATTGCATGTTTTGTTTTTATTATTATTATTCAAACAAAATGGTGTGTAAGCTTCTATTTCACAGCTTCAGTATTGCAACAAATGGAAAGCAGAAACTGATATTACGGCTTTAATCAGGTATTTTGAAATCCACCAGTCTTTGAAATCCAGTTATTGTATGATTTCACATTGCTACAGACCAGACACTCCATTTTAATTAATCTCTTTACCTTAACAGCTAAACCCAGCTGCTCTGTGGCAATATCAATCCACACTCTGCAGCTTAAAGATTTTCCATTACACACTGCTTTACTGTATCACATACTCTGTATACCTAGAACATGCTTGTTTTGTGTGCGTGTGTGTTTGCGTGTGCATGTGCATATGTCTTGTCATATACAATTGTGTTTATAATTTTAATATCACATATATTCGAACCAAAGTGGAAAACAGTTGAATATATATGTTGACAAAAAATAAACAGAAAGATAATTTTAACTAACATAAAATGAAATATATAGTAATCAAGTCAAATATACACTCACCTAAAGGATTATTAGGAACACCTGTTCAATTTCTCATTAATGCAATTATCTAACCAACCAATCACATGGCAGTTGCTTCAATGCATTTAGGGGTGTGGTCCTGGTCAAGACAATCTCCTGAACTCCAAACTGAATGTCTGAATGGGAAAGAAAGGTGATTTAAGCAATTTTGAGCGTGGCATGGTTGTTGGTGCCAGACGGGCCGGTCTGAGTATTTCACAATCTGCTCAGTTACTGGGATTTTCACACACAACCATTTCTAGGGTTTACAAAGAATGGTGTGAAAAGGGAAAAACATCCAGTATGCGGCAGTCCTGTGGGCGAAAATGCCTTGTTGATGCTAGAGGTCAGAGGAGAATGGGCCGACTGATTCAAGCTGATAGAAGAGCAACTTTGACTGAAATAACCACTCGTTACAACCGAGGTATGCAGCAAAGCATTTGTGAAGCCACAACATGTACAACCTTGAGGCGGTTGGGCTACAACAGCAGAAGACCCCACCGGGTACCACTCATCTCCACTACAAATAGGAAAAAGAGGCTACAATTTGCACAAGCTCACCAAAATTGGACAGTTGAAGACTGGAAAAATGTTGCCTGGTCTGATGAGTCTCGATTTCTCTTGAGACATTCAGATGGTAGAGTCAGAATTTGGCGTAAACAGAATGAGAACATGGATCCATCATGCCTTGTTACCACTGTGCAGGCTGGTGGTGGTGGTGTAATGGTGTGGGGGATGTTTTCTTGGCACACTTTAGGCCCCTTAGTGCCAATCGGGCATCGTTTAAATGCCACGGCCTACCTGAGCATTGTTTCTGACCATGTCCATCCCTTTATGACCACCATGTACCCATCCTCTGATGGCTACTTCCAGCAGGATAATGCACCATGTCACAAAGGTCGAATCATTTCAAATTGGTTTCTTGAACATGACAATGAGTTCACTGTACTAAACTGGCCCCCACAGTCACCAGATCTCAACCCAATAGAGCATCTTTGGGATGTGGTGGAATGGGAGCTTCGTGCCCTGGATGTGCATCCCACAAATCTCCATCAACTGCAAGATGCTATCCTATCAATATGGACCAACATTTCTAAAGAATGCTTTCAGCACCTTGTTGAATCAATGCCACCTAGAATTAAGGCAGTTCTGAAGGTGAAAGGGGGTCAAACACAGTATTAGTATGGTGTTCCTAATAATCCTTTAGGTGAGTGTATATTATATGTGTAACTTCTCTTTTTAGCTGTATTGATAACATATACAATGTCAGTTTCTGAAACCCGTCTGTTGTCCTTTTTTAAACTTTATTTTTACTGCTATAAAATATAACAGTTTATACCTCTTTCTGTAAAGTGTGGTTGGTTTCATTGGATTCTAGTGGGACCTTTGATCACCTGAATGTTCAATCAGTGAGAAATGATGGGATAATAAAATTAAAATAAATACTGAGACAAGCAATGATCAGTGCCACCCCAGGGAGATACGAAGCAGAGACCAATGAGCTAGTGAAGGTAGCACAAAAGATGTTAGCTTTGCCTTTTAGCCTCTTTCTACAGTTAGCATCTCAATCTGCTAACATGGTGTGAACCGCAATTGCACTTACTATGTGTATACTCTTCAGGTATAGACTAAATTAATGATATTGAAACAAACCTGACAACTTAAGTGCATGGCTAGATTCCAATACAACTACTCAAATGTGCTACCCAAAGGCATTCTCAAATGGTGAGGCAAATACAAAGCAAAACCGCTGAAACAAACAAATGCTATTGTGGTCAGGGGTAAAGATCATTCCACTGGGTGATCGTAAACTTTTTATAAACATGTCCCATATTTCCTTGTTAACAGGTGTAACCAGCGGGAAGAGCTGAGAGAGGAAATAATTTGAAATATATCATTTGTAAAGTGTATTTATGACTTCAGCTTAATAATGAAACACTTCATATTGTTACATCTTCAATTTCAGATGATTAAATTATGAATGATGGTATTTTAATAGTGTTTATTTTGTTTACTATTGTAATCTGTAATCTACAATCTGCTTGCTCCCTCGTACTATGTAATATTACAAACTGAATTCCAATGCAATTAAAATCAAGCCTCATTTCTGGTGCACTGTGTTAGTCTTCCCTTCACTATGTGTTCAAAATAATAACATGCAATGAAGGAAAAATTGGAAGGAGAGGAGAAAAAGTCAATCATGCAACAACAAACAATCACCCTGGCAAAAAAATATTTTTGACATGAAGATGTCACTCAGGCCTCTAAATTGATAAATTACAAAACCTCTCTCAAGACTTTAAACGAAACCCCAGGGAAGTTGTGAGGTTCCTATTATGTTCTATACTGTAGAAAGTCCTACATAAATGCAGTGGCTATGTTGATCAAATAATCCTTCAAGAAAATCTTTCCGACACTTATCTTCTCTAAAAACTACATTGGAAAGCTGATCTCCCATGGCACTTCTTCTGGGTCAAGGCAGACTAAATCTACAGTAGTACATAATGGAATATATTGTAAAGAGAACCCACCAGGATGTACGGCTTATATCTGAGAAGACTGAAACAAAAAGGACTATGTGAAGTGTTACAGTCCATCATTCAAAGTCTCATTGTTTTGACCAGGGGATAAAATTAACTTTTCGGCCACTAGCCACTGTGTCTGGTAGAAGGAAATAACTTACCAGCCACTTGGTATTTTTACCAGCCAAAGGCAAACATCAGCAAAAAGGGTGCGTAAATGTGTGGTGAACATGTTAAAACATGGCATTTATTCAGGTAATTAATCAATCACCATACAAAAGCTAATTGCACACCTGTATAGACTAAATAGGTGTGTATGAGGAGAAAGGATCTGGATAGAAAAACATGCCCCCACACAGTTTCTACTTGCAAGTGTTATAATGTCTTTGATCAAAACATTGCATTCTATTGAATTATAACACTTGCTAGTAGAGACAGTGTGCGGGAGCTTTGTTTTAAAATTAATCAATCACATATGCACAAACATGGCAGCTAATGGGGATCTGTATAAAGACACTAAACTAACACATGAGAAAGTGTTGTATGGTGACACATTATTGCACTTCATACTCTTCCTCTTCAGTGTTACTCCCTTCTCTGGGTTTCTGCACATCATTAAAAGGATTTCATTGGATTGGCTAGATATTGGCTAGTCACGGTCTGTGGTTGGGTAGAACATATATAATCTCTAGGAATGATGACAGACAGTAACGTCCTTTCCATTGTCAATACCATGCACGTCAGCAAAGACGTGAACAAACAGCACCTTTCTCTTCAGCAATATCTCCGCTATGCAGCAGAAAATGCATGTCTCTATCGCAGATCGTTTCCCCATAAATTAATATGCTGTAATCGATGCAATTGATGAATACGTATCTAACACAACAACTTTGTTAAATAAATATCTATGTAAAAATACATTATTAGAAGACGTATGGAAATGGCATAATAACAGCAGAACTGTCAACTCTCACGCACCTCGTGTCAGACTCGTATATTATTGTCCCGACTTTAGCACAACTTTTATTGTCACAATTTCAAATTAACTATAAAGGTTGTGACTATTTGTTTTATAAAGGAATATTTTGCAATTACAGCTGTAATTGACCTACCAATATGTTTTTCTTTTTCGTTTTGTATACATTTTCATTCAATTTCCAGTTTAGCAATGTGAGCTGCAATGAAAATGCCTTACATTAGCGTCCTTGTGGCAATGTTTTCCGGTCACAACAGCGAAATACAAAATGTATAAGACCTATCTATCTAGCTAATTTATACAATCTACTTGATTAAACGATTGACCACACTCAGACTGCCGCTCTGCGTTCGGAAACAGAACCATGCGTTCGAGTTCCAGCGAATACAGAATAAACAGCAATAGCCGGCTGTGTGTGTATTCATGTGTTTGTTGCTCCTCTTTCCTTTTCTGTCATATTATAATTCTGAAACTCTTTGATCCAGGTAATTAAAAAGTCAGTAATTATGACTATGAAAAGTAATTAAAAGTCATTATTTTTCCACATATAACCACCTTACTTCTGCTTCATTGCTCTCCTTGAAATATGTTCTCCTGGACCAAAGACTGTCCAGATGCCATATATTTTCAAAAATCATGATATTGCGGTTTGCCAAATCAAGTAACATACCAACACTACAACGTCAACAAATTAATTCGTATTTTGAAACATACTGACAAATACTCTATCAGAAACTAAAAGTTGGCTACCGGCCAAAGTGGATGGTACAATTGACAGATTTACCCGCCACTGGCTAAATCTACAAGCATTTGGCGGGTGGCGGGTGTCATTTTTTTTTCCCTGCTTTTGATCACTTGCTCTATGGTTTAAGTATCAAAATTGAAGAAAGGTCAATTTGTCTTTCAGTTGACTTACATGCTATATTATTATTCAGAGAAAATTACAATTCTTTAAATACGGAAGCATATTGCTGCCCACGAAAAAAAGAAAAGTTTTTTTTTTAGTTTGTTTGTTATTTTGTGGGTAAGTTTTAAGTAAGGATTCCGTTTCTATACTTTCTATCCAGTTCTGTCGTATCGTGAGGTTACCCATAAGAACTACAAATGGTCATGGGTTATTTTTATTTTTTTTCGTAGCAACGCCCCCCGCCCACCCAAAAAAAAAAAAAAAAAAAAAATGTAGTCCATGACCATTTGTAGTATATATATATTATTTTTTAGGTTGGCAGCAATACGCTTCCGTATCTACAGTAGATTACCATCCAAAAAAAAAAAAAAAAGGAGAAATTGCATGGGTATCATAACAAATGAAGGTGGATTGAAATGTTATTTTGTATGTTGTCCAAGTCTCTCTGATATGCAGTTTTCTGTTTCAGGTTGGTACAAGTCTTGCTTTCACCTTGCATTGTTTGTTTGGTTGTGTCATATGAGTTTCGGTCTATTTATCCAAGCCAGAGAAGAGATATAAATCTCTAATTCAGTGTAAATAAATAAATAATCTTGCTATTCAAGTCTTTACATAAATTATTATCCAAATAACATTTTTGTGTAAATCATTGTAGACAGTGTTGGTTTATTATCTCAATTTTCTATGTGAAATTCAATTTGCAAATTTACTTTCTTCCTAACTTGGTAAAAAAAAAATATGGCTCAATAGAAAGACAAACATACAAACCACCATGCCAGTGTATTATGCGAAATTAAGTGAAATACTCCATATATATATATATATATATACACTCACCTAAAGGATTATTAGGAACACCATACTAATACTGTGTTTGACCCCCTTTCGCCTTCAGAACTGCCTTAATTCTACGTGGCATTGATTCAACAAGGTGCTGAAAGCATTCTTTAGAAATGTTGGCCCATATTGATAGGATAGCATCTTGCAGTTGATGGAGATTTGTGGGATGCACATCCAGGGCACGAAGCTCCCGTTCCACCACATCCCAAAGATGCTCTATTGGGTTGAGATCTGGTGACTGTGGGGGCCAGTTTAGTACAGTGAACTCATTGTCATGTTCAAGAAACCAATTTGAAATGATTCGACCTTTGTGACATGGTGCATTATCCTGCTGGAAGTAGCCATCAGAGGATGGGTACATGGTGGTCATAAAGGGATGGACATGGTCAGAAACAATGCTCAGGTAGGCCGTGGCATTTAAACGATGCCCAATTGGACTAAGGGGCCTAAAGTGTGCCAAGAAAACATCCCCCACACCATTACACCACCACCACCAGCCTGCACAGTGGTAACAAGGCATGATGGATCCATGTTCTCATTCTGTTTACGCCAAATTCTGACTCTACCATCTGAATGTCTCAACAGAAATCGAGACTCATCAGACCAGGCAACATTTTTCCAGTCTTCAACTGTCCAATTTTGGTGAGCTTGTGCAAATTGTAGCCTCTTTTTCCTATTTGTAGTGGAGATGAGTGGTACCTGGTGGGGTCTTCTGCTGTTGTAGCCCATCCGCCTCAAGGTTGTACGTGTTGTGGCTTCACAAATGCTTTGCTGCATACCTCGGTTGTAACGAGTGGTTATTTCAGTCAAAGTTGCTCTTCTATCAGCTTGAATCAGTCGGCCCATTCTCCTCTGACCTCTAGCATCAACAAGGCATTTTCGCCCACAGGACTGCCGCATACTGGATGTTTTTCCCTTTTCACACCATTCTTTGTAAACCCTAGAAATGGTTGTGCGTGAAAATCCCAGTAACTGAGCAGATTGTGAAATACTCAGACCGGCCCGTCTGGCACCAACAACCATGCCACGCTCAAAATTGCTTAAATCACCTTTCTTTCCCATTCAGACATTCAGTTTGGAGTTCAGGAGATTGTCTTGACCAGGACCACACCCCTAAATGCATTGAAGCAACTGCCATGTGATTGGTTGGTTAGATAATTGCATTAATGAGAAATTGAACAGGTGTTCCTAATAATCCTTTAGGTGAGTGTATATATATTATTCTAAGTAATCAAATGTAACTTTGGTCAGACATTTAAAGGTTATCTGAACTTATCCAAGTGCAGTAATTTTCTCCCTCTCTAACTGGAAATAAGAATAAGTTCTATACACCATATAAGCTTGTTTTCACCACTACAAAGTCTTATTCTCCAGGTGGCTCAACAATTGGACCCTGTTGTCCTTTTACCTCTAGGGTGGAATATGACACACGTTCTGTGGAACGCAACATAAAAAGCTAGACCATGTGAATATCAAAGCTGTAAGTTAAAATTCTGGAAGGTATCCAAGCTATTTGCTTACAAATCTGTGAAATATGGAGCACAAATTCCCCAGACCTGCTGTATGAAAAGTAGAACCATTTCAATTATTCAGCTACTTTCACTGGTTTTTACCAAGACTGCACCAGAGATCTTTGTCAAACTTTGCTTTTTCCAGCTCTTTGAAAGACAATATCATAGTAAGTGGTTATTTTTCAAACGGGAAAAATACAATGAACTATCAAAATAATTGCTAATATTAACCACAGACTGAGAACTGACAACAACAACCATACTGTATGCTAAAGTTTATCTGCTGAGCATTAGTGGTACAAAATGCCCACCACTTTGATGAGGTATATTGAGATTTAAAGCAGTAAAGCATTTAATAAGCTGATTAAAATAGAATATTAAAACTACATTCATTATTAATATAGTTATTAACCTCTACTCGTGTAAATGTAATATAATATGTATAGGAAGATGTAATTGAACATCAAAACTTAAGCTGGTGACTATAACATTGTTTTAGTTGTAATGGGTTGCATATAATTAACCAAAGAAACTAATGAGAAAAAAATGAAAAAAATGTGAAATGCATTATTAGACTAAGGACCGGATTAAATCAAAACTTTGTCCCACCCGCTAATAGAAAACTACACAACTGTACTCAGTTGCGGCTTCATTTTTAGTAAGATGCCACTTTCTTCTAAGCATAAATGTAACCGCTATGATGTACAGGTTTGTAGTTTGCTATTAGCTGGTGGCTAAACAAATTGATTTAAATCACAGTTATTTTGTTTGAAAAGTAGAACTAGGGGAAACCAGAATACTTTGGCATAGTCTGTCATGTCAAACTGCACTGGTAGTCAAATAGCTACAGCCTGTGTCTTTAGTAAGCCAGAGTTATAACTCATGCCGTTCTCAGATTTTGTGACATTCTTGTTATCTTTCATTGAATTGATTATGTTACTTTTGAAGCTAATACATCAGTTTTTCTATTCAGAGGTCAACCAATTAACTTCACAAGCAGATAATTCACATTGTGCCGTTTTCAAAATTGGCAGTGTCAGGGCTATATGGATTTTTCATTTCAACATGCATCTAATTTTGTTTCATCAAGTAAATCATCGTTGTTGAATACTATAATTACAATGCACATATTTAACCAAACCAAAAAATACATCGTCGGTGCTGTGCACCTCTTATGTCATGGCTCCTTATGTATTTATTAATTCTGCAACTATATTATATATTTCATGGACCATCACTTCACAACTTTCAAACCACTGAATCAGATCCACCAGCCCCTCAGCATGCATCGTAATCAGGGAAAGATGAGATTTTGAACTTTGCACATCTGTAAGCAATTTCTGGATGTCCTTTAACACTGCAGTGTTTGGTGAAATGTGTACTTCATTTTCCATAAAGCCTGCATAAAAAGGGGTATATTTGAAATGATATTCAACAGCTGAATACCAAGTGCTCCATTGTGTTATGCATGGCTCTTATTGCAATTTAAGCATAAAGTACAGCCTTCTTGATGGATTATTTCTGTCAGGTTGTCTTTAAAACGTAGTTTTCTGCTTGGGCAATGTTTAAACATGTATTTAACGGTAATAACCAATCTGTCTTCTTTGTGAAACTTGTGTGTGGGCATTACAAGTCAAAAGTACTGAATTTGTCTGCAAACGTTGACTGCACTGTATGCCTTGATCATGTAACTGGCATTATCAGAGACAAATCCAGTCACTTCATTAAAATTGACACCAAATCCATTTAAATATTTCACAATGCCCTGTCCCACCAATGAGTAATTCAGACTGCAGACTATATCAGCTAATATAACATTCAGTTTCGGAGGTAGTCAATGCTTATTGGAGACCAAATGTGCAAAGCATACTGATCTTTTGCATCTGTAGAGATATTCACTTCTCAGTTGACCTGCTGTAGGAATGGCTCCTGCATGTATTATGTTTGTTCAGAAATGCACGTAGTTCAGGAGTATCCTTTTTTCTAGGAGAATATTACCTCAAACAAATGCCTCTATCAAATTGAATATTATATTTCATTGGTGTTCACGAGTTTCGTTCACCTTATGTTTTTTTTTTTGTTTTTTTGGAGAATGCCAACTCATAGCTGTCAAGTTCAGCCTTTCATTTTCTGTGTTTCTCTTATGATAAATGTCAGTCTATTGTAGACTTTAGAGTGGTCCAAAGATAAATTGCAAGTTGTGCAAATTGAATTACACCCATCAGTGTACAGTACAGTAGACTCAGTGTTTCTATGAACACACCTTGTTTTTTTAATTACCATTTATACTCAACTTAATATGTTTTTATTGTTCTAATTAGTCAAACTATTATATGTTGATTTCTTAATTTGTGAATTTCATTACAATAACTGGAGTAGTTGCAGGGACATCTGCAGGGATAGCAGCTGAATCATAATTGACATACACATGTTAACTTAAAATGCAGGGCCCTAGTTATAAGGTGAATAGATGCAAGGTCATGGTCCAGGCAGTAGTGAGTCATAGAAATAAGTTATTTTAAAACACACACAAGTATAAAAATCTTCTATTTTAAAATTTGCAGTCGATAACATAAAATAGTAATATGAATTTCTTCTATACTTATTTGATAAAGAGATCATCACATACTGATACATTTGGTCTGCTGATCAAAATTTAGAGATTGTAGGAAAGTTTAAGGTAAAGAAATCATATTCTTGTATTTTAGTATTTATTGCAATATATTCACAATGTTGAAATACACCAGGGAAACAAATAAGACTCTTATTGTATAGCATTTGGATCAATTTCAAATTATACAAGATGAAGGCTCACATGCAAACCAAACTAAATGAAACAGAAAAGCAACATTACTCTATCTCCACATATCTGTCTCAGCACATTTACTTACAATGAGGCAACACGCTTGACATATCTATAACCCACTTTTGGTTTATATACAGTAACAGCACACAGCTTTTACAACCTGAAATGTGTCACACTGCAAAGCTACGGCAAAAAGAATCGTATACATTTCCATTAGTACAAAGGACATTTGTCTTTCAAGCAATTTAATTAAAATAATTATAAAATGCAGACAATACCTTAATGCAGCTCTTGTGTTAAATCCTTACATATTTAGATATAAATAATGTAAGCCTTTGGTTTCCTTTTCACTGCTGTAATTTTATTGAGTATACAGAGCAGTGGGCAAAACAGTAATTCTACCATAAAGCATTATGCGAACATTAGCAGGCTAGATATTAATGGCAATGGCTTGAAAATAGACAGCTGATTGATCTAAACATATCTCCAGCCCTTGTGGTTTGTAAGGAATACAAATGAGACATTTCTCTGGGCTATGTTGCTCTTAATCTCTTTGTGTAAGGATTCATAGAATACAGTGTAATCCTCTAGTTTAATGTGCTCCCATATCTGCAGACATAATGCCTAAAAGGGTTCATAAGATTAGAAGGTAAAGTTTAACTGTTATTAATTTATATTCCTCCAGCTCAGAAAGATAATGGTGTATCACCAAAAAAGGGAAAATCTTAGACAATATCAGATGCAATTTATCCTCAGCCCAATATATTTTAATGTGTTTGAGTTTTAAAAGAAAGGGTAAAAAAAAAAAAAAAAACACCAGCACCACCACCAACAACAAAAAAATACTTTCACCTATTCTAAATTTTACATATTTTTCAATTCAGTAGTTTAAACTCTAATTAAGACTTGGCATGAGCGATTAGTTATATAAAAGCTTTGGCTTTAATCGCTTGGCAGAGGGGAACGACAGCCTGGCAGAATGGACCCGACCATCGGACCCCGTTCCCCTACGCTAAGAATTAGCCAAGGAGTTGCTGCAGAGTTGATAACAGGAGAGGAGGAGGGATGTGGATCGACAAACACTAGGGGTGTGTAAAAGTTCACTCTATACAACCATAAGAGTAAACAGACAGCAAAAAGCAGGGACGTCAGATATCACAATTCACGAGTAATTTATTTACTATTGATGAAAGAATGATCTTTTCATTTTAGAAAGAATGTATTTATAATGCATTTAAGTGAATGTGGGGAATTGGGATTGTTTGCTGCTGAAATTTAATTATAACTTCCAAGGGCTAGATATTCAAACTTGTGCAAACCTGCCTGCTCTACTCCACAGTGCGCTACTATCCTCACTTGTTTGAACAGAGTTTTGCGCAGTTATTGGATGAATGCTCTGCACTGATATAGCACAAAAACTTGTATATTCAGTCTAATTAAGGCTTTCACCCAATTCAAATATGATTGTGCTATGTACATGTTTAATGCCAGCCCGCAATACATTTGCATTTCATGTTTGCAATTACAGAGTCATTACCATATGTTAATAAGCCACGGCATTAAAGGAACAGGACTCTGCAGGTGGATGAATGAAGGCAGTGCTGGACAGAGGCGAGTGCCGGACACATCCCGAATGCAGACCTCCAGTTTTGTATTACTAAAGTAATACAAAAATGACTACAAAAGATTTAGAAGTCAGTAGTTTTTCGAGATTTACGATTAACGAATCGTAAATCTTGAAAAACTATGACTTCTAAATTTTTTGTAGTCATTTTTGTATTACTTTAGTATAAATACATATTAATTTTGATTCATATGTTGTTTTTTTCTGACTTTATGTGAACGAAAACACACAAATTCGCCCGTTTTCTCATTGGAAATAGTTACATTTAAAAATATCACTGTCCTGGTCACAAAAGCAAATTGTTTGTGAATAACAGCCATTTTCTAAACTTTTGAGGCATTATAGCAATTAGGAAATAACACTTACTACCCAGGAACAAAAATTGTGTTACATAGTGTTATTATTAGATTTCTTACATTTATTTTGGCTGAATTCGATTCGATATTAACTGGATATCAATGAGTTCATTTTCCTTGCATTGTCATACATTTGCTAGGAGTTAACGTTCCCTGCACCGTGTTATTGAAACACAATTCTAATGAAGAGAAGCTGTATAAAAGCCTAATCGCCTTATAATTGTTCGTTCTCGTTTAACTTCGGGAATATATATATATATACACTCACCTAAAGGATTATTAGGAACACCTGTTCAATTTCTCATTAATGCAATTATCTAACCAACCAATCACATGGCAGTTGCTTCAATGCATTTAGGGGTGTGGTCCTGGTCAAGACAATCTCCTGAACTCCAAACTGAATGTCTGAATGGGAAAGAAAGGTGATTTAAGCAATTTTGAGCGTGGCATGGTTGTTGGTGCCAGACGGGCCGGTCTGAGTATTTCACAATCTGCTCAGTTACTGGGATTTTCACGCACAACCATTTCTAGGGTTTACAAAGAATGGTGTGAAAAGGGAAAAACATCCAGTATACGGCAGTCCTGTGGGCGAAAATGCCTTGTTGATGCTAGAGGTCAGAGGAGAATGGGCCGACTGATTCAAGCTGATAGAAGAGCAACTTTGACTGAAATAACCACTCGTTACAACCGAGGTATGCAGCAAAGCATTTGTGAAGCCACAACACGTACAACCTTGAGGCGGATGGGCTACAACAGCAGAAGACCCCACCGGGTACCACTCATCTCCACTACAAATAGGAAAAAGAGGCTACAATTTGCACAAGCTCACCAAAATTGGACAGTTGAAGACTGGAAAAATGTTGCCTGGTCTGATGAGTCTCGATTTCTGTTGAGACATTCAGATGGTAGAGTCAGAATTTGGCGTAAACAGAATGAGAACATGGATCCATCATGCCTTGTTACCACTGTGCAGGCTGGTGGTGGTGGTGTAATGGTGTGGGGGATGTTTTCTTGGCACACTTTAGGCCCCTTAGTGCCAATTGGGCATCGTTTAAATGCCACGGCCTACCTGAGCATTGTTTCTGACCATGTCCATCCCTTTATGACCACCATGTACCCATCCTCTGATGGCTACTTCCAGCAGGATAATGCACCATGTCACATAGGTCGAATCATTTCAAATTGGTTTCTTGAACATGACAATGAGTTCACTGTACTAAACTGGCCCCCAAAGTCACCAGATCTCAACCCAATAGAGCATCTTTGGGATGTGGTGGAATGGGAGCTTCGTGCCCTGGATGTGCATCCCACAAATCTCCATCAACTGCAAGATGCTATCCTATCAATATGGGCCAACATTTCTAAAGAATGCTTTCAGCACCTTGTTGAATCAATGCCACGTAGAATTAAGGCAGTTCTGAAGGCGAAAGGGAGTCAAACACAGTATTAGTATGGTGTTCCTAATAATCCTTTAGGTGAGTGTATATATATATATATATATAGAGAGAGAGAGAGAGAGAGAGAGAGATCACTGTATATTAGTATTGCTGTTAATTGTAGTGATTGATTGCAATAAAATGTTGGACGCATTAATAGAGTGTGTCTGGCCTGTTCTCCGAGTTGGAAATGAAACAGAGGAAACACAGCAATTGAACAGAAGAAAACATGTGGTGCGTAAGAGTATGAGAGTATGGAAAGCTTATATATTGAGCTTCAATGTGTAACAGTATCATAGTGTAGAAAATAAGCCTTTTAAAGTAATGTCATTCCCTCTAGACATTGGTAAAATGTTCACTACCTTGAGGGGACCAGTCTTTTGGCATAGCAGGCATGTCACTCCATTGGGGCTGTGGGTATCAGATCAAATTGTGCCCAAAGTGAACAGTAGTATAAATCCAAGTGGGGATCTGACTTCACACACTACACATTGGTAGAATTTATTTGGGACACAAGATATTTAAGAAATAGTATACCTAAGTGCAGCAACATCAGTGACATGGTTTCTATGCTACTGTCAGCTGTGTGATGTAGCTATTATCTTAGTGGTCAAGATTATCATAACACATGGTTTATCTCTAAAATAATCCCTTAGGTTTCACTTGATTCTGGTACAATTAATTATCAGATCAGGGTGACCTGTCCTATTAGTTTTTGGAACATTGTATAAATGTAGGGCTTTGCAAATACAATTGAAACATAGTAAACACTGCTGCCTCCGGAATAATCAGACACAGACAACCACTATAAACACGTGTTGCTCTTTGTGGACTTTTCCATGTAAGTACACTATCTGCAATAGAGTGAAAGGATGATTAATGCCATGCTGAACAGAACCATATTTCATCTGCATCATGCATACTTAAATAAGATAATTTATTTTATATGAAAATGGGTTTCTACTTATTGATTGCAAGCCACTGTCTTTTAAATCTAAATATATATTGCGTGTATGTGAAATAAATCTACAGAATGTTCCGACATATAAATAATACATTGTGAAGCTGCATAAATCTTAAAAATAGTCAATACATTTAATTTTTTTCTATATAGTATATTACAAGTTCTTGAATGGGCGAGTCCATACCATTAATCCAAAAACAAAAAACAAAACAAAAGAAAAAAGGTTAGCAGTGAGCACTGTTATACTTTTGTTGCTGAGAAAATGAAACAGCTGTCTTTCTTGTGTTTTAAAGAACATTAGAAAATGATTGTGTGACAACAGCCAATCAGCTTCCAGATCTAGCTGGCATTTCCAAACAGTATGGATGTCCACTGGAACTGTAAAATTCAACAGAATAAAACAAATCAATACACATATATACCAGCTTAGCAAAAGATACAACAACCACTGTATAGGAGCAACAACTGTTCAGCTACTTTCTGACACTGTTCTGGAGACAATGGAAATCATGTCAGTGACAAGACACCAGAATAAAAGCTCAGTTTCCAGCTACTGGACAGCAAATCCACAGGAAATACACAATTGGTCCATAGTTTTAACTTCAGCAGGATCCAAAAGTCACTATTTCATCTCCAGCCAATCCGCTCCCTGCCAGCTCGAACGATGCCCCGCCTCCAGCAACATGTTTGAGTACTACAGGGACTGTTCAGTCTGTAACATTAACAGATGTCCATATCAACTTCAAGAAAGACTAACCACAATAGTAAATAAAATGAATAAGAATATATTTTAGCCAAATAAAAACAATTTTCTCTACGTCATTTGTTTTTTATTTGAATTACGTTGGGAACTTTTTGTTTTCAGTGGAAGGTTACTGGACAAAATAAGTTATAAGATTATTTAATTAAAAAATAAACTCAAAAATAATTTTCTAATAGTAACAGAGCACTCTCGATGCAGGCTCTAATGTTTGATAGATGACCTTGACTTTATTTAGAGCCCTCGCCTTCAGCTCAGGACATATAACTCCAGTCGAGGCCATCTATCAAATGTTAGAGCCTGCATCGACGGGCTCTATTGTTTAAATGTCACATTTCTTTCCTAAAATCATTTTTGCCCCTAAGAGCTTGAGATCCATCTCACTCAGTTTTTAGTACATGTACACAATTGTACTCCTTTAACTTTTTGCTGAAGAAAAGCGGTTGGTGTTCTGTTCACTACAACAACATGGATTGTTTGGTTGTGTTACCAGTTCAGAGGCAGAACATAATGTAATCGTAGTATTAACCAAAAGTCACCTTGGATAAAAGTGTCAACAAAATGAGTAAATAATAAATAATGTTGCTATTATAAAGAAAATTTGAAAGTATTAGTATCAAATCAGGCTAAATTTAATTCATTTGTATTTTTTGCTTGCCTCATTTAAATGCATTTTGCACATGTGGAAAAATTGAATTAGTACAGTATGAACCACTTTGAAATGTTGCTGCCATGTTTTAAGAAATGTAAACCATGCTGGTTTACCAAGTAAAAGTTGCTTCAAACATGGCACATTATTAGAAGTTAAAACCTTAAATAATAATTAAAATAGAAGTATACACATATGGCTGATGCTAAGAATAAGAGAACCTTCAATTATGTAAAGATGAGCAATCCAGTTGCTAAAAATGAGGCATAGGTTTTTGATATGTCAAGTAAATTTAAAAATGTGAGGGTATTTGATAAATTAAAGCTTTAGATATTAAAATATTCCAATGGACAAGTAAGCTTTGGCTTTGATATACAGAATGGGCTGCAGATTAATGAATTATTGAATGGGATGGGCAAGAAAACATTGATCTCAAAACACAGGGGCCTCTTTTATACTTTTTAAATATACTTTCAAATTTAGAAACAAACAGCTTGCCAAAGGAGAAACACGATTAAAGACAAAAATGTTTGGTGTATACAAAAAGAATTGTGGCATATCGCATAGATTAAAACATTGTAAGTTGACAACAATGCAACATATTATGCATTGTCCCTGGAGTTGTCACAGGCCTCCTCATAGCATTACAAAATGTATATCTCCCTGTTAGAAGTTAGAGAATTATCTCTTCTAATGAAATGCTTATTTCAAATTAGTGTGTAGCTCAAATGGTTACAATGTTCTAATGCAAGAAGTATTATTACTTTATTTTATTTGTATTATACTGTATGCTTAGATATAGAGATGCACTCTGGGTAATCAGTGGTATCTACAATTAAGTTGTTATTGTAAAACAACAAAACATAATTAAGTTATTATCCTTTGCAGGCAAGTATTCTTTTGAAGAGATTATGTTTGGCATCATTATTTTCTTAGCTTACAAAATAAATTTTGATTATGTTGTCATTAAATAGATTGTTCTCAGGGATATACAAATATTACATATGTTGCCCTTCATTATTGGTTTTGCCACTGTTCCAAAAAAACTAAAACACGTACCTATAACAGGGAAAAACAACAAAACCAAAAATATTGTTATTAAAATAGGCAAAATAGTGATACATCTTTCCTTTTCAGTGCAAGTAAAATAGTGTGTGTATGTGTGTGTGTGTGTGTGTGTGTATATATATATATATATATATATATATATATATATATATATATATATATATACACACACACACACACACACACACCACATAACAAAGTTATGTCAGTTTTCAAAGCCTTTCCCCAGTTAATAAGCAAAGAGAACATTCAAAGAATACATTATGGTAATACTAATACTAAAATACTAATAAAAATAAATAAAAATACTAAAAAGGTTAATAAGAACAAAGTTGGTATAGATTAATGACATTCATAATATAAATGACTGAGGGTTCAACAGAAGAGAAACAATTCCTCATAACAAATCATATCTATATTCAAAGGGTGGATTTTGAAGGGATATGCTCTGTATTAAGCACATTATGTGCATGAATTAAATGTTCACATTACTTAATTTTCTACCATCCTGTGGTAATCAAAGCAATTCAACCCAGAATGTAGGGAGCAGTATATGAAATGTGCATGCATTCAGGGGTACTGAACCTATTTTAAATTGATTGGGTGCTATAGTTATGAATAGTAATAAAACAAAATGACTCTGCAAAAGCAACTTTAATATCCATTTAAAGCAAAACCCTGAAACACAAATGTGGTCTCCTTTGGGGTATTTATAGTAGCCATAAGAGGATAAGAGTTATACTTTAGTTTCAAAAGTTACTAATATGATAGAATAAAACTGAGCAATCACACACATTTTACTAATACACCCCTACTAACATATGAGCAGCGGAATCTGCGGGCACGGATTTTTAACGAAAAAGCGCAGAATTCACTCAAGTCCGCAGAATCCACTCAATACAATTTTTATACAATAATGTATAAAAATAAAACTTAAAACACGATGAGTGAAATTAAAGTATTATTCCTTTAATATAACAACATCCCCCAAGTAATAGCGTATCATGCAACAAATGCGCTGTAAAATAAACTCTCATCTGCGTTCTGACCAGTGCGCTCTGTAGCTGCGTTCCAGGGCTTTTTTGATTGGCTAGATATTCGTAGAGTCACTGTCTTGTGATTGGGTAAAAATATAAGATCTCTAGGTTGATGACATATACATCGTAACATCCTTTCAATTGGTCAATACTATGCCTATGCCAGCAAAGACGCAACGCTCATGGTTCTTTTAAGCAGAATCTCAACTAAGCAGGAAAAAACGCACGTCTCTATCACACATCGTTTCCCCATAAATTCATACTTTGTAAATGATTAATATATATCTAGCATAACAACTTTGTTAAATACATATTAGTCTATGTAAAAATACCTGCCTTCCTTAGAAGACGTGTGGGAATAATAACAGCAGCAATAAAAGCAGACCTGTCAATTCTCACGCATCTTGTCAGACTCGTATTATTTTTTGTTTCCCGATATTATCACAACTTTTTATTGTCACAATTTCAAATTAACTATAAAGGTTGTGATTATTTGTTTCTGAAGGAATATTTTGCAATTACAGCTGGAACTGACTGACCAACCAATATGTTTTTATTATTGCAATGAAAATGCCCTAACATTAGTGTCCTTGTGGCAATGTTTTCTGGTCATAAGTGAAATACAAAATGTGTATCTATCTAGCAAATTTATACAATCTACTTAACTAAACGATTTACTTTCCCACGTTTGCAATCCCCACTCAACACACAGACCGCCGCTCTGCGTTCAGAAACACACCTGTGCGCTCCAGTTCCAGCGAATAGAAAATAAATAACAATAGCTGGCTGTGTATTCAGCTTTTAGGTGGATTAACACACCATCTGTATAGTTGTGGTAGTTTCATTGCACTGCACATATTATACACTTAACAGTGTTTCCATTTACTTTGTCAAAGTATTTGCATGCAGAACTTATATGTGAGGAAGCCATTGGTTGCATTCTTGTAGCGCAGATTTACGCAGATCTGCGCAGATATTCAGAATTCCATCGATTGTGCGTATGGACTTTGTCAATGCAGCTATTATAATTCTAAAACATTTTGATCCAGGTCATTAAAAACTTAAATGGTAGCCTAATGCTAAATACTAAATATTTTTACAAAACTAAAATAGCCTATAATGATTAAAATAAGATGACCATGATAGGAACAAAACTACCCTAATGGATCTATTTTAGCATCCCTGCTGTAAAGGGGATACTGGCTGAGTTTTTGTGTACATCTGTTTAAATCAAATAGCTCTGTTTCTTATTATCAATAGCATAATTTGAGTGTTACCTTATAGCTGGTAAAATATTTTCATTGTTTAAACACATGTAGTTGGTTTGTATTGTAATTTAAGGCTTCAATCTAATGGATGTACATATTGGTTATGTTACTGAGGTATAATAAAGTACAAATAATTCAAGTATTTATTTTGTGTTGTTGTTGCATAAAACAATATAAAATTAATTAATGCAGATTTTCCACAGAATTTACAGAAAAAGTTTGACAGAATTTAGACTAAACTTCCGCAGATTCCGTCTGGACCTGCACATGAGTCCATATAAACCAATAATTTTAGGGAGTGTGCTAGTCCCCCTTTAAGATGTCAGTTTCATTTAACTTAACAAACAGATCATAAAATGCATTTAGACCCAATTGAATAATGACACTTTTGCTAGTTCACAGGATGCAGTATGTGTCTTGTGGCCTAGAGGTTACCTTTTCAAATCTAGGTTTAGCCTGTAGCTTACCATTGTCAGTGGGTTAACTGGCAGGAGATAAAAGTGAAAGAGAGATACAGGGGGTTATAAGATTAGTTTAAAAAATGAGTTCAGTTCCTGAATCCATTTCTATTAATTTAAATAAAGTTACATGTATCATTACACATAACACAATATACATGTAGAATATATGTAATACCCATATTGATTAACAATTTGTATTTGCATTTTATTAACCTTACTGTTTTAAACAAGCAGCTTATCACGTGCCATATTTTCATCAATCAAAAATAAGATTTTTAAGAGTTAATACCTGTCATACTGTGTAACCCTGGAAACAATGGCATCCTTGGAACTCCAGAACAATCTTCTTTGTGTATTCGCAAACACTAGCTATGTTATATGCTGAGAGTAAATTCTCAATTGTCTTGCAGTAGCTAGAGGTTGCTTGCATTACTGTTTCCTTGTGGGGTGGTGACTCTTGAGCTATCCAGGTTATCTCTTGCTAGTGCCACTGCTTTTAAATCAACACTCACTAACTGTGGAGCATAAGGTTGAGCTGCCCCATGTAAAAAATAAATAAATAAATAAAAATCTCTGAGATACTTCACTTGAAGCTTCAACACATTTAGACAAAGAACCCTAACAGGTCCATAGTCATTTTGTTACATTACTATGCTTTCAAAATGTAAAATGCAGGGTTGTGTTATTTATATATCAAGCTTACACAATGAGTTCCATAAAATTGTACACTGCACATTAAAAGCTTAAAAGACTCAATGTGTGTCTGGTTCAGTAACGCAAAGGAATATACCTTAATGTGTACTGTCTTTATTTTTAGCTCGATTGTGGATTTCTATCAAAAGCTGAGTTGTATGTAGACATCATTTTAAATTCCTCAACCTCAACTGACAATTACATTTTAATTCTTGCAACAGTATTAATTTCATTATGAAGTGGTATCTTTCAGTTCTCCTCATTTTTCTGAAGTACAGCAACTGGAAATTATTAATGATGCAAAAGACAATATATGCATGAACATTACATTTATAAGTAGTTTGGGATTTGATGGAACATTTCCAAACTGAAATAGTGGAACACAATATATAATTCAGTAAAAGGTCTTAAAATGCTTTCTGTAAATGCACAGTACTTTATAGACATTTGTTTTTGTAAGCACTGAAAATGGACATACAATTTATTTATCAGTGCTGGTTAAAATTACAATTTTACAAAAAATAAATAAAAAAATATGAAGTTCCTTGTAAAGGATTACAATCAACACTTGTGTTTTTCTTGGTTGAATTTCAATGCAGTTTCAAAGCCAGAGAAAAAAATATTCTGTTCTAGGAAATCAAAAGTGAGAGCATTCAACATGCAACCTGGTAAATTCTATCGAGAAACAATTTCTCTGAGCAATATGCAGTATTTATATATGCCATCAACTATACATTTGGATGACATAAAACTGGTTAGTAACTACATAAATAATTGATTTTTGTTGTTAATAATAATCTATTAATAGCTTATTAACTGCTAAAGGTGTAAACTGTTGCAGTGCTGTCTTAGTCCCCCAGTAGCCACCCCAGCACAAATGTCAAACGTTTTATTTTATTATTAGTAGTTAGTAGATGGAAACACTGCCCAAGGGGGAGGGGTTTCTGCACACTTCCGTAGGAACCCGATCGAAACGTCACTCTATCAAAGCTGCCTGCGCTCGTCACTCAGAACAGGTCCCTTCCCACTTTAGTTCTATAAAACGTGACATCAGCGCAGGTTCATGCTCTTTTGCCATTTCGCCTGGACCCGAGAACATGAGCTCTCTGTGTGTGTTTGTAATAAACATTCAAACTGCGTATTTCGGCTGGCTGGCTTCACTTCATAGTGTTGTTCACCACCGTTTTCGCTACAGTGTTTTTTTCGGTTTCAGTTTCGTTCACAAGAAGAGCCTTTTAAAAATAATAGACGTGTTTATATAGTGCTATATACACTCACCTAAAGGATTATTAGGAACACCTGTTCAATTTCTCATTAATGCAATTATCTAACCAACCAATCACATGGCAGTTGCTTCAATGCATTTAGGGGTGTGGTCCTGGTCAAGACAATCTCCCGAACTCCAAACTGAATGTCTGAATGGGAAAGAAAGGTGATTTAAGCAATTTTGAGAGTGGCATGGTTGTTGGTGCCAGACGGGCCGGTCTGAGTATTTCACAATCTGCTCAGTTACTGGGATTTTCATGCACAACCATTTCTAGGGTTTACAAAGAATGGTGTGAAAAGTGAAAAACATCCAGTATGCGGCAGTCCTGTGGGCGAAAATGCCTTGTTGATGCTAGAGGTCAGAGGAGAATGGGCCGACTGATTCAAGCTGATAGAAGAGCAACTTTGACTGAAATAACCACTCGTTACAACCGAGGTATGCAGCAAAGCATTTGTGAAGCCACAACACGTACAACCTTGAGGCGGATGGGCTACAACAGCAGAAGACCCCACCGGGTACCACTCATCTCCACTACGAATAGGAAAAAGAGTCTACAATTTGCACAAGCTCACCAAAATTGGACAGTTGAAGACTGGAAAAATGTTGCCTGGTCTGATGAGTCTCGATTTCTGTTGAGACATTCAGATGGTAGAGTCAGAATTTGGCGTAAACAGAATGAGAACATGGATCCATCATGCCTTGTTACCACTGTGCAGGCTGGTGGTGGTGGTGTAATGGTGTGGGGGATGTTTTCTTGGCACACTTTAGGCCCCTTAGTGCCAATTGGGCATCGTTTAAATGCCACGGCCTACCTGAGCATTGTTTCTGACCATGTCCATCCCTTTATGACCACCATGTACCCATCCTCTGATGGCTACTTCCAGCAGGATAATGCACCATGTCACAAAGGTCGAATCATTTCAAATTGGTTTCTTGAACATGACAATGAGTTCACTGTACTAAACTGGCCCCCACAGTCACCAGATCTCAACCCAATAGAGCATCTTTGGGATGTGGTGGAACGGGAGCTTCGTGCCCTGGATGTGCATCCCACAAATCTCCATCAACTGCAAGATGCTATCCTATCAATATGGGCCAACATTTCTAAAGAATGCTTTCAGCACCTTGTTGAATCAATGCCACGTAGAATTAAGGCAGTTCTGAAGGCGAAAGGGGGTCAAACACAGTATTAGTATGGTGTTCCTAATAATCCTTTAGGTGAGTGTATATTCTGACTGCTTGCTGTGTTGGTTTATGTCCACAGGACTTTTTCCTCCATAGCAGGAGCTCTAGCAGTGGCTGTAAAATCCAAGGCCCTGAGCCTCGGTGTGTCATAAGAGATCTTGCCGCGCGTGAGGCACGACTGCTGCTATAGGAGATCTCGCTCTCTCAGTTTGCTGAGAATGAGCTCTACTTAGCCTCCTTGTCTGTGTGTGCAGGCCTCGGTTTTAGATCCCGCTACGGCTGGTGGTCTGCTACCCTCAGACCCCGGACTCTGCATCACCCCGTGTCCCCGGAAAACCCCCGGCACACACGGTGTGGTTAAGCCTACGGGCCTACGCGTCACTTGTATCTAGCACCTGGTGCTCACCTGGTGCTCAGTCTGGCAACAGCAAGGTTTGGTTTAGTTGGTGTTACAGTGCTCCCATGTACATATGCGCATGTGCGCTCAGCAATGAGCTCCTCTCGCCCACGCCACTGTGCCGTTTGCGGCCAACGCACCTTGCCCGCCTGGAGTGGGGAGGTCCTATGCCCCGTCTGTCTGGGCCCCATCTGTCCCCCTTTTGCCGCCAAAACAGCCCTGACTCATCATGGCATGGACTCCACTAGACCTCTGAAGGTGTGCTGTGGTATCTGGCACCAAGATGTTAGCAGCAGATCCTTTAACTCCTGTAAGTTGCGAGGTGGGGCATACATGGATCGGACTTGTCTGTCCAGCACATCCCACAGATGCTCAATTGGATTGAGATCTGGGGAATTTGGAGGCCAAGTCAACACCTTGAACTCGTGATTCATCAGACCAGGCCACCTTCTTCCATTGCTCCGTGGTCCAGTTCTGATGCTCACGTGCCCATTGTAGGCACTTTCGGCAGTGGACAGGGGTCAGCATGGGCAACCTGACTGATCTGCGTCTACACAGCCCCATACGCAACAAACTGCGATGCACTGTGTTTTCTGAAACCTTTCTATCAGAACCAGCATTCACTTTTTCAGCAATTTGAGCTACAGTAGCTCGTCTGTTGGATTGGACCACACGGGCCAGCCTTCGTTCCCCACGTGCATCAATGAGCCGGTTCACCGCTTTTCCTTCCTTGGACCACTTTTGATGGGTACTGACCACTGCAGACTGGGAACACCCCACAAGAGCTGCAGATTTGGAGATGCTCTGACCCAGTCGTCTAGCCATCATAATTTGGCCCTTATCAAAGTCGCTCAGATCCTTACGCTTGCCCATTTTTCCTGCTTCTAACACATCAACTTTGAGGACAAAATGTTCACTTGCTGCCTAATATATCCCCCACTGACAAGTGTTATTCACTTCACCTGTCAGTGGTCATAATGTTATGGCTGATCAGTGTATATAATATGTGTTAAACAGCAGGACTATGGCTCCGTTCTGACCTGTGTAGAATGGAGCTCACTGCCGCTGTTCCCAGCTGATGGCGCTCGAATTTCGCTGCCTCGCTGTGTACATAGTTCCTTGGTCAGCTGGTCTGTTGACCGCTCTGGCTGTGTGCCATAGAGCAAGAGTCCGCTGTTGCTGTCCTCAGCGGTAAGCATGTGAGTAGACTCTCGTGTTCTGCTGTGTATATAGTTAATTTGTCAACACAGTTGAGCTCATGTTGCCCTGCATTAGCTGGTCTAACCAGCAGGCATCAACTGCTCCTGTGTTTCACAGGTGGCGCATGAGTTCATTCCTGCGCCCCGTGGTGTATATAGTTCGTTTGTGATGACATTATAGAGCTGGTTCGGCCTCGCTCTTAGCTGTGCTAGTGGAGCAAATGGCCACTGCTCTGATGTCCCACGTGTGGCACATGAACAGGCTCCTGCACGCCATGGTGTATATAGTTCATTTGTACGACAGCTAATTGTCAGCACAATGGAGCTCTTCCACTTTGTACTATTCAGCTGAGTTGGATGCTCCTGTGCTGTGTGCAGGCGGCAAGAATGTTCCTGCTGCCACGTGATATATATTGTTGTTCATTTGTACAACATTGTAGAGCTGATGTGGCCTCGCTTCTAGCTGGGCTAGTGGAGCAAGCGGCCAGTGCTCCCATGTTATGTGAAGAGTGCATGAACGGTTTTCCTGCACACCACAATGTTATGTTTGATGGTCATGGTAGAGCCTGCTGTTGTCCTGCATTAGCTGCGCTAATAGGTGACAACTGCTCCTGTGTTACGTGGTGGTGCATGATCTGCTTCCTGTACCCCGCGATGTGTTTAGTTGTTATGACAGCACAGTGGAGCTGGATGCTCTGTAACGTTCAGTAAACATGATTTTTCCTGAATGTTCCTGCTGCCATGCTGTTTATACTGTTATGTCCAGCTGTGGCTACTCAGTTGACTAGCCAGCTGTGTGTTATTCAGTGGTCTGTGGCCCCGCTCCTGCAGGATCAGACTTGAAAGAATGCAACCCCAGTTATCTGAAAAAGGAAGCACTACCCAAGGGTTGCAAGGTCACGCGGGAGTCCTAGCTCCCGGCAAGAGGATGAACCTGCGCTGACGTCACGTTTTATAGAACAGGAAGTGGAAGGGACCTGTTCTGAGTGACGAGTGCAGGGGCCAATGGCAGCTTTGATAGAGTGACGTTTCGATCAGGTTTCTACGGAAGTGCGCAGAAACCCCTCCCCCTTGGGCAGTGCTTCCTTTTTCAGATAACCGAGCTTGCATTCACAACCTATTGTTTTATTATGGATGGTGCATGGTGTTGTGTTCACCCACACATCTATATATTTGAATAGTAATGGTGAGTTAGTCACACTCACTGAGAGCTGCAGCATATATATATTGCATGCACCGAGTGCAATACATAGCATGCAACATGGCAACATACTTCAACAGATACATAGTGGAGTACAACAGATACATAGGTCGAATACAACAAAGAAAAAGGTGCTACTGTCATTAGTAGTGCACAAAGCTCCTCTGGGCCTGATGATATAAGTCAGCTTCCAGATAACAGACCATGGTCCTCTGAAGATATCCTTCACAAAATATTTGGCACACAGGCAATGTTTTTCAATTGCATTTGATCTGAGAAATATTCTTGATTTAAGTATTAAGTTGTATTAGAACCCACGTTTTGTTTTGCATGCTGACATTTTGCACATGTCGGACACATACTGAAACTGCCTCTACTCATTCCCTAACATGCAACTGGCCTTTGCGAGTGATTTTGTTCAATTGGTCTCATCTGCCCTTAAGGATAAGCACAATGAGGAAACTTAGGAAGACATATGGAGCAGCGCATATGACCTATGTGGCCTAGCTGGGATCTATATTGTGCAGAAACGACAGGTGAGGAAACAAGCACAACCAAGCCTTCTAAAGGATTTCACTGTAGATTCTCAACTTTCACATGACTCTTGAGAACATTCTGAATGGTGTGTCTGCACATAATCCAAAACTCAAATTGGTCTTGGACAATTCTTGGAGGGTTCTGATAATGGCCCTCCACTAAGGGATTCACGAAGACAAGATGTCTGCCAAACATCATCAAGTGTGACGTCTTGTGAAATGTGAAGAAACAACGGGGACATGCTGTTAAGTTCACACTTGAATTTTGACCATGCTCCATTTATTGATTTTCACAAAACTGTGTGTATTGCTGTGACTGTTAGACTGTGAACACAGCTTTTCATGTCTACCTGAAAACCTATTTAAAAAACAGCACTGGCTGTCAAACCAGTAACCTCACCTTACTCTCCATAAATTCAATGAGAACAAAAGGACTAAATGTGGACAATGTCATTGCTTTATTTGCTGAAAATCACAACAGGTGGATTGTCCTTAAGTGAAACAACTTCTTTGTGATATTTTCTTTATTTACCTCATAGCCTAATGTTAGTGTTGCTGTCAAATGCTGCTTTGGCAGTACTTTATTTATTCACTTAATTTTTGCATTCATTGGCTATTTGTTTGGTTAAAAGATCAATTGTTTTGTTCCTTAACAAAGGCTGGCAGATTATACATATTTTGATTCTGATTAATTTAATTTAAATGGATATATGGGCTCAGTCAGCTATGGCAAAAATGGTGTATTTGTTTATTTGGCTTAAGTATGTGTGTGTTGTTTTGTTTTTCTTTGCAGATAAAAACACATTTCAGTGCATTTTGTTAAATAAATTAATGTTCACTCAATTCACTAAGTAATCATTATTTAGGGACATAGGGACATAGAAATAAGTTACTATATAAAAAAAAACCTGAATTACTTATATCCATGATATTTCTACTACTTTTTTTAGAATCCCTCTATAAGGAAACAATGTACGCATGTGAGGTTTTGGGAGGAAATAATATTTCCCATAAATTATTAGACGCTTAAATAAACAAATATCTAAATACAAATTCAAAATTTTCTAATACGTATTCAAGAATGTAATATTGTTGGTGTCGAGAGGGATTACACTGTATATGAGTAGATATTTTTCTCTTCATGTGCAATGGAATCTGAAATGCACAATTCAAGCTGTCTCCCAAACATAAATGAGGCTGTCTGATGTGTATTGTACCATCTCACCATCTATCAAGATCCTGTAATAACTTTAATGTGTTCATTTTGTGAAACCTGTTGAAAAAAGCATCTGCCTGGTAGGCATGCACTGAATTGCCATGTGTTCTGCACATCATTGGCTCTGCAGGCCATATCACAAAAGAGCATAATGGCAAGTCATTATTGTACATGATACAGATAGGAGACAGCTTTTTACTCCGGTGAAACACATAATGGCAGACAACTACTGTCATATTCATGTATATTTAACATATTTCCTTATATAGACCCACTTCTTTAAACACTTATATATAGCAACTATATATATATATATATATATTATGAGAAACCTCTAGAGTAACCTGCCACTTATAAAATAGAATATACAGAAATATGAATCTGTTACTATAATAAGAAATGTGGTTGAAGACTTACATAGAGTGCTCTTTGGTGTCTTAATACGGTGCCTTTTGTAACTTTCAGAGATGCTCCTTGTTCTCTGAAAGAGTTAGTTAACCTCTATCTAACCTTACCCTCAGTTGAAGTCAGATTTGTTCTGATAAGGGCATTTCCCTGCACTTCTGCATTGACAATGGTTATTCTAGTCAAGATCACAGGCTAGTCCTTTTCCAGCATTCAAATTACATGACCAGAAGGCCAATTTACTGGATTTTTAACAATAACAATACTTGGAGGCAAAACTGTCTCAGCTCGATATATGTTAAGCAGGAAGCTAAAAGGTTAAAAATATGTAGGATAAATATGTGTGTATTAATTTCCACTCCTACAATCGGTGAAGAATGAACAAAATAAAATGAATCCTTAGCATTCCTTAAAAAAATTACAAACATACAGCAGCAAATGGAATGTATTAATGGTAACTTCACCTTGTTTTAATAATTAACGTTGTGTAGCTGTAACATATTAGTATAATTTTAACTGACCATGATCTGCCAATAGGCAACATAAATTACCCATAATAGCTGCTTACCAAAGTGTATCTCAGTCAGTTGCTCAGAATCCACTAGAGAAACATATTTAATGAGTAATGTAGTCTAATAAATACCAAGTCTGCGTTATTTGTTAAGAGGGGATCTAGTGCATGACAGCCCTGCTAAAAATGTACTCATAACACCATTTTCTCTGGAGATTTTTCCCACAAATTAGTAACAGCTAAGGCTAATCTTTCCCTAAGAGAAAGTAAGCACTAGACCCTTCCGACTTTAATGTGAAGAACAGATCAAGGGAGTAGGTTATCATGATAAAATACACCTCAGGATTTAACATTTTAAGTTTCAAAAATGCTCTGGCTCATAAATGGACTGAATAAGGAAGATTCTACTGGTTGGTCATGCTGTCTTTTTTTTATAATCCGCATCCTCATTAGAACTGCATTTGCAAAATATATAATGGCAATAATATAATAAGTCCATTTCATTGAACAAACATCCTTCACTGATCCATTATATGTTTTAATCATCAACAGGGCGGCTGCTGTGTCCAATGAGATTACACTGGCTTAATAGTGGCAGTGTTGTCACACAACTGTGGTTGATCTTCACTATCATAACATGTGATCATGAAGGAAGACAGCATTCATTGCAGCAGGTTAGGTCATGTCCTTTTATAAACAAAGATACTCGTCTTCCCTGTCACACTGGTGATAGTCAATTCAATTCAAACCAACAGCCTGTCAACATGAAGCCATTTCTTTCTTATTTGACACAGGAGCAATAGATGCTAAAATGATATTTTGGTCATAGGCATGCTCTTCATTATGGCAATACAGTAATTATTTATTATTACTGACTATAGTACTGTATGTGGAACCTAGATATTCCAATAATGCAGCTTCAAATAAATGATTAACAAAATTCTGAAAGTAAAAAATAAAAAAATAAAAAACAGAAGGCAATCAAACTCCAATTATAATTACGTTCTGGTCTGTTTGCAAGATTGTCATGACAACAGATTGACCCTGAAGATCTGTGTAAAAACTTCTGCTACAAACCGTCACCCTGCATGGCAAAATGTTGCAGTGTGCTGAAGCCTAAAATTAGATGCACCTTTTTCTGGTATGGTAAGCTTTTTTTCTTTACTTAGTTTAATTAGGTCGATGGAATGTATATTTACATGCAGATTTCTTTTAATTTTGTTTGCTTGTTTTGGTCATTGCATTGAAAGTAATGGACACACAAATAATTTTCTTTTGATTCATGATCTGCAAAATGCTACAAGCAGTATTCATACATCTACTATCAACCCCTTCCCCCAACATATATACACTCACACGCATGCATGCACACACTTCTAAACACTGCGATCATCTGGTTACATTGAAGAAAACAGCATCCACACATAACCATACTTAATTGATTATCCTTTTTGGAGCAGTGAGCTGTTATCCGTAGTTTTATCTTCTGTTCAGCCATATGTGACATAGAGTGTGAACTACATTCCAGTGTACATGAATAGATAGCAAAGCAATAAACAATATTCAAATTCTAGAGAATAAGCGTCTAACAACAAGGTTATTACAACAATTCTGTGATTTGTTTTCCCTGTACACCTGCTTCCATGATTCCACCAGAGCATTTGCACTCATGTCTGTTCTGATGTACCACAAGCCCAGTGATTTTATGGCAAAAGAAGTACAGTTTGAGAACTATCTCGACAGAAACAGACATGGAGGCTTTGATGAAAAATTGCAGCTTCATGTCTTTAATGTGGAAACTTCAGACTATTGTGGGTAGTTATACACTGCTGGGAATAATTTAGTGGATGTTTTCCCTGATTGATAGTTGTCAGGCTCATTCATTATAAATGAAAAGAAGAAGAGGTTCAAGAACTCATTCTCTGCATCTATGGCAACCAATGTTACAACCACATCATCCAATGGAATTCTAACAGCGCTGGTCTTACCTTGAAAAATGGTGTCACCATTTATTTTAAAACAAAATAAAAACAGCAATAATAAAAACAAAGCAGATAGATGGGTAATATGCACATATTCTCAAGACATGTCAATCTGTCCTTAATCACACAAAACCAACAAAATTATGAATAATTATACATCTCTGATCTCAGTGCATATATAAAGCAATGCAGTCCTCAGGATACACATTTCACATAGGAAACACTGCTGTGGGGCATACTCATCAATAACAAACAAAGATATTGTCATAGGTAACTACAGTATTCTGGGTTATTCTTTATATCCACAAGGTGCTGCTGTGTACAAGCATTCACAACTAGCCAACATAAACTGATGCACATTTTGCAAGATTGAACATGATGTACCTCATTTGCTAGCATCAGTCACATGTGAACATCATTCCTCATTGTATTAAAAGTATCCTGGGACCAAGAACTGGAAAAAATTCTGCACAGTGGGACACTGTTCCAATGGTGATAAGAAGCATGTGTGCAGGAATGCAAATAGTTTTGTACACAGCATTAAAAAAAGCTGTAACATTCCAGTTGATATTAGTCTTTGCAGACAGTACTAAAAAACATTTTTTTCTTATGAATATAATAAATAATATCTGTACTGGCACAAGATATTATTTGATTTGGACTGGCAGAAATACATTTACAGGGTATGATATATTTAAAAAATATATATTTGTATTTGTATTTCAATTGAGAGAAATTGACAATAATAATAAAATACAGACCAATACCTTCTTTAAAAAATAAAAAATAAAAAAAACCTTAAGACTCTAGACAAAAACCCTGGGTATGGTGAAATCTTGCAGAATGAATACAAATGTTATTTTTTAGTAAATTATTTAGAAAGCAATTATATACAAAGTACTTTCATAAACAATACATGTTGTCTAGAAGAAGAAAGTATTAAAATACAATTTTATCCCCAAATAATAATAATTCTAAAAATGCAGCAAATACATGGAACATAGTAAATTAAAAAAACAAAACAATTAAAAATAAAACATTTGAACTTTTGAAGGAAAAAAGGACTAGCTTCCTGGAAGAAAATGAAAAGGAACATTGAGAATTCTGCAGCAACCTCCCTTAGGATGTTGAAGCTTTTAATTCTCTAAATTAGTTATCAGAATAAAATATTAACTTTCTTTAGTAAATATCAAAATATATAAAACTGATGAGATTTTGACGCAGTTCTCAGATGGACTAACATCACATGTAGTATTCCTATGGGAAATGATTTAGTGGTATTCGAGTAAGCCAAGTGGAATTAGACATCGCAAACACAATGTAATTCAAATAAAAATAATTTAACAGCTTCCTTGTAAACTAAAACTTCTTCTCTACCATCTTCCATATAATTATGTATTTTCAAAGTAGTGGTGTTGGAATGTATACCATTTACTTAAATAACACAAATAAAATGTCCATCTATGGTAAAAAAAATATGGGGCCGGATTAAATCAAAACTTTGACCCACCCGCTAATAGAAAACTACAGAACTGTACTCAGTTGTGGCTTCATTTTTATTAAGCTGACACTTTCTTCCAATCATAAATGTAACCGCTATGATCTTTGACGGGTTTGTGGGTCAAAATTTTGATTTAATCCGGCCCATGGTTTTTACTATTTAACCCCTTCACAATATAACTATTATTCTGTGAAATGGGGATACTTATATTGAGACTTTTTTCTATGGACGCTAAAATGTCATATGAGGATTAAACTGATCTTAAAAATTGAAATAATGTCTGCCAGGGAAGTGACTGGTTATCACTTTCATTATAATAGAACAAATAACTAGTAAAATTCACTGATAATAAAAATTGACAGTATCCATTGTGTGGTAGGCCATGCAGCAATATGAAGGTGAGATCAGATCTTTAGGGGAAACAAAACTACATTGCTTCACAATTCAGGTCACTGATGAAACCAATAAACAAATATATCCTAAACCAGGCTAAACTATCCTAAACTGTTGGGGAACCAGCACTCTGACAACCAGCTCCCACAACAGCTCATTTCCACTAAATCCATTCATACTGCTTCTATACTCTTTTGTTTCAATGGCCCCTCCTCCAGACCAAACCATTTTCCAACATACGGGAACAAATACGGGAACAAATAAAAAAAGTTACCAATGAAAAAAATCAATATATATATATCTCTTTACACAAAAAGAACAACACAAAAGCTATGACCCTGAAGTGCAAAAGAAATTCAAATACAAATAATGTACTCTCCCAAACAAAGGAAAACATATTGGGCCCACTCTTTGGAGCACTATGGTAAGTGGAACTGTATAAAACCTCTGAAAAAAGGGCCCCTGTAATGGCCTCATTGACCTTACAAAACATGGCTGCCCACATTCCCACCCAAACAAACCCAAAGGATGGTTAATATTCCCCACCCTTGTAAAACCTGTATGCATCACAATACCTTTAAAATGTGACAACCTTAATGCCTATTGGTGCTTTGCAGTACTACTATTTTAATAGAGTACACAATAGCACTTAAACCATTAAAATATTCACTTTTTTAAACAAAGGGATGGGCCTTGCTCTCTGTACTGGTTTTCTGTAAGCAGCTGTGACAAACCCACTTATCTGAATGTAGATACTAATGTTTACCACAGAAAAAGCAATGAGTAAATCTGAAACATCTCTGTATGTGTTATTTTGAATAAAAATGTGTATGGACATTCTAGAATTAAAGTCTGTAACCTTATGGCAGTGCCTCAGCTTGTAATTTCATTTTGACATGGATCAGAAACCTGCCCTTAAATTAATTAGTTGAATGAATTTGTTATAAATGTCTATGTCTTGATGAGTTGTAAGACATGTAATTTGATTGATCAACTATTGACCTCCAAGGATATGACTGAGAAGTTACACATTGATGAGGTACATCTTTGAGGGAATGACATTTTATACAACATAGTTCTTTTCTATCTGAAAACACCTTACATTGATATAATACTAATATATAATAGCCAAATGATTTCCATACCTTCATAATAGATTTTAAATCCATGAGCACTCACTGCAAAATCACTGGTGAGACGCAATGAGAAAACGGATCCTGTACTTGTAACAGGTGGTGGGATTTGGAATCCTGTTAACCTGCAGAAAGAAAGAAATAACAATCTTATAATGAACCTATATATAGAGAGAGAG
Source organism: Amia ocellicauda (assembly GCF_036373705.1). NCBI lineage: Eukaryota > Metazoa > Chordata > Actinopteri > Amiiformes > Amiidae > Amia > Amia ocellicauda. The sequence goes on along the minus strand of NC_089859.1, from coordinate 33,810,153 downwards.
AAGGAGATAAGCATAAAAGACCAGAAGCTGAAATCGGAACCAGTGTGAACTGGAAAAGAGAAGCTGTACATCAAATCAAGGAGAAACATCTTGGGGAGGCCTTCATCCGGCAGTGGATAAACAAATATTGCTGCTGCCGCTTATGCTGATGACATATATAATTACCATTTGAAGAACCAGTAGTCAGGAGATGATTATACACAGACTGCTCTATTTTGACCTGTATCTGAACAAAGATTTGTCATGACATTTCATGGACTTCAAAAGCTGCAGGGCACTGTCTTGAGGGATTTGAACTATTCAGGGTTTAATATTTTATGGTGTAAGGATGAACCTGATTGTGAGTTTGTGCCAGAGATCAAAGTCAGTGACGTAAGTAGACCAGTCCTACAGTGTAACTTTTGAATGGAAAGGTAGATGCATTTGAAAATGCATATGTAACAATGTGTTTTATGTGGGGTTTGTATTTTTAAACAAATTTAATGTACTTCTTAATTGTATTAGATGCCAGGTATTATTGTATCCAGGAGTTTCTCCCGATTTATACTGATTAATGGCAACACCTGAATGGTATTCTGCTCACTAATTATTCACTAATTATGTGCAATACTAATTGTAGGCAATTAAGGGGCTAATTTCTTTGTTGGTTCTGGCTTATATATGCCGTGTTGCAGAGAGCAAAAGGGGGTCGGGAGTGTATTGCAATCTGTGCGAGAGAGAGAGGGGAACAGCCAGGACGAGCGGGCTGCGTTTCAGTGAAGTGTGTGTAAAGGAAGGAGAGTGATTATATCTGTGAATGATATGGTAATGGGACGGGTGGTAGCAAGAACAAACATTTAAATTGCTATTTTGCAAAAAAGCACTAGTGGAAAAACTACGTTCTTATCTCACTATTTCTTTAGTAGGGTGCTTGGATTAACCAATTCACGCAGCCGACCTGTTTGTATATATATCTATATTGGGCTATTGCTGTCCTCGTAGTTCCTCCCTTGGTCTCCCTGATAGTTTATTTATTGCTATTTGGGGTAGTGCAATATTAAGGAGACTTAACTTTTCTTTTAATAAACTTATTTTATATTTGAATAGATACTTTTAGCACAACAGACTATTTTAAACCTAATATTTTATCTCTAAAGATCATCCTGTTTAGTGGTGGGGGCTGGTATTGCAGCATTCTATTTATTCATATTCATATTATTATTACCATTATTATTTAGGTGTTTTTATCAACAACTATTTATTGTTCATAGGGTTTTACTTTAAAGTAAAGTTTATAGTTCTGTTGCGTTTGGTTTATGTGTGATATTGGAGTGGTATATGAGTTTATTTTTGTGTTATTTCTTCAGGAGAGCACAGCTACACCCCGAGGCCTACACCATTTGCATGGTTGTGATTTTTAACAATTAAAGAAGGTTTCTATAATTGTCTGTCTTGGGCTTTATTGTGAGGAAATTGTGAACACCAACCCGATCAAAAGATTGTGTGAGTGTGTGTAGAACACGTACAGTATAGATAACTTACCTTCTATAGCCCTGACCTTCGGGTTGAGGTGTTACACATATACACAGTTGTGTTCAAGAATGAAAACTCGAATACCAAACTAATGGCATTTAATAGATTGTATCTAGTTTACTGTGAGACTATTAATGGGAATGCAAAAAGTGGTAGGACTAGTAAATTGCTAAAACACCATGTTGCTGCTAGCATCCTACTCTACTAATCTGGCAAGATAATCAAATTAACACCTTGGAATATGCAGACAGATTTAAAGAGCAAAGATTGAATATATTTCCCTCATAATGAATGTGGATATGTACCAATCAATACAACACTGTCATAAGGGTTACACACAGGTAAACATTTTGCTCCTTTTATACCTGTTTCTGTAAATAAAAATGAATACATTTGAAGGCAACATTCTGTTAAACTGGTAAAATAGTTTGTGCTATGGAAATAGATGTATACAACTAAAATGTTTAGATAGTTTCCCTAATGTAATTCAGTTATTTCGTTTTGTGGGGAATTGTGTTTCACAATAGATGCCTATTTTGAACTTTGCCAAACTCCCTCATTGTAAGTTTATTTAAATTGCAATACATTAAACAGGTGTCCAGTATTTATTATGCTTTAGATGTATAAAACCCAACTTAATTCCTTTGTTATACGTTTACTTGTACTTGCAACAGAAGGACCTTTTATTGATTGTGTTTACATAAAATATTCTAAAATGGTCTTCAATGTTTCATAGCATAATTAACATGTCATACATGTTTTAAGTTTCTAAGCATCTGAGAACTTGAGAGAAAGAGATAATAAACATTAGCTTGATGTATACCTACATAGTTGCAAGGATATAATAACCGAAGGGTTATTCCCCCACCCCCCTTTGTTCCAGGATGATTTGCAGATAAAAGACTGTTTGTATACACTGTACAGGAACACCTTCAGGGGTTATATGTGTGGTTATAGTTTTAAAATAGAATTACAGAGGCGTCTGCAATCTCCAATTTAGATTTTGAGAGAGTTTAGAGATGATCTTTGTTTGCATCATTTTGTGTATGAAAATGTTTGCACTATTTGATATATAGCAAGTCCCCTCCCAAATCATGTTGAAATTAGAAACACCTGTATGAAAACTGTTTACCTATACTAAAAATGCAATGTAAAACAAATTATTAATAATACTAACATTATTATTATAGATGGAGTAAATTGGTATTTGAGGAATCTGTTTTTTTTTTCTTTCCGTTGGTTCAGTATGTATTACAAGTCACCTTTATCATACTCTTACCAAAACAGAGGAAATTAGTTGGATTTGTAGGATTGAAAAGTCTCACTCTGCAGTCTTAATGAGATGTCTGTAACTCTCTCAAACAAATCCAATACTCTAGGCTACCTACAATGAGAGCATCACAGACCAATATCTGTTCATGGTTTAGCAAATGGAAAATATCTCTCTGTGCTGTATGCTGGTTCTTTTTTGCCCTTGGCTTTTAATCTTATACTTCCTTCAATAAGCAGTATTTGCATTTAAATCTGGTTAAAAATGAAGGTGCAAAAAACACTAAGTCCTCCATATTAATGGGGCACACAGGGTGTACTATTTTCACTTGAATGCAGTCTGCTGCTCAAGCTCAATGCTTTGCTTAAGGGTCTGCGAAACAATCTATATAAGACTGGTGCTATCAATATTTTCTCTGCATTCACTTTTTTTTCTCATTAACAACATCTAGTCCTTTCAACACAAGCCAATTTGTGACCAATTTCCCCTTATTAATTACTTGTCTCACTCCTCTCAGCAGGTTTGCAGACTGCTGTGCAACAATGAACCGATAAATCCATTAGTCTTGGTTCTGAAGCATTTTATTGTTATATGATTCTTCCGATTTCTATTTACAGCCATTTCAGTTCTAGTGATTTTCTGAAATCAGGGAATATGAGGTCTAATCATCTGATAGACAAAAAATTAAAAAGGAAAAAAATATCTGCCTTCCAAATTGTCATGGTGTTAAACATTTTATCTGAAGAAAATGAAACCCAGGGTCTATGGTTGGCTACTATTTAAGAATACACAGCCTTTTTTAAACAATTTTTTGTAGCTTCAGAGGAAGTGCAGTAGAGATGCAGGTATTATTTTGCTCGTATTTATACATTAATACATTAGGAATTCACAGCAATTAACATGGTATAGTGCTGGCAGTTTCATTACAATATAAAAATATACAAAAGACTTAAATTATCTTTTTTTAAATCTTATCTGCAGTATTTGTACAGGAATTTCATGATATATCCCATCCATCCCTGCCCTAAACCAATCCTACAGTCATAGTTTTGACCTGGAAGAGGAAAGTAAGAAAAATAAATGTTTGGAAAAACTTATGAAACCCTGGGGGTTCTGATGGGTCCCCATTCTTCTAATTTATGGAGCATAAGAAAATACATTTTGACATTTTAAATTTGGAGCCAGTATGGAGAGAAATATATGGATTTGTGCAAAAGCTTGCAGCTTGTTCAATTAAAAGTGTGGTTTCTCATACTTCCAGTGTTCATTCCAGTGGCCATTTCACAAACATCATGACACACTGGGTGTCAAAGTTCAAATCACTACACGTTGCGATTAAAAATGATAGAGATTAGCAACTGAGGATCACAGAATGTTGATCTTCACTTCCATCGAAGTATGCCTGTATGAAAAAAGTCCCTTTTGCAATGCTATTGGCATTTGGCTCTTCTTACTGTTGTGAACAGGTGTTTTCACAAATGAAACCCATTCTAAATCCTGTAAGAAGCCGTCTTACCACCCACCATTCTGATGCCTGTTTGTGCCAGATGACAATAAAATACCAGCCTAAAATATCAAACCTCAGAAGCAGGGCCAAGGAAGTCACTAAGATGTGACAAGTAATGTTATCTATTGGAAATTGAGAATATGTTCATTCTTTTTTTTTATTACCAGTTAATTTACGTTATATGCAATATTTGGATTTTCATTTAGTATTTTAAAGAAATCACCCTTAATGTTCTACATGTTTAAGCAGGTACTGTGAAATGTTAATTATAATTGATTAACCTTTAACCCTCCTAGAGGAGAGCCAGAGAAGCAGCAGTTTTCCTGCTGCTGACGGCTACTGTCTCATACACACAAAACTGTGGTAAATTACCAAAAACCGTTAATTAAATATTAAATAAACATTAAATATATAATTTCCTTTCAGTCTGGTATTTCTTACTTCCCATTTCATTTTCCTCAAATCTTAGTCTTGAATCTTTGGTACATGGGGTTGCTCTTTTCACAAATCTTCTAGTGTTTTGATGCTACTTTATTTCTTTTAAATATTTGCCCAGCAATTACATGAAAATTGTTATACATACAAGATGGAAGAATTTTTTAATGGTCAACAATAAAAGTTGAAGAACTCGTTGAACTTTATAGAGGCTATCCCTGCCTGAATATATATCATTGCCAGACTACCATAAAAAGTGGAAAGGGTGGTCAAACTTAACAGAAGCACGCATGCTCCTACCAGAAAATACACTGCGGTGAGCAGACAAGGACAACATAATGGTACAGCAGGGTTTTTTGACTTATGATTTTACCTCAATTCTTTCTGGTGCATTTACGTAGAGGTAGCTGACCGATAGTATTGATATTTCACTCATACAAACACACCATGTTATATTAAATTGTTTATTGTAACACATTTTAAGAACATATGTAATATATTAGAATGCTTCGAATTACCGGACATTTCCCCCAAAAAAATTGACCTTAAAGCAGGGGTCCCAGCCCGTGAAAGGCAACCTTGTGGCCCGGGTATGGCCATTGACTCGTATGCTGCTTTAAGCACCTGACAGTTTTGAAATGTTTAAATTGTATACTGCAAAGTGAAAAAAAAAAAAAGTTCAACTTTTATCCTCTTTATAAAACAAATTCAAAAAAAGTAATTCAAGTCTCACGAAAAAAAAAACAATAGGGAATGAGTCTACACACTTTCAGTCACTGCAGTTCATGAATTTACTATTTGAGGAGTTCCAATAACATCAACTGTACACTCACCTAAAGGATTATTAGGAACACCATACTAATACTGTGTTTGACCCCCTTTCGCCTTCAGAACTGCCTTAATTCTACGTGGCATTGATTCAACAAGGTGCTGAAAGCATTCTTTAGAAATGTTGGCCCATATTGATAGAATAGCATCTTGCAGTTGATGGAGATTTGTGGGATGCACATCCAGGGCACGAAGCTCCTGTTCCACCACATCCCAAAGATGCTCTATTGGGTTGAGATCTGGTGACTGTGGGGGCCAGTTTAGTACAGTGAACTCATTGTCATGTTCAAGAAACCAATTTGAAATGATTCGACCTTTGTGACATGGTGCATTATCCTGCTGGAAGTAGCCATCAGAGGATGGGTACACGGTGGTCATAAAGGGATGGACATGGTCAGAAACAATGCTCAGGTAGGCCGTGGCATTTAAACGATGCCCAATTGGCACTAAGGGGCCTAAAGTATGCCAAGAAAACATCCCCCACACCATTACACCACCACCACCAACCTGCACAGTGGTAACAAGGCATGATGGATCCATGTTCTCATTCTGTTTACGCCAAATTCTGACTCTACCATCTGAATGTCTCAACAGAAATCGAGACTCATCAGACCAGGCAACATTTTTCCAGTCTTCAACTGTCCAATTTTGGTGAGCTTGTGCAAATTGTAGCCTCTTTTTCCTATTTGTAGTGGAGATGAGTGGTACCCGGTGGGGTCTTCTGCTGTTGTAGCCCATCCGCCTTAAGGTTGTACGTGTTGTGGCTTCACAAATGCTTTGCTGCATACCTCGGTTGTAACGAGTGGTTATTTCAGTCAAAGTTGCTCTTCTATCAGCTTGAATCAGTCGGCCCATTCTCCTCTGACCTCTAGCATCAACAAGGCATTTTCGCCCACAGGACTGCCGCATACTGGATGTTTTTCCCTTTTCACACCATTCTTTGTAAACCCTAGAAATGGTTGTGCGTGAAAATCCCAGTAACTGAGCAGATTGTGAAATACTCAGACCAGCCCGTCTGGCACCAACAACCATGCCACGCTCAAAATTGCTTAAATCACCTTTCTTTCCCATTCAGACATTCAGTTTGGAGTTCAGGAGATTGTCTTGACCAGGACCACACCCCTAAATGCATTGAAGCAACTGCCATGTGATTGGTTGGTTAGATAATTGCATTAATGAGAAATTGAACAGGTGTTCCTAATAATCCTTTAGGTGAGTGTAAGTCCACTCAATAAGTACATTTAAATATCTAACCAGCACAAAATAGACAGTAAAAACAGACTATTCAATTCAGAGAGAACAGATCATTTTTGCTTTGTTCTGCTTGGAAATGATAATGCAAAACCAAGCTGCAGCGTGCAGCATTAATAAAAATGTCTCTCCTAAGTAATACTCACGCAAAACTAAAATAGAAAGCTTAATTTCTTTAGGCCACAACTGTGTCCTTGCGATCCATTAAACCTCACCCATCCAGGAAAATGCAACAGCAGCATCCCTTTGTGTTGCTTGGCTTCTTGCAAAAAGCTTTTCACTGAAAACCGTGTGCTATATATATGCTGCAATCGTGACAAAAAAATAATAAATATAGATCACAGAGGTGGTCAAACATGGCACGTTTTGATTGTAAGTCTTACCGAGAGGAGCTGATATATCGGATTCATTTGCATGGGCACTACTGGTGAAGTTTTTTTTTTTTTTTTTTAATTAACTTGGTCTTTACTGACATGCCTGTTTCTCTGCTCGGCTCCCGGCTCAGTTAACCAGCTCACTGCTGTAAACTGATCATGTCCATACTGTATAATTCACCAGTTGCGCAACACTGGAGCAATGCAGGAACTATGCATAAAATTACGAGCCTTTTAATTTAATTCGGGATCCTCTAGTCTTCAGCATGGACTCTCCAAGGCCCTTTTGGAGGATGTGTCAGTGGTACACAAATACCTGCTACTGCATAATTATGTTGGTTTAGTAAGAGCAAAGTATTGGAGAGTTTGTGCCGCAGGACAAGATCCTCATCTTTTAAGGTATCAAAAAAAGGCAAGTGCCTTTCTTGAATCTGTAAATTAAAGCATGGTGAAGAAAAAAATGTATTTCCTATGCTACATTTAAACATAGAAATGCTCAAATCATCTTGTCAAACCTGTATTTTTTTTGCAGGGATTGCGAAACAAATATGTAACTCTGGCATTGTCGGGCATGGCGTGTGTGGGGGGTGGTATTCTTATCTGGCCTGTGGAGTGCAAATGCAGATTATCTCATTAATAATACAAAATGGGAGGATGTATTTCAATATTACGAAACACGCTGAAAAGTGATGATGTGCTATAAAAAATATTATTCAAATAATCAACAGGGGTTTACATGTTGTGTTACGATGGATGAAAATCGTGAAAGGCTACCCCAATCTGTCTAGGATGCAGAGGGCTTGAAGTCAAAACTATTAATGTGACAAAAAGATCATAATAATAAATAATGAATGGTGTTATTACTATTAATATGATTATTTGTTATAATAATGTAAGAAGTATGTGTAGAAAAAAACAACAATACAGCAATTTCCATCATGGAGCAGGGAGGGGAGGTACTTAATAAAATGTATACGATTTAGGCTGTTCATTCACATGACATTTCCACATCACTATATGATAAAGCAAGCAAAAAATCACATAATTGGCTGTATACCCAAAACATTCAGTATTGTTTCTGGGGACACAATAAGGTATAAAAGGATTAATACATTGATTACAATTAAATTATTGTTAAATTAGACTTTTAAAAGAATTGTGATATTTGAATAAAGGACAACAGATTGTGTGAAATAATTGAAACGCTGGCACTGTTGCTGAAATATTAAAAGAAATATAAAAAAACTATACAGATATATTTACAATATATACAATATAAGTAAATTATGCACAAAATGTGGAAAACATGTGCAAATGGTGTTAATATAATACATACATTTGCCTTTAGAATACATTTAAGCACTGTCGAATGTGTTGCTATGGGACCAATTAGGTTGATTAGTGCTCACTTTATCGTCTTTCACCAAAGTATACTGACACTTCAGTCGCACACTTTGTTTCTGTGCTGTTGTGGAAAAACCACAACCATGCATGATTTTTGCATGATAGGTCATGAATGCTCGCTAATAGAATGATTTAAACTTGCATGTAAATACCTCCACTGTGTACTTGACAGGCCAGCATCTTAAAAAATAGAGGATGTGTTGCCAACCCCTGGTATAGTATAACTATCTTATATAAAGAGCTGTATTTGACTAAATAAACAAAGTAGCAACAAACTCTTGGCAGTAATCCAAAATTACTCTGGATGAAAAGTTTATTGGTGTGTTGTGAATGATTAATAATGTTTAATTGGCTTCCTGAGAACTCACTGTAGATGGAAAAGTAAAGGTATACTGAAAAATATTGACATTTCTCAACTGTATTGTACCTGTTACTAGAGTCAGATTTTTTTTTCCCAATTACACTATTTATTCCCTTACATCATGTCAGGGTAATTTTGTTCTGGAAACAGATTTTATTTTACAAATAGGAAAACCATGTACTCATCACAAATCACTACTATATGATTGCTACCACATTAACATATACAACATAACAAGATGTACTCCAAGAAAAACTCTTGAAGTTTAGTTTTGCCCTGATAATTATTTATAAAATCCCCTGGGTCAGATTTTTTTTTTTTAAAGGCTTTGTGACATTTTCAATTTTTCACTGAAGTATCAGAGCAAGCTTAAGAGGAAATACAATTGCATTATCCAAACCAACTGAATGAGAAAAAGAAACACTAATACTTTAAAGTATTCAACATCAATAATAAACAGGAGAGCAACCTTTAACCATGCCAATTTAAATGATAAAATAACGGCTGCTCCCGTATTTAATAGTGGACATCAGAACATAAAGATTTAAAATTGTATGAATAGTTTATTCTGTTTTATTCTTTATTCTGTTTATGTCTGTTTTTTTTCCCTCAATGGCAGAAACCTGTCAGAAAATGTATTCCTTTCTGGAGAAAACTGTCAAATGCATTATAAATTAGTTTTAGTTTTTTTAGTTCAGTTTCAACACTGGCCTCGTGTACGACAGAGAATTAATGTTTAAAAAAAGAAAAGAAAAATAAGGTAATGTCAGTTTTCACAATGTTTTGCATTCTGTCTTATATGTATGTGCATTTCATGGTCAAGAGTAGATACCTCAGTGTGAGGAAAGCCAAGAATGTTCAGGTATGTGCTTAAATTCTGCAAAAGCAGTCATGCTTCTCTGTACTGCTGGATAATGTGTAGACCTACCTCATTTATAAAACCAGTAAAATGTTGATTATAGTCATGACAAACTTTCTATTTTTATAATTGTTCTCATTCTCTGTTATTATAAATACACTTTGGGACTAATTACCAACAGCGCGGAACAAAGCATAAGCACATGTAAAAAGGTTGATTTTCCACGTAACACTGCATTGTCCACATTTCTACGGCTTCAAGTACATTAAAAATGGTGTGCAGTTTACCATGTACTAGAGATTAAACAAATAATAAATAAATAAAATACAAAATAAAAAAAAAACAAGCACCGTTCAATTCTTTCCTGCCATGCACAAATGTGGATAATAAAATACAAATCACACTAAACGGAGTATTAATTGAGAATTACAAAGCATTGAAAAAAGTGTCTGTTTTGTGCTTCAGTGAAAGTAGTGGAGCATATCATGTGGCACATCTACCTACCAGATTGTAGCTCTGAAACTAATTCATTTTCTCCACCATTGCTGTTGTCACTAAATTACTTTACAGCCATCCTGAATATGTCATAGGTAAATAGCTCTTTTCATCATTTGACAGTGTACCAAGGCTCTTAGCATAATGCACTTCTGTTACAATGAAAGATGCAACCACCATATATTTAATTAAATGAAGAGATTGAATTCAGCCCATGTTATCCTTCTCGTATTTCAGTATATATAGAGAAGGGGGTTGGAGGCCTAGCCATAGTAAAAGGCAAGGGAAGGTGTTGTTTATGCAAGGTTTCTACCACAAGTCTGGATCCCGACCCTGAGCCTATGACAAGACCAGCTAATATCAAAAGGCGCCCAGGGGACTAAATACTCACACACACATTGTGAGTGTTGGTATACACTTCATGGTCAAGCCAGTTCTCAGGGTTAAGGACACTCATTGGTTTGGAGTAGGTGCAAAAATAATATGTAGAAAGCTGCTTTATTCCTCTATCCTCTATGAACAGTTTGGATTTCCTTTTAGATACTATGTTTATCCATTTGAATTCATATTACACTATTAATAAATACAATATGGGAGGTCTGGTTTAAATGTCTCTGGCAGAACTCCAGTCACACACACTGTATGTAAACAGAGATTGCAGTAGCAACAGTGATATAGGTGATAGAATGAATGCAGTTTGTATCGCCTTTCTTAATGTCAGAAATCAGACCATTTGTGTATGATGTCATCATTGAAAAGCTTTGTAGAACACTGTCGAGTTTATATAGATATTGTAGGGGAAGAAACATATTTTTCGGTTTGTTTTTAGATTGTGAGAGAACAAACAACAGTGAAAATATACATTATTTAATACTGAATAAATGAGAACTGAAATCAAATAACTCCTGGAAGACTGGACTATTAATATTTTATAACATTATTTAGAAGGACATTTTAGTTTTTTTTTTAAGCTTTTGATAAAGTGTTGCTAGTGGGGAGCAAATCTCCTCTGGCCAAATACATTCTAATCAGCATATAAATGGAAGTCTTAATGACACAACAGCTACTACTTCAGTTATTTTCCTTTGAAGTGCTTGGCACAGCTGTCCCAAATGGCACATTTTCATATATGTCAAGTCACCTGTTGAAAAGGTAGATTGCTAAGGAACCTCATTGAAAATGCTATTGTTGCACATAACAGATACATTATCATATAGAATGCCTCTCTGTTTTAATTTAATTTCTTTATTCTTTTTTGTATGTGAAGATAATCTTTTTAAAGGCAGCTTTGGGCCAGATTGTATCCATGGTGATAGTTTTAATATGGCTTTCAGTAGTGCCCTCAAACTCTATAAGCACATGTTTTTGCAAGAACACTTCATTCTACCACCTCTAGAACACTGGCTGCCTTTATTTATCCTTTGTCTCTCTGACAGATGCTGAAATGTTCTGCCATTTCTTTATCTCCTCCTACCTGGACTACTACAATGCTTTACTTTACTAGACCTCAGAACTTATAGTGCCTTTTACGATTTGCTGACCCATATGATCCCTATGAGGCACCTGTATTGAAATGTACTGAAACATTTTTAGAACATTCCACTGAGTTTACAAAACATTAGAAACAACTGTTCTTTAAATGAAATAGACTGTTGAGGTGAATCCAGGTGAAAGCTATGATCCCTTATTGATGATGCAACCTGTTGAATCCACTTCAATCAGTGTAGATGAATAGGAGGAGACAGGCTAAAAAAGGATTTTGAAGCCTTGACACAATTGAGACATGGATTATGTATGTGTGCTATATAGAGGTTGCTTTAAGTGCCTTTGAACAGGATATGGTAGTAGGTGACAGACGAGCCATTTTGAGTGTGTCAAATAAGGCAAAGCTGCTGGGTTACTCACTGTTAACAGTTTCCCGTGTATATCAAAGGTGGTTCACCACCCAAAGGACATCCAGCCAACAACAGGCCAGTGGTCGTAAACAGCTCATTGATAAAAGAGGCCAAAGGAGGTTGATCCGAATTAAGTAGAGCAACAGATGGGTTACAGTTAGTCAATTGACAGTTTAGTACAGCATTGTTCTAGAAAGACCCATACAGGAATGCACAACTTGATGTACCTTGACACAAATGGGGAATGTCTGTCAAAGACCTAACAGAGTGCCACTTCTTTGAGCAAAACACAAGGACTAAGGAATGACATTGGAGGAGGATTGGTAAGCAATTGCCTGGTCTGATGAATCACGGTTCCTGCTATGCATCTGCTATAGGTATATGTATACATCGATCAGCCATAACATTATGACCACTGACAGGTGAAGTGAGTAACACTGATAATCTCATTATCATGGCACCTGTCAGTGGGTGGGATATATTAGGCAGCAAGTGAACATTTTGTCCTCAAAGTTGATGTGTTAGAGGTAGGAAAAATGGGCAAGCGTAAGGATCTGAGCAACTTTGACAAGGGCCAAATTGTGATGGCTAGACGACTGGGTCAGAGCATCTGCAAAACTGCAGCTCCTGTGGGGTGTTCCTGGTCTGCAGTGGTCAGTACCTATCAAAAGTGGTCCAAGGATCATGGGCGGCCAAGGCTCATTGATGTACGTGGGGAGCAAAGGCTGGCCCGTGTGGTCCGATCCAACAGATGAGCTACTGTAGCTCAAATTGCTGAAAAAGTTAATGCTGGTTCTGATAGAAAGGTGTCAGAACACACAGTGCATCGCAGTTTGTTGCGTATGGGGCTGCGCAGCTGCAGACCAGTCAGGGTGCCCATGCTGACCCCTGTCCACTGCAGAAAGTGCCTACAATGGGCACGTGAGCATCAGAACTGGACCACGGAGCAATGGAAGAAGGTGGCCTGGTCTGATGAATCACGAGTTCAAGGTGTTGACAATCGAGCATCTGTGGGATGTGCTGGACAAACAAGTCCGATCCATGGAGGCCCCACCTCGCAACTTACAGGACTTAAAGGATCTGCTACTAACGACTTGGTGCCAGATACCACAGCACACCTTCAGAGGTCTAGTGGAGTCCATGCCTCGACGCAATATTAGGCAGGTGGTCATAATGTTATGGCTGATCAGCGTATATACTTGTTACTCTGTAATGTTTAGATTTCAATGTTAAAATAGTGGTCATCATTAAAAAGTTCCTAGTAAATAAAAAATAAATGTTTTTATTTTTAATAATGTAACTAAACTGTCAACTGTCAATGGGTAAAAAAGTTTATCAATTTTAAATCATGATAGAGGCAAATTCTAGAGCTCTGGGTATGATCTATGTGATACTCACACATATATTTAGAATACATAATATGCTTTTGTACAGATATAATTGCAGCGTGCTTCCTTACTGATTTGAATTATGCAATCATTATAGTTCCCATGGAAAGTCTAGTTTCCATAGACAAATAAAAGCATTGGCAATTATTTGCCTTAATTTGTATTTTGAAATTAATGCCACACTTGGCATTTGAGCAAAGTAAGTTGATTCTGCTTGTAAAAGTACTGCTATTTGTTTTCTTTTCCATCTATATTCACACATTATGGGATTTTTTACATGGCTGTGCCAGTCCTACAGTGTGATTGACATATTCAATAAATGGCTTCAATGGAAGACTTTAATCTCCACAGCAGGTCAAATGAATGATCATTTAAAGTCTTTGAGATGGTGAGCCTGGTGTTAAGAAATATTTTATTTTTTATTTTAAAAAAATGGAAGAATACTTTTTCATAAATCTCTTGTCATTTCAAACAATATCTATAAATATTAAAACCCAATTGTAATGTATCTTTCTTGTCAGAAAAAATGAAAACAAGTGATATTTCCGAAGCTCAAAGGAAACAAATCCCTCTCATACAAAAAGCATTGCTATAAATCTTACTTTGTGTAGGTGGTTCATACTGGCAGTATTTCAAGTACTTCACAGAGTTCCTTAAAATACACTTATAAGAGACCCTGAGAATTTTTAAATACAATGGGGAATCTGAAGGGAATTTTGAAAGTAAGAAATATTGGAAATGGTTGGCAAAGAAGACAATAAATATGAGTGGAGTTATTTATATTTCTGGGGTCATGTCTGCAGTATTTCTCATTGCCAGAGATTAAGTATTATTTAGTATCTAGTATTTTATTGCTTTGCTGCATATGTGCTGAACAAAACGTAACTCTGATGTAGTATGTACTTAAGCAGGAGAAAATAATGGCAGTCAAAATGTTGCATGGTTTCTTTTGTCTCTCCTTTTTATTGAGCAAGAGAGGAATACCTAAAGTGATGTATCAGGACATGAAACCTTGATAACAATGTACCTTTATGAAAGATTAAAATAACTTCCTGTCACAAACAGTACAGTTGTATGAAAAAATTCCTTTATATTTAAAAAAAAAAAAAAAAAAAGCAATTTTGGCACAATGTTATCAAATTGATGTAAAAAGTACAACTCAGATTATTATTATCTACTCTTTATTTCTTGATTTTAAGAACCTGATTTAATATATATATATATATTACATCCAGTAACAGCTAATCGCAAGGATTCAAATATTAATTATTTAGTTTAGTAGAAAAGGCCTGATTGGTCTGACATTGCAAGGACTTTAGTATTAAATGACTCTACATTTTGGAATTAGACCTCCTTAGCATTTCACAAATTTGCTTTCTGGGCACATTTATCATATCCTTAGAAATGCCTACTACAGAGAAGGATTATCAAAATGAAGCCGCTTTATTGGGCACAAGCCAACATTTCAGAAAGATTCAATATGAAAAGCAACACAAAAACCTAAACAAAACAAAAGCATTCTTTCGGAAGAGATGAAAACCCAAGAGACCTGCATAACCTCATACATTCAGACCAGTGTTTATTGGATTAATTTAATCAGATATAGCCAACAGTAAAACAAAAGCAAAAAAATATGTTGTTTTATTTTTGTTTTCCTTTTGCTTTCCTTTTTGTTGATGTCATTTTCTCACTGGATTTGCTGTAGTGTAGTTTCATTCAAGAAGAGAATGAAAAGAAAATATAATGATAAAATATATATTTGTCATTTTAGGCCTAGTTTCTACCTATATGATGGATAATGTATGCTTTATTTTTGTGCTTACAGTTTTCAGTTAATCAACACATTCCTATTTATTTTAAGTCCATTTATGTAACTATGTGCACCAACTGTAAATAAATCATTCAAATTGAAAATAGCTAAGTTATTTAAACAATGACATGCCTTTTGTTTAATTAACAAAAAAAAAAAAAAAACTGTTTAGAGCTGTGGTCTGTTTCAGAGTTAAGGCTTCACTGGTTTAGGCCCCATGTGGTTTTCATTTTCACATGAGACATTTAGGTTGCGCCAATTAAGGATTCACTTTCACAGGAATGCTCCCATTTCTCACAGCATCAATAAAATGAAGTGAAAGGTGGGGTCTGAAATTAAATTGAGGCATGCCTGCAGCCAAATAAGAGCTCTTGTGGTGGTTTTACTGTCCCCAAAATGTGTTTTCTATACATAGAAGTCATTAACATGAGGACATCTCCTGAGGAAAACTTCCCTCACAATGCCTTCAGCAAATGTGTGAACAATAAACCTAGGGTGACATTTAGTCATGATTTTATATCTAGTAGGGATCAATCAGACATTTCCAATCAGCTGTAATTAGCCATAACATCAAATCTTTACTATTTTTCCAGAGTTGAATTACAATTGGCAGCAAGTCATAAGCAGCAGTTGCCAGATTAAAATTGCAGCTCTGTGGATTTGCTTTGGTGTTCACAAATCCCACTGTGTTAATGGTGATCTTGCACCTGAACTTCACATTCATGTCTGTAGCAATATGTCAGGCATTAACAGATCACGTTTTAAATTAAACTGCAGTTGTTACAAACAAATTACTTTTATGAGAATATTCTATTGTAGGCCTGTATGTTTCTACTTCTTATACTTAGTTTAATTATTTATGTATTTAAAAATACATACATACAAACATACAAGCAATACTGTTTTTTTTTTTTTTTTTATGGGCAATGGCAATGACCTGTAAGCCAGCTGCTTTAAACCAACTGTGACAAATGATTAGAAGTATCTTAAAAAAATGTTTGCGATCTCTTTATTATTATTTTATGTAGAGCAACAATACTAATTTATACAGAGCTAATCTGAAATATTGATTATTCTGCAACATGTTTCACTACTACAATCCCTGACTCTGACTTTCATTTTCCAAAAAACATGTGCTTTATTCAGATTGTTGAGGCAAAATTAAAAACATGGGCTGCAAAACGTAGTGTATTTTTAACAGTTAAACCACATTCTTTATTTAAATCACGTGTATATAATAAGGACCAAACAGGCTGCATATTAATTAATTATCAATTACCGCTTCATCCAGTACCAGGTAACTGTGAGGTGGAGCCTAACCTAGTGGGCACAGAGCACCAGAATTACACGATTACTGAGCAATGCAGATTAGCCAATCAACCTAAGCAGCATGTATTTGAGATGTGGGAGGAAACCAGAGCACTTGGAGAAAACCCACGCAGATATGGGGAGAACAGGCACACTCCACACAGGCAGACACCCAAGGCCAGAATTAATTAAACCAGGGATTCCAAAAGTTATGAGGCAGCAGCACTAACGATGGCACCATTGTGCCACCCAAGCTGAACATAGCAAAATAGTTTTAGGTTAAATGTTAGACAACATCCTAGAAAAAAAATATTGTGGTTAAAGCCTTTGTTTTTGAAGACCCTAAGAATATTGCCACGTTAGCCCAAAATTACTAAGAAAGAAAGTGAGAAAGAAGAAATGATAGATTATTAAATGTATGTGCTTTTTCAAGCAATTGTGTTGGCAAAGCTATTCACTATTCATTCATATTTCAACAGGATGTTGCTATGGATTTTTGCAAATAAATTAGAATACTAAATTAATTGAAGTCAGCAAGTCATAAATAACACTAGAATTTGTTGTTCTTATTTTCCATCATCTTGATTTTATTTTCTGTTCTCTACATACTTCAGCAATAAGTGAAATGTTAATGAAATACCATTTTACTTAATTACTTTCATCTCAGGACTACAATTTACTATTAATAAATCAAGTAGTATTTTCAATATAATTAAACTGAATAGACGATCACTGAAAAATGTGATGACAGTTATATTGCGTATTAATGAGTGCTGAGAAAGAGGTACTTTCTTTTCAGGGTCTTTTAGGCCCTGAACTGAATACATTTTAACAACTCTTGAATTATAAAGTTTTCTGTTATAATTCCAGTATGTTGAAGTATGCATGCTACAAGATGAATATGAAACACACTGTTACAGTTTGAGTTAATTGGTATGAGTACCAAAGCCTTAATAATGTATAAATCATGTTTTATGGCATTCTGGCAAATGCATAACTATGCGCCTTTGAAGTGTGAAAGATTCCTGCAGATCTATATTCTCAATAACTATAACTCATAAAGTCAAGTAGAGAATCTGATTCATTTATCCACTCCAGACCTGACTTCACTGAAGTCACTTTCTCTCCAAAAAGAAAACTGTAGGAATGCAAAACATATATTCATCTAATGGAGAAAGAAAGACACTTGATTTTTGCTTGTATCTTACTAACAACAAGCAAGACAACTTTGCCACATTTGCACTCCTTTTAAATCTACATATTGTTCAAATCATCAAATGTGATTTTATTTATCCATGTAATTCAGAGTTACATTTTTTAATATTAAATATTTGAATTAAATATTTAATTCAGACAATTAAAGCATTTGAAGTTTAAAGAATCTGTCCAGATCTTTCAGTTAGCTTGGGATTTACCATACTAATAATTACTGGGAATAAGTGTCCCTCCTAGCTGAGCTACTGCCAGTTGAAATCTGCATTTATGAATCAGAAATGGCAGTGATAACACAGCCAGTAACTAAGCTGACAACTTCAACAAGCATAAGTTGTGAAATAGCCTAGAAGCTGCTGTTTCTGTGGAGCTACCTTTCCATAAATTTTAGCCAAGTAAAGACTGAATCATTGGAATAATGTTTTGTATTAGTGAATACCCTTAATATTGTTTGCCTAGATTAAGCCCCAGATGCTAATAATGCAGCTCAGTAACCTAGAGTAAAACCCCCATGATGATGTTCATATCATATCCATCCAGACATACAATTTGCAGAAGATCTTTATAATTGAAAACCAACATTCTACCAAGAACATACTTCCTCTCAGCAGGGACAATTCCTTGATTTTTTCTAACAATCTGGTACAGTAAATAGTTCCAGTTACTAGAAAGCACATTTCATTCTCTTGTTAAAAGCCTTCTGTTCAGCTTAGGCCATGTTATTGAATTACACACACTGGTAGTCAAAATTTAGAGGGACACCTCTAAATCTGACTGAAATCATACAGAGAGTGGAAAACTATACATTAACAATTGGCTTAAACACATTATACAATCATTTTCTACTAGTATTTATATGTGCATTTTACATCAGTTATTCCTAACAATTGTTCAGCCATTTCACACAGTATGCATTTCCATAGTAGATAATATAACCTTAAGTAAAAGAGAAGAGTGCCATGTGAAATTCTGGAATACAACATCAGCAGATGACCCAGTTCTCTCTCCCTTAAACGGACATGCTGAAAGAGGGAAGAAGTGGAATATGTGGCATTACCATGCATCTAAGGCATGAGACCTCTGAGCCAGAATGTTCTACACAAAAGTAATATAGTTTGTGGTTATATATGATGTTCTATGGATTTCAATGCAAATAAAACCATGAATATGGTTCGTAGAGAGTGTTGACGTATATTAGGATTTTTCAGAAGCACATACGTTTTAATACTTTCTCTCTTATACAATCTCATGCTCACACAGCTCCAATATCTCCACAACAGGGTTAATATATAGTTTTGTTTACTATACAGGATTTCACAGGTGTATTATTAATCCATACCAGAGTAATGTCTCAATGTCTGTTGTTTCATCAATTGCAAATAGTATTAATGACATTTGGAAGCAATATGACATCAGCACATGCCAATGCTGTAAATGATGGAAAGGTCTATAGGCTGAAAATGGCTTGTGGCTCTAGTTTAAGGCACTGAAATACTGAATCCAGTGCTGCAGCAGAAAGCAACTCAGCTGGCAAACCCAACAGAATATGGAACATGAAAAGAAAAAAGGAACACAGAAAGAAAGAAAGAAACCGACCTTCCAGCAGTTAGTGAACACCCTACCCATAATTCTGGAGTTCTTCCAGCGCATTTTTTCTTTTTAACACAGAAACAGGCACCCTCTTCTTCCAGGACTTCCTTGACCTACAACTTGGCATGCCAAAAGTTTTCCTGTTTTTAGAAAGACCATTTAAAGCTGCCAATAATCTACATAAACTAGGTGCTAATGCCTGAGCGAGAAGATCATTGTTTTAAAGTGCTCCAACTAAAGTACTGAAACATAAACCTTTTGCATGCGTTTGCTCATTATGTCATGATGGAACCATACTTCATTGTGTTGTATGTTTTGCTTCCCAACATCCAGAGTAATGCATTAAAATTGTCATTAAAAACTTCAAATGCTGTGTTCATCTGAATGAGCACATAATTGCCTCTATATACTGATCCACAGCTTTGAGCGCTAGACTTGGTAAAACACTTAACATTCGTAGATGCACTTCATCTAGCTAAGGAGTCTTGGGCTGCCTTTGTGCCCCAGGCTGTTCACAACTGCTTAAGAATTTTCCCATCTGCCACAGACAATGAAGGGATGGTGGACACATGATGTGTTAGCAGGATGCAGTTGCTGATAATATAACAGTAGAGATATTTTAGACCATGATGGAGTCTGGCTGTAATGAGGAAACAGGTGAGTTCACCAGTGTAGAACATTTAAAGACTTACAGCTGCTTAGCACCCATGCTGAAGTGCCACAACATCATTAACCACAATAGACAAGAAATTCAGAGCAGCGTTGCCTCAAGAAGAGTTATGTGCTAATAGCCCTGATTCTGAAAACAAATTAAAAGTTGACTAGTTTTCAGTTTACCTCAAGATTCAAGACTGTAACCTGTCAATTGTGCAATTATATTAACTATTCCACTATTTTCCACAAAGGGCAGCATGATATCGCAGTGGTTAGTGCTGCTGCCTCACAGCTCCTGTGTTTTTTAGTGCTGCTCTGGATGAAGCAGTTCAGAGATATAAATGATATTTCCATTAGTCAATGGTTACCTGAAAGTATTCTGGATTGGGGTTTGAACTTTTTGATCTACCTGCAGAGACAGGGTACAACCATTTGCTTAGACTATTAGAACAAACGAGAGGAGGCCATTCGACCCATCGTGCTTGTTTTGTGTCCATTAATAACTAAGTGATCCAAGAATCCTATCCAGTCTATTTTTTAATGTGCCCAAATTGTCAGCTTCAACCACATCGCTGGGGATGTTTGTGACAAGACTCTGTGTGAAGAAGTGTCTCTTGTTTTCTGTCTTAAATAATCATAGTATATATTACTTAAATAGTACTTTTTATAAAATCTGCACTTCTTCAGCATGTTTCAATTGCGATGGATGTTTTTCTTATCTCTGTCATTAGTACAAAACTAACTATGGGCTAGACAAAATCAAAACTTTGACCAACAACAGATCAATTCATGGTTTATTTTATGATCAGAAGCTACTTTCAGTTACTTATAAGTCAAGATGCAATAGGTCACGGGTTTGTACTGAATATATGACGAGGTCTAAGATTTGATTGGTCTGTAACTGGAATATTAACAATAACAATTTATATTTTAAATTTCTTTCTTAATGGTTTACTATTAAATAAGTGACTTTACTGACTAGGGTGGAAGGATATGTTTATCTAATGAAAAGGAAGTTCATTTATATTGCACCAGTTGTTGTACACTTTTATTGTATCTTGTTGAATAGTTTTTCAGTGTTTTGTTTACTCTTTTTAGGAAATGCATTTGGACTTGTCTATTCCTATGTCCAATGTTGTCAGATTAAACAAACAAACAACCGTTATGAACTTCAGTGCTATGATTATGAACTCATGCATCCTGGTGTCAAAAATAGTTGGCATAAATAATTTCACCTATACGTTATCTAATCGAAAGTTCTTAAGAAAGTGGCATCAATTAGGGATTTGTATTGTACAGCTCAAGGGTAATACCTAATTTGTATGGCAACCATGGTCATTTATTATTATAATCTCATATATATCAACTAATATAGACTGATGTTATGATGCACTGATTTCATTATGCCCACCCAGTACACAGTCCATGCAAATAAACAACCCCGGGGCTTGTGATTAAAATAAATCAACATTACATTATTCACCAGCTATATGCAAAATGGTTTAGTTAAAAATGATTAAGCATAACATACTCCAAATTACTGTGGCATTTTTAGAACTCAAGTCATCTTCTATTATATGTGTGTTGTTGGTTATCTCACCTTTGATCATGTATTCAACAGACTTTGAAATAATCAATGAACATGCATTTGTACACATGTGCATGTATATGTATGCGTGTGTATATACACTACTGGTCAAAAGTTTTAGAACACCTCAATTTTTCAAGTCTTTATTGAGTTCAAGTCCAGTGAATAACCTGAAATGGTACAAAGGTAAGCGGTAAACTGCCAGAGGAAAAAAAAAAAAGTTTAGGTTACCAAAAACTGAAAAACAATGTACATTTCAGAGTTATATACTGTGTTACTACACCCTCTTATGCATTATTTGGCAGTGTTACACGCAGCTCCTGTGCACAGCAGAAAGCTTATTCTCTTGGCTACCAACATTGTTCAGAAGAACCTAACAATTAATCCAGTATATATTATTTGATGTTCTATGATACACAGAGAAGTTCAGATCCAATTATGTAAAATAATACAGTACATTGTAAATAGAGTTTTCCATCTTGACATTTTGAGCTCTCTACGGGTGTTTGTTGCTTCTACAGATTTGGTGCCCTTTCAAGTTTACCAGAGAGGTTTGTCAGTTTAAGGGGTTAACTTTTGTTAAACAAAACAGTTCCATGATTTCTTTTTTATCTCCAATTGTTTATGTGTTCTATGCATTAATTTCAGAGTACACTGAGACATTAAACTGCGTAAATTTCAATACAAACTGGAAAAATGGAGGTGCTCTAAAACTTTTGACCGATAGTGTGTATGTGTGTGTATATATACACTCACCTAAAGGATTATTAGGAACACCTGTTCAATTTCTCATTAATGCACTTATCTAACCAACCAATCACATGGCAGTTGCTTCAATTCATTTAGGGGTGTGGTCCTGGTCAAGACAATCTCCTGAACTCCAAACTGAATGTCTGAATGGGAAAGAAAGGTGATTTAAGCAATTTTGAGCGTGGCATGGTTGTTGGTGCCAGACGGGCCGGTCTGAGTATTTCACAATCTGCTCAGTTACTGGGATTTTCACGCACAACCATTTCTAGGGTTTACAAAGAATGGTGTGAAAAGGGAAAAACATCCAGTATGCGGCAGTCCTGTGGGCGAAAATGCCTTGTTGATGCTAGAGGTCAGAGGAGAATGGGCCGACTGATTCAAGCTGATAGAAGAGCAACTTTGACTGAAATAACCACTCGTTACAACCGAGGTATGCAGCAAAGCATTTGTGAAGCCACAACACGTACAACCTTGAGGCGGATGGGCTACAACAGCAGAAGACCCCACCGGGTACCACTCATCTCCACTACAAATAGGAAAAAGAGGCTACAATTTGCACAAGCTCACCAAAATTGGACAGTTGAAGACTGGAAAAATGTTGCCTGGTCTGATGAGTCTCGATTTCTGTTGAGACATTCAGATGGTAGAGTCAGAATTTGGTGTAAACAGAATGAGAACATGGATCCATCATGCCTTGTTACCACTGTGCAGGCTGGTGGTGGTGGTGTAATGGTGTGGGGGATGTTTTCTTGGCACACTTTAGGCCCCTTAGTGCCAATTGGGCATCGTTTAAATGCCACGGCCTACCTGAGCATTGTTTCTGACCATGTCCATCCCTTTATGACCACCATGTACCCATCCTCTGATGGCTACTTCCAGCAGGATAATGCACCATGTCACAAAGGTCGAATCATTTCAAATTGGTTTCTTGAACATGACAATGAGTTCACTGTACTAAACTGGCCCCCACAGTCACCAGATCTCAACCCAATAGAGCATCTTTGGGATGTGGTGGAACAGGAGCTTCGTGCCCTGGATGTGCATCCCACAAATCTCCATCAACTGCAAGATGCTATCCTATCAATATGGGCCAACATTTCTAAAGAATGCTTTCAGCACCTTGTTGAATCAATGCCACGTAGATTTAAGGCAGTTCTGAAGGCGAAAGGGGGTCAAACACAGTATTAGTATGGTGTTCCTAATAATCCTTTAGTTGAGTGTGTATATATATATATATATATATATATATATATATAATAATTTATAATTTATAGCTGTGCCAGCCCCATCAAAAAATAATGTAATCTCGTTAAATCAAAGTGCTACAGATATATAAAAGGATTACATTAACTTTAAGTGTCCAGTCACTATAAATTGGATGCATACCCTGCAGAAATTTAAATATTAGCATTTGTTGTATCAGGTTTAAACACTTAATTTTGCCTTTAACTGTTGCTTTATTTTTCCCCATCTGCACAAATAAGATGCAACATTTATTCTCAGATGATTGTTGTATACAGGACTGCATGGGTTCCTCATGACTCAAAGATGCAAAATTATATGTTTGTGCATACATAACATCTGTTTTCCATGCATCCTTGACATATATAGTTCCTCCATTATTTTTTTTTAAACAGTATCCAAACAACATTATAATTCACTGCTCCAGGATGATTTCATTTGAATTCATGAAAAGCAGAATACAATTAAGCTCCTACAATGTAATTTAACTATTTTTGGCCACTAATTTTGAATTTTTGAAATTACTTCACAGCAGTAAACTCCCCTAAGGTAGGGGAGAATGAACTAATAAGAACTCAATATTCATATCCATAAGAAAGTTGTGATAAACTAACTTTTTCCAAATTTACTTTATTTAACCTTGAAGTATAGATGACAATTTGTTACTCCCTATGAGAAGTCTCTCAACATAAGTAAAAGACTGGGAATGCACTTCCCTAGGATACCCTGACAGGTATAACTTAATTTGAAGCTGATGAAGGCAGAAATAAATAAACTGATATCCCCTTTCAAAATGACATTCTAATTTTGAGTAATGCATACAGACATATTCAAACTCTTTACAATACACCCACCAAGTCTGAATTACTATGCAGTGCTACGTGTTCTACTGTTAGAGCCCACCAGCCAACTCCTATTAGATTGGAGTTGTATTTAATTCCTGTGTGCATTGCTGTATTAATCTTATTATAGTCTGTGTATTTTCATGCAGACTTTACAGACATGTGATTGTTACTGCAGTGATTAAATGCTCAAAGGTGTAGCAGTAGGTATGCCCATACATGAGCTGTGCTTAAGATTGTAGCTGATCAATACACAGTATGTATACTAGGATGCCTGTTGCTTAGTCAAACACATTTCTGTCCCCCAAAAGTACTGAAATACTTCCAGGGAGAACTGTTGCATTGCAGATATGCAATGGGCTCCCCACTGTGCTGACGAGAAGCATTTATCTGCAGTATTTGAATTTCAAGTTCTGACATCTGGAGTGGTTGTATTTTCAATTGGACAGTGTGAATTATATCAGGTTATGTATTAAACTAACGCTCAAATGTACAGAATAGTATGTGAAGTCAAAGCTTAACCACGTTGATTACTTTGGAGAGCAAAATGCATACAGGCTAAGTGTATGGTGCAGAACTGTAAATGATCGATTGCTCACTTCAGTCCTCACCAATCTTGGAAATGAGCCCTGTACATTACTTAAGGGTACAGTGTGATACTAGAATGGAAGTAATTGACAGTGAAACAAGCCAATACATATCCCAGATACTTAAAATTAATTTCTGTATTATTTGTTTTACAGACTGAAATATGAACAAAAACATTAAAGCTATTGAGTAAGTGGCAACTTCCTACAGCATCACCCCACATCTATTTTGGGACAGGTTCATAGCATAGTAGATGTGTGACATTTAAGCAGTCACAGGATATCACAAAGTTTAGTTTATTTCCTTGACTGTGATTTTTCCACCTGACCCAGTGTGTGCCTAGGGGTGACTGAAATTAAATAAATATTTTGACTTTTGGGAATGCAAGCTTCTTGAAACCTCCGGATTTGATCACTGCTATTTGGGTCCCTGACAGCTGTAACCTAGAAATGTGGGATTATACCAGACAAATAAAACTATATTTCTAAAAGTATGACAGCTTGGACTGACAGATTTGCAGCTGAGTGCAATTAAAGCAACAGCTATAAGAGAAAACAACTTTTTCCATTAGAATCAGCAACCTTTTTTTAAACAGAATCCAGTATATTCAGTAGAGTACAGATGTATAAAAAGGCAATGATTTGAGTAGATAGACCTTTGTAATATAAGCCACTGGAAGAAGTTCTTGGTGAACGTAAATCCTAATTACAATTGAGGCAATAATATTGTATCCTCAAATGTACAGCTGGGTGAATTTATTGATGTATATAAATAATGGCCAATGCAGCAAGCATTTACCTGAATTTCAATGCATGATTACAATTATATCAGGTTAGTCCAGTTGCATTATCACAGTCAAATGTAATTTTGTCCTAGTTATATTTTAAGAATATACCACTTGAGGCTCAGGAGAAATTAGTACCAAAACTTAGCAAATTGAGGACCAAAAAACATTGGCCAAAATGGTTTAATAGAAGTATGCAAAAAAAATATCGAGAAAGAAAATACAGCGCATACAAAAGGGATAGAGATTAAACAAAATACAAAGAATATGTTGAACTGCAAAGAGATCTTAAGAAAGGGATCAGGAAAGCAAAGAGGGAAATAGAAAGAAACATAGCTCAAAACTAATGCAAAGAGCTTTTATCAATACTACAACAGAGGTCAATAAAGGAGGAAGTGAAACAGATAAAGGGCAAAAATGGAAGTATCTTAGTAAACAAACCAGATGTGGCAAATTTTCTAAATGAGTATTTCAGAGGTTTTTACAAAAGAAACAACGGATAACATGCCACAGGTTAACAACCAGTCCAGTCAAACCCTAAGGGAGATCAGGATAAATGAGGAGGAGGTATTAAAGGGACTAGTAGAATTAAAAACAAACAAATCACCTGGGCCAGATGGTATATTTCCAACAGTACTTAAAGAAATGAGGGAAATTATTTATAGGCCGCTAAGTCAAATATTCCAAATGACACTTAGAACAGGGGATGTGCCAGCTGACTGGAAGATGGCAAATGTCATACCTATCCACAAGAAAGGGGACAAAAATGAACCAGGAAATTACAGACCAATCAGTCTCACCTGCATCACCTGTAAATGTTGGAAACAATGATTAGGTATTACAAAAATGTCCACTATAATTACAGTATGGGAGGAATTGAACTAGATGAAGTAATGCATGAGAAAGACCTAGGAGTCTACGTGGACTCCTCACTTTCTCCATCAAAACAATGTGGGGAAGCAATAAAAAAGGCAAACACAATTTTAGGGTATATTGTCAAAAGTGTACAATTTAAATCAAGGGCATAATGTTCAGACTGTACAATGCACTAGTTAGAGCTCATCTGGATACTGTGTACAGTTCTGGGCTTCACACTTCAAGAAAGATATCGCTGTTCTAGAGGCAGTTCAGAGGAGAGCAACCAGAATTATTCCAGGTCTGAAGGGAATGTCCTACTGAGAGACTGAGAGAAATGAACCTATTCACCCTGGAACAGAGGAGACTACATGGGGACTTGATTCAAGTCTTCAAAATCATGAAAGGCATCGACCACATCAAACCAGAGGAGCTTTTCCAGATCTGCAGGGACACAGATGGACTCGGGGACACAAATGGAAATTGGGCTTCAAGGCATTCAAGATGGAAAACAAGAGACACTTCTTCACACAGAGTTGTCACAATCTGGAACAAACTCCCCAGCGATGTGGTTGAAGCTGAAAATTTGGGAACATTTAAAAATAGACTGGATAGTATCCTTGGATCACTTGGTTATTAATGGACACCAAACGAGCACGATGGGTCGAATGGCCGCCTCTCATTTGTAAACTTTCTAATTGTTTAAATAAATATTTAAAACCATGTTATTAAAATGGAAAGTCTGTATGCTGTTTCTTTAAATGTAATCAGGTTTATTATTTATTTTGAAAAAAATATTGATTACAATATTCTTGTATTTATTTTATATTTTTGTTGCATCAACCTATGCATAGCTGTACTTATGAGTTCCTTTATGATGGCCAATGAATAAAATAAATACACATCCTTGTTTGTCAGTTTTAATAGGCACAGAAATCCAGGAACAGAAACATACTATTTTCCACTTGTGAATTGTGAATAATTTTTCAGCATTTTTAATTGCTTTTGATTGCTGGTCTTATTTGCTTCCAGCAACCCCACATGCAAACTATAAATAGTTTAGCTATACTAGTCCCTTTCCTTAAAATTTCCATTTTAAACCAATCAAAAGATTGGGTTGTCAAACTGTATGTTATTTCTGTTTATTTTCTTGTACACATCAAAAGTGCAAGTAGTGTCAAGAGCTGCAAAACAGTGCTATAATTTAATTAGTGAATTTGAAAACTGTTGTATGTAATTTACTTTACATCTGACAAATTCAATTATTAAACAACACCTTTCCTTTCACTTA
The DNA here is from genome assembly GCF_036373705.1 of Amia ocellicauda. Lineage (NCBI taxonomy): Eukaryota > Metazoa > Chordata > Actinopteri > Amiiformes > Amiidae > Amia > Amia ocellicauda. The sequence continues at coordinate 33,782,060 of NC_089859.1, read as the reverse complement.
CATAATGTGTGAATTGTAAGTGTTTTCAAGGGCAATAATATCTCGGCATAAAAATAAAATATAAGATTAAACTATCCTGGTTTACACAATGAAGTGCACAATTGACAACTTATGCAAAAACTCTGATATAATATTTAGGAATGGTTGAGAATGTAGAAGCAAGAATTAATAAAACAGCTCTCAAACCTTAAAAAAATAAAACCTGTTCATAAAAGTTTGTATTTCTTAGTTTAATATTGTATATGTTCTCATAAAGAGAATGACTTAATACGGTGTATTGTTTAGTCTTCTTGAATTCAAGCCATTAATTCAACTGTTCCTTTAGTAATACAATATTTAGGATAGCAGAGCCTACTTACTGGAGATTCACAGATTTCAGTGCTGGAGGCAAGTGGATGTAATAAAGATACAAGTGATTAAAAAATCTCTGAACTTTGGATATACAAGGACAAAGGAAGAACCAACCTAAAAATTAGTTTTTAAAACTAAACCTATTAGAATTTATTTACAACCACAGAGCTTAATTTGAAAATAGTAGGCATTTGATGATGATAGAATGGTTATACTTCAAAAGGGCAAATATTGACTATAAATGAATACAATATTTTTTTCCAACATGTTTGCAATTGCTTATGCTGTTCATTCAGTGTTATGTAGCTTTGATTCATTTTTCAAATTGAGCTAATGCACATGCAACCCTGTTGTATGCAAATTAACGTAAGCTGCTTTTTTAACTCTGTCTGATGATAGTGACTTCATGGAAGATTTACACAAGTCTAAATATAGCATAATACATTATACTGCCTGAGGTAGAGCGGATTAAGATCTCAAATTAATAAATTAATATGTTCATAATTTTAGTCAGGCTGAATAAAGTGAAATTTCACAAACCTAAACATACAATAAGTGTCTCCTTGATGCAACTCATTTCAGAAAATGTGAACTTGAAGTAGACAACAGTTAAATGTATGGTTTTGAAACACTTTAAGGATGCCATTGTTGTGGTCATGTCTTTCATGCTTTGTGGTGCTTGGGATTACTTCTGCTATTATTGAGTATTTACACAGCAATCTACTGAAAATTCACTATTTTGCATATCATTCAATAGAATAAATGGAGAGCTGAATTGCAATATTTGAATCAAAACCATGTGACAGGAAAATACACTTTTCTGATAAAACAACACATCTTATTATAATCGTTTACTATACCTGTGCCTCCATAAATAACATTTTTATATGACCATAACCATAAGACTATTAGTCTAAAAACAACATGAACATCTATAACCTTCATCCAATAAGGGAGTATGGAGCTAGCTCTTGATGCCAAACATGAAGAGCCCCTTGGGAGTTAAACTTATGGTTTTTTTTTTAATATCTGTTTATATATTGGTCTAAAAAAAACTTAATTCCTTATAAAGTCTCTATAAGTAAAATTAGTTTGTTTAATGTTAGAAATGTTTCTGAAGTAATAAACGTATTATTTTGATGGGGTAGATTGATGTGATATTATACTCAGCATGGGGCTGATAATTTTTTGCTCTAGGTGACAATCCCCAAAACACTTTGTAATCCCCAGCTGGTTTGATGGGACTGATAAAGTGGACATTCAATTTAAATTATAAAAACTGACTCTGCCTTAATCATGTTCAAAATAAAGCACATCCAAAAGGGAATGGAAAGGTGTGATCATGAAGTAAATCTCGATGCTGCATTACACCATTCTATGAAATATTTAATAACACACGCAGTACTCCAATATCTGCTAGACGATGTAATTGAAGAAAATGTGGGAAATACATCATACTAATATGTGGGGGTTTAAATAATTTGTTTAGATGCATTCCTTCATAAAGATTGTAGGAATTTAATTTGATCCTGAAGGTATTTAAGAGCTCATGAGAGTGGTGTGGTACATTATTTACAATCTCTGCAACCCCAGCTGTGCTGCGGTATGATTAGACACTTAGCTGTACAGCTAGTGGTTTGTTCCACAAACAAGTGCAACTGTAAGATCAGAAGTGTTTGAGTGCCTTTCAGCTGAACCCATTCATTGCTATTCTATTTTATTGTATTTCCCTCCCAGTGTTCATATAGCTTAGGCCATTAAATCAAGACATATGTGGGCAATAAGAACTGAAGCTACAGTTTGACAGCGGCTTCAACTGACCTAAAAAACTAAAGCACAGGTTACAGAGTCTGATAAAGGTTAAACTCTGATATGCATGTCAAAAATAATGTAGTGGACAAAAAAGTTAAATGTCAAATGCTAACTGTTTTCTTATTTTAGTGGGAATCGTATTGGAAGAAGCAGCATTGAAAATGTTCTTAACCATTTAGCTGCCACTTATTTGTCTTTTCATTTGAACTAAAATACTACATAGCAGTATCAATCATTATAATTGCAACAATACAGCTGTGTAACATGAGTTTTTCACATTACCTTTGATCCTTCTAGGCTTTACATCTTCTAACGCAAGATAGTTGACCTCTTCAAACTAAAAACTCAAAAAGTATATTATAAATTAATGCCCTGTTATTTTCACTTGATAAATAGTGTAAATTATACGTTTACGCAATGATTAAAACTGCGCAGTAAATCATATTTATGTTTGGTTTTTCCCAGAACCACCGAATGACTGAATGTCAGTTTAAATGTCATTAGATAAAATGATGATCTAGATGATGTAGAAGAAGAGTATATGTGCAATAAAGAGCTTGTCTTGATAGTGTCTAATTTGACTTGTTGTTTGACTTGTTTACATGATCCTTGACTATGAACTCTAGTGTTGAGCTGGAAGTCAACAATACAAAATGTTGACTACAGTAAGCAATGTCTGGCTGAAGGGTTTGGCAAAGAGACATGTAACCTAAGCCATTTGGATTACTGGTCAGAATCCAGACCAGATTGCTTAATCACAAAGAAAGCATTTTCTATCTTCTGACATTTTAGCTATCAGTTTTACAGAGGACAAAATGTTCACCTCAAAAAGCTACACAGTCAGCAGCCTCTTCCTGGCAATGGTTCAACCCATTTTATAAAAAGTAAAGTACAAAACCAAAAAATAAACCACCAAAAAGGCAACATATGAATTATGCCAAATACTAAGGTCAATTTAGATTGGAAAACAAAATGCATGAAATAAAGGAACATGCCATTCAAATAATGCATGCAACAAATGTACATAATTGAACATAGTTTTCAGCCGAAAGCCCTTTGCCTTCTCATCCCAACTCATCTCTCAAGGAACTGTCAAAGTTGCTGGAGACCCACTCCACATCTTAAACCCAGTCCTGTGTGTGTAGTTAGTTGTTGACACTCACACTTGTATGAGCAGTAATAGATGCCTGAATAAATAAATATTCTAAACAAACTGTGCATTGCATTCTGGTATATCTTTCACCAGGTAGTCCATTGTTCAATATAACAAATTACTGAGCTGGGTCTTCTTTGGCACCGCAATGTATGTTCATATTTCTAAGATGATAGTTTCATAAAGTGAGAAAAATTGTGTGTCTCCTTGATGTACTCCTATGCAGATCTTGATCTTGTCAGTGCCTTGGTGGAGTCAGATTGAATATGTGGTATTCATGCAGATATATTTGATAAGATTAATGTTCCTGAATGTTCTGATTTAGAGCCCTGTCTGATGCTTCTAACTGATCAAGTAATTATATATAGCCTATATACACGTATATTAATAAACTAAACAGACACATTTTTATTTAGAGGCAATTAGTGCCATGCATTATGTATAAATGTGGTTTAATTTACCAATCTGCTTAGTTAAGTGTCCTATTTTAACCTGAAGTTACTGACATACTTGATAATATGTATCCCTTGAATATAGACCAGACAAATGCTAAAATAATTAAGCTAGCTGGAAATGACCATATAAATATTAAAATGAATCTATCCTAAATAATACATTCACATTGTTTCATGTTTTTCCAGTTTGTTTTCCTTACTATTATACATATGTATTATTATGTTAGTTTGTGCTGCTGAAAATAATCTATAATATGATCGTCTTTTATTACTAAAAAGCAGAGTAAATAAACCAATAAATAAATAGCATGTCAGAAATCAAAATACATAATACATAATTCAGTCCTTATGCTCCATGTAAAGCACAATTTTGATGTTATAAACAAATATGAATGCAGTGTGAAATGTCAGTGTAATAGCTAAATGTAATGGTAGATAGAACATCTAATGTAAAGCAGGCAGATTTCAGGCTTAACCACAAAAGACAATATTAATACTTTGCCCTCTGTGTAACATGCAATTTACGAAAAAAGCAAGACATGATTTATGAACTAATTTCTGTGTACAAAATGATATACTATGGTTGTCAGGGTGTGACAACATTTAGTCAACCATTCCTTTTTCTACATAATTATTACAGGTCAAAGTACACCATTATTTAATTGAATTCTTGTATTTTGTTCCCTTAAAAATAAATGAACTGCCTGCCAGACCATAACAAAATCTCTCGTGTTCCTCTGAAAATGCTACATTTCATGACAACAACATAATTCATTACACAGCCGAAACATCTATTAAATGATGCACAGTTTGACAGCCTTGTGTCTAATTGATTAATCTGTTGGTACATTATCACAAACAATTAGGTAAATATTCTAATGCATGCTATCTTAAATTAATTACCTATAGCATGAATAAAGGACCACTGGATGATCGCACCACATTTCCAATTTCCATTTAATAGAGCAGAAAACATGTAGAAACACAGGAAGGCCAGATTGGTATTTAACTAAACTAGAATGTGTGGGAGGGAGGTTCTGTCAGTTCCTTTTACACATGCCTTCCACCTATAAATTAATCGAAGCACAAATATGAATAGATATACACACATATATCTTAATAGGTCTTTGAGAATGGGGAATGGTGGACAGAGGTGCAGCTCATAAACTTCTGTTAGAATGAGGAGAATATTTAAAATGTCTGCAAAGGCCACTATACCAAAGATATTGGTCAAAGGGACACACAAGAATGTCAGCTTTGTTTAGCTGCTGAAAATAATTGTATGCAAAAAAAATGGGCTTGTTTAGCAATTGAAAATGGTCTCCCAAGTTGCATAACCTCAACTATTTGAAATGTTATACTTGTTTTGCATTGTGTCATGCACACACAGGTCTGAGAAGCATGTAGCACATGATTACTGTCAGTTTAACTAGTGATTACTGCCAGTGGGTCTAGATCTTTTGGCAAAGCGGAAACTTGCCTGACTAAAGCTTTACAGTATATTTGAGATTAAATGTATTCAGTAACCTCCTTCTATAATCTTTACTGCCACTGTACGCAGCAGATACAAATGCATAATTGCTCTGAGAAGGTACATACATCGACAGAGGTATTCAAAGTAAACAATACAAAATAGTTTCCAGATTAATTTCAATTAAAAAAAAAAAAATATTTGAATGGGCAGAGTAAATCTTCTAAGGGAATTCCATCCAGCCAAAGCACTGGGATTAAAACCCCACCTGTTGTCCTGGCACCATTAACAAACCCAGACACCATCTTAGATTTACATTTCATCCAAATAGTATGCCTCTTATCCCAGCAACCTCTACCCACAATGCTGTGTTGTTAGAGTATGGTGTCTTTCCAATCCATTCCATTTCTTAGACCCGGATTTGTAAAAAAATAATACTTTTCTGAGAATCTCCATTCTTTTTCACTTACTGTAAAAGATTATGTCCAGGATTATTTAAGTTTTGCTTTTAAGACTGTAGCATTCATAAAAGGGAAATTACTGAATTTCCTAAGTTTAATGGTCATATTAAAGAAAAAAAAAAGGCAGACAGAAGAAAGTTGAATGCATATACAGTAGTATTACTGTTATCTACAGTATTGCCACCATTACTATCAGACAAAGTATTGCCCCCCAGTGTCCCAACTAACCTTTAGCCTATTGCTTACTGGAACCATTTTATTTACATTTTGTATCTGCCTAACCTTCAACATTCACATCCTCTGAGAGGTGGCTGATTTTGTAAAGGGGGATCAAAAGGGGTGGCAGCACCAAAGTTTGCCCTAGTATACAGCTTCAAATCATTCTTGCAATTGTCTCTCCAGGCCAAAAAGATAGGCTGTCCTGCACTGCCCTTCATTATAAGCAGGATCACCACTATCAGCAAGCACCCTTTTTTCCCTCTGACTGACGTTGCTTTGTTTCCCTTTGGCACAGTAACAAAATGTTAAGCAGGGAATTTATTAAAGCAATGACTTTCAAAAGAAAGTCTGTTCCCAGAGGAAGGGATGGGTGACATCCTACAATTGGGGCCAGGATGGCAGCAGCTTAAAATCCCACGGTGCTCTCACGGTTCATAAGCTGTATCGTGTGAAAATTGGAAACATTTGTGATGGGTTGTAGAAGATTTTTTAGCACCGGTTGAATAGTGTAGGTAAGTGATTACACCCCCTTTCCACTAAAGCTTTGGGCAAAATGGTAGCATTGTCAGTGAACACTGTGACTTGCAGTGACAGTCAAACCAATTGCCTCATGCCATGTAGGTAATATACATCCAATAAGGTCAAATGACCAAACTCTACATAAGAAACCCAATATTCAGCATTGTTGTGCATTGGTAACTTGTATTAACAGATATATATTTTGTATCTATATGTTTAAGTATGAGGTATTGTTTTAATGCAATAGACACCTGTTTATAAAATAAATAAATGTTATTTTAATTAAAACTGCTTCATTCAATTCAGTTTACAGATTGTAAAATAAGAATGGATACTACATGTAGAAATAACCATTTTAGAACAGAGTATACATACTATTGTTCTCCTTAGTCTAAATTATTCAATTTTAAACCATTCCTCCATCTTCCTGGAAATGGTATTTATTTTCTTTAGTTTTCAGCTCAGTCTTTATGAACAGTCACCTGCAAGCCCATTATAACTGTCAGTCTCTCAGTGTAGTGTCTCTATAATACCACTAGACAACCAAGATGGATTGTATTGGATATCTGATGCACTACAGGTATCACCCATGCACAGGGCCGACCCTAGCCTTTTGGGGGCCATAGGCGAGATTTGATTGTAGGGGCCGCCACCTCGCCACAAAACATTTTAGTGGTGCCCATCTTTATGGCAGAGAGAAAATGTTTAGATAAAACTAAGAGAGACACAAACATTTAAATAGTGCACATCACAGAACATGTATTGCACTTTAACATACACTGAAATAGATGTTGTAATACATACACATTTAAATGGTACACTCTGCACATTGAAATAACATCAATAACTAATACACAGATTAGGTTAAAAAAAACACCCACACCATAAATATAAATAATCAGTACTGAAAATACTATGTTACACAATGCACATTAAAACACAAAATGTATATATATATATATATATATATATATATATATATATATATATATATATATATATATATAAAAAATACAATACTATCAAAAATCATTCGCTGACAACTGGCAAACTACTGTACTACACTACTACACTACTAGTTATCATCATTTGAATGGCAACTGCAGTAGGCTAGCTATCAAAGTGATGTGACCCTCCACCACAAAACCAGTCACATCACCAAAAAATTTTCAAAAATGTGATTATTACTTCATCTGATTGAGCTGGATTATTGCTTTATATATAATAGTTCATTGCTGACAAAGTTATGACATTTTAAAGTGATACTACTTGGAATATACAAAACGGTTGTTAAAGTTCCAGTGACATTCTCTTCATAAACTCCTCAGTAAATTTCATAAACTTATATCCATCATCCGCATTGCCATTAACCATGAAGCGTCCATCAGCAACTTAATTTACTTTGAAACCCACAATAAAGGGACCAGTTATCTTGCACTTTTAAAATGTGACAATTGCAGGCTATATTATTTCAGACAGTAGCGTTTGCACATAAACTACTTGCTGTGGAAATGGGCTTATTTCCAAATTGTTTGTGGTGAAGCGTCATATATTTTCTTTTAATTTATAACTGCAAAAATGTAATCCATCAATTATCACATTGCAGCAGCATTTAGAACTAGCAGGTCATTCATTCTGTCATTGCACCTTAACAGTTGGTTGGCTAGTTTTCTGCTTACATGGTATGTTGTGTTAATTTCAAAGCTAACAACTGATTCTGATTGAAAATTAGTTAGATAAAAGCTAGCTTGTTGCATGCACTGAGGTCACACACAAGCATCACTTGACAATTGAGGTGAAATTAGGAATAACGTCTGATACATGCCTCTACCTTGCACCTTCTTGTCCTTGTCCTTTTTTCTGCATTGTCTTTTAAAAGATGGCATCGCTCTCTCTCTCCACCTCCACACTCTCGCATCAGCAGCACCACTGTAACCTGCGCCTCACCTGCCCCCTCCACACTAGTTCACGTTTTTAGGGGCACTCACGCTACATCTCTCTTACTCCGCTCGTAGCCGACATATTGTGCACAGCCCAAAAGCGCTCTGTTGGATTTTATTTTTATATAATTTATATTTTAGGGGCCCTTTGGTATTCTGGGGCCGTAGGTGACTGCCTAGTTCGCCTGTACGTTGGGCTGGCCCAGCCCATGCATGGACCCTTTCATTATGTGTTGCAGGACTTGATTTCCCCCCCATTATTTTCAGATTTGGTTGTTTTAATAATCCCTTTGAATAAGCATCTTCATTTTCAGGCATAACTGCAATATGAATTCATGGTTCCCAGCACACCTGTCACAAATGCTTCACCTCCCTTTAGCAGGCCCTCAATACAATTATGTGGAAATTATTTAAATGAAATACTGCCTTGATCTATTTTTCTACATTATGTAGCCAGCACTTCCTAACATAAAATGAGGAGAAAAAGAAATAGATCCATGCTATTATATTCTATAAAGAAAATGAGTCACGCTGTACCGTTGAACTATAATACTTAAATATTATAAACAGTGCATTTCTGAATACAGAGGTTTGGTGAAGATATTTCAAACATTCTATTGGAGATTCATTTAGATACTTTAGAAAAGTAAATGTGTTTTATGTGCCATGACATAAAACGTTTTTTACATTTGTCTTGTTTTGTAGTATATGTCTTACATTTATACACATCACCATGGAAATTTCTTCTTATTCTCATTTCACAACTGATACAGCTGAATACTCATAAGAAGGAAAGAGAGAGAGAGATATACAGTACTAATGTATTAGAAGAATAAGGTGGAAGGCTGTTGCAGATATAATTCAGTTGGAATCCTGCACAATTTTCTCAACTGTTCAAAACAGGTGGTTATTTGTTGAAAAATAAAAAGGATTTTGTAGAAATAAAAATACATAAACTATTATATATATATAAAGCATTTGGATGTAGAAGGCATTAATTAAACACTCTGTTCATTTCCAAGACACATTAGCATGCATTCTTTGTTTCTTCATAGCAGCGAATTCCAGAGTTCTGTGATATTTTGGAAAGCAGATTATTGTATAGCAGGCAAAAATGAAAAACAAAGGTGCCCAAGGATGTTTTTTGAAATATTAAAAAAAAAATTGCTCTGTAGTCTTTGCCAGATACTTCACCCTTAGATATACCATTTGCTTAAATTATATTTTGTGGATTTTCTTATATAGAAACAGAAAAATAAAACCAATAAGAATTCATGAAAAAAAACATAATAATAATAATGATACATTATTTATAGATAGATAGGATAAATAAGACAGAACTTTGCTACTAGTAAATCAATGCTCTCCCTTAAAAGTAAAAGTATGCAATGGGTTTCGTATGCATATTTTTTACTGTGCATACCTGTGTTTCCTTGATTTTTATCAGCTTTACTTTGAGATGAATGTATGTTAAATATAATACAATTTATAATTCAACAAGTGATGTTAACAGTGATGTTATTTATATTTGCTAAATTGGGATATATGTGTACTTACTTTGATTGGTGGGCAGGATTGCCATATTTGCCCAAATATAAGACGACCCAGAATTTAAGAAAAATAAGAATATATATATATATATATATATATATATATATATATATATATATATATATATATTACAAATATGTACCATATTATATCAGACAGATAAGACAACTTCAGCAATGAAAGCAGAAAAATAAGCACCGCTTTACTATCCAGTAGGGGGTGTCAGTGATACCATTTTCTGATCCAGTAAATCCCTGTTAGTTGCTTGTAATGCAACAATCCAGGTTTGTTTTCAATATGGTAATATCACAAAAAAGATAGCTTTTGGATCCATGAAAGGATTTCCTCAGGTTTTTTTTTTTGGTTGTTGTTGTTGGTGGGGGGGAAGGGGTCTTACTATGCTTTAGCTGACACCAAAGCTTTTAACAATTAGTTGATACAGCTTATTGGACAACCAATGATCTTAAGATAACTTCTTCATAATCCATTTTATATTTGACCGTATTATTGTATATTCTTTCCCACATAATCACTGCAGGTTATTCCTATTTTTTTAATTTATGATTATAATTAGCAGGAGCAAATGAGGGCACTGTTTTCTCAGTATTCCCTTTAAAATCATTGATATATAAAGTATATGTTTCATAGTTGTGTTGTATTTATCATGCACATGATTTGTCAAACCCACATGAGGGGGTCATTCAGTAAATCACCAACGGACTTCTAGTACAATAATGCAGGCACTGTTGGCTATTAAACACTGTTTTAAGAGATATTGAAATAGAATATATTTGTTCTGTGGTAGAATAAGCAATTTCGCATTATATGAGTACTATTTACCATTATAATTACTGCATGTGTGTGGGCTGGTATGTGTGTTAGATTATGAAAAACAGAATTGTTTGAATTATGCAGTATGTACCATAATTAATTGAATTCCTTCAGCTAGCCATTGACATGCAAAATCCACTTCACTAAGAGGTCAAAGGTTTGGGATTCCTTCGAGCAGCTTAAAAATAGCTTTCTAACAAAATATTTAAACAAGGTGATTTTAATGATGCAAGACAACATTTTTGACTCCTGTTTAACATGTGATGACATACTCCATTGCATAGTAAATGGTGAATAAATGGAAAAAGCAAGTCAGAGAGGCTTTCTGCACAATAAAGCCGGAGCACTGGATAGTGTTTCTTCTTTGCACGTAGTTTGCTTCTTTCAACTATTAACCTTCCCTAGAGTTTCTTCTTTTTTTAGAAAACACCACATGCAAATTATGATTCCCATTATATATATTGATAAAAAAAGGTTTGTGGCTGCTGTATATAGTAAGAGAATCACTTACAAAGGCTATTGATTAATAACACTAGCTGTACATAAATACAGCTGGGAGATGCTTGACATTTAATTAGGTTTTTCAAGAACCGACAGTGTAAAACAAAGGTTTTATTTCATTTTTTCCCAGGGATATGGTTAAAATAAATGTATAGGTTTTCATAAGTGTTTTATTTTTTTTGTTGGGGGGGTGGTTGTTAATTAATACTTATATTCTAAAGAAACACAGACTCTCAATTCAGTAGGTGAAACACTGATAACAGTTTGTAACCACAGATGTATTGTTATAGAAACACTACATTTAATTAATCTATGGAAAACTAAATATGCAAAATATGCATGTATTTCCCAACAGCTCAAAGAATAACATGTTTTTTGCCCCTGCATATAGCAGAATAATGTAGCTAAAGTTAACAGAGCAATAGTCATAAATTAATACAAGCCTCTGCATACAAAGCTCTTATGGCTATTCAAACAAATAAAATACTAAAACTGCTAAATGTAAACTATACAAACTGATAGAAAATAAACTTCTAGACGGTAGGTATATGGCAACTGCAAGAGTAGACAGTAATACATGCTACACTAAAATAAAGGACACAAAGAAGATAAACAGAACGGAGTCAAAGGCCTCAAGTGCGGTACTGGGCCGCCTCAGGAAGGCAATGAGCCGCCTGGTCATAAAGAGCTTTAAATTACAATAGAAGTACTCAGTCTTCCGAGGCAGGCGGTGGAGGCTGTCTAAGAGTGAAGCAGTATTGTAATTGACCCTCGTGTGTGTGTGTATGCCTTTGCACTGTAAATCAGTTATAATATGGATAAAAGCTTTTCTTTGGTATTTTAAAACAGTTTAAATCACATCTCCTAGAAATATGGTATAAACAGTATAAATAATTGTTCCTGACCCCGTAGCAGCAGGGTGATGTTAGAAAAGGCCTCATAGCAAAAAGCCTCAAAGGTCAGTTCTTGTTGACAAAGGGAGAAGAACTTATTGACTTTAGCCTAATGGAGGCAACCATATAGCAACACAGTATCAGTTGATTTTGAGATCCAATGCAAAGAAAATAAAACACTGTTTTGATTATATTTAGCTGTAGGACGTTGTGACTCATCCAGTGTTGCATATCTATCATGTAAGTAGAAAAGGCTCGAGGTAATGTCAGAGTATAGCACACAGTATCTTCAGTGTGCACACAGAATGTAACAGTGAGATGCTATTTCACAAGTATGATGCAGACAGGGAAAATAATGTAATGAAATAAAATGCAGGACTTGCCTCTCCACAGAAATGTATTATTAATGACTGGAGGTAGGATCAAGGCCAGTCAAAGCAGGTCTAGATGCAAAATGCCAAAGGCTTCAAAATGTTAAATTAAAGTCACATGACCTGCATCCTGAAAGCCTTCCAAAAGGTTCTTATCTAGCCACAGACTAAAGTGTGTTGAGACCAATATAATAAAAATCTATATATTATTGTTTGATTCAGAACATTTATTAATATAATATAGCACATTTAAGGCCAAATCCATGTAAATGTGATGTAAAGTGATACATAAAAAAGTTATTTTCACCTCAAGCACAATTAAGGACAGGAGCTTATGTTTTTCTTTTTCGTTTTTGTAAGGTCTTTATTATATGTTGCAGGTTGCCATGCAAGATTAAGCAAAGGACCTTTAAGCAATATGCTGTCTTCTTCAGTCTACACAAGTGTTACTTGAACCAAGGCATTATCTCAATGAGGAACCTTTGTTTGATGGGTGCCATCTGGTGTGAAACATAAGACAGTATATAGCAGTATATATCTGCTAAATAAAGACTTGCGTTACCTTACTAAATGGTGTTTGATCATAGTATTTCCCTTGAATGTATGCTCTCCAGGAAATATTCTCAACAGCAGGAATAATTCAGAATAATAGCATTATGAGTAGGTTTGGTTTTGGTTTACATAATTTAAATCTTAATCAGTTGTTGTTCAGATGCAACCGCGTGGCATGTGTGGGCTGCTTGGATTCATACTGTCGTGTCAGGCACACTTGCAAGCTTTCTGCTCCACACAGACCCACATGCAGAGCGACAAACACCCTACACCATAAGACCGGTCCCTTGACGGAGGTAGTTAAGATGCTCTCCATGCTCAGAGAAGGATGACATCACCGTAACAAGCTCATACTGGATGTGCCCCTTTACATTCTCCCCCTCAAAACTTCTCCTTAAGGCAGTAACCTCAGTTCAAATCCAAGTCACAGCTCCAATGTAGCATGTGTGGTCCTAGCTCCCCCTCAGATTCAAGCTACCATGTCAACATGCCCTGTTCTGCACAGCTCCACCAATAGAGTGACAAATCCATTACGCCAAAAGACCAGTCCCTTGATGTGGGGAGGTTATACCCACTACCAAGCTCAGAGAGGGCATCACAGTAACAAACTTATATTCTATGCTCCCTCTTACTTCTGCATACTCATTGCAAGGAAACTTCTAATTTGCATTTGAGAAAAAAATAATGATGAATAAACTGACACATTAGAAGCTAAATTAGGCAAAGAGGGAGGGCGAAATGCCAGTTAAAATTGGATCAGTTAGGGTGAAAGTGATACTCAATGTGGATTTTGTTTGAATAACAGGGGTTGCAAAATAGAATCAGTGACACACTAATGGCATGAAATGCCATTAAAAATAATAACTTTTTGGTCATTAGCAGCTTCTTAATAATAAGTTTAATATTAAATTAAATTTGTTCAAAATATATGTAAGGGAACATTTCAAGATAAAATAATCAATTTCAAGAATATATACATGTTATAGTATGTACAATTCAGCTAGAAATACTCTTGGTAAGGCAATGAGAACCATTGTTGTAACTGATAATTGATACATTGTACTAATAGACTATTTCATTACTTCATTTATGAATTCATCCATTGAGTCATTCATTATTTCAGATCCACTGGAGATATATATATATATATATATATATATATATATATATATGGTCCTGTAGATCCATGAAATGAAACTATCTAACTATGTCATGTTACTTAGAAAAACAAAGGTGTATAATGTAACTGCATAAATTAAGACTTTTGTTAACCTAAAACACAGCATGGAGAATTTACAAATAGACATATAATATATATATATATATATATATATATATATATATATATATATATATATATATATATACAATGACTGTACATATAGTGCATGGAAAAACACATGCTAGTCAATTTTCTCAGAGAGCTAATAAAACTGATTCCTAATGAGATGTGACACAAGTTTTATGGTAATGGTCCCATTAAATCATAACTTTTTAACTGATATGTTGCAGTCAGCTTATCAGCATGAATTAATGGAAAATCCTATAAATGTAGACTCTTGTGCTTCTGGTTAGAGAGAACCTGTCTCACAGAGGCCAAATACATTTCAGGACTTTGTATTTATTTTGTTTGATTTCTTGATAAAACACACTTTGGTGTATCTGTCAACTGTTTCAGCAGATAATTTGTTTAACTTTGAGGGTAAATGTATTGAATTTATACACTACCTGGTTAATCCACAGTTGGATTTTATTAGCGCTTTCTACAGCACTGCTGTCTGTACCTTATGGGTATTATCAGGTAATTTCTAGGATAAACGCTGATAGATGCAGTCCTGGATGATTCCCTAGTGATTTCAAATGTGTTAACAATATTCATAGGGGGGGCTTTGCCTAGTGGGCTATAGGCTGATCAAACAGAATTCCAAACAGAGATAAAGCAGGTGGGAAAAAGAAAACACTGAAATGGAACAGCCATGTAATTGTTGCCTCAAAACCAGAGATCGTAAAATGATATTGAACGATTGAAAAAGTAAAGAAATTAAATGCAACTGTTTAAAGAAATTTACACCATATTGCTCAAGAATCAAAATTCTAATGGAGGATTTTGAATTTGGACAGAGGACCTTTGTATTACTTGTACCTACTGCTCTGAGAGCAGTTTCCTAAATCTTCAAAAATAACATTCAGTTAATATGCAAATTTCATTAATCATATGCTAATGTCACCATATGTGTTTGTTATAGTCTATTTATAATTTTTTTAATGAACGCCATGAAACAGAATGTAATGAAAAAGACATATGAGTATGATTCTTTGAGATGATGATTCCTCTCTGTACAATACAAAGCAGCAGAGAAACCAAGCCTTACATACAGTAGCTGGAGGAGAAGGCATGAATTTTAGGTCATTTTCGCTACAGTCAAATAGAGGTGCACCAATGACTTAGTCCAACCATCCTTGGGATATATTTTTAAGATGTAACCAGTACTATGGACACAAGAACTCTAATGTTTGAACTCTAAGGCTCTAATGTTTGATAGATCACTACAACTGGAGTTATGCATCACGAGGTGAGGGCAAGGGTGCTAATAAACGTCAAGGTCCTCTATCAAATGTTAGAGCCCACATCGAGAGGGCTCTGTTGCTAATAGAAAATTATGTACGTGTTTATTTTTAATGAAATAATCTTAAAAACCTATTTTGAACTTGGATATTTTGTCCAATATCCTTCCATTGAGTAATATTTGAATTAAACTGAATTAAATTCGAATGAAAGAAACAACATACACATACATACAATTATTTCTATTTGGCTAAAATGTATCCTTATTTATTTCAATGACTATTGTGTGGTTAGTGTTTCTTACAGTTGATCTGGACATCTCTGAACAGTCCCTGTAGTATTCCGTCGAAACTTGTTGCTGAAGGTGTGGGCATTATTCAAGCTGGCAGGGAGCGGATTGGCTGAGCTGAATCACTTTGACAGACTGGTTTTGAGGCAGAGTGATTTGTGGATCCTGCTGAAGTTAAAACTATGGACCAATTGCGCCTTTACTGTGGATTTGCTGTCTAGTAGCTGTGAATAGAAATTTCATTCTTTTGTCCTGTCACTGACATGATTTGCCTTGTCTCCAGACCAGTGTCAGAAAGTATCTGAACATTTGTTTTGATAAGCCCGTATATGTGCGGATTGATTTATGTTTAAATCTAATGAATTTACAGTTGGGCTTTTCACCATTCTAGCACCTTCCAGCTTCCAGATCTAGAAACTGATTGGCTGTTGGAACACAATCGTTTTCTAATGTTATATTTATGTTGGGATTGAAAAAAAAACTATGCATGTATAAACTGAATGGTGGAGACATTTGCTCTTATTGTTTTTTGCTCAAGACGATCTCTTTATAACTGCAACTTAAAATTGATGTTCCAAAAAGATGAAATCTTGTCTCCTTGGGGGTATACACGGGTATAATTACACAGAACACTAACAATCTACTATCTCTGCTTCAACTTCAAAGAATTTTCGAACTATTATCTCAGCTTCACGTAACTGACTTTGAGGTCTAACTGGCAAGTGATAGTGAAACAAAGATAACTAGATTACACAGAGGTGTGAATTTGATTTTATGTTTAAAAATGTAGGTCATGCCCATAAGATAATCATGACTGAAAGATGATATTTTCTGAGGTTTTTTTTTTTCGTTGTATGTTACTTTTCCACTGCATTGATAACACTGTGTGCCAGTCTTGCTTACAATGTTTGTGAATGGGATGATTTGTATTTTACTGTACTAAAATTCAATAGTAGTAATAAGAATGTATTAACAACAACAAAATTAAAGAAAAATAATGTATAATTAAAGTGAGCATTGTAAGTCCTTCTCAAGACAAGTTTGTGACTACAAAATGCTTTGGGATTAACATATATGAACATGAACAAGCACATTGAAATGGCTTTTCTCTCCCTATCACTCACTGATCAAAATATGGCTTGATTATTAATTCATTAATGACGGGTTTCTTACGTGTGTTCTGTACTAGAAGGATACATCTGAAAGAAAGCTGTCATAGATCAATAACATTTCGTATGATGGAGGATGTTCTGGAATATCTCACCCACAGGAGGTATCTATCTGTGAAATGTTTGAGGGAAGGTTCCCCATTTGGTACCAGGTGATTTCAGCAAGGTTCACAAACAGAAGCGGAGCAGAGCAGAGCAGAGGAACTATTTTCTGGCTTCATGGATATAACAGCCATAGTTCCTCTCCAGCACAGCACCCTCAATATTGCAGGCTTGCTCTGCACTGCTTTCCTTTGCTTTTTTGATGAATGATTGACTGCTCAGTGGCTGCTCAATCAGCAAAGCATGTCTCCACAGAACAGCATGATAGCTGCCTTCATGGATGGTAACTTAGAAGATGAAAAACCACTGCAGCAGTGCATCAGTCTTTTACACCGATGAGATCATTGTAATGGTGCCGGTACTGGAGGCATCCCACAGGGGAAACAAACAAGCAAACACTCCGACAAAATAAATATTAAAATGATGGCCCCTAGACAGGGAACTTGCAGGTACATTTTTAATCTGCAGTTATATAATTGCTCTGTTACAGATTTTTTGGTCTTTTAAGGATGATTAAAAATAAAATAATGAAGCTCTTATTTTGATACACATAGATATGTAATTTGTAATAGAACTGCATGCTTAAATGGTGATTTGTGTGAATATATTTAAACACTTGATTCAGTGCCTAAATTACACAATGTACTCTAGCTGCAAATAAACAAAAAGTATGGACAGAGCAGCATTATAAAAATCATTGACCCTCTCCATTCCTTGAACTGGTAATGCAACCATGTATTTCTGCGGTCAACTCTTAGTGATATATCATTTAACAACAGTTCACGGACTTATCTCACTGACACCTGAGTCTCACAGACCTATTAAGTAGGTAATATCCTATTCAGTGATACCATGAACAATGCTCCCACAGGGATATAAGCAGCTGAATTTGCTGAGTGACTCTGCTAAAACTTTGCACTTTTATTACTGGTAAGTCCCAACAGACCTCTGTGCAGTAACCTTTTAATCGCTATAACGTTGATAAAACTTTGATTTATTTGAATGGCTCTGTTTCTAACCTATACACCATTTAAACTATATTACATTACAAAAACATCAAATTCCAAACAGGGACAAAGGAAATTATTTGGTTATGAATAAAAAATATTGACACACATGAATAAAAGGCACACACGCACAAGTAGCAGAATAACATTGCTGCAGGATTAATTTGATGTAAAATAGCATAAACATGTTATTCTATTGCATTCCAATTCATAGTCAAGAACTCACCTCCATTCAAAACACAGACAATGCAAGTAGCACATAGAACTGATTATAAATTCTGATAACAATACCTCTACCACAGACACATTAGCCATTACATGATTGCAAAGGCCATTTTCTCCTCAAATTAGCACCTCAAACTGTACAATATTCAGATATAAATTCCAGTCATAGCTGGTTAGTGTTATATATATATATATATATATAAAACTTGGGTTTTCACATGACCACAAGTTTAAGTATCACCACAAGAGAAAAACAAATAACATATTTATGTGAATTGTATTATTTATCAACATCAGCTAAAACAATACCCCTTTTGCTTAAGAGTTATTTATTTATTTATGTTCTATACTTAATAACTATAAAAGCCTAGATGTACTATTGGAGTGTGAAAGATTTCTGTAAATATTAATCTTTACAATTGTAATAACTCATTTGATTTTCAATCAAAACACTATGCAATTATTAGCATGCATGAAATAACCAATGAAAGGCATCAACTGAATTCTAAATCAAAACGTATGTATCACCTGTGGACTGAGACCTTGTTAAAATACACTAGAGCTGTTCCCTAATTACAACATATAATACAGCTTGCTCTGCCACCTGGAAGATTTATTTACCACATTGTATTTTGCTTTATAACAGGGTGAAAGAGCATACGCTGTAAAACCACACCAACGGATGCAGCAACTGACAGAAATACTGTGGATCCAATGAAAGATATATATATATGTAATCACATACATTATACAATATTCACAGTGCCTATATCAAGTCTACACCCCCTTTCAAAATGCTGTTGCCTTATAGCCTACAACTAATATATATTTTTTCATTTATCTACATGTCCTACTCTACAACTTCCAAGTTAAAAATATATTCTAGAATTTGTTAATAATTAATAAAAAAATAAAATAGCTTGGTTGGATAGGTATCCACCCCCCATGATTTGATTGACACCGATCATGGTATTGACCATGACATTGTTTTCTAAACAATGTTGCTGCCGTTTTCTCAGAGAAAACACATTTCTTGAAAGGCACACATCAGGGGATGGGGATATTAAAAAATATCAAAGGCCTTGAATATCCCTCGGAGCACAGTAAAGACGATTAATAAGACATAGAAGGTGTATGGCATCACCAAGACCCTGGCTTGATCAGGCTGTCTCCAAACTGGAGGCTGATCAGAGAGGCTACCAAGAGGTCAATCACAACTTTGCAAGAGCTACAGGCTTTTATGGCCAAGGGGAAAGTGTGCATGTGTAGCTATGTGGCAAAGAAGTTTTATGGTCTGACAAAACTAAAAACAAAAACCCAACACAGTGGATAACCCAAAGAACACCATCCCTACTGTGAGGCATGATGGCGCAGCATCGTGTTATCATTGGTAGGGACTGGGACGAAGAAAATGGATGAAGCAAAGTACAGAAACGTCCTTAAAGAAAACTTTGACCCTGACCTAAATCAAATCCAAAAGGTGTAGCATGACTAGAAGATTGCTGTCCATCAATGCTCCCCAAGACACTTGACAAAGCTCGAACAGTTTTGTAAAGAAGAATGGTAAAATATTGCCAAATCTAAGTGTACAGAGGCCTATCCCAACAGACTCACAGCTGTATTTGCTGTCAAAAGTGCTTCCACCAAGCATTAACTCAGGGAGGTGAAGACTTATGCAATTATAATATTTCAGTTTTGTATTTTAAATATATTATTTTTTTATCCCCTTCATGGTTTGGAGTACGGTGTGTAGATAAGTGGGTATAAAAATCCTAATTTAAATGCATGAAACTCTGAGGCACTGACACAACAAAAAGTGAAAAAAGATCAAGGGGATGTAGACTGTCTAGAGGCACTGTGTAGTGTGGGAGATCTGATATATGTACATATATGTGTGTGTGTGTGTGTGTGTATATATATATATATATGCGTGTTCATAGGAAAGTAACTATTAAAAATATTTGAAGTGGAAGTGAAGTTTTGGTGGATAAAAATATGGAAAGCAAAAAACTTTATTAATTGATTATAAAGTCTTCACTATGCTTCAATTACGCATCAAGATTATGGTTATGGAGTGAAGTTAGTATGTATTCAAGGCGTTGTGCAAGTCTAAGTCTAAATCAATTAAGTGTAAATGCCAGCACTGCTAGTTCCATAATTGCACCAATTTTCTAAAATCTGGAATCTGCTGATTAATTAAATATAAAATATGTTTGATGCAGAGACATGTGAGCACTCCTGATGGGATGTCAACAAACACATTCAATCGATATAGGGACCTTTCCATGTAATAAAAAACAAGGAATCTGGAAGGTGCCCATGAGATCCAAAGATTGACTACTTTCTTTGAGAGAACTTAAGAAGACCCACAAAACAGACATTTAAGTAAAATTTAAGTAAACCACTGACAAAAACAAAAAATAAGAAAATAAGAACAGATAGAAGAGGCAGGAGAAGAAAAAATTGCTGGAAGAAGATTGCTGGTTGTTAAAACAAATTAAATGTAATGTCTGCATAGTACTTTCCAGATTCTCCACTAGGTGTCACCCACTGAAATAATAATGTTTGGCTTCTATGCTTTCCATATTCTGTTTATTTGTTTATTTGAAGACAAGGCAACGGCATATTCTTAACTGAATCTAGAATAAAGGCTTACAGGTTTACATATTTTAACTATAATATACAGATGGATTTATCTTTACACTTTTTATTTTTATATATAAATATAACTGCTGTTGTAACAAAATATAATCCATGTCTAGTATTCTCAATCTAGCCAAAACAGAACATTCTAGATGCCAATGTCTTATTTATGCTTTGACTTTTGCTGGGAAAGCTTCAGTCTTATTCCTTTTTAACCATATTTAAGGTACTTAAAATTCTTGCCTGCCCATGTAGACGAATAGAGGACTACAAATTAAGATTATTCTTTTTGGCAGGCTCTCAGACAGGAAGCAATTTTATTTCTAACCCAAAATCATTGAAAAAAAGATTAGTTCCTTTGTGAGAATTGTTACTTAACATAAATAGAGTGGTCTTTTCACTGAGATGAGATCTCATAGATCTGTTTTTTTCTATGCCACAGTGTCTAATTAGAATTGGTCGTTATCACTGCCATATTAAAAATGTAACACAAATATTATTATGTGTACTCATTAAAATAAATTAAACACATGGAAGATCCCTATTGTGTTTATTTTTATTATTTTTTATCAATACTGCAAAGTGGAGATAAATTGGGACAGTGAATAATGTATTGTTCTAGGTTGTCCCTCATTGCTTTCAACCAGTACATATATCTGGCACAGTAGATTAAACTTGGACACTGTTAGCTCTGGGTTTCTGCCCCAAACACAAACCTATAAATAGTATCTTTAACAAATAGTGGATTTTACCCAGGTCCAGGCATACTCCTGTCTACTTCATTAAACAACAAATCACAAACATGTTAGGAGCTGAATATAACATAATTTAAGACCATATTTGTATAATTAAGGTTTCAATTAACAACCTAAGAGCACATTCTGGAATATTACATCTAGCACCCACAGGGATACTCCTGGATGAAAGTAGAGAAAAAACTGTTTTTAGTGAGGGGCTTGTGCATGATATAAAAAATTCCCACTAATCCACAGGAATCAGTGATTCAACACAGTCCACAGTTTAACAATGATTACAACAATCTGTGCTTCAGAAGCCTATAAGACTGCACATGAAAGTGACTGCATGTGGAAATCTCAGATTAGCAGCCTTCAACTTTATCAGAGACGCCTCACGGGCTTTAGTGTTTTTGCTAGTAGTTGGTTAAGAATGACAAGTGGCATATGAAGACAGTAATCCTAGCAAGAGGAAATACAAACTGTCACACTAATATATTTTAAAGTTATTCACTTGAAATTAGTTAAAAACTAGCATTACTCTGATTGCTGTAGAGAACCTTCTAATTTACATTATAACGTGAATTTTAAATATTGTGATAAATCCTCTGCAAAATACACAATTTTTAGGTGGAATATGTGTGCTTCCTATGTTTGGTCTTTAAAATAGGTGGTAGCTTGATTTCAAGATTACTTGTTTGTTTTTGTTTTGTTTTTCCTATTTTGTGAGGATTATAGGTGATGAAAAACATATTAAAAACATATATGCCTAGAAGAAAACTCTGAGAAAATAGGAATATTGATGAATGGCTCTTTGATATAACTATCTATTGCTATTCTATCTATCTTCTAAGAACACCCATTAAGGTCATTCATCAAAATTCACAATAATCAAGGATAGGGCACATCAGGCTATCTCTTTTAATCTCTAAATTGCAAGACATCTTAAAAGGAAATCAAAAGCAACAAAAATACAGTAAATTGATGGCCTAATGTTAACAAAGGTCTGTCTTAAAAGACCTGACTCAGACCTGTAGGAAACCTCGTAGATGTCACTGTGCAGAACTAATTTATCAAAGGATGGGAGTATTATATGGATTTAACTCCCTTTAAAAGATTATAAAGATTTCACAGCATATCCCCATCACATTCCAGTTGCACTTTAGAGATGCAGTTTAAGTGGATACGTCAACAGACAAGGCACTTATACTGTCTGTAGAAAGAGATAAAACCAAACCAGGCCTATATGTGGATGATACTTAAAAAAGATATAACATCAGTGGGTAAATACTTTGATTCATTAATACAGTACAGGCTTTAATATATAGTAAAACAAAAATGTAAATGAAGAACAAATTATCAGAATCATCTACACTGGATCTAAAAAAAAAAAAATTGAGATTCTAACATAATCAATAAATTATGTAAAATATTTGTGCCATTTCGTATTGGTAAAAGGCTTTGCTAATCCAACCATTTAACAGCATGCAAAAACAAAAACAAAAAACAGTTTTCTGGATAGTTCCCATACTCTGCAATCAAGCTTTAACTTATAATGTACTCGCTCCCCTTCTTGGAGAAATGCTGAACGTCCAATACTGCAGTTTAAGGCTCTGTGAGAATGCTTTGCATCAGACATGATTTATTATGTAATATTCATTACCATGCTCCTGCTGAACTACATAAATAATATAAATGTATGTAAAATCAGGTCACTCTGAATCAGTCAAATGCTAAGACATACATTTTCACTCCATTGTCATCCTGCAGGTTACTACACAATAATGCAAACAACAAACACCTAACTCAAAAAAAGCAATTTAACTTGTTCTGCTATTAATAGAGAGGGCCGATTACTTTATATCAGTTGTAGTTTACATCAACTGCTTTAGTATAAATCTTAAAGAATATTGATTAATGTCCATTCATTCTCTTGCATTTTTCTAATGTTAAAGAGTACTTCTCAAATTCTGGTGCAGTGTGTTTTGGAAATATATTTCACCCACCTTTGTTTTAGTTTTGCTTGCTCCCATTGTAAAGGCAACCATTTCAAAAGCATGTCGCCACAAACAAAGTTTAAGGTAGATCAAGTGGAATATTTTAATTTGACTATCTGCATAAGTCTGTGCAGTGATGTCTGACCTACATACCCGGTACGCAGAAGTTAGCATTAATCATTTTCTTGGTGAAGTGTAAAAGATTCAACACCCCCTCTTTTCTTTCCTTTCTTTCCCTGACAAAAACGTATTTACAGAACTGTCACCAGTTTTGTGGAATAGCTGGGTTACATAACATAGAGAATGTTTTTTTTTCATTTAAAACTGTACAGATGGGCAATGTTCCACATCACAAAATCACCATCACAACTGACACCTTTGTTTCAATCCCTCATAGACATCTGGAACTAGACAAGCATGGAAAGAGAAAACTAGGTTTGTGCTCCCTGAAGGCTGGATCCTTCAGGGCACAATAAAGCCACACCGGTAAGGGCAGGTGGATACTGACAAAACCTGCCATTTGGACAACACAAGGTTTCATTTCACTCTTTGGCCTACTATTATTATCAGATAATTATAAAGTAAGTGTATATAAAATATATGGGGGAAAAGACATATCTGAAAAACTATTAAACACTTTCACGACAGAGCAAGATGAATTAGTGCAATGTGATGCAATTATGATATCCCTCCACCAGATAGGAATACCTTTTATACTTAATCACCTTGTGGGATTTCTCCATGGCTGTTAAAGTTTTGGGGGGAAAAATGGTAGACATGTTATCTCCCATTTCCACTTTGCCATACATTATAGTTGAGCAGATAATATCTTAGAGTGATCAGAAGGATGCAGTAATGAGAAAAAAAATGTTCAGGAGTGCTTCTAATTTAGATACAAGACATAATTAGTCTATCAGCATTCACTTGCTGTCAAAAATAGATGTGAAATATGAAAACTTCAAAGAGCTTACTTGGCTCTCCTCTTTTCATTTTTCATCTCTGCCACCTTTTTTAATCCATTTACTGTCAGCACCTACAAAGCCTAATTTGACTGAGAAATAAAAGTTATTTCACAAAGAGAATGTAGATAAAATATAAGCTTCTGTAAAATATAATACTTGCCTTGTCCTGAAGTTTGCTGGATGAGGGTGTCCATCATACAATGATAAAAAGTCATATTCCTCTTCTACAGCAAATGACTGAAAGACAATCTGTATTCTGTTCCGTTCTTCGGCGACTATAACCCACGTGCAATTTGCACCATTTGGATATCCGTATGGAAAACCAGGGCTTTCTATGGTACCATTTCTTCCTTTAAAAGTCCCACCACAAGTATAAATGAAACCTAGAAAACACAAAAACACAACAACAAAATATTAATTGAGTGGTTTAATCAAACACATTTCAAAAACATCAAACTCCTTTTTGCTGTTGTTTGCTGTCATTAATGCACAATATTTCAGAGACCAAAAAACAAAAAACATGGGTCATCTGAATGATAATAGCTTGAATGATTTTTGCTTGGAGCTTTTTTTAACTCTTAGCTCCAAAATAAAAGCAACAATAACGTAAATTAAAACAGCACTTCAGATATATGCATCGTTGTTCTGCTTTCCAAGACAATAATTTCATCTACACTATGTAAAAAATCTCAGGGGAGGGCCTATACAGTTCAGATGTTTATGTTGTCACACAGCAAAATTATTGTATTAATAGTTGATACATTGATTACAATCAGGGGGTAATTTGTAATTGTGCAGCTGGTGGAGCCCTATTTGCGGCGGGGCAAGTCAGGGCAGAATTTGGGACAACGGTGATAAATTACCATATATAAGCACTAGATAGTAGTTTTATGTGAGGTGAGTGAAATAACGAGAGTTCGAGGGTTTTCAGAGTGTTTTTGGATTGGCTAGATATTCATAAAGTCATGGTCCGTCATTGGATAAAAAAATGTAAGATCTCTAAGGCTGATGACAGCCACAGTAACGGCCTTTTCATTGGTCAATACCATCCCCATGATCTGCAGTTCAGCATTGGATTGCAAATGTTAGGAATAACACAATGTAAATAAAGCGCACAGGTTTCTTTTCAGCCAAATCTTAGCTACACCGCTTAAAAAAAATGCACGTCTCTATCATAAATAGTTTCCCCATAAATTAATACTTAGTGATACATGCCCCAATTCTGGCAGAACTGACATTATCCATGTCTGTTAAAACCCTGCAAAATGTGGTATAGTATCTAAGAGTGATTAACTATTTTTGTTAGCTAACAACTTTAAACTCAGCTGCCTCCTCTTGCTGCCACTCCACTGTTCTGGTGGAACACACCACAAGTAAGAAGACAATTTTTTCTAACTATGCACTTTCTGAAGAAACGGCAAGCTAGTTTTGTGGTAGACAAAGTAGTTACTTTACCACAGCACTTGAAGCTGTTCAATTACACAGTTACAGTAGCTAACTTTCATAATCCTCATTTGCCAGGCTATAGTGTTAAATCAATCCATATGACTTCAAGGATATGCACAGCAAAGATACATACTCATCGTAGCCTCATTCATTTTTTGATAGATATATTTTAAGCTAAAACGTATTGCAAACTTTTTTCCCCGACCATGGAGGCTGCCGCCCCTGATTATAATCCATCAACATTAACATACACTGATCCTAACCATCGTCTTCTGTCTTTACAAATCCCACTCTGCTAACCCATAATTGAATATTTATATATCAAAACATATCGCGAGACGTGCGTTAGAAAACCATGGAGACCACACTGACCTGACCCGTCTGATGCAATATGACTCCCTTTTTTTATCCATTACACAAATACATATTCTGCCACCACAAATAATATTCAAGTAAGAATAGTTTTTATTTTTTCATAAATGCTATGCTCGGCTTTCTCTGGTGCCATGAGACATTTTCTTATTTCTTCTATTTAGAAAACACACAGTGACATTTATCAACACAATAAAGAACATTTTATAATAATCACGTTTGTCATTTTTAGAAATTACATTTTAGGTAATCTTAAAAGGGATTCACTGTAAACCAGTAATACCTAAATAATGATGCATACAATACAAAAATGCTTAGTGGGCAAAAAATATTCTACTGACATGTTGACAAAGAATTGTGTGAAAATGGCAATATACAATTGAATGTCATTCTGAGTAGCAGTTATCAAAACTACCTAGCTATTCTTGCTTACTCACAGTGTACTCCTGCAGGTCAATATAGCAGCTGAACCAAACATGAATTATATTAATATTCTTACACAACCATTTTCATTATGTACTTATTAGTATGAAAGTATATCACTATATCTATCTATCTATCTATCTATCTATCTATCTATCTATCTATCTATATTCATATATACAGCTCTGGAAAATATTAAGAGACCACTTAACATTGACTTAACTTGGAGTGGTCTCTTAATATTTTCCAGAGCTGTATATATACAGTGGATGGTATTGCAGATCCACCCCCCAAGGACTTTTGTTATGTTACAATCTGGAGTGAAAATTGATTTAATTGGGATTTTCTCCAGAACAGGTGTATTTAATCTGAGCTCATGTGACACTATAATTGCACACAGGTGGATTCAACTAATTATGTGACTTCTGAAGGCAATTGGCTGCACTACAGCTTATTAAAGTGTGTCATAGCAAAAGGGAGGTTTTCCACACAGCAAGTACAATTAAATGTCTTGTAGACAGGGCTGGCTCTACCTATAGGCAGAGTAGGCAGTTGCCTGGGGCCTCCATAACCGTAACATCCCTATACGGGAGTCCAGGGGTCCCACACTGTATGGGGGGCGCGGGGAAAGAGCTGAAGAGGTAAAAAGTCAAGATGAGACACAAGAAATCCCCGAGGGGATCTGACAACTTTTGATTGACGCCCTGCTGAAATCGCACTGGATAAACTGATATCTTTGTCTACACTTACACACATTAAAACACACTGCACTGTCCGACTCACAGGAGTGGAAACTGGGTCTCGGTTATTGGATTCTTCCATCTCCAGTCCTGGCCAATCAGAATAGAGGACTGTCAAGTGGCAGTGTCTGTGAAGACGCTGATTGGTAGCTTCAGATCAAAATACACAGCAGTTTCTATGAGGTGATAATTACGGTAAAATAAATACATAAGAATAACTTGCAGCTCCAAAATGTCATCGAGTGGTGGGAAACGAGCTCGCCAGGACTCTCTGCTGCAATATTTTGGAAACGCATTAACAAAAAATACATTAAATGCGAAATAATGCAATGTGACAATTTTTGCAATTGCAAGAAGTTCTGAACTTTATTTTAAAATACTCATCTAACACAAAAATACATTCGGAAACATACCT
Source organism: Amia ocellicauda (assembly GCF_036373705.1). NCBI lineage: Eukaryota > Metazoa > Chordata > Actinopteri > Amiiformes > Amiidae > Amia > Amia ocellicauda. The sequence continues at coordinate 33,753,890 of NC_089859.1, read as the reverse complement.
GTGCGTTCAAGTTCCAGTGAAAAAAAATATATAGCGATAGCTGGCTGTGTGTGTTTTAATAATATTATTTTGTTTGTTGCTCCTCTTTCCTTTTCTGTCATAGTGTCGCAGAAAGGTGTTTGGCTTTTAGATGGGTTAACATAGCAGCTGTAAATTTGTGGTATATTAATTGCACTGCACATATAATACACTTAACAGTGTTTTAATTTACTTTGTCAAAGTATTTCCACGCAGAAACTCTCTGAGAGGAAGCCATTGGTCGCGTTCTTGTAGCGCCGCAGATCTGCACCGATCCCATTGGTGGAGTCGCGCAGATCTGTCATTGTCAGCCAATCAGAGACAAGTAATAACAAATCCCACCCTCCCGTCAAACTTCATTACAGCTACACAGAGAGCCAATCAACCGTACAGGCTTTAAAATAAAATCAATATTATTATTTTATTATTAATATTTTAACTATCGAATGTTAGATTCACTTGTCGATAGTGGCCATCTTTAACGAATAGTTGAATTTTTGAATATTCGGTCTCATTATATATATATATATATATATATATATATATATATATATATATATATATATATATATATAACATAACTAGTAAAATTGTATACAATGGAAAGAGAATTCTCCAAAGGCAAACATGTTTCTTTCCTCTAGCAGTGTTTTGTCATTCACAGGCAACTTACTATCGAAAAGTATGCATGGCTGGGTAAAACATTGATAGTATCACATGAGACTGACAACTGCAATTAATTTTGACAAGAAACATAAATGGCCATTTGGTTTAACTCATATCATTAGGCTTGCAATGAGTTAAGTCATGTTCACTTGCCCCCCGCCCCATTTCATTTTTTGGATTGTGGCAAATATTTGCAGAGTATCCTATGCTGAGACATCTTACAGTACATTATTTGTATTTGCCCCCTTCCTGATTTCCTAATGTTTTGCATATTTGTCACAATGAATGGTTTCATATATATATATATATATATATATATATATATATATATATATATGCATATAAAAAGAAGAGAAGCAAGGTACACACAAAATTAAGTTTATAAATGATAATTTTATTTATTTAAGGAATAAAGTTATCCTACACCAACTGGCCCTGTGTGTAAAAGTTGATGCCACTCTAAATTTAATAATGGGTAGCACCACCTCTAGCAGCAACAGCTGCAACCAAACGATTCCTATAATTGCAGAACGATCTTTCACATCGCTGTGGAGGAATTCTGGCCCACTCTTCTTTGCAGAATTGCTGTAATTCTGTGACATTGGAGGTTTTTCGAGCATGAACTGTTTGTTTAAGGTCCTGCCACAGCATCTCAATGGAGTTCAAGCCAGGACTTTGACTAGGCCACTGAGCCATTCTGAGGTGGACTTACTCTTGTGTTTTGGATCATTGTCCTGCTGCATAACCCAATTATGCTTCAGCTTCAGATCACGGACTTATGACCAGATATTCTCCTTCAGAATTTTCTGGTAGAGAGCAGACTTCATGGTTCCTTCTATGATGGCAAGTCTTCCAGGCCCTGAGGCAGCAAAGCATCCCCACACCATCACACTACCACCACCATGTTTGACTGTTAGTATGATGTTCGTTTTGTGAAATGCTGTGTTTGCTTTATGCCAGACATAACGGGACCTATGTCTTCCAAAAAGTTCCACTTTTGACTCATCTGTCCACAGAATAGGGCTGGACGGTATACCGTAAACAACGATATACCTGTATTCATTTACGAACCGGTTTGGAATTTTACTATACTTTCATATTGGTATTTTAAAGTTTTGAATAATGTACTATTTACTGTGTCATTGAGTCATAGCATTCAACTACCATTAAACTGGATCGTGTTCGTGTATCCCACGACCTGCTGCGCCGGCTGCTTGAGACTGCGCTGTCTGATATGAAACGCCAATAGTGTTTGTGTAACGCAAATTTCCACAGATCTGCGCAGATCTGCACAGCTCCACCAATGGGATACGTTGGATCCTGCAGATCTGCGCAGAACTGCGCAAATCTGCGCTATAAGAACGCAACCACCTTTCTTCACAAACCCTGCAGAAATCAATGTAATTGGATGATTTATTTTTATATTTCAGTTATTTAAAAAAAATAGAATTGCCAATCATTTAAGTAACAACTTAATTATTGTGCATCATACATTTATTCATTTTTTTAAAATAACTGATGTAATTATTTAATAAATCATTGACTAGTGTCGATCTAGAATTCTATATCTATGGTTGACAATGCTGATCACAGGAAGTAATGGAATTTGACATTTGCCTCCACTAACAAGGGGGCATTAGTTTCATTCAACTTAACACGTCCCTCTTGATTTCTGCATAATCTTTTGTCTCACAGCCACAGCTCGCCTCCAACAGCAGCGTCTCAGAGCTGCGCTGCGCTGTGTGATTCTGCGCAGATTTCTGTGGCTGGGTGTTAGCGGCATCACGCAGAAACACTGCAGTAACACGCATCTGTGAATCTCTGCGCAGAGCTGCGCTTCTCGAACGTGACCCTTGTTCTGTAATGAATGCGCCTCAGCCAAACATCGAAAATAAATTCCATGTGTATTGCGTGTTGACATATCAAATAAACGTGATAAATGCACAATCAATGAAGACGAGATGGAGGAGAGTAGTGTGGTCGATAGTGTGGACATGATTTGGTTTCAAGACAACTGACACAGAACAGGAAACGTAGTTTGGCCGAAAAATACCGCAATATTGTATTTTGGCCATATCGCCCAGCCCTATCGCAGAACATTGTCCCAAAAGGCTTGTGGGTCATCAGTGTGCCTTAGCTGAGGCTAGAAAGGCCTGCAGTTCTTTAGATGTTGTCCTGGGTGTTTTTGTAAGTTCCTGGATGAGCCGTCACTGCGCCCTTGGAGGAATTTTGGTAGGCCGGCCACTCCTGGGAAGATTCACCAATGTTCCACGTTTTCTCTATTTGGAGATAATGGCTCTCACTGTGGTTTGCTAGAGTCCCAGAGCCTTGGAAATGGAAATGGAAATTTCCAGATTGATATATCTCGACAACTTTTGTTCTCATCTCTTCCGGAATTTCTTTTGATCGCAGCATAGTGTGCTGCTTGTTGAGACCTTTTTCACACAGGGCCAGTGGGTTTTGGATAACTTTTTAATAAAATTATCATTTAAAAACTGAATTTTGTGTTTACTTCGTCTTCTTCGGTTCTCTTCGTCTTACATTTTGTATGTAGATCTGTAACCATTCCGTTTGACAAATATGCACAAATTTAGTACATCAAGAAGGGGCAAATACTTTTTCACGGCACTGTATAACAATACCGTTTTCAGACATGTATCAAAGTGTGCTAGTGGAACACGGAACCTCCCATTTTTTAAAGCTTTCATCCACACACCAATCCCAATTACAGTCCTTGCACTTGAATGCTTGTTTCCATTAGATGCAAACAAAATAAATGCTGCTTTCAAATACTGCAATTGTGATTTTGTGGGAGGGAAAAGTACTGATGTACCACCTATCTCTGGTATCTCCTCAGACAATTTAATAGGTCTAATTTAGTTTTCATCTACCAAAACTGAATTGAATTGTAATGTCACACAATTAGTACATATTATCAAATGACTTCCCCAGCGTAAAATACATAAGTAAATTAAGGAAAGTATATATACATTTATATTAATAGCTAAAACACTGTTTACACTATCTTCCCTACATACAATATGTGAGCCAAAAAACAATATGGAGAAGAAGTTAAATAAATAAACCTATATATGAATATTCTTTTGTATTCTGCTTATGATATATATCGCATGACATTCAGTCTTTTACTTTCCTTCAGTTTGGAAATATTTCAAAATAAACTTTAAAAATCCATTTCAAGTGGGCTAGAACCTCAAACTGTAATTCCTAGATCCACTGTTGTGACTCATATTCATGTAATTCACAAACTGGTGATATGCAGAATATAAAGTGATTATTCATAACTTTAACTTAATGTAAGTAACCTAATCCTCCCACCACCTCCAAACCATTTAATTTGCAACCCACCCAATTAAACACATTAATAAACACCTACAGTAAGACCTTTTAAAACCATTTCAACTACCCACTAAATGAGCATACATTCAGTTGAAGTTGAACTGAATTATTTTTGTTGTAATTTTGTCATTTGTCACTTTGCCTTTTTATACTTAGAATCCAAACAAAGAATCCAAGGTACTATTTGTAAGCATGTCCATCAATTCACCCACAACTCCTGTAGTAAGAGGACTGGCTATTCTGGTTGTAATAGGTTAACAAATATCAAATATACTATATATATAATAAATTGTAATTGTAGGACCATACAGTCTTGATGAAATACGAAGATGAACACAGTGAACTACTTGTGTGAACATATAGTAATCCATAATCATAAACATAAATAAAACAAAAATCTTATCAGATAATGTAATGCAGAACATGTTTTGCTAGCATTTTCTCTGCTGTATGCTATTCTTCTCAAAAATATATCCCCCTTTTTAGCAATCGCAGCTGCACATTTTGAGCTTTCACTATTTTTTCCCCCATGCAGATCATGCCTTTAGCTTACAAACAGTTGCATTGTGGTGAGCATGAGAGTGTGTAAACCACTAAAATGAATAAAACATTTTAACATGTCAGTTTAGGTGATGTGCAATGGTCACAAGAAACTGTTATTCCCACCAGAAGAATAGAAAGGATGTTAAAAAAAACAACTCAGAAATCCATATGGCCTCTTTGCACTTAAATTCCCAAGAATCCCAATTTATGACAACCAACTCCCTGCAGCGCATTGTCACTTGACATGATACTGACAAACCCTGTATGCCTATATCATGAAAATGAATGCTGGCTGCAGTATTACCTGCTATTGCAGAAAGTGCTACATTCAGAGGCCTATTTTGGATCTAGACTGCCCTGCTATTGCTCCTCACACTCTCACTTGACTTCGTATAGCTTGTATTGCCACTTACAATCACCAAACATGGTGCAGATTTCTGAAATTTAGCCTGTGTACTTTTGAAACAATCCCCAGTAAACTGGTGTCACCGTTTATCAGCATTCCTTGTCTCATTAATTTTCCAAATGGGCTTTGAGTTTATTACAAGCAATTCAAGTCATGTATGATGTATTAGTACAGCTTTGCCACCCATATCTATTTCACTGGCTAATCAGGCCCCCATTTGAGGCCAGTAAACCTAATCAGCCAATGTTTGTGAGCTTCTGAGCCCTGGAGGAAACTTTCCACCTACTTCGCCAGATACCTGCTCAAGGAGTGTTGCTACAGCTTTATATGAATAATCACTCTAAGCCTTTTCTGACTGCTGCGAATACACAGGCATATCCTTGGTCCCCTATGAATCCCCATCCAAGACCAGCAGCCCGGCTCCTCAGGGACAAAATCCAAAGGCATGGCACACAGTATTATGTAATAGTCCAAGTTCACTGCAGTGCATTACACTAAGATTAAGACATTCATTTTAAAATAGTTTTAGCACTCAGTCATGTAGTAGCTTCCCATCAATATCTGTTCTGACATATGCATTCACTTCTCTTTCAATTCAAGTCAGCATACACAATACATAAATAAATAAATAAATAAATATGTTGGCCATTTGAAACATAACAGTTTCACATTTAATAAATGCAATTGTATCTTTCTGTGTTGTAGCAAGTCAGCAGCAAAGAAGCACTATGGGAGTAATATACTGAACACAAACAGAAGGTTGAAGCTGTTCCAACTAGCCAGTATGAAATCCAGAATAGACTTGAAGCTTCAGGGAAAAACATGCCACTACAACCTGCTCAAGCCTGCTTGGTGAAAAGCTGCAGAATGATAGCTATTTTCAGATTTTGTTAAGACAAAATTGTGGCAAAGCAGCACAATAAATGCTAAACGGCTCTGAGGTTGTGTGGTATCTTGTTAAGAAAAGGATTGCTTTTTTGTTTATTATGTAAATGGCATGGGGGGGGAAATAGCTTACAGCACCACTATGTCATGAAACAGGCCCCCACATGAACAAGAACTATAGTCAAAATGAATACTGGGAATGCAAACCCCCCAGAAAAAAGGGTAGTCTAGGGAAAATAAATAAATATGTAATGTAGATCTCAAAATGTGTTCCTTCTTTCTATTAAATCATACAATTTTAACAATCCTGAACAATTATGAGTTAAAATATTATACAAAAGTTTTGTCAGAAACAGTTGTTAGCAAATTGTATTACCTTTAATATTCTAACAATGAAACACATTGTGGTCATATAAGAACAGTGGTCTGTTACCAGTAAATTGTTCTGTGGGTATTTGAAATCAATCACAACAATGGCAACATGGTGTAATCTGCAAAAATACTCAACAAAAACACCTTATATTAGGAAAACATATATTGTTACATTACTTAAACTTATGATTGTTTAATTTTCAGACCTTGTGTTTCATTCCCAATGGATGACATCATGTAGCTTAAACTCCCCCTCTGTGTAAAATCTAAAGAATCCAAGAACCACTTTGGGAAGATTTTTCTAATGGGGAAACTTTCAGTTTAATGTGGAATTAATATTGATGTCCCAATGCCCAACAAAAATATTAATGCTACAGGAGATAAGCCTAGATTCCATTTGCAAATTAGACTTTGTTGACCAGCTCACTTTTAGCCGTTGGCTTGCAGCCACAGTACTTTTGTCATGGTTTCAGTCCACAAGCCTGTCTTGCAAATGGATGTTTATGGCCAAGGTCGTAGGACAGCTACCATCAATATTTTAAAATACATCTTTCTTATAACTGACAATGCAACAGAATCCATTAGGCATTGTTTCAATGAACAAATTATAGTCATTTTTTAGAGACCTCAGATATTTGCAATGTGTCTCTTTCTCCCAAAACACAACTGAAAGATGAGGAACCTTTGTCAGAACACAGCTCATGCTCAAACTGTCCCAGTTGGACACAAATAAAGTACTTTCATTTGGTTTTGAGACATATGAAAAAGAAAAAAAAATGTTTCCCCTTGTGGCAAATAGAAATGACGCATAAGTGGGCTGAAAATGTCTGTACCTTGCCTAAAGGACTGTATTGGTTTTCTGTAAGCTAACAGCAGTAGGAAAGGATGTAGGCTTACAACTTGTTCACATTCTTGTCTAGCTTCTACAAAACAGGGTTTTCCTACCAAACTATTTTACCAATACAAGAAAACATATTCAAGTTATGATTCAGCTAAAATATTTAAGTTCATTGTCAACCCACTTTCACTAAAATAAGTACAATCCTGTAGGTGTGAGGAGAATACCATTAAGTATACTAGATTTGTATTTAAAATTGAATATCTCATTGCTGTAGCCCTGGAAATTGCACTGGATATAGATTTGTAGCTTGTCTTCGTGTTGCCAAGATCTTTACCAAACCACTAGGGAAAACCTACACTTTTCCAAAGATAAATGAGGTTTCTAAAAGCAGAAGGGCTTTACCTTTAATGAATTCATGAATTAAACCGTTCCCTTAAGGAATTCATACATTTAAAAAAAAATGTAACAGATTTACAAGGGGAGAGCTTGCTTTATGGTTCTTTTTCACACAACAGTAGCACAGAACACAGAAAGAGAAGCTTCAAAACCTAGCTCACAAATTATCATTACAGACACTTGCATCAGTGCAGGGCTTTGAAGTGTCAGAAAATGCACAACGGCATTGAGAATATGCATCAGCATATGACATCCAGATAGTACGTAGACTACCTCAGATTTCACTTAAACCTCTGATCGCTTTTAGCATTCCAGCGGCTTCCGTAGTCATGAACAAATGCAAATCTATGGTGACGTATAATAGATATCCTATAATGGACTTGCTGAACGGATTTTTGATTACTTTGTATCCATTAAATCCCCTTAGCATTAATATAACCCTCATGATTAGAACGTAGGTCGCATGCAATTATAATGGGAATGCAAATTAGCGGTGCTGTTATCTTAATTATACTGCAAACAAGATGGATGGCTATCTTTCTGTATTTAGTCGTCGGGTTACTGCCTCTTAGTGCTACAGCTTAATCTATCTGAGAAGTGGCTTAAGGTAACAATTAAAATAAACCTCAAATTTAAGTCAAATCCTAAAATTATTGGAAAGGACTAGCTGTAATTAATGGCAAATGAGCTGAGGTTAATGAATATAAGCATCCTCAGGTTGTCAATCAAGACTTCTGCAGCCTTTCCATGTCAGTAACGTGGAATATTTAAACTATTTAAAAATCCTTTCTGTATCTGGTGGTAAAAGTGGAGTTCCGTGACAAGAGTTCACAAGATTGATATTCTGTCAAAGGAAAGTTTAAGTGAACAGACGTGCAATACCCTTTGATGTTGTTGCCATTTTAGAAGGAACAGCACTGAAACCAAGCACTGTGATATTACCATAGTGTGTACATACCTTTTGCAATAAGATACTGTACACCTACAGCTCACTCAGGCTCAGCCAATTGGACCATTTATTTTGTCTAGCGGAAGTTAGAAATCCAACAGTACTTGAAGTACTGAAGATGGTAAACAGGAGACACTTCTTTACACAGAGAGTAGTCACAATCTGGAACAAACTCCCCAGCGATTTGGTTGAAGCTGAAAATGGACACCAAACAAGCATGATGGGTCGAATGGCCTCCTCGTGTTTGTAAACTTTAGTATGTTCTTTTTATGTTTTTTATGTGTCTTTGTTGAAGTCCCAAGGATACAAATTTGGATCCTGTCTAGAGCTCAGAACAGTGACCTCATTACAACTGATGACTGATTTATTGAATCCTGCCATAGAGTGAGTATCTGAGGTATGTATGGCAAACTTTCTGTGCAACAAGTCTCCTTGCTAATGCTAACTAAATCATTTCAGGGTAAACTGTGCAGCTGAGAGATGAGCTTGGTTTTCCTCAGGAGTAAATGCAATGAATTTGATCCAAGCACATCCCCACAGCCTCGCACAGAGCTAGGCTTTTTGCATACATGCTGAAGTCTAAATACATTTCATATAACTGCATTTAAATGAAACTGACATCTATATCATGAAATGCTATGCAATACGTGGAAGGAGACATTACTTATACTGCATTTCCAGAGCACCGGTAATATTCTTATGTTTGTGGTACAGAAGGACTACATTTGTCAGGCTATAAAGCAAATCTAGTCAAGCTTGCCTTTCCCCTTTATGAAATATAGCATGTTTTACATGCCTTAGCTGTATGTATTTTGGGACAGACAGAAAAAGAAAAACATCAGCTTTAATTTACTTACATGCAATTAAATATAGAAACAAGTCAACATTGATCTAAAAATACTGCAAAAGCACATTTATTTACAGTGACTCCTGGATAATTCATTGAAGTCATAGAGGTCTTAAGCCTGTCTAAGCCATGATATGTTGAAGTACTGGAACTGTACATCTATCAGACAATTCATACTTTCATTGAACATACTAATGCTCCTGTCATGTTGTTTTTTTCCCCATACCCTGTTACTTGATTTTTCTCTGTGATTCTCTTTATTACGGCTGTCATTTTAACTTAACTGATTGTCTGACTGTCTGAAAAAGTTGTCCTGCAATAACTGTAAACACTGCTCAAGGCAGAAAGAGAACATGTGTGTGCGTGATAGATATCAGTCTGATACATGCCCTTGTGTCTCCAGGAAGATACTTCCTATTATTTTAAGGTGCAATTTACTGCATCTCCAATCCTCCATCTTGTGATTACATTTCACAAACCCTTCTGTGTTATAGGTCCAAAAAGTCACCAAAAATGCAAGGCAGTTTTTTTTAAATAGTGTGTGTAACCAGATATATTGCGTTCAAAGCAAAAGAAGGGGCAATACATTGAGAACACATGGAACCAACTGGAGCATTAAGAGCTGTCAGTGAGAGTTTTATCCCCTGCAGAGAAATGTGATATAGAGCAAGCAAGGTTCAAGTGGAAGAAGCTGTGCAGGTAAGCTGGATTAGAAAAGGTGATTGTGTGATTGCTAGCATAAATCAAGCATAATTCTCTTTGAGGTGTACACACTCCAGCCTGCTGTGACTTTTACCAATGATTGTATCCTCTACCCTTTGTATATTTTATACCAAATACACAAATCTTCGCCAGTGATCTATGAATACCCACCCCTATCTTCTCAGACTTATATAAACCACATCCATTATCTCCAATTTCAGTTGTGTCTTTAATGAATCATGAATTAGACAGTTTATTTTGCTGTTAAAAAGTAAATGCAAAACCCTGGACATGAATCTAAATAATACATGTTTCTTGAGAGTCATTAGCATTAGTTTTTCCCAAAGCCAAAAACAACTCAGTAGCACCAAGCAGCTAAAGAGACGGCCTAGAACACAGCAATTAGTGGAGCCACAATGAATTAAGGTCAGGCGAAACATTGGACACTATCTCAAACTGCTTTGCTGCTGGATGTATTCATGTTTTTAAACGTTGACCTTCTATATGAAAGGATGACTTTTATAATTGGCCTTACTTTTGATCAGTTGTTCGTCACAGACAGAATAATGGCAGTTTCTAATAATAACAACAATGGGAATAATTATGATTCATTTATTTTATACATTTATTTCTTCAGTAGTATAAAAACATGTATGTATAGCCTTATAGGTCAATTTTTGTATATGAAATTTTACCAAAGCCGGAAAGGTTGCAAGAAGAAAAGGTCACCCCATGAAGAGGACTAAATAATAAGAAATAAAACAAATACATGACATTGGCATCAGAAGAAAATGTCTACAAGATTTGATATCTGTGTGTGTGTGCGTGCGTGTGTGTGTGTGTATATATATTTAATTTTATTTTTGTTTTGTGTAGTTTTTCGTATAGTTTTTCTCTAATTGATATCAATTCACATTGAGATTTCAGGACACTTATGAGTCCCTGTGGACAGATTAAACATTTATTTGGGATTAAGTAGTATTATGAAACATTTAGGTGAACTGGTACATTTAGCCTGGTGGATACAGCTAAACAGGCCTTTTACTTCAACACAGAGAATTACTGTTCAACTGTAGCCAGTGGATGTTAATTTGTTTATTTGTTGTTTGTTTCCAATTACTTGTAAATTAATGAAAGTAAATAACTGTTATACACTCACATATCACCAAATAAAGATAAGCAGATAAAAATAAGCATTTACACCATTGCTGTGGACAATTCATCTAACATTAGTTTTTGCTTCCAAACATGACATAATTTCTTGGATTCATTTGGAACCAGTTTCACACTGTATCCCCTCATTATTTTCATAAATGATCACAAACATTCCCTAACCTCTTGAGAATCATCAGAGAGTAAGAAGCCATTGGGGGAAACTGCCTTTATATTTTTTCACCTCATTTATAACAAATTATGAAGAAAGAAATATATCACCCTTTGTGTCTGACCCTCACAATCTCCATACTTCGATCCAATAGAAAGGATGAGCAAAAAATCAGTCCACAACCCGGAGGAGCTGAAGAACACGCATGGTGGTGTGGTAAAATATCTCTCCCAAAAAAGGTGATGAACTTGATTAAAAAAAAGACTACTAGAAGCATCTCCTCTATGAAAGTCACATCAATTCACAAAATACTGATTTTAACATAATTTGTGCATTTAGAAGTACAGTACATGTCATTATTATTTGGCAGGTATGCAAATTAAATAGTTACACATCATCAAGGGTATCAATAAATGTGGAGGCTAGTGTATATTTATATTTATATAAAACAAAAGGCTCCAGCATTGGTTGCAAATCTTGCCAATTTCAGCTGCTTTAAACGAAGGTAAAATAAATATAAATCTCCATCCTTTTAATCAGCAACTTGCATACTGATGTAGCATAAAAAAGAAAGAAAATTAAATCTATCATCTGAGATTAAGAAGATGTGGGGGGCTTTGACCGAGGCAACATTACTGCCAAAAACATATTCTATAATGCCTGTTAATTTCCTCTGTGTTGGGGCACTGCTACTTAATTATAAATACCAAACCTGCTTCACAAAGGGATAAGTATACCAATAAGTTTCTCTTCTTGCAGAGGTTGAGTCTTATCTGCAGCAGAGGGTTACTCTTGACAGATGCTTAGCAGTCTGCTTCACAGAACACCTCAGGCCACAGAGAATGAAGGCCCAGTGCAAACCAGCTGTGCCTTATTTTCTATTACCCAATTATAAACAGCACATCGTGACTGCAACACTTTAGAACCAATGCCCAGCCCTAACAAAGAAACAAAACAAAGAAAATAATTTAAATGAAGCACTTTCAAGTGAACCGTAGGGCTGCACATTAGAGATTATGCATACCTCTGTTCCAAATTTAAGTTTGATGGAAACTGGACCAGACAGCCTTTGTAAAGTGATGGAGAAATAAGCAAACTAGCAAAATGTCTTCCTACTCAGATCATAAAATAAATTGGGACCAGTGATACAAGGGTATTGTGGAAAATGACTAAAATCACTTTTTTAATTTGTGCTATAACCCCAGTATAATATGTTGCCACTTCCTTATTTTACTTCCAAAACATTCAGAATAGCACAGTGGATTGCATCTAATTTGTGAGTAAGGGAATACAAACTTATGCAATGCTGCTGCTGCATACAACTTCTGTTTTAACAGTTACACAGATTGATGCTGAAACCTGGGAGCAGTTACCTCACATATATGAATAAAAGATAATTGTGCGCATTTAGATCAGCGTCTTTTGAAAAACAATACAATTTCACAGTTTGCCATTTTAAGATCGTACACTTGATCGGTCCAGCTGGAAAGTAGGTTTTTTATGACAGATTTTGCAGTACTCCTTCCAGACGATTGTTTCAACTGTGCTGAAGTTGAAGCCACAGAACTGGAAGGGGTTCTTTCTGTGAAATGATCTGCAGTTTCAGCAGGGGTATGAATGACAGTATCAAATGTGTTATATGCAATACAAACAGTATAGACATGCCTCTGTGTTGTAGTCCATAAGTATCCCTTACAGTTGAGAGTATATTGTGAAGGAAACTGACACATAATATAAATAAAAGCACCTATTGCAGAAAGGAGAAGACATGTAAAAGCGCAGACACACTGATAATTGAACATCGGCACTTAATTTTAGTTCCAGTCCAAATCTCATCATAAGGGAAAAAGTAAAGAGATATATATTCCAGAAAGTGATACACCAGGGAATTGAAGCCTGGATTACAATGTTATGGATATATGGAACAAGTTTTATGTGCACAATCAGAAGTATCTGAGGATACGTACCGCAAAATATTCTAGAATTGAAATGTTATACTGTGGCTACCTACACACAAATATTGAGGTTGTTGTTTCAGGTTATATTGCTGGTTAACTGGAGATATAATAAATGTTCAATATTAATCAGTGTCATGTAATATCCACAGGAGGGCAACTTGGGAGTAAAGGGTTTGTTTTTCAAAATGACAATGACACTCACTCAGACTATAACTAAGCTCTACTAGTTTACTACAAAAATACTATATGAGCTACATTGACTAATCTGATTAAAAATAGTTTAGTCATGCTAACAATTTGTTTTGGATAAAATGTGATTTTGATAAGAGAATGCCAGGAAGCAAACAAGGTTAAGACAATAATCTTTCAGTGGTATACAACTTGTATGCTTGTTTCCTCTCCCAGTACTGTTTTGGTTTGATATGACTTTGTCCACTGCTAACTTGCTTTCTCTGGATATACACTTAAAGTCTGTTCAGAAAATATGCTTAAGGATATGATTAGTGAGCATGGTTGGTAAATTATCTAAGGAATTTTGTTTTTTTTATAACATTTTTATGTTTTAGTGACCAGGTTTCACAGCCATAAGTGAGTACTGTTAGTATGCATTGATGAAATACTTTTCTTTTCAGGTAAATGGGGATGATGATGGTGATGAGGCTGAGAAATGTTTAAGCTCAGGCAGGGCCTTTTTGATACCAATCAACTTATGGTAAATTTTGTGGTTTAAATGTTATTATTGTGTGCTGGGGTTACAAAGCTAATTTAAATATATATATATAAATTCACCATCAGTGTATACCGATCCATTGCTGGATGGGCCACTTGCTTCGATCTACAGCTTCTATTTTCCAAGTCACACCTGCAAAGCTTATGATTTAATCTTCCTTTTATGTGGTCATCTTCTAGGTCTTTTTCATCAGTTTGTATCAATTCAATAGCTTCCTTTGTCCATCTTTGATCTGTTTTTCTTGCAGTGTGTCCAGCCCATTGCCATTTGAACATTTTCACTCTTTCAATGTCACATATTGTGTTTTGTTCTTGGATCCATTCATTTATTTTTCTGTCTCTTCTTGTAATTCCAACCATAAGATTCCCATGCTCTTACATGTGAATGTGTGTGCCACAATAAAGCTAAAAAGAATATAATTATTTTCAGCCATTTTAAGATTGTAATTGTAAGCAGGCATGCAGGAAAATTTCACTGCCACAAAATGACAGTATCCTGTATTTCTGTCCAGATCTGTTGATTTTCTGAAAATAATATCAGCTGATTTCTTATGTCAGGCATTTTCAAACTTTGTTGTAGAAGACCGCGGTTTCTGGTTTCTTTTCTATTTGCATTTTCACTTTCGTCTTCAAGAGTCGCTGTGAAGAGTTTTGGAGAGATTGTGTGTGTGTGTGTGTGTGTGTGTGTGTTGATTTAGTTAACCATAGAATGTGGAATAAAATGTCTACATCTGTCTCTTGCTTAGGATAAAAGGCTTTCTCATGGTAACGCCTTCATCCAATGCTACTAACATGGTTTCGTCAATTACTAAATTGTACACAATATTACAAGGGTAAATGTATTATTATTCAAAATCATGTTCAAATTACAGTCTACGGTACACGAAAAGATTAGAATAGTCTACTGGTGTAATTTAAACAGAAGTGTCTTAAGGAGGCACTGCACAGTTCTAATATTTATAGGCTAGAGAAGTGAAAGTGAGCTCGGGCACCTGGGCACCTGAGGGAAGACATGAATAATTGACCTGTAGTAGATTCAAGGAGGGAGCAAAAGGGGGTTCAGGGAGAGACAAAAGAAGAGAGTAGGTTGTGTTTTGATTTGAATAGAGCACAAAAAGAAAACATTTAAGAGTAATGCAGAAGTAACATGTAAGAAGAGAGGCAAGCAGAATTAGATGGGTTCAACAACATTTCCACTGTAATATGGAATTGCAGCTGGATTTTGACACATCTGAGTAATTGTTATTATAAGTATACCATGCAATGTATATATTTAATTAACTACAGGTCAGTTATATGTGTATATGTCAAATTTTCTTTGATAAGCATAAGTCACCAGCTGTATATCAGTGTCATATTACCAGCTTTTACATACATTTTAGAAGCAACTTTGGCTAATCAAATCTGACTGCGTTTCAGCTAAGCACAAAGGAAGAACTATACCTTGATCAGGGCCAGCAACTCAAAATAAAAACAGCATACAATGAATGCGTACTGCCAATTAAGAACTCTCTAGACTTGCCAAGAAGCATTTTACATGGAACAAACACTAGACAGGGTGGACAAATCACTTCTATGCGTGGTAGTCCAGTGGGCTACTGAATAAGGCTGGGTGAAAGGGGTAACTAAAAATATTTAAAAGTGTTTCTGTGAAAAGAGGGAGTTTCAATGAGAAATGCCTTATATGGAGTTGTTTCTCCTAAAGTGTATGCATGCTCCGAGGTCTGCAGCTAAAGAGGAACTGAAAGATTGTATATGTCATAATTATATATATGTGTCTGACCTCATGTATTGCTAACATGAGTCAAGTCTGCCTAAACTGTCTATACCCCAGTAACAGAGGTGGAGCAGACCCTCTGGACATCTAAAAACTGCCATCCGTGCCTCTTCAGGAGTGGACAGAAGTCCGTCGCATCACCAGCATTTATGTATAACTATGCTTGACTGTGCAATGTAACTTTTGAGAAACTACACTGAGACTGCCTCTGTGTGAGATTCTCCCAAGTCGACTTCTCTGATCTCTACCTCTCCAGTCTGAGTTATTGAAGGGAAACTCCCGGCTGGGCTATTGCTGCCGTTTCTTCAATTGGCGTCATGAACAGGATATCGCTGGAGTGAAGGCATTCCCCTGAATCGGCTTAAATCATTGGTGAGTATTTTTCATTTACCACCTCAGCCCGTGTGTCCACCAAAGCGTTTTTTCCTGAGGTCGGCGTGTTTTCTCAATTGTTTGCAATGGGAGGGCCGCGTTTTTAAAACGTCGGCAGCGTGACGCAGCGCTGAGCGCTGGGCATTTTTTCCTGGTCTCCGAGAGCTTAAAAATGTTCAACTTTGGGTAAAATGCAGCGCTCATCACTGTCACTTTTTACCCAGCCGTCCAATCACAGTGGAGCAGGGGTGGGACAAACACCACACCGACCGTCCGTCCTCTCTCTCTACGCGCTTCAGGCTTCCCTTTTCCTTGTGCCGACATTGTACATTCAGTATTTGTTAGCAACACAAACTATCTGCGACATTAGGTAGTTCAACACATGACTTCCACACAGCGTTGTGCCTCCAAAGCGCTGTCAAGCAATCGCTTTCAGATGAGTGCCTGGCATTTTCAGCGTCAGAAAACGCTTTGGTGGACACATGGCCTAACAGTCGTAGAAAGCAGTATTTGGGTGAGTGCCCAAACTCATGATAAAGGTGATATAAAAACTAAACTAAATGTAGACTGTATGGAGAGTGTGCAGCAGAAGTGACACTCTAGTGTTCCCTGGGGTGTTTTCGTTGTACTTGGTAAATGGGTATCTGAAACCACAGTATCATGAAGGTGTTTTCGTTGTACTTGGTAGATGGGTGTCTGAGACAACAGTATCATAGAGGTGTTTTCGTTGTACTTGGTAGGCGGCTGTCTGAGACCACAGTATCATAAAGGAGTTTTCACTATGTAGGTGTGTTCTATGATCACAGTAGTATAAGAGTTTTGGTGTATTGAGTAGATGTGTTCTATGATCTCAATATTTAAGGTATTAAAATCACGCATAAATTGAAAATGTTGGACAAAAGCGTCACTGAGTTCCTACAGGACAAAAATCTGAAAATCGAAAAGAAAATGTTAGACAATGGATGGAAAAGAAAATGGTCTCCACAGACTCATATAGACTGATGGAATAAGGAGAAACTGGATAAAACAGAGAAAGCTGTTTCTCAAATTTGATGCGAATGAGAGCGGGGTGGGGGGGGGGAGTGACAAAAACAAGGGTCTTTTTTTTTTTTTTTTTTTTTTTTTCTGTTAGTTTTTTAATTTCTCTCAGTGTTCACTCATTTGTTTTGCCAATCAATTGAATATGGAAACTCTGGGTCCATGTATATTAAAAAGTACCCAACATCATTTCAGCAATTATGAGGCTGTCATAACACCAAACACATCTGTGAACATTAGAACAGTAGACGTAGCAGTCGCTCATAAAGTAATCAAAATCGGCATAGTTTTATTTCTCATGCATTGGACTCACGTCGGTGTTTATGAGTTAAGGACTCTCATCCAGAAAGAGAAATGCTCTCCTTCTCAATGTCAGCACTCATCTCTACTAGACAGACTACTACAGTTACCCTACAGTTAATAAAATACATAACGTTACTGCAAACTTTCCCTTCCCACCCGCACAATACAAAGACTGCGAGTGATCTTCAAAAAACATACAATGGCAGAGTTTACCTCTGTTTTGACATTACTCAAGATGATGTGCTCCAGTCACAGATGAAATTCCCCTCTCCCTCTTGGGGTTTACATGGTTTTACTTTATTGCACTCAAGACGAGCTGCTGTTTACCTGCCGTCATACAAATTCATAGTAAAGGAGTGAAGGAATATGTAAATGAGCTCTACTGACAGCTCTCACGCTGTTTTACCAGGAACATCACAGAACAGGTTCACATGCGCGAGAACAATACTCGAGACACTGGCTGTATTCAAAACTGCATAATACACATACTACATACATATAATACACATACTACATACGAGCATTTCAGCATTACTTAAGTGTTGTTATGTAGTATGTGTAGTATGCAGTTTTGGAATATAGCCACTGACATAATCAAATCCATAGCTGATGTGACAACTTGTTAAAATTCAATAGTTTTTCACGTCACTGATGGAGCAACAAGCCATGAGAATATAAATGTTTTATTAGGATTACAACATGATGTACACTATTGAAGAGTGCACAACAATATAGAAAGCATAATGATTAAAGTGGAGGAGATGGTCAAGTGAGAAAAATGTTAAACATGAAATAAGACGGTATAGTAGGGAAAACAGAAATCTTAATAAACACATAGTTATGTATGTTTCTGAGAAATCCTGAGACTGGGAATATCAGTAAATCCCACACATAGCAGATGTTGGCTAATGAGTGTGCTTGCTGCACTTGCACAACCTCTTCACAAAAGTACAATGCTTTTGTTCATGTGTTATGTATGCCTTTTTTATAATATACATTTTTCAGCTTCTGGCTATATAAACATTCATACTGTAAAATGTCAACCCACTTGGTGTATTTATGTTCACACATTCTATTTGTCATTTTATGAAAATCTCAGTACTGGCTTCTAAAAATATACAATATACCATTGCTTTCGGGGATTTCAAAAAGTAGCCAAATGTATTATGGGATAACTGGATGTATTTATATTTGATCATTTTCACTGCGTAAATTATATTGCAGCTATTTTTTTTTACTATTTTCTTCAATAATTTAGCTTTGAAGAGCAGCATCACAAAGTCACTTTTATTTGTATTCCTTATGAATCCAAGTATTGATAATTGAGATAATTGAGTATGTTAAGATACATTCCATAGCCAAGCTATTCAGGTCACTTCAATTCAATTATTTGAATGTTTTGTTAAGTCTTTAGTCTGAGGTTGTGTAAAAAAATATATATCTCAGAAATGAATTCTGTTTTCTCATGACATTAATATCTTGCTACAATCTCTATATATTTGTATTTTAAATATAGACTGAATTAAACTCATGTACAACAAATATAATCCCAAATGTAAACACATTCATATTAGTTTATATCTCCCACCAACTGATGAAGACACATCGGACATAATGCTTAATCTTGCTGAAAATAAGCCATTTGTTATCATATACAGACACATAGCCTGGGCCTACTTTCTACTATTGTTCAATGTCTGGTAAACGCAGTTCTAATTAACACCCCAACACCAGTTTTGCTTAATAACCTAATTATGTCTCTAGTATCTGTGATAATAAAATATTAAAAACCATTAAAGGGAATTCTCAGCATCTAATTAACTTTTGCTGCAAGTAGGTCTTTGGGAAATAATTCTGAAGGAACTTTTCTCTAACTTAGATTGAGTCTCATAACATTCAAATCCAAGGACAATTTATTATCTATATGAAGGGCAGTTTGTGTTTATTTTACAGCCTAATCAATACTGAACTTTACCAAAATGCCATTATCTTAATTAGAAATACGCATCTGCAGATTACTGCTTGTCACAAACCATAGATTTGTGCTCTCAGCATGCACTATGCATACCAACCTATATGTCAATAGTAAATTGTTCATCAAGTATGAAGAAATACTGCATTTCAATTACAGACAATTCTGCATGTTATACAAATAATGTATTTATTTATTTATTTAAGTATGGTTTTGCAAGACATATACAGTGTTTATTGTGTACAAGGGCCATAAAAAGAGAATATGTGTAGAAAGTTAAACGCATGTTCCATCCAACTGCTAGTAACAAACCCACAGGGAAAGAAAACAACCTATGCTACTCCCATAGTTATGAGTTCAAAATGTTTCCTTTTTCTTTTTCGTTAGCCAACCAACTGCACCTCCCCCACACCTCACCACTTTCCATCTCAATGTATTCCTTCACAGATGTTTGCTTCTTTACCGGTTCAAGACACAATTTTCCATAACGACATACGCTCTCTTTACATTGAGATTATTTTATGAATATGCATCGCTTTCTAAATCTTGATATTTATTTGAAACACGTTGTAAAAATGCAGCTTGTGCAAAGATGTCTCTGTTCCTATATTCCTTTGGATAACATCTGAGAAATCAACACCTGTCTGTATAATGCTTTCCACATGCTATTATTATTTTTTTTTTTCAAATTGAATAATCTCTTATTTAAAGGTCCTCCTACAATGTTCAGTAATCAGTTAAATTAAATATTTAGTAGGGGTTTTACTGACAATAACTGAAATCTCAAATTTTAAGTAGCCAAACAGCAAGAGCAGTCAATATTGTCTAATCTCCAATATTTCCCACTAATATACCACAATCACCCTGCTCTAGAGATAAACCAAATAATAAGTCACCATGTCTATTACTTAAGACCACTTATTGCAGAATTCATCCAGAGAGCAGGGACATTCAGTCCTGTGGCACTTATACACGCTATTCATCTTTACATGCATGTTTTTGACCTCTTGGTATGATGTGTAAATGTTTTCTTTGCATTTAACCTAGGCTTTACAGGTACCTTGTGTGAAAACAGCATGATAACTTGTATTTTGCCAAACAGAAGACCATATTAAATATGAATTCACACCTCCCACATTATTTGTGTGATGTTGTGAGAGAAGTGGGTGTTCCTAGGGAAAACAAACTCTTGCCATGGAAACAACCATGACCAGAGATTTCAAGTTTCACGTCTTGAGTAAAATTAAAACGTACACTACTTGGCCAAAAGTAAGTGGACACCTGCTCGTTGAACATTTAATTCGAAAATCATGGGCATTAATATGGAGTTAGTCACCTTTGCTGCTATAACAGCCTCCACTCTTCTGGGAAGGCTTTCCACTAGATGTTGGAACATTGCTGTGGGGATTTGCTTCCATTCAGCCACAAGATCATTAGTGAGGTCGGGCACTGATGTTGGGCGATTAGGCCTGGCTCACAGTCTGTGTTCCAATTCATCCCAAAGGTGTTTGGGGTTGAGGTCAGGGCTCTGTGCAGGCCAGTCAAGTTCTTCCACACCGATCCCGACAAACCAGTCCTGTATGGACCTCACTTTGTGCATGGGGGCACTGTCATGCTGAGACAAGGACCTTCCCCAAACTTGCCACAAAGTTGGAAGTACACAATTGTCTAGTATGTCATTGTATGTTAAGATTTCTCTTCAGTGGAACAAAGGGGCCGAGACTGAACCATGAAAAACAGTCCCAGACCATTATTCCTCCTCCACCAACCTTTGCAGTTGGTACTATGCATTCAGGAAGGTAGTTCTCCTAGCATCCAACAACCCCAGATTCGTATGTCGGACTGCCAGATGGTGAAGCGTGATTCATCACTCCAGAGGTCGCGTTTCCACTGCTCCAGAGTCCAATGGCGGTGAGCTTTACACCACTACAGCCGATGTTTGGCAGTGCCCATGGTGATCTTAGGCTTGTGTGCAGCTGTTCGGTCATGGAAACCTATTTCATGAAGCTCCCAATGAACAGTTCTTGTGCTGATGTTGCTTCCAGAGGCAGTTTGAAACTCGCTAGTGATTGTTGCAGATTTACGTGCTATGTGCTTCAGCACTCGGCGGTCCCGTTCTATGAGCTTGTGGGGCCAATCATTTCGCAGCTGAGCTGTTGTTGCTCCTAGACATTTCCACTTCACAATAACAGCACTTACAGTTGATCGGGGCAACTCTAGCAGGCAGAAATTTGATTAACTGACTTGTTGGAAAGGTGGCATCCTATGACGGTGCCATGTTGAAAGTCACTGAGCTCTTCAGTACAGCCCAGTCTACTGCCAATGTTTGTCTATGGAGACTGCATGGCTGTTTGCTTGATTTTATACACCTGTCAGCAATGGGTGTGGCTGAAATAGCCAAATCCACTCATTTCAAAAACAGGGAATACACAATCCTAATTTATCAACAGCGAAGTAGCATACTTCCTGAAAATTAAATACAGCCTTTACATGACACAAGAAGTCTGTATTTAGAAATGGAACGAACAGAATGAGAATCCCTAAGCACATTAAACTATCTAGTACTTAAAAAAGCATAAATGACCCATTCATAATAATGCATCTTGCAATAGTGCAATTTGTTGTAAAGAGCTCTACACCAAATACATATTGATCAATTGATTGATAAATACATTCTTAAATAAATATCAGCTTTACATTTTTTTCATTCTTGCTGTGGAATCTTGGTTTATAAAAACCCAGACACCTACATATTTTTTGTCTTTAGTGAGATTGTAGTTATTGCCTACTAATTACTAATAACTAATTGCTTTTCATATAATTATTTTCAAATGCAATATTAAAACACATTTGTCATATATCTTGGTCAAGTTAAAAACAAACAAATATACATTTTTGCCATTACATGTATTTGAAAATTGGCAATACAAAAATGTACAAAAGGTTTTCCTTGAATATTCAGAAAGACTAAGAGGACTTACAGGAAATGTAATGTATTTGCAGTAACAACATAAGTCATGTTTAGGTAATACATTTTCAGTTTTCTCAGAATTATTATGTATTATTATTATTATTATTATTATTATTATTATTATAGTACAGTGGTTTTCAAACCAGTCCTGGAGTACCCCCTGCCCTGCTGGTTTTTGTTCCAACTGAGATCGTAATTGCTTAATTGAATCCTTAACAGAGCAAATATAGAATTCAATTAAGTAATTAAGACCTAGGTTGGAACAAAAACCAACAGGGCAGGGGGTACTCCAGGACCGGTTTGAAAACCCCTGTTATAGTACTATAAAATGAATTTGATTACAGTTTACAGATTAATGAAGCAGCTAAACTAAACTTTTGTTTCTGCCTTCTTGTTATTTATCAAACATCCCACACAGGCAAGTTTTATATGGTTAATGGAGTATACGCAACCTATCGTTATCTTTTAAGTTAGAAGCACTGCCCAAGGGGGAGGGGTTACAGTATAACCAAACCGTCTCAAGGGAGGAGACAGCAAGCTGGTAAGAGAGCTTGCCCCGAGGCGTACCTACTAGGAGCCGTACCAACTCTATGATAGATGTCCACTTGCACAGCAAGTAGGGCGCAGAGATCTGGTTCATCCTGGTGTTGAGAGCAGAATCCACCAAAGCCCTACCCTCGCTTGGAGAGGAGGGCAGCCTAATGATGCAGCGGTGACGCTGGCTTCCAGGACGTGCCTGGGACCCTGCACTCACGACCCAATAGGGGGCGGGGGGAGCACAGCATGACACAGCGGTGGGGGAAGGAGGAGGAGGAATGGGGTTTCTCAATCCCATCAGTACCATGGTCGTGCACTGTGATGTGAGCGCGCAGTGAGTGCTCCAGTCAGCTCGGGTACCGAAAGCACACCAGCAGCCCAGGTGATCATACAACAGTGGAGCGCCTAGCAGGACTGTGCAGTCAGTGACAGCATCACGCGTTCAGACTATACTATTTAAATCAGGAGGGAGAATGGGCAATACAAAATATTTAAGTGACTTTGAATGGGACATTGTAGTTGGCACCAGATGTGCTGTTATTAGTATGTCCAAGAAACAGCAGCCCTGCTGGTGTTTTCATGCATGACAGTGTCAAGGGTGTATCAACAGTGGTCCACAACCTAAAAACATCCAGCCAATGGTGATCCTGTGTTCGGAAACAGCTTGTTGATGAAAGAGGTTGACAGAGGCTGATGTAACTTGAGCAGAGAAACAGACAGGTTTCATTCAGTCAAATAACAGCTGAGTACATCAGTAGTGCCAAAAAAGACATATCAGAATGCACAACATTGTCGTACTTGTCACGGATGGGGTATGGCAGCCAGCGACAAACAAGAAACTGTGGTTGCAGTGGGCTAAGGAAAACACACATTGGACAATGGGGGTTTGGAAAAACATTGTCTGCTCTGATGAATTCCAATTCCTGATGTTTTATGATGATGGGAGGACCAGTATATGGCAGTATATGACAAAAACTGCAGAAGTGCATGGATCCATCCTGCTGGGTGTTAAGAATGGTAGTGGTGGTGTGAGGGGGTGGGGTGTGTTTCCGTGACACACATCGAGTCCCTTGATATGAGTGGAGCAACATTTGAATGCCACAGGATAGCTGAACACTTTGTTGCTGATCAAGTGCATCTCTTCATGACAGTGTATCCATCTGCAAATGGGTTCTTTCAGCAGGATAATGCTCCATGGCACAAGGCTAGGATTGTCTAGGAATGGTTCCAGGAACATGACAGTGAATTCAGATAACTGCAGTGGTCTCCCCACTCACCAGATCTCCAGATGGAACAAGCTATTCGTGGTAGAGATCCACCACCAGCCAATTTGCAACAACTATGGGAAGCAACGGAATCAAAATAGGCTATTTTCACTAGATAGAGGTGGTTTCAGGAGACAGGCACAACAGTGAAGTGTAGATTATGTAGCTCAGTGCACATGGATCAGGAGGAAATGCCACTGCATAACATGGCCAATCACTGCACAAAGGATCACATGATTTCTCAGTTCTCACTAAGAAATGTCAATCCCTGGCCTTTAAAAGTTACTCCCTGCATCAGTTCCTCAGCCAGTAAGTGGTTTTCAAATCCACCAACAATCTCTTGTATATCTGTAAGTTGGCAGCCTTATAAAGTGATGGTTATCATTGTTGTAATGGTTGCTCCTGGAACCTGAACTAGAGAAACCTATAAAGATACTGACTGACTGAACTGAAGTATGACAGGCTGTGGGTCAACTTTGACTGCCACTCTGTTGAGTTCCCACTGTCTTAATCAGTTCAATCAGTTTGATATGGAATTGGTCATGTGTACCTTTATCTAACAGACTCACTAACAAATCAGTGTATAGGTCTATTATTAAGCAAACATGTTGAACTAAGAAGCCTTTAAATCTTTAGCTTTCTTTTTTTTTTACTTATAGAAATAATACTAATTTATTATTTAGCTATTTTATGAATACTTTAAATGAATTATACACATAAATGTAACTTTAAAGTGTGAAGTGTAAAACAAAAAAAATCACTTGTAACCAAGGTAACAAAATAGAAGTTTTATATCTGAACTGCCTGTCAAACTAATTCTTGAAAGCCGGAGGAAATGCCAGTAAACTGCAAACAACACAAACACTCTGTCTTACAATATGTTCAGAAGACAGAGGAATGAAATGTAAATTACATTATCCTTGCAGTTCAAAAATAAACTCAATTACCATTAATTTGCATTCTCTGAGTTGGCATCTAATACCCCACCAGCTGTTTTTGGTCAACCTATGGCACTGAAACTATTCTCTTGGTTCAAGTACACAAACAGCAAAGACACCTTTTCAGAGTTACATAATACACACACACAGCTATACTTTAATTATTATTTTTTCTTTTATCTTGCCATATGGTAGTTTGCATCACAGAACTGATAAAAACTCTATCAGACAACTAAAAATATTTTTAAGTTTATAGACTTCAAGAATTACTAACTGCAGTGTTTTTTGTTCCTGTTTTTTGAAGTAAAACATTTCTGAATGTATTAAGAGGGAAACACTTGAAACTGAAAAAACCTAAAATACATATTTTATTCAACAGTGAGGGAATTTAAAATATCGATGATGTTTAAGTTTGATTTTGTTTGGTTTAATCTTTTATGTATTTCCTCAACAGATACAGATACACAAAGGGGGTTAAAATGCCCAAAAATCTGAAAATGATGTCATGTTTAACAATTCAAAATCCATCTTTATTTTCTATAGCGCTTCTTTCATACAATCTTAAACCACCTTAGGAAACCTATGAGGGAAAACCTATACACAAATTGTGTTATGATCATTTATCAAAGTAAAAAGGTTTACATGATAAGAAAATGAAGAATGGACATCACATACGGTATACTGTGTATCATCACTGCATCTCCAAACCACATTATACATTAGAAGCTTTTGTCTATTGTTAGTGGTATTTTTTCTATTGCATTATTATTATTATTATTATTATTATTATTATTATTATTATTATTATTATTATTATTATTATTGTTGTTGTTAGAAATAGTAGTGATTGCTTAGAACAGCATAACTCCATTTTATATACGAAGAGAGATATACTAAATATTGATTATATTGGTTGAGGGAAAGAAATAAATAATGTTTTCATTCTGAGAAACTGAAAACAAAATCAAAGTGAGCAGAAATTACTGGGTTTCTGTGGAATCACATACAGGACTGACATAACAATAAAAGCAGCCTCAGAAAGGAAATTGTTTTCAGTAGAAGGCAGCATTTTCATCTGGTTTACAGAAAACACCATGACCCACAATGTCACAAAGCAAGTCTTGTAACTTCTCAGGACCACACACCAATACAGAGAAAATTGAAATTCGGAACATAGCTTACATTTCTTGTACATTAATCCTGTAATGATAAATTACTTCATTAATTAAATCTGTACTGGCAACCCTCACATATAGATGGAAAAGTAATACCAGGGATTCAAATGCAAAAATACTATTTTGTAACTCAGCAAATATATGTAATTTCAATACTAGATAAATTACATAAATGTGGTGAATTAAGATTATGGTAATTTAGAATGATACTTTTCCATATTTTTGTATTTATTTATGTATTTATTAAGTAAAAGAACCTACTGACTAACTTAATTCTCTGAAAGGACAAACATAAATAGTGTAACTCGAATGCCACTTTAACAAAGGCATTTCTTCTAGTGAAGAAACACCCTTGTCTTGAAGAACAAGGTTCACCCACTGGTTGGTGTGGATGGAAAAACAGTATCAAATTCAAAATGGGGAATTTCAGGACAAAACTACATAAAGTAGCACATGTGGATGTTGCTGTCAATGGTGGTATGCAAGGAAGAAACTCTTCTAATGGAGTACCACCAAGCAAGAACATTAAAAAGCCAAAGAAAGGTGAACTCAACTTCCCTGCGGAACACAATCAATCCAGCCTTGAAGAAGCACAGAAAGCCATTATACCATTATGAATAAACTTTACAACTGAAGATGGACCTGACATTTGCTCTGAGCCAGAGAGAAGTGGTTGAGTCAGAGCCTGCCATAACCCAGATGGTTGAACGTTGGCCTGCTCTCTTCAAGGAAAATCAGCTGTGTTTCCGTGAATGCTCTTGCAATATATAATTCAAGATGCATCATGTCAGTTGCATTCATTTTGGCTGTTAATAAAAATGTTGAAACAATGGCTTATTGATCAATACATTTTGCAGCAGTGAAGTGAGTGAAACATTTTTGTATTAGTTTATTTAGTAATTTGTTTCACTTTTGTCAATATTGGTGTTTTACAGGTCTACATGGAGTTCAACAGGATTGCTGGCAAGAACCTGAAGCAGGAGTTCTATGACGGTTTAGATCTTCACAGTGCTCGTTTCATGGAGATTTGCAGATCCAAGAGTGGGATTGCTGGGAAATTGCTGTCAAGCCTTTTACAGGAAGTCAAGGTTTGTGGAAATTTCAATCACGTGTACCATTGTCTGACATGTTACTAACTAAATCATATTATCGTTAGATTGCACAGGTTTAAATATATTTGTAGTGCTAAAAGAATGCGGATACACTCTGTTGAGTGAGACTGCAGGTTGTAAGGTCAGACAAAGTGTTCATCAATGGGTCATACGTTAACTAGATGCATGAAACTGTAATGCCACAGGGTGAATCATGTAAATGACCAAAAATAGGCTTAATTGTTCTCACTTTACCATTTTGTGCATCTACGCATTTATATTGTCATACTGTCATGTACTGTATTAACATTTATTTTGTTGGTGACACAGACTACCTTATCATCATCATTGCATAGACTTCCCTCTGACGTCCTGCAGTAACATATATTCTTGCTCTGTGTCCAAACAGACGTCCGAGCCTACTGATGTGCGAACCCTGCTGCTGAGAGGGCTTCCTGTCAGAAAGATGAGTAATGCTGTATTTTGTATTTTGTATGTTAACAGTGCACTAAGAATTAGTGTTAAAATCAATAATGGCAAATTATCCTGCAGGGAATGTTTAAAGTTGGGGTATTCCAAATGCATACGATATTGCTTGTTTTTTTACATGACTGTCACATTTATCAATACTCATTGTAAGCAATCATGCAGAAGGAATCTGCTTGTTGCAAAGAGAGGTTTTCAAGTCAAGTTCTGCAACTCAGTGAGTTAAATACACATTTGGAAGTTGGTCAGTTGCTATTCAATATTGCTTTTCTTGAAACAATAAAAGCATTGTAATTTAAAACTGGTTAGCATGGTGTGATGTCAGCAGTTCAGATCACTTGAAGAATTTGAGGGAACGGGTTTCCTTGATTTAATTGAGTGTTAATAACTTATTATGATACATCTCGGAATAGTACTACAAACTTAAAACAAACAATTGAAAGCATTCAGGGTTTTCAGTTGTATAAACTTAATACAAATATTTATCTGAAATAAAGTAATTAGTGCGTTGCACTTAGAGGGCCAAGAAAACTGAATGTATAAGCTTCATCTAAACCTTACTTAGTAAACAAAGTTACTGAACTTATTTAAATCAAGGCAACATGTTTCCACAATTGTTTTAAGTAATCTGAACTTATGAGGGTTTACAGTGTAGTCTATCTGTGACGTAATTGGTCTACATCTTTTTTGAGTGATTTCTTTAGGAAATAATATAGGAAGACTTTTTCAATAAATATTAGTTAGGGAACATGATTGGCAAAAGATCTCTACCCATATTTTGTATGTCCTTTCTTTATAATCAACAATATTCAAAAGCTCTTCCAACCTCTTAATACTTTGTTTCTGTTGCAAATAACACTTATCGATACAGATTTTACTTACAGGTTAATAAACCAACTAAATCACTGAGACATTGTTTTCTTCCAAAATAGTAGTAGTATTGTGCTTCATAGGCAGAAAACCATGGCTGCAAATAGCACATAATACGCACTGTATCAGCATCATTATTCAGACAATGGACAAAATATTTGGCCAATCAGTGGAATACAAAATACATGTGTCCCAATGTATTTAACATGCTGCAGGCTTATCCTTGTCTTCAATGACTGCTGAGATCCTTGTGATAGGTAGACGGAGGAATATCATGCAATTTCTAATGTAGCACAGTTTCTCTTACAGTGGTTACAAAATTACCATCTTCATTAAAAAAACATTTAGAGCATTTCACATAGCATTTTAAAAGACTTTGCATAATACACACATACACTAAATATACAATATGTCAACTCAGAACTACTTTTATTTAAAATACGTAAAATTCACACTTTATCTTTTCACAGATTATTGCACAAGGCTGTTCAAAGCATCATCAACTCAGAATCCAATTTGATTTCAGTTTCATAATTTAAAACTTAAACCCAATCAGAATGCAAATATTAAGTTTTTATTTTTATTTTTGTATTATTCAAGTAGAAATTATCATATTGTCTGAATGTCCTGCTGTTTAGACATAATGTCTGAATACATTTTGGCCTTACTTAAGTGAAGTGCCTCGGGCAAGTAAGACTCATTTGCCAATTTACTTGAGTGAATTTGGATTATATCTACTTCCCAAGCAGCGCTACTGGGAAACACACTTTACAATGCTGTTTGACCAGTAGGACATACTTGGCCAGAGGAAATTATATTGCATGTAAGTTAGAAGATGAAAAAATAATGAGTACATTTATTCAATTCATTTGTGCACACAGTAAGGCATACACAGCATTTTGGGAACCGAATATTCAAGCTTTAGATAATATATTTACCTTACCTTAAAGACTTTGGAGTTCTAATGCCTGTATCATCAATTAAGCTTTTAGCATTCAAAGAAATAAATCAGAAGGTTGTCATTATTATCCTGTCTGTTAAAATGTTTCCAATCTACTGAGACAAATAAAAATGATTACGCAAGGGCTTACCTACACAAGAGAGGGTAAATGAATCAGGTGTGGTGCAATAGCTTATTTACTCCTATCAAAAGGAAGAAACTTTTAGTTTTGCCACCCATGCCTTGAAAAAAAAAATATATATTTTATCTTAATCACATAAATAGAAAGAATGGTATATTACCATCATAAACCAACAATGTAATTGGGAGTCATACAATTGGTGTCATACACTGAATAAACTATACTATACAAGATGTCTAATGTTGCTGTCACAAAATAAACTGCAATGTAATCCAGGAAAGTAAATAAATAAATAAATAAATAAATATGACTGTTGCTTCTGCCATAATGCAAATTGGGTCTGCATTTAAGCAGCTGTCACTTTTTGTCATTTTTTTGCTGTATGTGTGAGAAATGTTGATATAAACAACAAGCCCTTGTCTACAAGCTAGCCCTGATGAATAATCATAAACATGACGGAAAGACAATACCCGTCATTACAACAAAATATTTAAATTCCAGTGAACAAAATGAGACAAGTAAAACAGAAAAAAATCTAAGATTGTTCGGAATGACATAGCCAGTCTTCGACCCATGCTAGCACAAACTCTCCTTCCTCTTAGTAGTATTGTGTTGTAAGTATTATAAATAAACAAATATGAAACGAGTCTACAGCAAAAACAAAGAAACAAACCTATTGCTATAGCTACTCAAAGAAATCAAAAGTTATGTCTACCTTGGACAACAAATCAGCGACTGTTGAAAGGAAACCTACCCATTTGCCTGAAAATAAAAGTATTTCATCAGTGCATACTACCAGTGCACACTTAGCATTAAATAGCCATTCAATCAGTCTACTTCTGCAAAATTGTAGTAATAATACAGTAGATTATTATTATTTTTTTACAATAGAACAATTATTTTATCAAACCAGTTTTATATATATGATTAAATATACAATAGTATGCAGTCAAGTCAAGAACGCCACTTTGTTTGGAACAATTTGGTTCCAAACAATGTGGCATTATTGACGTTGTCACTTGCTCAGCACTTAACTTAGCAATTAACATTTCAAATTTAGACTATATTTCATATCTATTTCAAAATAACTTATCAGAAGTGCACATTTTGTTTCACAAGTAAGAACATTTTTTTTGTGTTATTTTATTTGTTTTTTATGCTGGTGATTTTGCAGAATATTTTTGAAATCATTACACTTCCTCAATATGATACTCTGTACATAATATAACCCAATTGTTTCACCTATTAATGACCTTCAATGTCCAATGGATGTATTTGCTGCCATCGTGCCTGATTATCTTTCCACACAGTGAATTGAATAAATGCATGAGCCACATAAACTCAGAGGATAGAGTTCAGATCAGGTTTCAAGTATCTTCACCAGACTTCAATATCTTCACTAGAGTATGCTTCTTTACTATGCATTCTAACAGAGAGCCATTTGGGGAATATTACTCAAGTTATGTTCTGTGTTAATTCCCACTATCTATGGTACAAACCATGACAGGTAATTACGAAATCTGCAAGACAAGATTTACAAGACAATAGCCATGGTCCAAAACACAAGACTGGAACCAAGCCAAAACAGCAGAGATAAACACAGTGGTTACAGATACAATTTTAATACAATTTGTTGATCCAGTGATTCTAGTGCAGCTAACGAATCTAGCAAAACTAACGAGGAAAGAGAAGCCAGCATTTTCCTCTCCACTCCGGTCCCTCCAGAGCCGCTCCTTCTCATCCCTGGCCCCTAAGTGGTGGAATGACCTTCCCACCGAAGTCAAAACAACGGAGTCCCTGACCTTTTCTAAAGAAAGAAACATTACTGACTGTTATCATAGTGACCATGTTTACTGGCAGATGATGAAGACAAAAATGTTTGTGTAACCTGTAAGTCTCCGTGGATAATGGTGTATGCCAATAAATAAATAAATAAATAAATAAATGCAGCAATCAAATTATACTGGAATTTTAGAAGAGGCGAATTAAAATGTTCAAGGTAGGTAAACAATAGGCTTCACAAAAATAAGCATATCAGATAAAGTAAGTGCAATTGGTAGAAATGCACCTAATGCACAAGTAATCGTTTCTCATTGCAACCATTGGACCTATTGAAAACACTAACTGTTAGAACATCAATTGCAGATATTTTGTTATGTTTAATATAACTATAAAAATGATACATTTTATAGTTAGAGCTACTCATAGGCCACAAATTGCAAATGTTTTCAGTCTTGTTTTAGTTTTCCACCTTTCATTTTTAAACTTTGTGTTTAATGTTTTTGTTTTGTTAATGTTAAGTACATATTTCTGTACTACTTCTTATTCTATTTCAAATATTTATACTCAGTAATCTAAAAATTGTTATCTTTTTGTTCGTTTTGTTTTCTGTTTTCTGACGTGTTTCTGGATTATACTTATCTGATTTGAGCTTTAGCATATTAGCATTAGTCCAATTTCAGATCAAACTTACTTTAAAAGCACCACAGAACATGCTGAAATAGCATTCACTCAATTCAGTTGGAATGAAAACATTAACATTAAATGTTCATTATTGTTCTTAAATGATACTATGCATCATCACTATGCATTATGGACAAAATACAAGTGAATTATATAACCATCTATCAATGCAATTACTAATGAAAATCTTTGCTGTAATCTTTGCTCTTAATACATTCTGAACAGTGAATACAAAATCAGTAACAGGACAATAAACCCTTTCAATGTTTAAAAACACACTGAATGCAAAGCTTTCAAGGTTTGATGATTTTCTTGAATTTTTTTCCCAATCTACAAAAAGAAATCATTCTGTGTAAGCAGTTATGAGTGAGACCAGCATGATTTGTTATATATTTGCTGAAGGTCACAAACTGTGACTTGAGTGATTTGAGGCCTCACGATTTACAAGGAGCGAGACTCTCATGTTAGTCATGGCATATTCTCAGGCTCATTTTCAAATCCCCCCTTACTGTATTAAAAAACTGGAGCTGAATAAATTAGTGTGACAAGGTCTTTCTTCACATTAAGCTTCTTTTGATGTTACATAAATCTAGATCAGGATATGTGGCAAAAACTGCACTGTAGCGAAAAACAATATAACAGTACCTTGTCCTCTCTATTAAAAAAAAAAAAAACATAATGAAACATAATAATAGTTTCCAAAGTTAAAAATAAATAAATAAGAAAATGTAGATGAACCACAATATCACAGTAATTTGTTAACTGAGGCGGGGTGTGTGTGAAATGCTTGGTCTCATTTAAGTTTTGGGGGGTGACATGTCCCCTCTGTAGATTATGCCCAAGGGAAATAAAAAAAAACGTTTCTATTGATTAACTCTGCTACTAAATTCAGTTTGGGAGTAGAAAATTGAGTGTATGTTTTTATAGTTTTATTTTTTTACATAACAACTACAGCTACCGAAATCCAACACAATATTATTTTAAAAACTGTAGAAAAGTTAGCATCATCTGTAGGCTATGGTAAATCTCAAATTTCAAATGTTTTTTTGTTTAATCTCTTTTGCACAGATAAGATTAATCTTTGAACATATGCAGCCTACAGGTCTTTCTTCAAAGAAGTATCACATGATATTAATAAACCCTCCAAAGTATCTAACAGGTGTTTCACACAAAATGTGATAATTCATTAATGTGATCATTAGCTTAAACTCTGTTTAATTAGAGACCTTAATTAGCTGATCTGTGAGATTTCAGATAGACACCAGAAGACATATTTCACATTACTAGTAACATTCATTTAGTAACCCACTCCATGACAGCACACATTTTCAATTTATAGATTATCTCAGTTGAAGTTGGGCAGCCACAGATTCAGACGCTCGGGTCGGGTACAGGAGTCTAACAGGCACTGTCTCACTGTTTGGATCACACTAATAGAAGTGGAAATGCAGCTCTCAATGCCATGATTTTTTTAAATGCTGTTAAACTGTTAATTAATGTACAGTTACTAATAGATGGATGGTTATTGTTTCAAGCAGAATGTTGGAGATTAGGGTATAATGTAAATATTGATTATAACTGACCACATTTCATTCTTATTTTTTTTGTTACTGAGCATCATTCTTCAATTTTAAATTCTCACTATGAAACAATCAGCATTGGGGTCATTACTGAAAAAAAGTAATATATTAGTCGTTATTAATTACTTGATAAAAAGTAATAATATTAGTATTACATATTTGTTCATTTAAAATGTAGCATATTATATTACTCATTAAATTACCCACTACATTACTTCCTTTTGCTCTGTAAACCAATGTGACTAATCTCCATAGTCTGGTAATGTGTTTTTTAAATGTATGCCAAACAACAAAAACTTTAACTTAAAGTCATGGGTTAATAATAAACATTTTGTAAGAGAACAAGACTCTGCATGTATTCACATGCAGACTAATAAAGTGGAAGAATAATAGGGATCGTTTCACACCTCTTCTGCATGGACTTGACTGCTATGGAGTCTATTAAGGCACAAAATAATTCAACATTGTAAAATCAAACTAAATATTGCAATTTGCTACCTTCATTATAACTTGAGATAACCTTTCAATATACACTCACCTAAAGGATTATTAGGAACACCTGTTCAATTTCTCATTAATGCAATTATCTAATCAACTAATCACATGGCAGTTGCTTCAATGCATTTAGGGGTGTGGTCCTGGTCAAGACAATCTCCTGAACTCCAAACTGAATGTCTGAATGGGAAAGAAAGGTGATTTAAGGAATTTTGAGCGTGGCATGGTTGTTGGTGCCAGACGGGCCGGTCTGAGTATTTCACAATCTGCTCAGTTACTGGGATTTTCATGCACAACCATTTCTAGGGTTTACAAAGAATGGTGTGAAAAGGGAAAAACATCCAGTATGCGGCAGTCCTGTGGGCGAAAATGCCTTGTTGATGCTAGAGGTCAGAGGAGAATGGGCCGACTGATTCAAGCTGATAGAAGAGCAACTTTGACTGAAATAAGCACTCGTTACAACCAAGGTATGCAGCAAAGCATTTGTGAAGCCACAACACGTACAACCTTGAGGCGGATGGGCTACAACAGCAGAAGACCCCACCGGGTACCACTCATCTCCACTACAAATAGGAAAAAGAGGCTACAATTTGCACAAGCTCACCAAAATTAGACAGTTGAAGACTGGAAAAATATTGCCTGGTCTGATGAGTCTCGATTTCTGTTGAGACATTCAGATGGTAGAGTCAGAATTTGGCGTAAACAGAATGAGAACATGGATCCATCATGCCTTGTTACCACTGTGCAGGCTGGTGGTGGTGGTGTAATGGTGTGGGGGATGTTTTCTTGGCACACTTTAGGCCCCTTAGTGCCAATTGGGCATCATTTAAATGCCATGGCCTACCTGAGCATTGTTTCTGACCATGTCCATCCCTTTATGACCACCATTTACCCATCCTCTGATGGCTACTTCCAGCAGGATAATGCACCATGTCACAAAGGTCGAATCATTTCAAATTGGTTTCTTGAACATGACAATGAGTTCACTGTACTAAACTGGCCCCCACAGTCACCAGATCTCAACCCAATAGAGCATCTTTGGGATGTGGTGGAACGGGAGCTTCGTGCCCTGGATGTGCATCCCACAAATCTCCATCAACTGCAAGATGCTATCCTATCAATATGGGCCAACATTTCTAAAGAATGCTTTCAGCACCTTGTTGAATCAATGCCACGTAGAATTAAGGCATTTCTGAAGGCGAAAGGGGGTCAAACACAGTATTAGTATGGTGTTCCTAATAATCCTTTAGGTGAGTGTATATGAATGCAATATATATTACTGACAAGTATCTTCTTCAGGTGATTGGCCGTGTAAAATAATGAATAACAAGCATTTCCTAAAAAGTGATGGGCTGCATAAAAATGATTGACAATTACCCCAATGACCAATGCCAGTGCTTTGAATCTGGTGTGGGTGTAGCTTGTCTGATAATAATACCTACAGTTAAGCTCTGCGCGTCTGATGACAGTAGCACTCAAGCATGCATACACGCAAGGCATGGGGTTATTTTCTCAATACCGGGAGACTATTTTTTAAATTACCAAACAGTCCAAGTGGTGCCGCTGCATAGACATGTACTTGTATAGTGATTTAGGTATGGCGTACAAGAGTAATTAATTCTTGTTGAATTTACTGCTACTTGCTTCCATTTTTAACACCACATCATTTAGATGACGAACGTATAATGTAGCTTAAAAACACTTTTATTACTGAAATGAAAACTAACGCCTTACATTAATTTGTTATTAAGACGTTATATTATTATAGTAGCACGATACATTACTAACGCGTTACCCCCAACTACGGAAATTATCAACATAAATGACAAAATTGTAATATGTGAAAAAGTTTGACGAATGTACACCCCACTGTATGTGTGAGGGGATTAAAATGTAATTGTAGGAAAGCACAGAAATGGGAAATTTACTAAACATGTTTTTAGAACCCAATTCTGTACTTAATGTATAGCAAAATATTTATGACCAAATTTTGAGTATACTGATGTGACATCAAATAAAATGTGAAGTTCAACTAGCCTACAAAAACAGGCCAATAAGCTATGTAGTGAATGTAATTAATCCATTTGTTATGTCTACATTTTGATAACCATGTAACCCCCCTCCCCACACACACACACACACACACACAAGGTTTGGTGTTGAGAGTGTGTAAGTGAAGACAAATATTACTTCAGCAGAGAGGATTCAGAATTTCACACTCATTTTACAGTATTAATTAAATATAATTAATGTGGTTTAAGTGGGAGCTGGAGGTCTCAGACTGCTCCAAATTATAGGAGTTCAGGTAGCAACACCACAGCTATTTATGCAAAGTATTGGTGGCAGCAAGTTAGATTTGGTACTTTAAAGGTACCTCGATTTGACTAATACATTAATACAGTCAATAAATATTTCATGCTACCTATGTATTACTGAGCTTAAACTGTTAATATTTGTGTTGACACGTTTCATATTCTTCAGAAAATAGGTAAACTGCAAGATACATTTCAAAATACTGTCCATAGATTGGATCAAATTTGTTCACCATCTGTTCTCACTGACAATAAGGTCAACCAAAGTCATTCTTCAGATATACATACTGAAGTATCAAAATAGAGATATGCAATGCTTGCAGACTAGTTAAACATCTATAATCTACTTTTGTTCCCTTCAGACATACGATTGTTGTGAACTCACAATAGCTCAGTGAATAGCCCGATCTACAGAAGCTTTCAGTGTGTGTGTAAATGTCCTTTGGTTCATTGTGGTTCTACTTTATGTGATATTGTGGGATATTTAAAATATTTATAAGGATACACTATGAATTACCAGTATATAATGGATGTTTAACATTTCTGGTTGCTGTCCCTTTACTTTCAAATTGATAGGGGCATATAATTCATTATTTCCACCATCAATTAATTTGCATTGAATATGTTCAGCAAGCTGGTTTTATATCAGAAAGCAGACTTTCATTTCATGAAGTTTCATGAAGAAAATTCCTAATTTTAGTTGAAATCAAAGTCTGCAGATGCTTTCATATGTAAAATTTAGTGCTGGTGTGCCACAACTTATACAGCAGTAAAAGCATCACTACAACTTAACCATGAATCTCTCCATTAGTGGGATACCCTTGAACATCTGCATGTTCAAAGTAAAGCAGTCTTTTGTAATATATATATATATATATATATATATATATATATATATATATATATATATATATATATATATATATATATATTACCATAAATCTGCACTTTGGGTCTTTCTACACTGATACAAAACACAATGCACTTCCTTTGGGAATTATTTCATATTTTTGTTTTATAAATTTTATTTCCAGATACCCTGGTAAAGTCTTTATAAGTCAGTCTTACCCTGAGTAAAGTCTTTATAATTTAAAAATGGGAAGCTATATATTTTTATGGTCGTTGTTACTGCTATTGGGGTACAGTATTGTGCAAAAGTTTTAGGCAGGTGTGAAAAAATGATGTAAAGTAAGAATGCTTTCAAAAATAGACATGTAATAGATTATATTTATCAATTAACTAAATGCAAAGTGAGTGAACAGAAGAAAAATCTACATCAAATCAATATTTGCTGTGACCACCCTTTGCCTTCAAAACAGCATCAATTCTTCTAGGAACACTTGTACAGTTTTTGAAGGAACTCGGCAGGTAGGTTGGCCCAAACATCTTGGAGAACTAACCACAGTTCTTCTGTGGATTTAGGCAGCCTCAGTTGCTTCTCTCTCTTCATGTAATCCCAGACAGACTCGATTATGTTGAGATCAGGGCTCTGTGGGGGCCATACTAAGACTCCTTGTTCTTCTTTAAACTGAAGATAGTTCTTAATGACTGTCGCTGTATGTTTGGGGTCTTTATCATGATGCAGAATAAATTTGGGGCCAATCAGATGCCTCCCTGATGGTATTGTATGATGGATAAGTATCTGCCTGTACTTCTCAGCATTGAGGAGACCATTCATTCTGACCAAATCCCCAACTCCATTTGCAGAAATGCAGCCCCAAACTTGCAAGGAACATCCACCATGCTTCACTTTTGCCTGCAGGCACTCATTTGTGTACCGCTCTTCAGCCCTTCAGCGAACAAACTGCCTTCTGCTACAGCCAAATATTTCAAATTTTGACTCATCAGTCCCGAGCACCTGCTGCCATTTTTCTGCACCCCAGTTCCTGTGTTTTTGTGCATAGTTGAGTTGCTTGGCCTTGTTTCCATATCGGAGGTATGGCTTTTTGGCCGCAAGTCTTCCATGAAGGCCACTTCAGGGTCTCACTGTTTTCTCCCAGTTCTGAGCTGATGGCACTGTTGGACATTTCCGATTGCGAAGGGAAGTAAGCATGATGTGTCTTTCATCTGCTGCAGTAAGTTTAATTGTCCGACCACTGCGTCTACGGTCCTCAACGTTGCCCGTTTCTTTGTGCTTCTCCAAAAGAGCTTAGACATCACATCTGGAAACCCCTGTCTGCCTTGAAATGTCTGCCTGGGAGAGACCTTGCTGATGCAGTATAACTACCTTGTGTCTTGTTGCTGTGCTCAGTCTTGCCATGGTATATGACTTTTGACAGTAAACTGTCTTCAGCAACCTCACCTTGTTAGCTGAGTTTGGCTGTTCATTACCCAGTTTTATTCCTCCTACACAGCTGTTTCTGTTTCAGTTCATGATTGTGTTTCAACCTACTTATTGAATTGATGATCATTAGCACCTGTTTGGTATAATTGTTGAATCATACACCTGACTATATGCCTACAAAATCCCTGACTGTGTGCAAGTGTACCTAGAAGAATTGATGCCATTTTGAAGGCAAAGGGCGGTCACACCAAATATGGATTTAATATAATTTTTTCTTCTGTTCACTCACTTTGCATTTAGTTAATTGATAAATATAATCTATTAACATGTCTATTTTTGAAAGCATTCTTACTTTACAGCATGTCAAATCTTATTTTCTATCTATGCATTGCACATGCTTTGACAACCATTAACGGTATAGTGATAGTGTATAGTGTGTGTTCCATTTATAATTGTATTATCTCAAAGGACATTAAAGGCTTAGGTGCTTCTGTATGTAATATAGTGTTACAGTGCATTTAGAAATAAGTCATATTGAAAGAAAACTCTTATTACAGACAATAAATTACTGTGTGATTTGACAAAAAATATTTTTGAACTTTTCTGAATTATGAATTACAGATCAAAGGAGAATACAAGATTTTAGTAGTAAATTTGCAATATCTCCTAGTGAAGTTTACTATTAGCAGAAATGTACACATTTGAATTAATGACCATGCCAAAATACCTTTCTGTTCTTCCTCTTTAAGAAATATGAAAGAACAAAGTTAACACAGCTTTTGTAGTTCACTTTTAAAAAGTCAGAGACGTATCACATAAACTCCAGTTTTGTCAGTTTTCACACAAAAAAAAAGAAAGGTTCATTTTAACACTAGAAGTGCCGAACCGGTCAGTTTCACTGATTTGGTTATTACAATTTGAATTACTCTGTGTTCCTGAATACACTGCGCATACCTGTTTGTGACTTTTCCTAAATATATGTATTAATTATGCTTACGGTGTTTTAGCTTCATTGAATGCAAAAATAAATAAGTTTTAAATACTGATATAGGTTTTTTGGACATAAGAACATAAGAAAGTGTACAAACGAGAGGAGGCCATTTGACCCATCGTGCTCGTTTGGTGTCCATTAATAAGTGATCCAAGGATCCTATTCAGTCTATTTTAAAATGTTCCCAAATTTTCCAACCACATTGCTGGGGAGTTTGTTCCAGATTGTGACAACTCTCTGTGTGAAGAAGTGTCTCCTGTTTTCTGTCTTGAATGCCCTGAAGTCCAGTTTCCATTTGTGTCCCCAGGGGCGTGTGTCCCTGCTGATCTGAAAAGCTCCTCTGGTTTGATGTTGTGATATTTCATGATTTTGAAGACTTAAATCAAGTCCCCACATAGTCTCCTCTGTTCCAGGGTGAAAAGGTTCAGTTCCCTCAGTCTCTCAGTAGGACATTCCCTTCAGACTTGGAATAAGCTGTCCTCTGAACTGCCTCTAGAGCAGCAATATCTTCCTTGAAGTGTAGAGCCCAGAACTGTACACAGTATTCCAGATGAGCTCTAACTAGCGCATTGTACAGTCTGAACATTACTGCCCTTGTTCTCAGTTCTACACTTCTGACAATATACCCTAATATTCTGTTTGCTTTTTTTATTGCTTCCCCATATTATTTGGATGGAGAAAGTGAGGAGTCCACATAGTGTGTTACTTCATGTAGTTCTATCCCTCCCATAGTGTAATTATAGTGGACATTTTTGTTACCTGCATGTAATACCTTGCACTTGTCCACATTGAATTTCATTTGTCAGGTGTCGGCCCACAACTGAATATTATCTAAGTCTCTTTGAACAGCCTGTGCTGCCGAGATTGTATCTGCTAAGCCACCTATTTCAGTATCATCTGCAAATTTGACAAGTTTGCTAACTATCC
Organism: Amia ocellicauda; assembly: GCF_036373705.1. Lineage (NCBI taxonomy): Eukaryota > Metazoa > Chordata > Actinopteri > Amiiformes > Amiidae > Amia > Amia ocellicauda. Next base: position 33,712,965 of record NC_089859.1, on the reverse strand, counting down.
CAGAGTCCAGATCATTAATATAGATTAGAAAAAGTAAAGGCCCTAATACTGATTCCTGTGGCTCTCCACTAACAACCTCATTCCAGTTAGAAGCAACTCCTCTAATCGACACCCTCTGTTTCCTATACATCAACCAGTTCATAATCCATCTACTTACATTACCCTGAATGTCTACAGCTTCCAATTTGAGGATCAGTCTTTGGTGTGGAACCTTATCAAATGCTTTTTGAAAATCTAAGTATATCATATCATATGCTTTCACGTGATCTACAGCTGCAGTTGCATGTTCAAAGAACTCTAATAAATTAGTAACACATGATCTGCCTCGTCTAAACCCATGTTGACTATCTCCAAGAATATGGTTTTCATTAAGATGCTCCTCTGTTTTCTGTCTAATCATTGTTTCCAACATTTTACAAGTAATGCAGGTGAGACTGATTGGTCTGTAATTTCCTGGCTCATTTTTGTCCCCTTTCTTGTGGATTGGTATGACATTTGCTGTCTTCCAGTCAGCTGGCACATCACCTGTTCTAAGTGTCATTTGGAATATTTGACTTAGTGGCCTATAAATAATTTCCCTCATTTCTTTAAGTACTGTTGGAAATATACCATCTGGCCCAGGTGATTTGTTTGTTTTTAATTCTACTAGTCCCTTTAATACCTCCTTCTCATTTATCCTGATCTCTCATAGGGTTTGATTGGACTGGTTGTTAACCTGTGGCATGTTATCCGTTGTTTATTTTGTAAAAACCTCTGAAATACTCATTTAGAACATTTGCCACATCTGGTTTGTTTACTAAGATACTTCAATTTTTGCCCTTTATCTGTTTCACTTCCTCCTTTATTGACCTCTGTTGTAGTATTGATAAAAGCTTTCTGCATTAGTTTTGAGCTATGTTTCTTTCTATTTCCCTCTTTGCTTTCCTGATCCCTTTCTTAAGATCTCTTTGCAGTTGCATATTCTTTGTATTCTGTTTAATCTCTATCCCTTTTGTATGCGCTATATTTTGTTTCTCTTGATATTTTTTTTTGCATACTTCTATTAAACCATTTTGGTCCTCAATTTGCTAAGTTTTGGTACAAATTTCCCCTGAGGGACCGATACTGATAATTGGGAAGCTAAATTTCCTGATTACTGATATATCCACTTTTTTTTTTTGTTAGCGTCCAAAACAAATATTTTATAGCACTGATCCTTCAAATCTCTCGCTGTCAGAGTGAAATTGTGTCAAATATGCTCTGAAGGCAGAATTTTTACATTTTACATAATAAACTTAACATTCATTTTCATCATCAATAACAACCACAAATCAAACATTGTAAAAATAAATAAAATACATCAGAATAAGGAAGAATAAAGGAAAACAAACTGGATGTTCTATACATTAGAACAAAGACCATGGTATATGAGCAATTTCACACACAAATAGAAAAATGTTCATGTTCTATTCATTAGAGCAAATAATAAGATAGTGTTATGTGCTTATCTATCTTATATTTACATTTTACACGTGTCAGGTTCTTTCGGGTTCACACTCCTGCTCAGTGCTCAACACTGCCAGTCACACTGGGGCAGGTTAGTGCAGGCAGTACAGCTGCATTTTTTTTTTAAAAAATGTATTTAAAAATGCCCTTGAAAGTGTAACTTATTTAATACGTATGCTAAACATATTGCAATTCGCATCACAGCCAATAAACAATGTAATATGAAACAGTTTTATAAATATCATGTATAGTTTCAGTTTTATCCAACATTGTCTGAGAGATTATTATTCATTATTCACTAATTTTCTTTAGATGTTTTCCTGTGATCTGAGCTTGCTTGTCATCACCATCTTCAACGAACATTTACCGTTTTTCTTAATTTGAATTGCTTTCGTGAATTTTGAAAAGTGATTTAATTAACTTTTCAGTAAAAATACGCCACTATGCCATAGTATACAGTAATCTTCAGTCATGACGAAAATAAACAATAATCATAACCATTGATACTCAAATGCAGCACAGCTTTCAAAAATACCTTATATTGGTTATGGGTTTCATATAATGCGGACATTATATGGGTTTTAATAAAACACATGTTTATTCGTTTAAAAACCCTGTGTTTCTCAGTAGGTGTGTTTGTTTCTCCACAGCACTCAGCTTCCAGCTAAAAACTAAAGCTAAAACTAAAAACTATGTTAAAAAATTATCTTAAATAATTATAATAACGACTGTAAAACCAAATAAACATGTATTTATTGTCTGAAGTCTAACAAAGGATTTTATGGTAATTTGAAAAAAATATGTAGCCAATAGTATGAGAAAACATATTGGTGCATTATTGGTGGAATATGATACAGATATTTCTGTAAAAGGCCAATATTGGCCAATAATATCAGTGCACCATTATATATCTGTCGGGCCCTAGTTATAAACACGTTTACCTAGAATAGCCAAAATCGGTTATTTTGACCGGGCATTTAAATACATAATGAAAACAATACATTCAAGTGGCGATCTCTACCTCACTTAGTCTTTCATGTGCTTGAAAAACACACCCATTGTATAGCATTACGTGTCTTCCTATAACTGTACTTAGATTCAGTGGACACTGAGAGTAATTATGCTGCAAATAAAAATGGATCGGAGAGGGAGATTGAAGAGAGCACATTTTGGAAATGCTGTGTATATTAACATGACTCTGATTCAGGGGGCATTAGTGATACTGGGAATGACTGTGATTGTTTGACGGTTTTTGCCAGTATACTGAAAATACTGGAGGTCCAAATGGCACTGTACTGAATGTTTTTACTCTACTGATCAATATGCAGTTGCTACTGCACATAGTACAGTTTACAATAACACAAGCTCATCGAACACAGAATAATTATTCGTGGACATTATCGGTGGAGGAGCATTTATTGCAATGCTATATATTTGTCACCCAAGAGTATTCACCTGGAGACGGCTCTCAAAATGCAGTGTGAGGTACATGCTCATGCAGGAAAATTGGATACATGTGTTGAATGTGTGGACTGTACTGAGTAGAAAGCTGCCAGGTATGCGGGGTAAGTACATAAATAGTTTATTGAAATATGAAGCTTTACAAGGTTTTGAAAATGTTTACATTAGTGTGCATTTTCATTTGTTTCATAAATGCAATAGTTATTTTTGAAAAATGTTGTGTTTCTATTCAATATTCATATTTACACTTGTTTAATTTGCTTATTGTATGTATGTAGCTTTTTGCTAATTGTATATAGTTATCTATGATTTTACTATGCAGTGTATGTGTTTAAAAACAAAGCAATTTGTTGTTATTTATATCAATAATTGTAATGTTTCATATTTGTATTTCCTTTTAAATACTCCATTTGTGCTATGAAAATGTTGGATTTGATGTCCATGAATAAAACTTCAGTTTATACAATCATTTGCCTTTCATTATCATACCACAGCTGTTAAAGAGCTATGACCGGTTACGGCTCTTGTAGTTCGAAATGTCGTGACTTCTAGTGTTAATATGTTCTGTTCTAAACTTGTACATATAATTAATAAAATCCTCAGTAATCACTGAACACCAAAACATATTTAGATAGTGTACTTGAGCTCTAATCAATACATCTTGAAAGAGTGTATCCTACCATTTCAAGCATTATCAGATCTATGAAGAAAACTAATCGTTCCAAAGTAATTTACAAATAAGCTACTTAGACAAATACTCCACTTTCATTCTAAAATATGTTTCTGCTTGATATGTTGAAAAGAGTGGAGACACTTTTATATAGTCATATAATTGTCATGCTTACACCTAGGACACCTGAGTGCTAGAAATTATAAATGTTGGCTGCTCCCTGCAGTTTCTGGTACTGGGGATCTGGCACTGCTTTAATAGGGCAAATATGAACCTCTCCACCATGCAAAAGTCCTTGCATTGCGCACTATAGTTCTCTATCCGAGACCACTCTTGGCCAGAGGGGATTGAGGTGCTGGCCCACCATTGGCCAAGCAATTTCATCTACTCCTTTCCCCTGCTACATCTTCACCCGGCTGTGCTAGAGAAGACCAGGTGAGATAGATCGACAGTCCTTCTGGTCAACTCCAAACATTGGTTTGGTTTGGTTTGGTTGATTTTGTCTCCTTGATGAGCGATGAGTCCTGGGACCTGCCCCCATGGGCGGACCTGCTGTCTCAGGCTCAGGGCACATTGTGACACCCAAACCCAGACCTCCTGCAGCTCTGGGTCTTGCCCCTAAACGGGAATGCCTCACGACCTTAGGGCTGTCTGATGAAGTTGTGGTTACCATTCAGTCAGCGAGATCTGGCAGTCCTTGCAGACATGATGTCTGGACAAGGGACATGACCCAGTCACCTGCCCTATGGCAGTGATTCTACAATTCCTGAAAGAGCTGTTGGATACTGACAAGTCCCCACCCATGCTCAGGGACTATTTAGAAGCCATTTCTGGGTTTCATGTCTGCTTTGATGGTGGGTCATCTGTAGCCCACTTCCTTGTCTCCCAGTTCTTGTAGGGAGCATGTAGACTTCTGTAAACTGCTTCATTCTCTCTCTCTCACTGCTTGGTGCATTGATGTGGTGCTAGAAGCACATTCCAAGGCCTACCTGACTTGTATGAGCTGAAGCTGGTCTCTTTTTGCTGGTCATTGTGTCTGCAAAAAGCATGAGCAAGCTGCAGCTGCACATGCTTTCCGGGCATCCTTCCTGCGCTCACTTTGCTGGCTCCAGGGTTCAGGCTTTTCTCTCCCCCTTCCATGTTAACAGGCCAGTGGAGTTGATGGCATTCTATCCTCCTCCCTTCTCTTCGGAGGAGAGACATTTGCAATTGCTTTGCCATTTTGGGTCTGTTCCAGAGACCAGCTGTTACTGACCAATGGTGTCCAATTGACCAATTGCTATGGCCTATGAGTCTTTATGAGCATCCTAGTGCCTGAGCACCTGGTGGCACACTCTTCTCGTTGTGTGGCTTCAACCTGGGCTTCGTCCCTGTTGCTTCCCTGCCACCCTTGTGTCTATTACTATAAGTAGAGGCCTTATCTCCTAGGAGGCTGCAGCCTCGTGATACCTTGGGTATTCTGTACACCATTCCCCTTTGGGTAGTATTCTCGATTCAAAAGATAATGATAGCTTGTGAATGACACCACGGTTATCTAAGAAAGAGAATACTACCCAAAGGCTGCGATTATTATTATTATTTTATTATTTATTTCTTAGCTGATGCCCTTATCCAATATAAGGGCATTACAAAAGTGCAATAAAATAAAAAGTGCAATGTTATGTGTGAGTCTTGGAAAGAGGCAGTTGTTCTGAGTTGTACTAGTTAAAGCTGGCAGAGGAGGTGTCTTCCTGAGTAACAGCACAGTGGGCAAATCATATTTTGAGATTTAAAAAGAAATCTTTGTTCTGAGGACTATAGCTATAGCTACAGTGGGGGAAAAAAGTATTTGATCCCCTGCTGATTTTGTAACAAAGAAATGATCAGTTTATAATTTTAATGGTAGGTGTATTTTAACAGTGAGAGACAGAATAACAACAAAAAAATCCAGAAAAACGCATTTCAAAAAAGTTATAAATTGATTTGCATGTTAATGAGGGAAATAAGTATTTGACCCCTTCGACTTAGTACTTGGTGGCAAAACCCTTGTTGGCATTCACAGAGGTCAGACGTTTCTTGTAGTTGGCCACCAGATTTGCACACATCTCAGGAGGGATTTTGTCCCACTCCCCTTTGCAGATCCTCTACAAGTCATTAAGGTTTCGAGGCTGACGTTTGGCAACTCGAACCTTCAGCTCCCTCCACAGATTTTCTATGGGATTAAGGTCTGGAGACTGGCTAGGCCACTCCAGGACCTTAATGTGCTTCTTCTTGAGCCACTCCTTTGTTGCCTTGGCTGTGTGTTTTGGGTCATTGTCATGCTGGAATACCATCCACGACCCATTTTCAATGCCCTGGCTGAGGGAAGGAGGTTCTCACCCAAGATTTGACAGTATATGGCCCCGTCCATCGTCCCTTTGATGCGGTGCAGTTGTCCTGTCCCCTTAGCAGAAAAACACCCCCAAAGCATAATGTTTCCACCCCCATGTTTGACGGTGGGGATGGTGTTCTTGGGGTCATTCCTCCTCCTCCAAACACGGCGAGTTGAGTTGATGCCAAAGAGCTCGATTTTGGTCTCATCTGACCACAACACTTTCACCTAGTTCTCCTCTGAATCATTCAGATGTTGGCAAACTTCAGACGGGCCTGTACATGTGCTTTCTTGAGCAGGGGGACCTTGCGGGCACTGCAGGATTTCAGTCCTTCACGGCGTAGTGTGTTACCAGTTGTTTTCTTGGTGACTATGGTCCCAGCTGCCTTGAGATCATTAACAAGATCCTCCCGTGTAGTTCTGGGCTGATTCCTCACCGTTCTCATGATCATTGAAACTCCACGAGGTGAGATCTTGCATTGAGCCCCAGACCAAGGGAGACTGAGAGTTATTTTGTGTTTCTTCCATTTGCGAATAATCGCACCAACTGTTGTCACCTTCTCACCAAGCTGCTTGGCGATGGTCTTGTAGCCCATTCCAGCCTTGTGTAGGTCTACAATCTTGTCCCTGACATCCTTGGACAGCTCTTTGGTCTTGGCCATGGTGGAGAGTTTGGAATCTGATTGATTGATTGCTTCTGTGGACAGGTGTCTTTTATACAGGTAATGAGCTGAGATTAGGAGCACTCCCTTTAAGAGAGTGCTCCTAATCTCAGCTCATTACCTGTATAAAAGACACCTGGGAGCCAGAAATCTTGCTGATTGATAGGGGATCAAATACTTATTTCCCTCATTAACATGCAAATCAATTTAAAACTTTTTTGAAATGCATTTTTCTGGATTTTTTTGCTGTTATTCTGTCTCTCACTGTTAAAATATACCTACCATTAAAGTTATAGACTGATAATTTCTTTGTCAGTGGGCAAACGTACAAAATCAGCAGGGGATCAAATACTTTTTTCCCTCACTGTACTTATCTACATAAGTAAATACATTCAATAGATTATGACATATCTACCTTTTTTATAATCCCAGCTGCAACTGTATTTATTTATATCTTCCTGTATTTTCTGGCTCTGAGGATATCCCATGCTGTGTCCTCTCCAGATCTAAATGCACAACTGATAACATGGTTCAGTTTTTGTGTTCAATCTTTTTTATTCAGTCCTGGTGTCATATTTTTTATGTTTTTCTATTTTTGCAGAGATGAGAAAATGACCTTCAGATGTCTTTTAAAAATATAATGCACATAATTGAAAATCAAAATTTAAGAGGATGAATTTTACTGGACTCAATGAAACCATAGGGCATGAGCTCATTATGGTGCTGTTATCCCTCTTGGAATGTAGTAGTGTATAAATTCACATCGGGGACCAGTGTTTTAGCGTAGCAGTTTATCACTCTGCTGGTGAGGCTGTGTGGAGCGAGATGCTCAGAGGTATGCCTGAGAGATGGTGGCTCAAATCCAAGTGGGGATTCTGACTGCACTTGCTATGCAGACAAAATCAAATTAGCAACCTGAATAAATGATGTGACACATTCATTCTTCTTCTTAAAGAAAGGTTCTTAGTAACAATGCAATTTCATACCAATGAATGGCTGGCTTTCTTCAAAAAGTCCCAATAAATGCAAATCATTGAAAAGACTGGATTATATCCAGTGAATACTACATCTAATAAATTAGAAGGGTTAATTATGATAGCCTAATACTGAACAACTCCCTGCCACTGGAAAAGCTTATTTTTTAAGATAATACCTTTACCATTGTTAAATGGTTTAAGATGAGATTGCATGCTTTGGTTTGTGAGGGATTCCCTCTGGGAAAATATGTCAGAGACTTCTGATCATTGCAATTGACATTAATCCCAGGAGATATACCTGTATTATAGCATAATCTAAAACTATGGTCTCTTGTTTTACAATGTATTTAATTATATAAATATGTATGAACATAATTGTATATTGTCTGAATATCAGACTTACTAGTCACCTCACGAACTAGGTAGTGTTGTGTCAACCATCACCAAGAATACTACAGTTACAAGAGTCCCCCATTATTCAGATAATCCAAGGTCTCCATCAAGCGGCATTTAAAAAACAATGAAAAGTGCAAACTATAAAGTCTTCCTCAACTAAACAACACAGTCAACACAGATGCAAAGAATGTATGTATGAATGCATCAATATACTGTGGTAATGTTACTCACTATGTAAACCAGGCATAGGCAGATTAAATGGGGAATACTCCAAATGGATGGCAATTCTACAACAGAATTTCATCCTTGAAAATAACATTTTTTAAATGTGTATATTTAATGTACTTATTTTACAAGCAATCATGTTTTTTCTCTTATTTTCCATTAGGTTGCTCATAAAATGTATCACTTTGGTCAAGGTTAGTAGAGAGGTTATGATATCTACAATAAATGATCAGAGTAACAGCATTTAAGGCATAACTGATTGTCAGTGTTGGAAATTCAGGTCAATAATATAAAGCAGTATCATGCAACATAGATCTTACATAGACACGGCTGCTTTTCTTTTTTCTATTTTTTAGACATGTTTGCTTTGCAGTTGATATTCAGCCTGAGGCTTTAGTAAATATATATATATATATATATATATATATATATATATATATATATATATATATATATATATATATATAAATGTATGTAGTAATTTTGCCTGTTTGTAGTCAAGATAAATGTTAAATACATGCATATACGTGTACATGTACTTTTTTTGTTTTTTATTTTTAATAAATTTGCAAAGATTTCAAACAAACTTCTTTCACGTTGTCATTATGGGGTATTGTTTGTAGAATTTTGAGGAAAATAATTAATTTAATCAATTTTGGAATATGGCTGTAACATATCAAAATGTGGAAAAAGTGAAGTGCTGTGAATACTTTCCAGATGCACTGTATATATGTAAAAAGATTAAATATGTACATTAAATATGTAGTAGCAGTAAAGTCACTTCATTGCTGCATCATAGCTTTCACTTTGTCTACATTTCCATTTCCAAAGAGATAGATAAATGCTGATTAATTACTTTTTGCCCATTAAGACCACTAGCATTAGATGGTCCTTTGGCTGACCCAATGCTAAGAGCTTGAGCAAGGAGTAAGAGAGAGGAAAGACACACATCATTGATTGGCCAATACTGATCACTTTCAGTGTGAATGCAGTCTATGTGAGGAAATATGTAACAATCCCATGTAGATCTCTTGTGGTATCAGTATTGCCAGACCATTGCATATATTGTGCATATAAAATGGGTAAGGCCTGTATAAATATTGAAAGGATAACTCAGCTGATAATACTAATCTCCAAATTCTGTGGGGTTTCCACTGAGTAGAAGCAAGCAATGCACCAAGTTTACAACTCATGATTGATGAGTAGGTCCACATTTGTGATTTGATCCAGGCCTCAACTGTCTGTTGCATAAGCCAACAAGTATAACTGCATATAATTGTTTACCATTTGGGTTATGTTGTTGAATTATACCATGGAAATTGAAACTGTGTACAAGGGCTTGGTCCTATAGGAAATAAGGGGTGTGGGGAATGTGCCTCTGAAACATACGTATACAATGTAGAGCTCAAGATTAAAAATATAGTATAAATACACTCACCTAAAGGATTATTAGGAACACCATACTAATACTGTGTTTGACCCCCTTTCGCCTTCAGAACTGCCTTAATTCTACGTGGCATTGATTCAACAAGGTGCTGAAAGCATTCTTTAGAAATGTTGGCCCATATTGATAGGATAGCATCTTGCAGTTGATGGAGATCTGTGGGATGCACATCCAGGGCACGAAGCTCCCGTTCCACCACATCCCAAAGATGCTCTATTGGGTTGAGATCTGGTGACTGTGGGGGCCAGTTTAGTACAGTGAACTCATTGTCATGTTCAAGAAACCAATTTGAAATGATTCGACCTTTGTGACATGGTGCATTATCCTGCTGGAAGTAGCCATCAGAGGATGGGTACATGGTGGTCATAAAGGGATGGACATGGTCAGAAACAATGCTCAGGTAGGCCGTGGCATTTAAACGATGCCCAATTGGCACTAAGGGGCCTAAAGTGTGCCAAGAAAACATCCCCCACACCATTACACCACCACCACCAGCCTGCACAGTGGTAACAAGACATGATGGATCCATGTTCTCATTCTGTTAACGCCAAATTCTGACTCTACCATCTGAATGTCTCAACAGAAATCGAGACTCATCAGACCAGGCAACATTTTTCCAGTCTTCAACTGTCCAATTTTGGTGAGCTTGTGCAAATTGTAGCCTCTTTTTCCTATTTGTAGTGGAGATGAGTGGTACCCGGTGGGGTCTTCTGCTGTTGTAGCCCATCCGCCTCAAGGTTGTACGTGTTGTGGCTTCACAAATGCTTTGCTGCATACCTCGGTTGTAACGAGTGGTTATTTCAGTCAAAGTTGCTCTTCTATCAGCTTGAATCAGTCGGCCCATTCTCCTCTGACCTCTAGCATCAACAAGGCATTTTCGCCCACAGGACTGCCGCATACTGGATGTTTTTCCCTTTTCACACCATTCTTTGTAAACCCTAGAAATGGTTGTGCGTGAAAATCCCAGTAACTGAGCAGATTGTGAAATACTCAGACCAGCCCGTCTGGCACCAACAACCATGCCACGCTCAAAATTGCTTAAATCACCTTTCTTTCCCATTCAGACATTCAGTTTGGAGTTCAGGAGATTGTCTTGACCAGGACCACACCCCTAAATGCATTGAAGCAACTGCCATGTGATTGGTTGGTTAGATAATTGCATTAATGAGAAATTAAACAGGTGTTCCTAATAATCCTTTAGGTGAGTGTATAAGCATAGTACATATATAATATCAGAAATGGCTTTTATTTATATCTGTTGTACATACAAAATCATTAGAAATAAGTGTAATACAGTACTGTACCATACAAGAAAAGGAAAGTTATTCTGAGTTTGTGAAATCCAACATGGATGTTCTCACAGCGAGAGTCACAGTGTCACTGGGAGAAGCATGAGCGGGCGTCACAGCATTCAACAGAACAGATGACAACAAAATATTTATGATAAATCTTTTTAATTTTGTTTGCCAAATGTCACCACAAATCAAGATTGTCTTTCCAAAAACCTAACATACATATATTTGTGTATTTTAAAGCATATAACATTTTTGTAGATTTTAATACTTCAAATATTGCCCCCTGATGTATACTTAATCTGTACCAAACTTCTGCTGTATGTTGTATGTATATAATGTCTTTATTATGTGTGTTGTTGTATTTCTTGTTAGAACATTGATTAAAAAATGGGGTGTGATCTCCCATTGTGATCTCAGTTGTGCATTGATCTGCACATTCAAAAAATCATATAAATCTTCCACATCACTGGGGAAATCTACGGATAATTGAAACTTGATTCCATGTTGTATAAGACAGGTGTCTAAAAATAAATTGTGTATAATCAAAACTTTGTTAATCGTGAATATGAAACAACACAAAGCTCATACAGCAGAATGTACTTACGGTACTGTCATTGTTAAACAAAAGAAACACACACAACAAATGTGATATTATTTGTTTTAAGATGGAGAGTATTTATTGCATTTTTTAAACACTGAATGTCAAGAAAGAAAATATTAAGAAACATAAGCATTTTTCAGAAGGACCATTATACTAGTAATAATATCCACCTAATGCACTCCAGCTGACCACAAATCAGTCAGTTTAGCACATCATGAAAGTGCAACCTTCTTCAGAGAATCAATGACTGCAGAGAACCTGCTTCTTTGATTGTTTACATCTCACCAGGAAAGATTTCTAAAACAATTAATAATCTGTCACTTTGCCAAATCAAGTAAAATGGAGCAATCCCATTTTAATCCAATTTTATCAGTATTAACTTCAAATTTTAGTTGGCTTAGCTGCCTACAACACATATCAATCACAGCTAAGAATAGCAACTACTTGTAGAGTGACAGTTTGTTTTTGTTTTTTTCCCCACTTATAATATACCACCTACTCCAATATATGCAGTGGAAAATGAATGGCTAGTTTAGACATGCTTGATTTCTCTTGTCAGATATTCAGGATACTAATATAAGACAGCATCTCATAGAATAAATCCATGGCAAAAGGGGGCATGGCATTGATGAGACACAGCTGGTCAGTTTTAAGGACCATGTTCTCAGAAACTTTGTGGTGCACTTTAGTGTGAAATCGCATCCGAGAGGGAAGGCAGAAGTAGCTCCATTACGTCTGCTGTTGTGGCTGATTCATAGACTTCATCAATAAAGAAGCAATATGGTCTCTGGTTGGTCACAGGCATAACCTAATGTTTTTTTTTTTTTTTTACTTCATAGGGATAATCACCTATTTTTGATCACCATGTCAGAAGAGGTATAATGTAACAGATAATTTCCATTGTGGTCCTAGGAAACAGGGGGGTGATTGTAGGCAACATACATCAATGGTGTGATGAGGCTTAAGTATTTTTGATGCTACCTCACGGGCAAGTCACAATGAATAAAGGGGCTCAAAGACAGTGGGTTGTTGTAAAATGTGTTTAACTGCTTATGAAAAACTGCTTCCATTAGACAACAGACCTCTATTTGTAACCTGCTCTGTGATGCCAATGCAATGTTTGTTGTTTTGTGTTGTTTATTAGAGTTTAAGTAGGAACCTAACAGAGAATTGCCTAGTTTTATATCCCATAAACTGAAAATATTATGTTATGAAAGCACACGTCACAGTCACGGTGCTTTTGATTTTTTTGTGATCTTAATTCAACAAAGTATCGCATCAGATTTTTTTTTTTTTGTACTATTCTCCAACTGCTACAATACCTGCTCCATCTATAAAATACAAAACTGCATATACTTTAATTGAGCTGTTTTCAATTTAAAATTGCATATAAAACACACCTCAGTATTGTTTATGTACTTCAAACTTGTCAACATTCCCTTCCTTAATCTTTGCATAAAATGCTAATTCTCTCAGGAGGCTTCTGAACACTACTCAGACAACACCATTTCATCACGTTGCGCACTCAGAAATTTCATCTCATAAATATGAGCGTATGGTTGACTACTTCCAGAACCATTTTGACTGCAATTCAGAACTTGAATATTTAATCAGATACATCCACAATTGGTCTTTATAGCAAAATATTTAAAATTCAAAAGCACAGAACTGGAAGATGAGAATATGTCAGCTATGGGTTCATGTATACCCAGAAGGTAAAATGCTTATTACTCAAACAGCTGGAAATAATGTCTGTTTACACTGAGAGGGGAAAAAAAGGAGAAGGAGAAAAATGCACATAAAGATGCACTGAGAAAGAGGTGCCACAGAGGAGGTGTCTAAATTAAAGACAAAGAGTAAGTAACAAAGAATTCAAGTCAAGGTAAAATATGTAATTACTCTTGGTGTTCAGTGAAGGTTAACTTCATTGTTTGAACACTTTGGTAATCATACTAGAGAGAGATGGAACATGTTAAAGGTGAATAGCTAAGAAAGGAAATAATTAAAAAAAAACATTCTATAATGCCTCAATCTTTGCATCACTAAACACTGGCAGTTAATCTTTCAGTACAACTGGGAGAACAATGCAAGAGAATGTCCTTCAGGGAAACTGCTGTGTGATTAAAATGTACTTACTCTGTTTGACACTATATTACCGCCGGTACTAGATTGTATCAAAGGTCATGTGCTATGTAGAGGGCATGTGAGTCTTAAGGTATGTTCAGGCAATCTGCAACCTGTTGCAGACAGGTCCTGTCAGTATGGCTCCTGGATCAGTATTTGAAAGTGGTTAATTGCCGTACCTCACAAATGATTCTCCATAAAATTGCAATATTATCTTTACAGTTCCAAATGTCTCTTTTACAGTAGGACAACCTCCCATAAAGACATATGGCCATGTATTAATGAAAACAGAAAGCTACCTTGGTCATAAAGTGGGGTATAGAACAGTGGGGGTGCTTTCTTTGCAGTGGTGAATGATGCAAGCATGGAGGCGTGTGTCAGTCTACAATTACATAGTCTGGACATGATTCTCCAGGACTGGACTAGGTCCACTGGTGAGTACCATGACCACAAGTAAAAAATATAGAACAGATATAGAATTGTAGGGTGATTGCCCATATATTTACCAACATGAAATCACATAATGTCACAAAGTGGTAAAACTAACATAATAACACCATTATCAAAAAGGTATCAATAATACATAATAATCTTTATATATGATTATTATATAATATTATTATGTATCAATAATAATACCTTACTTTTGTATCTAAATTCTATATGTCATCTATTTTCATCAGTCACAATTTACAGATTATTGCAATATTTTCCTTCCAGCTTCTGAGAATAACAAACATGATCCAGTCTCTTCAACGTTTGGTATTCATTGCTGAAGGGTGTTTTTGTATCGTTTTCTGAGAAATACCAATGCAAACCAGGCAAACTGTAACCACCTTGTGCACTCCATTTGAGGATAGATTCAAACATCAAAATGCCATTCATATGTTCATAACTGTTATATCCATTCTTCAGAAATGACAAACAGAAAATGTGGATAAACATGTGATTGATATGAGAAACAAATGCATCTAGAAATGTTTGGAGTACTTTGATTCAATTAATTATAGATCTAATGATAAGGGCGTCTGCCAAGAAATTAAAAAAAATAATAATAATAATAAAAAATAATAATTAAACAAAAATAAAAAAATAAAATAATAATAATAATAATAATAATAATAATAATTAATTAGCTTCTGTGGATTGTATGTTTTATTTTATTATGTATGAAACATTTAAACTCCTTCCTCTTCAATGTGTTGCCCTAAAAAAAAAAAGCAAAATCCTTGTGCTTTGGTCTCAGGGAGGATATAAGGGATTAAGTTCTTGTATTATTTATCCAATTAATTTTTGACTTTCACAGTCACTGAAAGACAATTAGAAAAAAGAAAGAAAAAAGCTCTATGGAGGTACATTTTTTTATAACAGAGCAAAACTTGTATATCAATAATTGTAATATATGTGAGTGTGTGTGTGTTTGAAAAGCACAGTTTAGTGATAAAAAACTAGTACATTTTATACCAGAGCAAAGAAGCTTTGAAAGTCACCTTGGTAATCTATATATGGAAGCAAGTTGTTAATTTGCATGTGGACTAAATGACCCCTAAACCCCTCCAAGTACCAACGGATAAAACTGATAGCTTTTATCCTCAGTGCAAGGTTATCTCATCAACCCTTCCTTTAAAGTTTTATTCCGATTAACCTAGCTCCTTTTTTAGCTACCATAATCTACAAAAGTGGTGAATTTTAGGGTTGCCAGAATGAATCTTTGATGTCCACACTTGATTGCCTTGCAGCTATTTACGTTCATGAAAAGTAAGTCCTTTCAGTCTAATAAAAGGATTTTTTAACAGTCATGCTTTGCTATTTTTATCTGATATATTGTAAGAAGGCTTGGTGAGGCTGTGAAATATGCTCCATGCAAAAAGATACACATTAACAGGCAGTGTTGCATTGTCTCTACTGAGTTCAGCTAATACTTTAGTGCAGCACCTTAAGGAGGATATGTTTCGCCAAACCTAACCTAATGTTTCCAACATGCATCGTTAGTCTCCTTGATCAATAAGCCCTGCATTTCCAGGAATAAAGACATTGATTGATTCTAACAGCAACGATCAAGAACAAAAGTGAGAAAGGAAAACTCTTGCATTCATATCAATGCTGAGAAAACACTAAAAAGACTATCTAATGGAGATTTCTGTGGATTCCATATTATTATCTTGTCTTTCCAGTTTTTGATTATAAATCATTGCTGTTACATAAATATTCAAAGGCAAATATACATATTATCCTATGTAATATATGATATATGTAAGGCTTCAATATTACATTTAATTTACATTTACACTCTCAAAGGGAGTGCTCCTAATCTCAGATTGGAATCAATCAGATTCCAAATTCTCCACCATGGCCAAGACCAAAGAGCTGTCCAAGGATGTCAGGGACAAGACTGTAAACCTACACAAGGCTGGAATGGGCTACAAGACCATCGCCAAGCAGCTTGGTGAGAAGGTGACAACAGTTGGTGCGATTATTCGCAAATGGAAGAAACACAAAATAACTCTCAGTCTCCCTTGGTCTGGGGCTCAATGCAAGATCTCACCTCGTGGAGTTTCAATGATCATGAGAACGGTGAGGAATCAGCCCAGAACTACACGGGAGGATCTTGTTAATGATCTCAAGGCAGCTGGGACCATAGTCACCAACAAAACAATTGGTAACACACTATGCCGTGAAGGACTGAAATCCTGCAGCGCCTGCAAGGTCCCCCTGCTCAAGAAAGCACATGTACAGGCCCATCTGAAGTTTGCCAATGAACATCTGAATGATTCAGAGGACAACTGGGTGAAAGTGTTGTGGTCAGATGAGACCAAAATCGAGCTCTTTGGCATCAACTCAACTCGTGTGTTTGGAGGAGGAGGAATGCTGCCTATGACCCCAAGAACACCATCCCCACCGTCAAACATGGAGGTGGAAACATTATGCTTTGGGGGTGTTTTTCTGCTAAGGGGACAGGACAACTGCACCGCATCAAAGGGACAATGGACGGGGCCATGTACTGTCAAATCTTGGGTGAGAACCTCCTTCCCTCAGCCAGGGCATTGAAAATGGGTCGTGGATGGGTATTCCAGCATGACAATTACCCAAAACACACAGCCAAGGCAACAAAGGAGTGGCTCAAGAAGAAGCACATTAAGGTCCTGGAGTGGCCTAGCCATTCTCCAGACCATAATCCCATAGAAAATCTGTGGAGGGAGCTGAAGGTTTGAGTTGCCAAACGTCAGCCTCGAAACCTTAATGACTTGCAGAGGATCTGCAAAGAGGAGTGGGACAAAATCCCTCCTGAGATGTGTGCAAACCTGGAGGCCAACTACAAGAAACGTCTGACATCTGTGATTGCCAACAAGGGTTTTGCCACCAAGTACTAAGTCGAAGGGGTCAAATATTTATTTCACTCATTAACATGCAAATCAATTTATAACTTTTTTGAAATGCGTTTTTCTGGATTTTGTTGTTATTATTCTGTTTTTCATTGTTAAAATACACCTACCATTAAAATTATAGACTGATAATTTCTTTGTCAGTGGGCAAACGTACAAAATCAGCAGGGGATCAAATACTTTTTTCCCTCACTGTAAATAATACATCAATATAACTACAAAAATTGCAATACTGTTTCCCTTCCTTTAGTTAATATGTATGGTTTGCAAAATTTTGATAGTTGCCTCTTTTTACTGCCAGGTCTGGGACAGGCTCTGAAATTGGCAGTAAGCGAGGAGTGGTATAAGGAGGTACAATGATACACTGGTGGGAAATTGTAAAAAAAGGGGGGCAGAAGAAAAACAGATAACTGTATAAATGTCATTAGCTAAATATTCATAGATGCTGGTTGGCATGGAAACACATTCCAGTGTAGTCAATGATTGGCTATGCTTATGTAAATTATTATTTTATTAGGCTACATTAAATTCCCACTGACTTTAGATGTAAACTGTGTAGTCCTATATAGAATTACCAAGTCAAATGTAAGTTGTTTCACATTTATATTTCTTCAAAGCTAATTGAGGAATGTGATTTGCTGGTAAGAAACTTGCATAATCCTTACTCTGTATAGGTGATGCGGTAGGAAAAATACAACCATAAAAAATGTATATAACAATTCACCACTGCACAGATGCAACATTGATTGTGAAATAAATGATGCATAACCTTCCGCTATATCCAAATCAAATTAACAAATTGTCCTATTATTTTGAAACTCCATGCATACATGCACTATAAGGAAGTATCCTGGGAACAAGCAATATGTTGCTTTTGAATTATTTAATATTTGTGATTGTCAAGTTTTCAATGTCAATTTGGCTTTGTATTTCACACTTACTTTGAAACCATGACAACCAGATAAGACAATCTGTTCATTGATTTTCATGAAGAATACATGAATTAAAGAAACAGGTTTCAGAAGACATATACCAACTAGGAAAGAACAGACATTTTACACAAATATTGCAATTTTTAGACACACAGTATTGGAAATCTACACACAGTATGAACACAGAATGTTTTCTCTATTAACTCTTTTAAAGACTATGCAGACAGTTTAAGTACTTTCTAACTCGCCACCATTAAAAAATGGTGACTTAAAAGTGGACAGAGATTTGCAGCTGCAGTTCAAAGTGAAGATGCTTTGAGCAGGCTGTTCAGGACCATGCACAGTGTAATGGTCTGCAATGGTAAGACTTAAGACAAATAGTTTCCTGCAGTGTAAGAGAAGATGCATAATTCACTTAGTACAATCAAAGCTTCCCCAACACAAATCGACAGTCTGCTGTGGTTCAAAAATAAACATTTAGGCATGTGTAGATCATTCAAATTAAATAAGTTAACAAGAGTGTAGAAATAAGGACAGCCCATTTAAGTTACAACATTAGCCTATATGCATTTATAAACAGAATAGCAATACAAAATATTCATGAACAAGTGAGAGAAAATAATGAAGTGACTATCTATAGGCCTAATCATAGACATAGGTTTAGGGGGACCTCCAATGTTGAGAAAACCTTAAATTGTCCCCCCAACATTGTATGCCCAGCTCCATAGGAGTAGGGGACACATCCCCCCCAATATTGACAGTGTACCCCCCAGTTCTGAAATTAAACCTACACTCCTGGATGTATTTCGTCAAATATTTTACATTTCAGTTTGATTATTTTGATCGTTTTCATCACTGGTAGCCAACCCCCTTCAACCCATTCCAAGAGACACACCAAAAAATAAAGAATACAAATTAAATCCATGGTTTAAAGCATGATCCATCTTATGCATACACATAATCACACCATCAGCATGTTTAATGATGTTAGACATATCTTTTCACATAATATTTCTAGATATTTTTTGCAGCGTTGTCTCTCTTTAGAGTAAAGCTGTCAAGGTGGAATGTAATTGAACTGCTTCATTCTACATGTCTGCTCTAATCAGTTTTGGGTCTATAGTAGCTGGAGCATCACTGCACATTTATATTTTGGTGATGAACTACACTGATCAGGTGACAGTCACTGGACAGTTTGCTATTGCTGAGTTTTTGGTCGGTCGACGGAGTGTAAACCAGCTTTTACTCTTGTTAAGATGAGTATCATCAGGATCAAACTGCCTAACAATAAGTCATAAAGCAACAGGGTGATTTTTTATATTTATAAAAAGTACCAAAAAACTAAAATTTTAAACAATTAAACAAAATCATATATATCCTGAATAGTATTGACATAAGTTATGTTGCAAAGTGCTCTGAAGCAGCACAGCAAATTCAATTTTTCAGCACTGTTTTATATTAATTTTTAATTTCTCAGAGGTAACCTGAGAGGTAGACAGAAATAACCAGGGGGTATCAATAATTTTTCATGAAGGTTTAAATGAGGCACACCATTTCTGAATTTATTTTTATCTTCTAATTTCATCATCTTCCTTCTGATCTAAACACAATTGAATAATGGTTCATAACCTAAATCTATTCAAGTAAATATAGTAAAACCGATTATATGGTTTAGTCTAACCTGGAAAACAAACTTGTTTCAAATATATTATTGGTAGTTGCTAAGAGTTTAATCTGTTTACAGTTGTCCCCTACTTTTATAATATGGAATTTAAGACAACAATTCAAATATTTAACAAGAGATCAAAACTTGTTAAAAACTGTACATGTGAATTATTTTGTCTTAATATTCTTGCATTTGTCCCTCATCATACATAAATTAAAGTACCCATTAAGACATGTAACTGTTTATTCAACAGTGCTTAATAAAACATAATTTTAAATTAATTTAAAGACATGCTAAAGATAAGAAATCAATATATTATAATTGGGTTTTCATCCTGTTATGCAAGTACAAAAAATACAACCACATTCATCAATCTATGGCTATGGTCTTCAATAAATTTTGATGTTAATGTGTATTAATATATGTCAATTCCGTTACCTAAAAGCAACCTGCAGGCCAGATTAAGATACATTTCATAAAAAATTTGAAATAAATTGAGAAACACACAAATTAAGTGACACTTTATGTGTACCATTAAAAAATGTACTAAATATAGAGAAAAAAGCTAAATAACATGATTTTCAGTAAGCCTGAGGCATTTTACAAGCTGGAACACACCTGGAATGTAAGCAAAAATGAAAGTAATAGGGACCAAAGTGACTTTAATTATATCAATGTAATGCAATACCAATAACAGAAAATTAAGCATTTTGTATTTTCTTATTACACTCATTGATTTAATGTGGATTTCAGATAAATGTGATAGGGTGCAGGAAGAAAAATGCTACAGATTTTTTTTTTTACAGCCCAGCAACGGTCTGCAGACCAGTGATAAACCATTGCTCTGGAAGCAGACATTGGCGTTGACATTGGAGTTTACATGTGGAATGAATCAATATGTGTGATGCTTACATCACTGAATCTATGGCTGTCATGTGACAACTTGTTCAAATTAAACAGGGTACAGTTTAGGCTTGTGTCTTGCATCTAGTTGTTTAATTCTTTGTTTTTTACTAACCATGAATCATCTATTAGCAACTTACTTTACCTTGAAACCCACAATAAACTGACCAGTTATCTTGCTCTTTCATAATGCAATCATTTCAGGATATATACGATTATCTCAGTAGCATTTACACGTGAAATGTGGGATTACATATAATTTTGATGTAATTTACTCAAGTATTTGGGTTGACCCTTTTCATTTTTTCATCATCACTTCACGAGTTAAAAACCCTGCATGTAAACTCCCCCATAGACAACCCCTATAATGACACATGCTCCATTTCCTCATTTTATTGATGATATACCTGTTTGCTCCATAGAATGCTTTGAAGTGTTGTCAAAGGAGAACTGCAATATTTGGGATTTAGTTTTCAGCAAACTAGCTCCACATCAAACACATTCATATATTTCAAATTAAAACATGTATTTCTGAAGTCACATCATGACACCCTCTGACACCTTCACATTTGAATTGTAAACCCTGATTCACAGATGAATCTCAATGTCAGTGTGAGCCAACATCTCCAAACCATATGCAACATGATGATCACCATCACCATCATCATCATCAGGATAAAGCCCATTGCTCTTCTCAATCACAAACATTAGTGCAGTAGTATAGTTACTAGAGATTATTATTTTGTGGTCTTAATTTTAAATATTAATGTGCATGTGTCTATGTATATCTAGGTTTTCAGAGTTTGTGATTCACACAATGCAATTGGTTCAATTGTAATACATTTCTAAAGAGTTCTGAATTATTCCAGGAGGCCCAAACTCCCTGAAGGATTTGCACTTGTGCTCCCCCTTGGACAATGCCTATGACATTTCTCCAGTGACTAAAGTAAGGAATAATGAAGAGATTAATTTAAACTACAACAGTATAAAATGAAGGGAAAGTCTGACCAGATTAAAAGCAAATGTCGAAGGACATGCAAGAATTGACTATGCTTTATTTTGAGTGTAATGAAAGAATTAACACATTAATTGACTTAATCAGCACACTATGATATGTAAAGTAGATGTCATTGAAAACTACCTGGAAGCTATGTTGTTCAAATAGAATAATAAAGCATACTGATGCCATACATACATACAGAAATGACACGCTGTTGAAAGGAAATCTACCCACTTGCTCAGAGAAATATATTTCATCAAAGCATACTACCAGTGCTCACTTATGTCTCTGAAACCAGGTCACTAAACATAACACTGAAATAGAAACTGGAAACAATACAAATAAGCATGGAAAGACGTATGCTTGGAATAACAAGACAAAAAAAACTAAAAACAAAAAAGGAAAAAAAGGATCTGAGAATAAACAAAAGTATGTAACATCATCGAAAGACTGAAAATGTTAACATGGCAATGGGCCAAACACATTGCAAGAAGAACAGACCAAAGATGGACAAAATAAGCTATAGATGGCCCCCAAAATAATATCCAAGTGTTTGGATATCACAGTGAGCACAATTGGATCAATAATCAGGATGTGGAAGCTGCATCACACCACCCAGGCACTGCCAAGAAAAGACCATCCCTCAAAACAAGAAGGAGACTTCTTGAGAGAAGCCGCAGAGAGGCCAACAATCACTTTGAAGGAGATACAGAGTTCAGTGGCTGGGAGTGGAGTAATGGTGCACCAGTCAACCATATCCAGAGCTCTGCATAACACTGGCCTGTATGGGAGGGTGGCAAGAAAGAAGCTGTTACTCAAAAGGTACCATCTGACATCTGGAGTTTGCCCAAAAGCATGACCCAGCTGTGATGTGGGAAAAGGTTTTGTGGTCAGATGAGACTTGAGCTTTTTGGGCAAACCTCAAAGCGCTATGTCTGGCACAAATCTACACTGACCATGCCTCAAGACACAACATCAGTGGTAAACAGTGAAGTATGGTCATGGCAGCATCATGCTGTAGGGATACTTCTCATCAGCAGGGACTGGGCATCTTGTTAAAAATGAAAGAAGAATGGATGAGGTAAAATACAGGGAAATACTCCAAGAGAACCTGCTTCAGTCTGCTAAAAAACTTAAGCTTGGGAGAAAATTAACCTTTCAGCAGGACAATGATCAAGGCCAAAGCAACATTGGAGTGGCTCAAGAACAAGTGGCCCAGTCAAAGTCCTGATTTCAATCCCAATCGTGAATCTGTGGCGCTATTTGAAAATTGGTTCACAAGCATCGTCTAACCAACCTGAACAACCTGGAGCAAATCCGCCAAGAAGAATGGGTCACAATCACTCTGACACTGAGTGCAAAGCTGGTGCATTCCTACCCCAAAAGACTTAAAGCTGGTTTTGCAGCAAAAGGTGGCTCTACCAAATATGAATGTGTGGGGGTTCAATACAGCAACATAGCAACATATATCAGTTTTTATTTATTTTACAAATATTTCCCAAAATAAAACCAATGTCACCTGTCACCTACAGTCAATTTAAATGTACAATTTTTAATTCAGTAATATGAGAGAATTGCACAGTTAAGGACTAAACCTTAATGTATTAGCAAATGGAACATTACAAATTGATATCCCATTGCTGTTTAATTCATTTTCAGAAGCCAGTTTGTACTATTTAGAAATATAAATGTGCTAGGGTACAAGTAGGCTATTTAATTTAGGCTATTGGGCTTCAAGGCATTCAAGACAGAAAACAGAAGACACTTCACACAGTTCTGAAAAACGTTCAAGAAAAAACACAGAGAATGCCACAAAAGTATGTATAACTACATTAAACGCTGAAGGAAAGTTGTTTCCCAAAGAGTATGTACAACAAATAATTAAACCTCACTGCAGATGCATATCAAATGAGAACTATAAGTTCTTGTTTTGTTTTTTTCCCCTCAAGCATGTAAGAGAGATATAGACAGAGACAGATAGAGTTTTTAATAGTTCAAGGCCCCAAGCTCTGTTGACCTTAAATTCACTGTTGACCATAATATCATTGAAGGTGACGGTGCTTTCACTAAGGCTTTTGGTTTCCAAGTCACAGTAGCAATCCCCTGCCTCAGTTTTTGTAATGCACAGATAACAAATATGAAGACAAAGTTATCTGTTAAACGGGGACAAACAGTTGGTAAATCAGCATTCAGTCTCCATTTCCCATATGTTGTATTTCCAAGGGAGGTATTTTAATACCACGTTTATTTAATTTAAAGATAATGGTATATAATATTGCACAGATGTTATCAAATGCATCTCATAAAAGTATTTAACAAGATGGATCTTGCAAATCCATGCAAGTAAAGCTCTCAAATAATTTTTACACAATTACGTAACATATTAATTGCCCACACATGATCATATTATATTAAAATTGTTACCAAAAATAAACAGACCACTTCAAGTTCAGAAATCAATGTTAAGTGGTCTCTTAATTTTTTTCAGAGTTGTATATATGTTCAAAACTGATTGTGTTGTCTTGATGGAAATCTACTTTTTGCACACTTTTAATGATCAATTTGGTGATTGTTAGCCTCTAAGGTCATGCTTTATGTGTTCTCCATCTTTTCAATTTAATCCATGTCAATGCTTAAGCTAAAGCTGCTTTTCTACTAATGAGTTAAGGGTACAAACTCCTAGTTGTGTATTTGATGATAGAGAAACCCCAAGTCAGTATTATATAAAACTAGTCTATATCATTATTATAAAAATTATATATATATATATATATATATATATATATATATATATATATATATTCATCCAGGCATGGGTTCCATCTGCACATACAATGTATGTGAAAGGTTGTGCACACATCATAACATCAGAATTACAGTAAAAAAAAAATATGATTATAAAACATAAATGTCTCTAAAAATTCATCTGGATATTTGAATTATTTACCTGGGTATTTCAAGTTGCCCATCAATCTGAACAAGTCACTTAATTAAGAATCATAATCCACTCAGGATACAAGGAGAATAATTATTTCACTTTCTTCCAGCTTTTGTTTACCAATGAGCTGAAACTATAATTACGGTGACTATGAGGAGGTGCCACTTAAAAAAACACCAAATTTCAACAAAAGCCAACAGCAAAACAACCCTGTTAACACATTTGAAAGCTCAACAAGACCACATCGTAGTGAAAATGTTCCATTTACACGCCTTCCTTGCTTTAAATGAAAAGTGATATTTTAAGTGCCTTCCCTATCTGAATTTCTCAATCTCTGAATCAGCAATATTTTTACTATTCTCCAAATCTTTCCTTCTGAATATGGTATTACACTTTAACTATGCATAATTATCAAGGGCCTGAAAATGTAAAATGGAGTGATTTTATGTTAAATAATGCAACAATAACCAGGGAAATTATTCCATAATAATTAATGTGTGAATATAGCATAGTATGTCCTGTGATTTCACAAATCTAGTTAATTTTCCTGTTGGACTAACCTAGAGTTACATTTGGTAATCTAATGCTTATTACGTTTTAAATACAGAAATGGTAATATGCATGTTGGAGGGTATAATTTAATAATTTTAAGAAATCACAAAACATTAGGAGACTCATATATCTTAAAGAACAAAAAAGAAGCCAGTGAATGTAATGTACATATTTACAGAAAGACTGTGTGTTTTCAAATATTTACTTCAGCTTCTACAAAAATTACATTTAAATTTAAGTTAAATGTACACTTTATTTTTGTTTATTATTTAAATACATTATTTTTCAATTTGTGGTTTTATATTCCAGATCACTTTTGTGTTTATTTTTGAAGGATATATAAAGTAAATCATTAAACTCAGCTACAGGAAGTACAGTCAAGCACTTCTCTGCTATCAGTAGAATGATAGTGTTGCTTCTGCAATGTCAGTGAGTGAATACTGAGTCAGATTTGCAGAATGGCAACCAATTTGTAGACATTATCCTTAAACACTGTGTATAATGTATATGTGTGTACAGTTTTCTCCTTTCATATGATGGACATATCATGTTCCATTTTAAACTTTTTAAGCATCATTAAATATGAAATTGGTTTTACAAGATGAAGGATGCTGACAGTTTACCATCAGCATCTTCTTTTACAGGGTTTTGTGACAAAGAAATCAATTAAAGGAAGGAATCCCCTTTCCTATGGAGCTATCACATTAAAAGTAAAGACCCCTGAGCATAGTTATACCAATTGCTTTATTGATTTGTCACTAATAGAGTATGGATCACAGGTTTAAAAATACCTCTGTATAAATTAAATACTAATATCTGTACTTTAAGAACAGAGTTTAAGTAAAAGTGCACTAATGACTGTGCTTTCAGATGGCGGTGGTATTTTAAGTTCTTGCTTCTTTGAGCATCAACGGTCTTATTTACGAATATGTTGGACCCTGCTGAAACTGTGGTTCATGACTTAAGCATTATATTCCATGAATTGACACCGAACTACTAATGGAAATTTTTGTTTAAGAAAATTATACTACAACGGTTGACTCATGCCAAACTGCCTCATTTTCATCTGCAACTGGGAGCAAAATTAAAATAATTTGAATCTTTCCCCTTTCAGTTCCCACAATCTGAGTTATATGAAAGCTTTGTAGTAAGGTTCTAACGATTTAAATGACAACAAATTTCAAAATATTCATAACTGATGCTGCATTCGTAATTGCAAAGGAAGGAAGATTAAAATCTAACCATCGGATTAAAATCGGATTGATTCTGTCCCATGACCTTCAGCCTGGTCATCTGGGAATATGCATCCATGCAACATATCGATGTAATGGCACAGTAACTATGGATGCTAACAAGGTTAAGAAAAACAAGTAATTTAACTTAATATCAGTGAGATGTGGAAAAACAACAAATTGTTTTTTGCCTTTTTTGATTTTCAAGCACAATCAAACAAAACAGGTTCAACAGTAAATGCCAAAGTAGCATGAAATACATAAGGGTTTATTGTAACATGGTCACAGCTTTATATCTGTTGTCCCTTGTTTTTATATTTGCTAATGTATTCAGATTGCTAGTTTCACTCATGTGGCATTGCATGCTAATGTAGTTTGTACCTCACATTAGCTTATTTATTTCCCTTTGCATTTCTTTTGTCATCTCACCAAGGTAAGATCATTTCCCCTCTCAGCTCTGCCACAATCCCTTAATTGGATGTTAATTGAATAACCGATAGCAGCTTGCACCTCCACATAAACCCCCCTGTGTCTAGCATTATGAGTTAACCACAAGAGAATGGATGAATGCCAAGAAGGAAATGCAGACAGTTTTGGACAGATTTTATTCTGAATGTTACATTCATAAAATACATGAAAACATCTTGTACAGAGGCTTTTCCACCAAAGTTACATTTCAGCATTTTAATTTAATATCAAGTGAATGGAAGGCAATCACAATTTATACTAATCTAACTATAGCAAATTACCCAATGAAGGTGTCTTATTTTAAAAAGAGTGTTAAAACATGCTGTTACTATTACATTCTTTCTCAAGTCATTATAAATCAGTCGTGTCAGTTTGTATCAGTTCAAACCAGTGCTGTAGTCGAGACCATGACCGGGACTGTCCGAGTCCGAGTTGAGACCCACAGAATATTTACTAGCCAATATGTGGATAGCATAATCAAGAATAATCACTACTTCTACCAATAATAATAGTAAGAAACACCACCACTACATAATACTAAATGAAATGTCCATATCTGTATTCAACATTCTTTAATCTCAATTTGATCAAATAGACATATATGGAAATACCCTTCACTATGGGCTTAAAAAGTAATCTTTTTCTGGAGAATTCAAATTTAGACCCTAAAGTAAATGTGTACCAAACAACAGGCCTATGATTAGTACATGCTGTAATTAAAGCAAGGCAGATGTTAAAGCACTCCCAAAATGAATACATGAGGTGAGAAGATGGTAAGGAGCCTTATATTCAAAACTTTAAACAACATTTTAAGCAACATTTTCTGTTCATGCACCTACTGTGGCTCTCAAAAGTATGTTTTGCCACTGATCAACACAGAAAATGTCCATAATGTGAAAGTGAAAAATATAATCTTCAAATTGTTCTAAATGAATTACAAATACAAAACGGAAAATAATTGAAGTAATCACCCCCTTCAGACAATATTTGGTAGAGGCACATTTGGCAGCAATTACAGTCAGGACTTTATGTGTATAAGTCTCTACCAGCTTTGCACGTCTGGACACAGTAATGTTTGCCCATTCTTCTTTGCAAAATTACACAAGCTCCATCAAGTTGAATGGAGACCTTTGTTGAATTATCAACTCTTTCCACATATTCTCAATTGGATTGAGGTCCTGGTTTTGACTGGGCCACTCCAGGACATTGACCTTTTTGTTTTCAAGCCACTCCAGTGTGGTTTTGGCTGTATGTTTGGCTGTATGTCATTGTCTTGCTGGAAGATTAATCTTCTCCCAGGTCCCAGGTCTCTTGCAGACTTCAGCAGGTTTTCTTCCAGCATTTCTCTTCACTTTGCTGTATCCATTTTGCCCTCTATCTTTACAATATCCTAAGACAGTTTAGATTGCTTTGGAAAACTATACAATTAACCTATGCTGGTTTGTAGTTTTCCTCATTTTGTTTTAATAAGTAGATATTTAATGTATATTCTATTAATCTGTGTGGGTGGTGGAGTGACATCAGCGTTGTTTCCAGGGGACTGTAATGATAAAATAAAGGCCACTTGCACAAACTCTGAAGACGTAAACCACGTAAAGGTAATTCCGGTGAGGACTCTCCATTTGTCATTAAAAGAAAAAACATCCTGACAGTAAAGTTTTTAATACCCCAATGGGCTATGATGATGGCAAATACAAGATTTGCGAGCAGGATGCAACAATAAAAACACAATATTATTTTGTTGGTTGTACATGTTTTTATTTTAATTTTCCTGTATGGCATACCACCCTTTTTATTATCAGTATGCATATGCATAACACCCCACTTTAACTGCTTTTTTTTGTGTTTTGCTGCAAACCGTACTAAACAAAAGACTTACTGTTACTGTGGGACGCTAATGTGTTCATGATTTAATTAAATAAATTATTTGTATTATTATTAATAATATGTGTACTTTAACTTTGTTTAGTAAATGATAATTATATTGTTCTTCACTGTAGCTATGAATTTCACAATTATAATTGAAGTATAGATTATAATTATTTAGTTAAAAAGTGATCTAGACTGTAGATGGGAGACGAGAGCTGGGAACGTATGGAGCACAAAACTAACACTACTGTGGCTGTTATTCTGTATTTTCTAGTTCATACTGAGTATATAATCTGTTTCTTAGGGCACTTAATTTGGCAGTACAATTTTTTTGGCATTACAAAAAGTTATTCTGAGCTTGGCATAATATTTAGTTCATAAAAAATATATAGAGATATTTATATATCTATATATACACACACACACCCTTAAAATTTGTAGCTTTTTCTCTGTGTAGTGATGCTGTGAAATTAGAAGAAGCTTGAAATAAACAAGGTTGATAATGGACAGATGAAAGTCCAATCATCTCAAAGTATCATAGTCATTTTTGCTGCATCTGCTTAGTTCCCTGAGTGTTGGTGAGTGGCCATTTTGTGTGGTATGTTTTCTGGAATGCTTCTGAAGTCAGATTGCCTATTTTGTAGAAGCTCTAGATTTCTGAATTTTCCTTCTTGTTTAATGGAACTTTGCTTGAGATATTACCATATTTACATACAGTATGAGATTAATTGATCTCATTCAGTTCCAGTATTTTACTGACTGAGGGCTTTGTGATATTTATTAGCAGAAAAAAGCTGTTTTTAAAGGTTAATATTTCTACACTTTTTTCCCCAGAGGAAAATGTCACAATCTGTCATGAATATGACAAAACCTATCAAAGGAGTCAGCCCCTTCTACTGATTTATTCCACCGCTGGCCTAATATACCAAATCACAGTCTAAGTAATGTCAAGTAAAATGAATGCTTCAAAACTGGATTTGCAGTACAGTACAATCTGCCATAATAAAATAACTGGAATAAAAAATCAAATATAAAGAGAAGATAGCAAAATTAATTTCATGGTAGCGTTTCAAGATTACATTGAAATCACATTGTTCAAGAAGCTCATGGATTGCATGTACAAACTGCAGTACATGAAACCAACACAACAAAGAGGTTTTGTGTGTTTGATGATTTATTCATTTTCTAAAGCTATGCAACAAATCGTGTATAGCCTTTCTGGACAAGGTCCAAATTGGCTTACTTCACTTTTCAGGTTGTAGCACACCCACATAACCTTAGATTTTGTTAAGCCAGGGCAATAAATTCAGTGGTGCAACATTATTTTTAGCTGTGTGAGAAATAGAGAGAAAGATAAGAGATTGAGAGAAAGAGAGAGGATGTATCTGTGAATATATAGCAATATTCAAGTATTTGCATGCTTGTGCATTTTCTTGTAAAGGGTGAAAAAATAAAAAACAGAATTCATGTATGCTTTTTATTAGTAATGTTTTGCTTTTTTTCTATTTCTTTAAATATAACATAGTTGTGGAGACAAAAAATACAAAATGCATCAGTTTACCAGTTTATTAGTTGATGCTATATGAGGTTACATGAACATATACTGGAACATATTACTGTAAATTAAACAGTAACAGATGAATGGGCAGCAGATATCACTTCCTTCCAACAAAGGTTGATTTTCAAGTATTGTTAATGTAGGAATGTGGTCCAAAAACAATACAGCTATCACTCATAGTCACTGATATAGTCAGCAGTGAACAGTGCCCAGCACCACTAATGCTAGGGGTCAAGTCAGCCTAATACACTCTGACAGTGGATTAAGGCAACTAATTGCATTATGATATGGATGTTTAATACATTGGACACTTAAATGGCCATTGGTATGTATTAAGACAAATGTAATTGCTGTATGATATAAATCATGTTGGTCTATCATGTTTTAACATTTCAGAAATATATATACAGAATGTGACACACAATCACAGTTTCTGTATCAAACATCCTAAAGCAAAGATATCCCTCCACAATCTTACAGGTCACTTTTTGAGTGCACCCTGGCACCCTGTTTTGTGGTAGTTTAAGATGATAGTATCATCTCTGATTTGTATTTATATAACTTTTTGGTGCCTTTTTCTGGTTTTCCAGGAATAAATATATATATATAGTGACACTGTGTGGGGTTGGACACAACATCTGGGGCTCTAAAGGTGGGGCTCAGGAAACAGTAGGCAGAGGGGTAAATGTCTTTATTTTATACAGTGCTCTGTGTGCTAAATCAAATAATAATAATAATAATAATAATAATAATAATAATAATAATAATAATAATACATATTTATTTATAGAGCGCCTTTCATACCACAGGGTTCAAGGCGCTGCACAAAAACAAAAAAAGAAGGTAACAGAACACAAAAGATTACAATCAGAATTAAGAACATGACAAATTAATAAATACATTAAACAAAATAAAAAAAACATAATAAATCACACAAAAAAACTAAACAATGTAAAACCACTAAAAACAACAATATATAAAATAAAAAAAACTAAATTATGAAAATAGGTCTTAAGCCTAGATTTAAAAGTAGCTACTGTAGGTGAGCCTCTGACATGCTCGGGGAGAGAGTTCCACAGCTGCGGAGCAGAAACACAGAAAGCAACCTCTCCTTTCCTCCTGAGCCTCACCCTCGGAATACAGAGGAGGCCGCTATTAGTCAACCTCAATGCACGCCGGGGCTGATAAAGGGACAACAACTCTGAGAGGTAATCTGGTGCCATTCAATTTAATGCTTTAAATGTAAGCAATACAATTTTAAAATCAATTTGATATTTCACTGGATGCCAGTGCAAAGAAGCAAGTACAGGAGTTATATGTGCTCTCCTTTTGGTTTTGGTAAGGACCCTTGTAGCTGCATTTTGCACAAGCTGCAGCCTTAATAAAGCTTAGCTAGTAAGTCCATAGAAAAGAGCATTACAGTAGTCCAGTCTATATGAGATAAAAGCATGGATTACTTTTTCAGTATCAGAAAAAGACAGAAATTATCTAATTTTGGCAATGTTTCTTAGATGATAAAAACATACATACAAAAACTATAAACATAACCCTAGCTCCTCTGGAGTCTAAACTAAACACAGGAAACAGGTTCCTCCCTACACATTCAGCAAATAACAAACACACAAGACAACACACTCTGGCAGCCTAATATGTCCATAATCCAAGTCCGATATCAATGTCCATACCATTATTCAATTCCTTCTACTCTGTCTCTTCCTGTTTTATCGAAGGAGGAGCCAGTCAGTGACGGATCAGCAGGTCAGCTGTTCCCCCCACTAATTTTCCTCCCCTGGGGTCTGAAGAAGTGCCGGGCAGGTTTTGGGGCAGTTCCTCACCACACCGCCCAGCTTACTCCGCCACTGCTACCTCCACCCTTTTTGAAGAACACGACTCTTTCAACTAACCTAGATGTTGATGTTATTTGTCCATTGCTTCTCACAGAGCTTCTCACTATCTGTCACTACTAGCATGACACTATCAGTGACAAATAATAAACACCAGTGTCTAATGTAGCAGAGGAATCTAACCTATTATCAGTTAACCACCTCCAAACTCTGGAATTATGTAGGGTTCATGTCTGCAAGCTGCATTATTAAAAAAACAATACCAAAACTAGACTATTTATGGATTACGTGATAACCTCAGAAAAATGATTCATGTTATTTTAAGTTTGTTTTCCTTAAAAGGAAATGGAAATGAGACACCAGTCAATTAGACTGTCGATGGATGGCGTCATTAATGGTATATTAGTATGGAATGGCACAATCACTACAAGGAGGAATATGGATCAATACCAAGCAAGACTTAAACACCTGGGGCATGTAGAACAACATGCATATTACTTCCAGAACAGCATTCACATTTGACAAAGCAATGCTATGAGCTAACATTACTAGCCTGGTGCTACAGGGTCAAGGAACTTCATATGAAGCAGAAACACTTGACATTTTAAACAGGGTTTGAACATCCCTCCAGAAATGCTAAATGCAACACATAAAAAAGGATAACCATGAGTGTAAGTGCTTTTTAACCTGCAGGTCTGCCACTTCACAGCAGGATTTGTTGACACTGTACGTACCCCTCCAGTTGTGCATTTGCAGTCATATAATGCCCTAAAAGGGATCAGGATTTCTTCAGCTGTGATAGGGTTACCCCTCCAACTGTTATTCCATGTCAGAGCATCAACTGGAGGCTTTCAGGAAAATGCAGAATGGTCTTCCAATCTTTTTGTATCATCCAAACATGAAATTACTGCCATTAAGGAAAATATAGATATAATTATCCTTTTTTTGACTTAGAAACTACGTGAACGTTGTAACTCTTTCCTTCTTGGAAATTTCTCTAACCAGAAATTCCTTCTTGTACTTTATTTAACCATAAAATATATTTAGTGTCAAAAACTACCTCACAGTGTCTGAGTGATGAGAGAATGTATGTTTGCTAAATTTAAAACAAGTTACCAAAACACTTTGGAAACTGAGAGCCATCATATAATGTATCAAATATCAAAATATCTAAATTTCTTTATGTTCCATCTAAATATTTGTATTTATGTATGTATGTATGTATGTATGTGTTTTTTTAAGCAGTACCACTAGAAAGGAAGAAAATATATTCTGGTTTCTGAATAATTATATTTTGAAAAAAAAAATACATTCACATTCTAAGCAGCCAGCTGAGAGCAAGTTGTTTGTACTGAAGCTAGTGTGATTATTCTCTCACGGAAATCAAAATCCATCTTTGGGTGAAAAGCTCATAATTTTTTTACCAATATAATTGAGTAAATAGACAGCATGACTGATTAGGATATGTTAGGATATGGGCATCTTAGAAAAATCAACAACTTGAGCATATTCTTGTGTTATTTTCTCATTGATTAGCACTGACGTGTTTTAGTTTTTTGCCCTTAAGCTTGAAATCAGTCCTTGAGTCAGCCACTGGTGGTATAGCTTTTTCTGCTTTGCCACAGGGGATCAATAAGCATCGGGCTCCTATGAGTATGGCTGATTTTCAAGTAGCCTAGTGTTCTATGATAGCATCTAATCAAGATCTCCTACATTAACTGAACCAACACTGTGAGCATGCCTGAGGCATTCTTACACTCTGAGCATGTTTAAACACTGAATTGAATACAAAAGTTTGCAGGGTTACCTACTTTTGCAATAAACCCTAATTGAAAGGGCTCCAAGGTTGATACATACCTTCAACATCACATAAGACCTTGGTTGCTGGTGTTTTATTAAGCACAATGTGGAATCTCCTCCTCCTCCACAAAGTACATAATAGTTACACAAACACAGACAGATTTCGTGAAAAATGGTGGCCTTGGGTTTGTATGTAGACAATTATGTTTTCCGGTATGTAACTGTTTGGTAATGGAAAACCGTAATTTTTTCTGGCGAACATTAAAAACCTAAAACTAGGAACCTACTGGCTACTACAACAAAGATTACTTAGAGCACTGGATGTACCATAAACTGTTTCACCATAAAGTTCAAACATCCACATATTCATAGCTAGGCCAAAAAGCAGACTTTCCCTTACTCAAGCCCTAACTAGAGGACTGGCTGCAGTTTTGATGAATGCCTTATAACAAGGCAGACAAGTCAAAGAGCAACATCAAAATCAATAAATTCCATTTTGTCTGTCCCCACTGCTAATCTGAGTAAGAATTACAGGAATGGCTCTACTCTCTGTCAAAATACAATTACCTTCCTGAGTATAACAATGATTTATGTATGATATATGTAGGGTTTTTCCTGAGAAATTCAAGGTCTTTTACACATGCAATACAAAGCATCCTCAATTTCGTTTTTTGAAATGTAACCCAAACACATTAGGATTTGCTTTTCTACAGCACATTGATCAAAAATAACATTCTGTGGACTTGAGGTTCCTGTATTTGCAACATATATTTTGGTATTGATGATCTGAAATATGAAAACACAGACAGGACTTAATGTATCTATACAATACATATATGTGATGAGTCATGACAATTCATTTATGAATCTATGCATCATAAATTCCACACTATCCTGACTATCCACACTGTATGTATAATGTATTATAAAGAAACATAAAAATGCTGCACTACAGCCCTAGTTTTAAATGTTGGACTGTAATTTTACTTCATTTAACAATGTCTATACTGGAACAACTAGTAATCAATCGATCTTAAACTTTGCAACAGGGTCAGTGACATAATGGAAATGTCGATGAAGTATGATTGTTCATTATTGTGACCTGCAGATTAGATGAGAAAATATATGGTACAAAATATCCATACCTATGTATCAAAAGCCATCCATGACCGTCCATCTCTCAAGCCATGGATAACCTATTGTTCACAGCCAAAAAGACCAGTCAGACAGGTGACTCAATATCAAAGAACCTCTCTACATTGTTACTTTTCTCCAAAGCCTCCGCTATTCACCTGCTTTGGGCTGTACATGTAAATAGGCTGTACATTGTAGGATGTAGGTCCCTAATGAAACCTTGTTATTACTGAAGCAGTAGACTTCCAGGGGAACAAGTCAGAGAAGCATGTTTGAAAATGAAAAATTCCAGAAAGGGCAAAGGTTATATCAATACACCTTCTCACAATTAAAAAGGTATATGAGGTTTTACAGGATCAGGGGGGGGGGTGGTCATGCAGTCTGCAGTGGTCATAGCTTTGCAGGGCTGACACTTTATGCAGTGTGAATAGCTCTCTATTTGAAATCTACAGCTTTACAAGCATCACATCCTGTGATAGACAGTTTTAAACTACAGAACAATCTCTTGGGAAGCCAGCTCTTCTAAAAGGCCAAAGTGCCTCATTGAAAATAACCTGAACACATAAAATCATATCCGACTGATCCCGATAGCCTGCTCATGTTATGCTATAAATAAAGCAGAGCAAATCTACACAAAACCTACTGGGGAAAACAAACAAGAAAAGCTATATTTTGCATTATTATTACCTAGAGATATACAAATTTGGGTCTGACACTCCCTTCCCCAACTGCCTCTCTCTTTTCTAACAGTATTTTCACACCTTTTGATTAAGATCCCATCCTGGGATTTCAGCCTCAACTCTGTTTTATAGGCAATTTGCCCTGAAGAGAAGAAATAATAAATTATTGTGACCT
Organism: Amia ocellicauda; assembly: GCF_036373705.1. Lineage (NCBI taxonomy): Eukaryota > Metazoa > Chordata > Actinopteri > Amiiformes > Amiidae > Amia > Amia ocellicauda. Next base: position 33,677,141 of record NC_089859.1, on the reverse strand, counting down.
AATGATCCTTGATATTGAATTTTAAAAAGGCATACCAGTTTATTCGTTTTTCCCCCTCATTCTCCAGCTTTCAATTGTGACATCAAGCAAACTACAAACTTAGACATACTGTATATCCTCAATGGTGGCTTTTACATTTAAAATGTGAGAAGTGTTAAAACAGATCTACCTCCTTTTTTGGTTCAAGACAGTTCTGCACCTGTGAATTTATTTAAGACAGAGATATTCATGGCAAGCCAAATTATCATTTAGAGATATCTTTAATTAATTTAAAGATATCTTCAAATATTTCAAGATCTCTAAATCATTTAATGATATCTGCAAATCATTTAAAGATATCTAATTTAAAAGTACATTTAGAGCTATCTTAAAATTATTTGCAAATATCTTTAAATGATTTAGAGATATCTTTAAATAATTTTGAAATATCTGCAAATCATTCTGGGATATCTGCAAATCATTTAGAGATATCTTCAAATCATTTTGCGATATCTTCAAATTACTTCCTGTATGTAGCCCAAGATTATCACTTCCTGTTAACTTGTTAATTCATTTCTATGTAACTGAAAGGAAACAGAAAGTGATAATCTCAGCAACATACAGGAAGTCATTTGCAGGTATCTCAAATTATTTAGAGATATCTTCAAATCATTTAGAGATATCTTTAAAAATAACCTTATTTAGATATGTCTAAATGGTTTGCAGATATCTCTAAATTAGTTAAAGATATCTTTAAATGCATTTTGTGATATTTCTAAATGATAATTTGGCTTGCCATAGATATGAATGAATGCAAAGAACAAAATGAATACAAACATTATAGGTATAATTTAAAGACCAGGAATGAATGCCACAAAGAAGAAGAATCACCAGTAGTTAAAAACCATGGAGGGAAGGTGTTTAAGCACTATCTGATCACACACATCCATGCTGTGAGAGTCTTTGTCTACGCTTTAAATTAGGGAGGTTGTATGTTATTGTTCATTAAAATAGTATAAGTATGTTTGGCTGTTGAAGTTGTCGCCATGCACTTATCTGGCTGACTTTTTAATGTGCTTTCCGAATGCATGATTACAGAGTAACAATCAAGAGGCTTAAACCTGCATGTAAAGCCACCAATGTTGCCTTTACATGAAGTGTAGCAGTAAATCAAGATAAATAATGTAGCATGAACTTGGCCTTTACTAAATTTTGCAAACAAAGCATACTTATAAACAAGGAAAGCATACATTTAAAATTATCATAAAGAACACTTCACATAGGGAATATATTACTTTTAGTTTTCCAGAACCGCAAAAAAGAAAAGCTCCTTTCTCCCCCAGATCATATTTTAAGTAGGTTATAAAGTGGCATTTCCAATAAAACATCACAATACATTAAAATCTATAGTCAGCAAGAATACATTTCAGATTTTATGATGAGACAGCTTCTACTTGCTGAAGCATGCCCGGCACAAAATTAAACTTATTTATTCATACTCGGTGTAAAAATCTCCTCATTTCCTTTTGATACTTGGTATAGCAATGTACAGCATATTTGAAACATATGTCGAATTATTGTTGTTTTTAATGCTTTAATAAATCTGCAAGGTGATTCAGAAATCAGCAAAGCTCACTGAAAGTCAACAATCAAACTAAAGTTACGAAAACATGCTTTTTATTGTTATAAATGTTAGCACTTTATGAGGAAAAACTGTAATAGAAGAATTCATGTTTTTATTGGGTCCAATGCAACACAGATTGTGTTTTAGTAAAAATGTTGTGCAAGATTCTTTAACATTAACATTGGATAAGGTTATTTTGGATCTCAAATGCATTGTGCTCAAGATTGGTGATTGTGCATGGTCAAAAAAAGTCTTGATGCAAAAAATGAAAACTGACGGCACCATCTGGGTATTTATTTATTTAGTCCAACTCAAAAAGAGCAATACAATGATACTTTGGCCACTGAGTCTTCATCTGGCATTCATCTACTGAAAACCTAGCAGTTGAAACATCATGGCTTCGCTCTTCCAAAGTTTAAACCATTTCTGAACTTTGAGAAAGTACATCATTATCTTTAGCTGCAATACTGTTTTGATATGCACTAACACATCCTACATGAAGAATGTTCAATGGACTAAAGCCAAATGCATTGCTTGTCTGGTACTGAAGTTTGGTACTGTTTGGAATCTGAATGAAAAGTTATTTCTTGCAGTCTCAAACACCTGCTATTTTCTTTTTGATTGTACTATTTGTGTGTGTGTGTGTGTGTGTGTGTGTGTGTGTGTGTGTGTGTGTGTGTGTGTGTGCGTGTGCGTGCATGTGTGTTTGTGTGTGTCCTTGCATGCATTTAATTTCTTTAATCTCCATTAATACAAAAATCTATTATTTTCCATGTTCCTTGTGCATTTCAATATTACATGGAGAGTGTTTTGATTTACACAAACAAACAGATCCAAGAAACACAAGACAAGCAAGAGACTGTCCATATGCTTTAATATGAATCCAGAATGTATGGATTTCTTGGTCTCCATCTGCATCTTTTTCATAGTGATTACTTAATTACTAAGCAGACGCACTTAAAGGTCTTTGCAACTGAATGACCAAGACTTTGTAAGGAATGGGAAATAAAGATATTTGTCAAACCTTATCAACTGATTACTATGATTTTCATATATTTATTTATTATCTGAATTACTTATGTGTGTATTGCTATGCATGCGATTCCACATTAATGAATGGGCCCAAATTACAGTAATTTCACACCAGACAAGTTGAAATAAATTGGCCTTTAGACTTCACGAAATGTAATAAGAGCATGATGGTATTTAAAAAATAAGAAAATTGGTTATTACAAAGAGAATGCATTTCATTGGTAATATCTGACAAGCTCACAATTTATAGATCCTTATTATTGTCATTTACCAAAATAGAATTTTATACTATGCATGCTGTGCAGCAATATGCTTCATTAAACCACACATTGCATATTTGCATAATAAAACCAATGGCACTGTAAACATGAGGTGAAATAGATAAAATTCCCCTAATAATCAGTGCTGTTTTACTATTCAGTTATGCACAGCAAACTCAGAGTACTCCATAATTCTATAAGAAGGTCCATTTCAAACTCAAATAACATGTTTTTGTAGATAATTGAATCAGCCAAGTAGATGGGATTTCAGCAAACTCCAGATGAAATGATCCAAATGTACTTCCCCAAGTGGCTTACCTTACTCATCTGTGATTAATATGTCTGGGTGTTTGCCAGATTCCATGGCATGTTGAGTAGAAATTTCACATATGAGCACATATGTGGTTAGAACAGACACAGACTGCATCACTTTTATTCCACCACTATTATGCCCATATGACCTCCTGCCCTTTTCACGCCTCAAATGCTGTCCAACTATGTGTACCTTCCAATCTCATTGTTATTCCCATGCCTGCTCCTTTCCCTCTCCAATTTTAGCCCTGGGTCATGGAACTAGCTACCCATGAACATCAGGACTGCACCAGCTCTCACCACTTTCAGGCATCTCCTCACCTGTTCAGAAAACACTTGCTGATCCTACAAGCTGTTCCTGTCTCACAACTATTGTATTGATTTACACTGCTGATATCCTATTTCACTACACATGTAGGGTACTGTATATACTACACTCATAGGTGTAGGTTTGAGATAGCATCGATTTGTCCCACTGAATCATATTTTAGAGGGGATGGGGGGAATGTTCACTTTTTGAAATGTATCCAATTGTTCCTCCCCCACTTTATGAAAGACGCAATCATGTATAGATGTTACGTATGAGGTATATTGTATTTGAATCTTGTATTTAAATAATTTTCCTTGTACTTTGTAATTTATTATGCCTTATATTCTTTATTGTAACCCTTGAAGTCACCTTGGTTAAAGGCACCTTATTGCTTACTATAGTAGAACAAGACTTGAAGATTAGTTTCACTGGATCAGAAGCAGATCTTCCATGATGCCAAGATTGAAGTAAAATCTATCTTCAGCCCACCTCATCACATTTGTGTTTAAATAAGAATGATGCAATACATCTTAAGTGCTCAAGGAAAAACAAGTAAGGAACTGAATGACCATGACTTGAACATGCTAAGTTAATTAAACCATAGTTACTGATTAAGGGCTGGATTAAATCAAAACTTTGACCCATCCGCTAATAGAAAACTACAGAACTGTACTCAGTTGCGGCTTCATTTTTAGTAAGAAGACACTTTCTTCTAATCATAAATGTAACCGCTATGATGAACAGGTTTGTAGTTTGCTATTAGCAGGTTGGTCAAAGTTTTAATTTAACCCGGCCCTAAATTTGTTGGAAACAATATTGAAAACTAGGAAGAGTGACAGCAGTGCATTCAGAATAGTTAGCTACTTCCATGGTAATTATGGTGTACATATCAGTTATTTTTCAATTGCACATTGAATATTAATATAACACAGTACTACAAATGACAACTACCGCTATTATGTTTGGAAATTTCAATATATAAATTGTGTGTTTTATCATCTGTAAACTGGAGAACTAACTCTCAGTGAGTATAAATGCTTCAAAGAATTACATAAATCCAGTACAGCATAATTCATGAATAATCCTAAAGTACATAACATATATACTTGAGGACCTTAAAAATACATCAGTTACCTTAACAAATAAACTCTCATCAAAGTTTTACATTATATATTATCATGTAAGATAAAGGCATTGGTAGAACAATAATCCATTTTATAACAATTCTCCTAATTCATAATCAATATACATACAGGTAGGGGACAACAATATTGAAACACCAATCATGTAAAATCAATAAATAGGATATTGGGCCACGCACATGCAGCCAGTACAGCCTACATGTGCCATGGCAAAGAGTCTACCAGTGTCAGGAATTGTGCAAGATGGATGTGGCACAATTCTTCCAGAAGCAAGTCAATCAACTCATACCTGTTTGATGGGGGTGGATATTCTGGGCGTCATTCCAGACTATCCCATAAATGCTCGGTTGGGTTCAGATCTGATGACTGAGAAGGCCATGACATATGGATAACATCAGTGTCATGCTCATCAAACCATTCGGCAACCACATGCGCTCTGTGGATGGGGGGCATTGTCATCCTGGAACGCCATGCGTGCACTCGCCTGTTTGTCTAGAATATGGTGTGGATGATTCATCTGACCATATCACATTTCTCTTGATGTCAATGTTGCTGTCTATACTGAGTTTAGGCAGAGAAAGACCAGCTTTGGAGTTGAGCACTGACGGGAGAGAGCGGCTTCAGTTGTATGAGTGCCCGAGAGACTTACCGAGTGCAAAGAGTGTAGGCCATAAGTGGCAAGCTTTTGCAGAAAGCCATGGTAGGATAAGGAGTTTCAAGAGAACAAACGGATTTCAGTAGATGTCAGCTGCAAATCCCCATGGAACTGAATATTCAAGTGATGACAGGATTATTTCAAGAGAAACCAAAAGACAACAGTTCATACAAATTCTGAATATGAAAGCACCATAGATGAGACACTGACCAGTTAGACACAAATAATCCTCATTTCAACAAATGTAGTTATCAGTGTGCGTCACCGGATGTTCAAAGTTCATGGTCTGGGAAAGGGTTTTAGTTTTCTTCAGAAGGGTCTTCTGTCGGTCTATACCAATATTCACTGCATGTCAAGCCCAATGATGGAATGGAAGTCAGTACATCTCTGCCATAGTTTTGTCAGTTCCCAGAAACCAATTTCACTACACTCACATAGGCTATCTTTAATTAGATTTTGCTAAAGTATCCCAGTAAATCAATTTCTTTGGACTCAATAATACAGATTATATGCCATGTCTGTGTTGCAGTCCTGCAGGATTGATGCAATCATCCACACAAAATGTACACACATTACTCGTGTCAAAATATTCTAGTACTATATACATATACTTGGATGTCAAAACTGGCCTTTAATATAAATACAATTGTAGTTGTTTTCCAGTATGGTTGAGAAAAAGCAATAAACTTCACTTAACTATGAAAATGAAAAGTCACTTACTAAGCAGTGTATTACAACTCTAATCATTATAGTGCACTTGAAAATGTAAGCAAAATGGCCCTTATGAAAATAATCTCATTACTGAACTTCTTTATAAAACTGAAACTAATGATAATCAGACAATGGACATATTCCTATTGTCCCTACGTTTCCAATTGTACTTAGTCTGAAGTAATTATGAAAGGCCTCAGGAAGCAGCAGGCTTTTCCTTATGACAGCCTCGGACCAGTTATTGTCACGGCTTATGCATTCAGACACTGGAAAAGAGGTCTACATTACAAAAAGAAGGAATGAAAAAAAAAGATGAAGCGGAATGCATTTGCATTCAGAAGACCACATAATATGTGATGTTGTTGATTTCCACTGCAGAAGCTTAGCAAGCGATACAGCAATTTCACTTTACATTTTATCACTAGGTTTGCATTGTTGTGCCTTTCCATTTTGAATAATATAGGAGCACATGACTAACAGCACAGTCTAAAATAACAGATACAATTCTCTCAATTCTAAACATTGACATAGAAATGCTCATCTTTAATACATTTGCTTTTGATTGCACTGATTGCATTCATGGGTCATTATGCATTTCTTCTGACTGACTCAGTTTTCATGATTAATCTATAGTTCATTTTTTCACTATTGTAACTTACGTTAGTCAGGTTCATTAAAATAAATAAATATTGCAGTCATGAGTATCAATAAGACTCTGTCTAGATTCACTCAGTGACCTTGGTCAAGTCCACTTGTGGTGTTAAACTGGCCAAAGGATTTAGATGGGTAAAGTGATATTTGGCTCATTGCACAACAGCTACACTTCTGGTTGCCTGACTACAAGTTCTACCTGTCCTTCAAAAAGTTCTTAAAGGGCACACTAGGTGGTAATAAAGGACTAATAGATCTAGTCAATTAATTCAATGTCAAGCTATGGCCAGACCATGGCATACCTGTGTTACACTAACTCTGTTCTGCTGAATGGCCACACTTCCTATGTGATAACTCTTGGCAAATGTTCTTCCACAATTGTTGAGGCTCAGGTTCCCAATTCCTGTTCAAAACACACTTTGGGTATTACCGACACATACATAACTTTGCTTCTCTTGAACTGAGTGATTCATCCTGTAACAGTCAATATTTACAGCCTTGGAAATGTCCCATATGCTTCTAACAATTTCCAATGGCCAACAATCTACCCCCTCAATCATTAAGGTCTTGTGAATGTACAGTTTGCCGACTGAGCATTACTCTGGGCTGTACCACTTTGTAGTGTTAACAAACATGAGCTTATGATATAACTGAAAATGTGGATATCATACTTATTTATGTCAGTTCTGAATGGGTACACATAGTACACAATTATATACTACAATGCAAAAATAAAGCTCACAGCATCAAATCAGTAATAATTGTAGAATTGTAGTTTTTTGTAATTCAAAGAAATGTAAAAAATTTAACTGGAAAAATGTATGTCTGGTAACTGCTTGAAGGGTGAGATGGAATAAGCTCAATTTTCAATTACTGACTATAACAGATATTGTAAGCTCGATGTTCCCTTGCTTTAGTGACATGTGTATGTGTGCATTATACTTACAATAATTACAACTTGAATTCTCTGGGTTTCTGGGATCAATGGTTATAGGCCGCTGTTGATTTGGATGCACAAGCAAGACCGATTATGCTTAACTGGAACCCATGTATACCAAAACCAACATCAACAACAGCATAGGTGTTTCTGCAAGAATGTCAGCTGCACTTAGGAACTGCATGAAAAAGTCATTAATGGCAGGGTAGACTCCCACATGCGAATGTTGAACAAAGTTAATGAAAGGAAACATTTGCAGTGGGACACACCCTATCTAAAGTGGGGTATAGGACCCCACTGAGTGCATTCTGTGGAATGATGAGTCCTATACACCTATCTTTCAGGTGTGAGGGAAGCCACTCCAATCTCCAGTTCATTGCCTCAACTGTATGAAAGTGATTTCTATGAAGTTGGTCAACAGTACATACCACTGTCTTAACTTTTAACTTAAATCAAGTGCAATCTTTAGTTTCCCTTAGGCTAAATCAGTATTCAACACATTCTGAGACTATAAAATGAATAAGTATAGTTTAACGGTCACTATTTAATTAACGAATCACTGAATTCGATTTTTGTCAAATGAAGGATAGGAATATTTTCAACAACAGCTGTGTGTGTGAATATTTCTATTTATATAGTATATGCTTCTCCCTTTTAATGTATCTGCTGCAGAGAGTAAACACATATAACCCCTGTACAAGAATAATAATAATAATTCAAAACCTGAAGTGTTGCTACACTATCTGGATGTCATATACCCAAAGGCTATGCCCACGGTGTGAATTGTATGTAATCTCTCCACCTGATATCACGACACTTTAATCATTTGGCCGTAATTCTTGAAAAATAGGGATTTTCTTTGACTGCAGCAGCCTGGAAGTATAATGCCGACGCCTTGTGACTGTATGTCACAGCCTACACAAGTGAATGAGATTTAAAAAAACAAAACGGTTTCATTAGGGGGTGAAACCATGAAGAATGTCATCATGGCAGTTATTGTTCGTTGCTCTGGGGAAGTGTAAATTGACATTGGCATGCTAGACTTTAACGCACATCGCATGGTGCATCTAAGCCACTCCATTCACGTAATCTTTTCTCTCCTGGCTTCTTCAGCAAGCAATGCAACACCATCTTATATGAAACACATTTGGCCGTCTAAGTAAATATTACGTGAGACTCAAAAGGCAAATGCACAAAGTGAAACAACCCCAAATGACTCGTGGGACAGGTAAATAAAAGGACACCAGAAGACGGATATTCTCCAGCAAGTGGTTCCATCCGCGTATCTTGGGAGTCCTTTCCTTTCCGGGATTCCAGCAACGAAGTCGGTGGTTTAAACATAGCATATTTTAAATGTGGATGTTTTCTTTCCCATAGTAGGCTATGATAAGAAAATAATTGACCTGAAACATTGTCTTTGCTCGGGATATGAGGGTGCTATCCATTGCCAAATCGATACCACACTGGTTTGTTTGGTTCCAGCAGGTAACGCCTGGGCATCCCACTCCTGAGCATTCAAAGTTGCAATGGTTTCGGCACAGGTGGTGGGCAACTTCTCTAACTACAAACACTGCATATTGTGTCTACTGATCTGCCTTGAAGAAGAAAGAAAACACAAAGCACTATTGTTCTTTTTTTTAATAATGGTAAATTAAACGCAGGTGTATGCAGGACTGCCATGTTCATTTCCAAATGAACAAAAGAAGATGATAGTCCCAGTAATAACGTCTTAAGCAGCCACAAGATGGAAAAACAACACAATTAAATTAAAAAATAGCAATGCTCACTTCAGTATAAGATTAGATATCTATGTACACTGTGCTGTGTAATGTATCCTATGTGATACCGCCGTATTAATTATTTTTCATGATCCTCTTACATCGCCACCACGCGTCAGATATCATATCAACCCAGCACTAAGGTGACTGCAGTGTAAAACAGTGCAATCAATAAACATGTAATATTTAGAGATATGTGGTGTATCATTACATACTGAAACCTTAATATACATATATATATATATATAAATATGTATGTATATGTATAAATATATAGATATACGTTATATGACAGGTTAATTCAACAAGGCGTTTCAATGGTCAAGTATTTCGCAATTCGGAAACAAACGGTATAAAAAATAATAATACTAATATTAATAAAAACTTCCATAACAGGATATAGAAGGCGCACACAATTAAATCAAACGAGAATGAAAGCGTGTGTGTATACCCCCATATGCATACGTGTAGCACTGCCTTTGCCAACATAATGGCGCAAGTTGTAAATGCAAGGCAGCTAATGTTTAATGACATGTGGATATAAATTGAAATACTAGGCAGGTGGGAACTACCAAGAGATATATTGTCCATATAGTATTTGATGAGGTAACCCCCCAACCCAAAGCAACCAGAATTGTCATCACCGTGGCATGCAAATGTGCCGCCTTTATGTAACATAACAAGCTGCAAACGTTACAATAAAGGTTTTCAATCCGCAAAAGCAAACAGCAGTTGGTTTAAATATATCTATATATATATATATATATATATATATATATATATATATATATATATATATATATATATTGAATGATATGCAATGCAGATTGCTGTAGCCCCTACAATTAAACATATAAAGCAGGTACATTAGCCTCTCACGAAAGATATTGCTTCCAATCAGCAGAATAAGTCAATATTGTTATAGATGTATCCCAATCATTCGCATATGTTATAATGAAATAATATAGGACTGAGTCTGATTGATCATAATCAAGCCGGTTTCAAATTTCAAAAGCCCTTTTGTGCAGGTTATTAATACGCGCAACAGTTAAAACTGGGAAATACAAATCCGAGTTAAGACCCTCTACTGCACATAACATAAAACGAATATCCCGTTTTATTGTGGGATATTTGCAGTTTGGTATCTTTTCTTTTTTTCTTTATTTCTTTCTTCATCTTCTTTATTTTTTATTTTTTTGGTAAGGTAGTTCATGAGTGTATATTTTCACTTATTCTATTAAAACGCATAAGCTAATCGAGATGCTGTTTCAAATACCTAGCACACTATTCCGATTATAATGGTGTCATCTCAATTATTTCATGTTTCCCCGTCAATATTTTTTGATCATGAAACACAATCATCTTTGCCTGGAGTCCCGTGGGAAATTTCAGACCATAAACAGATTGAAGCATGTTACCTTAAAACAGGTTTCAGGAAAGGACTGACACAAACCTTGCATTCTTAACCATGTAGACCTAAGACATCCTCAGTACAATATATTTTACTGGAAAGGGGATGCTGTTTAGATGTTTTGACTTGCACGTTCCTCTGTGATGAAATCTTGATTCTAAATATTCGTCAATTAAATGGTTTCTTCGTAGGATGATGAATTAGCAGTTGATCATTTCCTAAATATTTGCAAACACGGGCATAGACAGCAATTGTAGGATCCCATCGAAACGCAATTGGGAACCTACACGAACAAGTCACTAGTTAATAGGCATATGAAGCAACTCACGTATCCGCTTGAGCATACTGCAAGAATATTTATTGAGCCCCAGCTCAATGCCTGCATTGAACGCCAAGCCTGGCAAGTAAATGCGTTTTCTCAACTCCAGCCTATTTTCATGCATTTTTGCAAACACGGGCGGATATTCTTATACAAAATGGACATGTACAATTTTGTACATGTACAATTGAAAAGCGAGAGTTGAGACTTACCTTGCACACATGTGAGCATCATTAAAAAGACCAGATTCCAAAATATAACTCCAGTTTTAATCCCCATTTTCCTAGCTTGAAAGAAGTCCATTTGTCCACATTTAATACATCCTCTCTTGAAAATGTCTACCAATTCCGTCGACCTGGCGTACAACTCCTTTTTATGAATTGCTTTCATATTCACATGAAGCTAGTTAATTGCTATTCCTCGGCCAGGCGCAGTGTGGGTGCTGCTGTGGTTGGTGCGCGGTCACAGCTCCGAGTGAATGGTGTATCTGGGATACCACAGCAACCTTGACGAGGACTCAACCATCTCGCCAACGGGGGCACAGAGTCTTAGCTCTTCTCCTTTTTTTTCTCTTTTTTTTCTCCAATGAAATGCAACTCCTTTAACTGGTAATCATGCCAATACTTTCAATAAACTACACACTATCAATCATCAGCATTTACAATTAAGAAAAGAAAAGTAAAGGAGGCGTGCAGGCAGCGGGAGGGAGGTGCTCTCTATCAAATTCAAGTACTCCTTTCTTTCTGGAGATCAATAGCGCCTATGCAATTGCTGAAGTATACGGACGATATTTAATGCCTCAGGGAACGAATTATATAATAATAATAATAATAATAATAATAATAATAATAATAATAATAATATAATCCAATATATATATATATATATAATTTCCCAATAGATTGACTAGTGACCACGCAATGAAAGACAAGATTAGCATCTAAACATTTTAAACAGTGCTATGGATGCTCTTTTGTTAAAGCGAAGTTGTGAGAATGAACATTAGTGTCGCCAGGCTTGAGCAGTGCTACTACCATGCTGATTAACACCAAGCAGAACATCAAGACATTTACATTGTATATATCAAGGTTTGATCTCTCCAGTCTTATTAAAGTTTTAAGCAGAAAGGACGTTGCCAGGGTTAATACTGAGCTATAGAAGAACGCTTGTGCCATCTACAGGCTACAGTCCCATGACATGCCAGTTAGAACAGAAGCCATTCCCTGTTCCCGTCTCCCCAACACAAACACACATTCACGAACATTACGCAACTTTGTGTAGTAAGCATAGGTTACACATTTTGTTTTACACATTAAAATAAATGACAGATGCTTGTATGTACTTAATAGTACACAGCCCTATATAGCCTTCTGTATTTAACACTATGTGATTAGCGTACCATTATACACTAACATATTTCAGTAATTGTTTTTTGGACCTATACATCCGGATTAACTGTTGAGAAAAGACCATGTAGAATACGATTATAAAACATACACACACACACACGCACATAACAGAAAAATATTACATTATTATTATTATTATTATTATTATTATTATTATTATTATTATTATTATTATTATTTGTAGTAGCAGTAGTAGCCTGGTAATATAGTAGCAGTAGAAGTAGTAGAAGTGCGAGTGGGATTGGGAGTAGGAGTAGTAGTTGTATTTTTAGTAGTGTTTCTTAAGAGTTTTATTTTCCCTTTTAAGTGGATTGACAATATAGAATCGAGAACGTAGTATATAATAATTTAGCAGCCATGTTATTTATATATATATATATATATATATATATATATATATATATATATATATATATATATATATATATATATATATATATATATATATATATATAATCAGCTCTGGAAAACACATGTTGTTAAATAATACAATCAATTGCCTTTAATTAAAAAGTAACTTATTTAAAATAAAGTTCTAAGTCAGCATTGGCTGATATATATGCAGCATTGCCTATTTTAATGAAATACATATCCATGAGAAGTCATTCACTCTGTACAAACACCGGTTTACGTTAAAAGGGAGTTTCTACAAGAAAATCAGAAAACCATGAGAGCTCACTTTTCCACGCTGAGTAAAGAAGGGCTGTTACAAAGAGCTGTAGCTACACAGCTGAACATTTCACAAACAGCCATTGAAAAGGCTACTTCCACAGCAGCAGAACAAAAGAGCTGTGGAAGAAGAAAATTATCTAGAAATGTATGAAAGACCAGAACATGTGAAGAAATAAAACACTGAGACAGACATGAGCAGAACTTGTGAGAAAATCACATCTTGCTCACATTTGAGTGAAAATCAAATCGCACAGTTTTATTTCAAGGAACTAACCTGCAATTTCAGATAAAGATTACAAGAGCCTGTTGCAGATGAATGCAAGATAAAAGTGGACATATCAACAGTGGGCTAGAATCCTATGGACAGATGCATCTAGATTAAATTGTTTTGGAAGTGGTTTAGGGATGTAAACAACGACATCAAGGAAAATAATGTGCCCTCAAGTCTTGAACAACATTGTTAGATTTCGCATGACGCTAGGAAGAACATGTCTGTGAACAGATGTTGTAATGTGTTTGAGGCTAGGCCTTCCCATTGTGCATTTGTGATTAAGTCAGAAGGGTGTCCTTTGAAATATGCATAGTTTACCATTATAATTGTGTTTGTTCATATACATATATAATTCTCGAGTGGTCTGGGATATTGCCACTGAAAGTACACAAAATAGAGTTTAATTTCTGTAACCTGATTGTTCGTATAGGTCTGCAGTGGTATGCAAATAATACATGCAACCATGGCAAACATGTGGACGATTCTTAGTCATAGCATCATGTCTTGCAGTTTTCTATACATTTGAGAAGGACATTAGTTAAAACAGAATGGAGACTTCTGTATCTAGATCTGAAACAAGCAATACAAATTCACCCTGTGTCAAATAAGGTGCAAACAATAAATCAAACAAAGGAGCCTATGATCAATCTAGACCTGTTCTATAATTTGCCATAAACCAGGATAAGGGTGATGCAAGTTAAATATGACTAAACCTGACAACTGTAAGTGAATCCTATACAAATAGAAAATAAACAACTACAAATAACAAAAGCAACAGTAATGACCATTTCCTCTGTACAGACATTAACAACTAAAGCTAATATTCCATCTGTCTGTATGTATGGCATTGATCCATCAGATTTTAACATTATATGCATCTGTCAGGGATTATGGCCTGTTATTTGGGACAATTCTCCCTCAGAGTTGTTTGCTGGCAGTGTGGGGTGACTTCATTGATTCATGCTTCGTCATGGAATGAGGCAGTTGGAAATTCAAGTAGAAAAAGCTTTCTGCTGACTTGGAATTGGTTTAATGGTTTAATAGAATAATACAAATTGAAAAAATCTGTCTGTTGAGGAAACAGACAATTAAAAATAGAAAGGTATATAATGGAATATAAATTGTAAATCTAGTTTTATGGTTGAGAAAAGGAGATATTCAATTTTTTGGACTTACAAACAAAGTATTTACATACTTACCTTGGCAAAAAATGCACATTAAGAAAGCTTGGGAAACTTGGCATTATACGTCTCCATGAGTTGTGACAAATATATAAGTAAAGAACTTTCATTATCATTTTGATAATCCTGATTATATATATATATATATATATATATATATATATATATATATATATATATATATATATATATATATATATATATATAATGGCAGTGGACGTGACACATTGGAAGACCACATCAAGATAAGTAGAAACACCTTGGGGAGGCCTTCATCCAGGAGTGGATCATTAAAGGCTAATTATGATGATAATGATTTTATATATATATATATATATATATATATATATATATATATTCCCCATGTTTTTCAAATGAGCACTGTTTGGATTACTTTCATGGCAATATTATACCAAAAGAATGCATGCATGAATGATGATTTTTTTTCTAACCCTGTCAAGGGCCATCTACAGGTTAAAAACCTAATAATGTACCTGTACACTCAGGTGGGAACAGCTTGTACTCACAAGCCATTTTAAAGTAGTATTTACACCACCAAATATAACCTCATTTGTGCAGCCCATTAACCAGGGAAAATTGGAGTCACTGAAGAGATGGTATCACCGAGAGTTACTACCCAAGCTTTTATTTTCAACATGGCATAGGTGATGTACCCCTTGGCCTTGTAGATTTATGGAAGGGCTCAAAATGTAAAGCCTTGCTTTATAACTTTGCTAATGCCTGTGATTCAATGGAAAACAAGGAAGCTAGAGAAACCAGTGGGTAGATGACAGAGTGAGAAGATGGAGAATCCATGTCCTCACCAGCAAAATTAGGAAATCAGGATACAAGTTAAAAGAAGCAATACAAAGCAACTGGCCTACAGTTTCTCACATCATCCTGAATGTGAAAAAAGATGACAGAAGAGTTGTTATAAGAAATAGTTCATCAAGTTCATCATTTAGTTGAGGAAAGGGAATGGATAACAGTCAAGATTATCCAACCCAAAGACAGAAGTGCTGTATGCATAACTGAACGATTCAAAGCCAAGCATCAAATATATCAGATAAGTTATTGATATATTCATTTGATGCTGTGACACAGCGGCCCATAATCAAAAACAGATCACATTCCTTACACATAGACAAAAATGAGATCATGTGCTACCTGGGAGAACTCCACATACCTATGAGTAATATGACATGATTTTCCATTCAAACATTTCATTCGTATTTACAAATGTTCTGCCTAAATCTCATACCCTACTCTCTGAGCAGATACATTCAAAAGGTTGAGCAGTGATCATGAAAAAAGTTCATTTCCCCTTTTTTATTCATTATTTATAGAACAGAATATTATTTGAAGAATAATATTATGACTTTTAAGTTGATATCATACAGTTTCAAAGATATTAATATATAACTTCCAAAACAGTTAATTTAAGTATTTTTACTTTGTGTTTAATATTAAGCATTTTAGAGCTGTAGACATTATTTGCATTTTGAACAATGCCTTTTACATTGGTACAGATGGAAAATTGTGGGTATTAATTTTAGTGCCTTAACATTTCTTAAGCAAAAACTTATAACTTTGCCCCCCACAAAAGTTTTTGTTACATTTTAAGGTTTAAGAGTTTAAATATAAATTTTACAGCTAATCTGTAGGGTAGTACATATACGTAAATGTGGTGGCAGATTGCATTTTCCTGTTAATTTGAATTAAAATTAAGTTATAGCTTTTGGCTAACGCAGGCTTCACAGGGTCAGGACACCATGTATCATCTGTTGTTGGTTTTTTTTTGTGCGTGTGTGTGTGTATGGTTGTTGTTGTTGTTGTTGTTGCAACCCAGTTCTTAATTAGACTAAAGATTGCTTAATTTAATGATGAGAGCCAAAAACAATTAAACATGTCTACTTTGTCAAGCTGTCTCAGTCCTTGGTTTCAAAAGTACCCTGCTGTTGGTATCCAGTTGCCAAGACATGTGGCAAACCCTGTTCAGGCTGTCAACAACCTGATTAATAAAATGTTCCTCCCCTAACTGTCAAAAAAACAAAACAATGACAACAACAAAATGGGTAGCAAATCATGTCTGTAAAGTGGGATCTTTGTGGTACAATCTCATAACAAGCATTGTGGGTTTGCATGGATCCAGTTGATTACATTCAACAATACCACAAAATAAAGAGAGTTCTAAAAGTCACTACTTGATAGCATTACCTAGGTTAACTTAATTGGATGTGCAAAAGTTCAATACAGCAGAATGTACACGTCTAAAGTAGGGGTTTTAACTCCTCGCTACTCTTTTTAACCTGTTGACACAATGCTTAACAGGTTACCAAATAATGATGCGCAGGCACAGATGGTTATTATCTTGTACTAAACAATCCCATGATTAGTATTATTACTCCCTTAGGGACTCGACTGGTTACATTTCAGACAGCTGGTGATTGAAAAAGCTCACTTAAATCAGAGGAGTTCTGAACCCTAGCACTTGGTACATGATTAACACTATTTTCTAATACCAAAATGATATTATTAAGACCTGGAATTAATTTTTGAAAAGGCATTGTGAAGTAATGTATGACATTTAAAGACAGTGGTTCTCTGAGTGTGGTCCCCGGGCTGATGCAGGAAATGTGGAAATGTTTGCTTTGGTTTGTGGGCCAAAAAAGTTTGAGAAACACTGGCCTAAGAGATAACAAACCCAGGTAGAAGAAGAAACAGAAGATACAGAGGTCCCCCAGGGCCAGAATTTAGAAAATCATGTCTATAGACTTGAAAACATTTAATTCTGATCAATTAATTATATGTTTTGATACATTATTTAAGAATGTGGATATTTTATAAAAAGTATTCTAATCCTAATCTTTTGAAAGGGGTTATTTAGGGTGATGTCTATAACTAATGAGCCAAGCACCAAGAATAGAGAGCACAGACATGGGTTAGTCTTTTGTCAATGACAAGGAAACACTGAGTCAACATTAGTTTCCCATTTGTGGTCCTAGGGGTGAACTGGTTTGTTCTGTTTTTTTGTACAGTATACAACATAATTACCACCTGTGTCTGTGCATCATTCCTTAGTAATTTGTTATGAGTTTCTTAGACAGGTTTTGGAGAACAACAGTTCATTTAACAAGGTAAGGACAGACTGAACATAATTCTGTTTCCATAGTGTCATGGCAACAACACGCCTAAAAAGAAAATGTTTTTTTATTTTTCTTCTACACCTAAAGAGGCTTAAAAAACAGATATGGAAGAGACTAAATAAATAACATCAAAGCAATTAGAAGTTTGGTTGGAGTAAGCACCAAAAGGCTCTCGGTTGGCCCAGCAGGATTGGGAAACCCTGAATTAGATTTCAAATTCTTAGTCCTGTTTCTCAGGATCCCAAAGTCTTCTGCTTTTTATTTCCAAGATGAGCTCTCAATTTCTTCATTTAATTCTGATTTGCTTAATTAAAGCCTTGCAATTACTTAATTGCATCCTAATAAGTAACATATTTCCAGTTACTTTTATAGCTAACTTGAAATCACAAACAGTAAGAGCAAAAATACAATTAAAAGGATCCAATTTAGCAAGTTATTAGTTCATTAAGAAACTTAGAGCTCAGCTGGAATGAGAGTTAAAAGAATCAGGATTGGGGAGTTGTAATAATGTAGTAATACAATACAGAAAATTGTAAATGATGTATATGAGTATATCATGGTATTTACTGCTCTTTAAAGAACCAGCAGAGGGAACAAAAAGCAACAAAGAAAACATGTTTTGTTTATTTAGCAAGCAGATTACTTTGATAAACAATAACAATATAACTATAATTAAATTAAATGTAATGTTTGTTATCATCTGATTTTCTTGATCCCTCTAATCTGCAACACTCCTTTCAATAATAATAGTTATAATAAATACATAAATAATACATAGATCTGTTTTAGAATTTCTTTTCAGATCATGTGTCACTTTGCAGAATGATTATCTTCAAGGTCACAATTACAAATTATTTAAAACTATGCAAAGTATGTGTGTCTCAAGAAATACATACACTATAATACCAGTTGTAATGGAATAGCACCAGCCCCCTATTTCAGTGATACTGTCTTAGAGGGCATGTGCTATAGATTTGTTTTATTGAATGACTGCCAGAATGTATTGTAATATTTTTGTCAGCACTAATGGAATTGTTCTGTGAGAACCCATATATCTACCAACTTCATAACGGCATGTCACAAAGCTGGGAGTGTGAAACAATAGTTCAAGGAGAATTGTTTTGACACTGACAACATGTCATAGCCTGCAAAGACATCAAACCTCAGTCCCAAAGTGCAATTTTAGCATGTCACATCTGAAAGAGATAACAGAGACAAACAAAACATTGGCACAGTATTTAATCAGGCCAGGGGACTATCCAGTTTTATCCACATTGGCGGAATTTACATGTGTGTTTTGACCTTACTCGAGACAATATGCTCTAGTCAAAGATGACCCTCTCCCTCTTGGGGTTTACATGGTCTTAGTTTATTGCATTCAGGACGAGCTGCTGTTTACCCGCCGTCATACAAATTAAGGGCAAAGGAGTTAATTAATATGTAAATTAGCTCTATGTACAGCTCTCAAGCTCTTTTCTTTTGTCCCAGAAAGGGTGGTTTACATGTGCTAGAACAATACTCGAGACGCTTACATCACGGAATCCATGGCTTTCATATGACAACTTCAAATTAAATAGTATACAGCTGTGGCTTGTGCCTTGTATCTAGTTGTGTAATAGTTTGTTTTACTGATCTTACACAAGTGATTTGACTGCTTTGACATGACATTGACATTAACCTGAAATACACCAATGCTAACCATGAAACGTCCATCAGCAACTTACTTTACCCTGAAACCCATAATAAACTGATCACTAATCTTGCACTTTTGTAATGTGGTCATTTCAGGATATATATGATTATCTCAGTAGCATTTACATGTGAAATATGTGTTTACATGTGGAAATGGGTGTGTTTTTCCAAATTTTTGTATTTGGGATTGACACTGTTTGAGTTTTCGACATAGTTTTTAGGCCAATAAGTAAATGCTTTGAATATAATGATTTGCTAATTTCTCTTTAAAACTTGAGATAAAAAGTATGTATGTATTTTTTTTTTAAATTCTGCCAAGGAGAAAATACTCCTGTAGAGTATAATCTGTTTGTAATCTTATATTGAATTCCCAATTAAGATATCTCCCAAAAATATTTATCTCCTGCCCTGCTTTCCAGATATGTGATCACATATAAATTAGTTAAATGGTTATACACAGAATGATAATACACTAATAATCATTAAATACATTTAGGGAGATAGTTTATACAGTGAATATGGAAAATAAATATATAAATCAAACTTAAGAAGGAAACAACATTTCATGGAAATGTGGAAGGAGAAATGTAAGCTATAGATATGATATTCAGATACATCAGTGATGCTATTTTCCCTCCTTTTTTGTATCATCTGGAGAATTTATGTTCTGCTCTTAAAATGTAATGGTGTTGAAAACTGTTTATGGGCAATGCAAAACAGCATTTCCACGGATATGGTTGAATTGAAACAGGTATCTCTTACATTATAGTCTTGTGATTTCCATATAAAATTGTTAACAATTTAATGTATTTAAGGATCACATAAATAACTACATAAATAATACTAGCATTTATTACCCAGAGAGTTTTTTTTGTTTTGTTTTTCTACTCAGTGCCTTCTCTGCTTTATAAATTATGGATAAAACATGTACATGTACATATTTACCATAAACTGGGCATACAATAAGTGTTACTTTTTTATGGCTCTGAAAAATCCTTTAAATTGTAAAGCATGTAGTTGACTGTGAAAAATCCAGCAGATAAACTACTAATAAATATAGTTTGTTGTTATAAATATGATTTAAATTAAAGCGCAGAAGATTAAAAGTCATCTTAATTCATCAGATACAATCAATAACTTTTAGATTGTTCTGAAAACAAACATCTTTCAGCTCCGCTTAAACGAGACATTTAAATAATCCATAAACAAGACAACAATCAAACTTCAACAAAATACTATTGCAGTCTCCAGCACCCTCATGTTTAAACAGTTACTGATATTCAATAATATTCACCATTCCATTTTTTGTGTCATGTTGATATAATTCTGGAATGTAATTCAATGCCATTTTGCATGTGGGAATTCACTGAACGTTACGCTGCTAAGGCTACACAATAGAAAGTTGTTTGTTTGGTTTATTGTTTTTTCTAAACATATTTCTGTGCAGGAAAAACAAATCCAATCTAATCTTTAAATCAGTAGTGATAAGGAATTTAAATATTTACTGGTATATAGAGAGAAACACTGGTCTGGGAGAGCTATGCAGTCCTATGCTGTTCATTCCAAACCTAGCTCTCAACCTAGCTCTTACATAACTAGTCAAATTAGTCAAATTTAACACGATGTGAATGGATATTTGAGTATTTCGCTTTACGTCTCCTCTCAGTTGGGTTAAGGTCAGACAAAAGCACACTTATACAACATGATGCTGAATTATAGGATAAAAATGTTCATTTACAACGGTACCTTGTTTCTCATTATACTTGTATTTTGTGCAATAGCAACAAAGCCCCAAACATTCACTTTTCCACCTTCACATTATACTGTACCCTCTACACAACATTCTGGCAATCTCCCCCCTTATTCTTCTATTCTCAGTCATTTTTTCCCCTTCAGCTGAAAAGTTCAAACAATGTTTTATCTGTCTGTAGCGCTCTTGGTGGTATAATGCCTATTGTAGGCATGATTTCCTTTCTGAACGTATCCCCATCATTCCAGTTCCTTGAAGTCATCTCTTTCCACTATCCTTTGATACAGAGTGACTTGATGCTGAAATTATATCAGAAGCAAGCTGAGGGATGGTTAGGAAAGTAATTTTGCCCTTTGAAACAGTCTTCCATAGATTTTTTGCATTTTCCACCTAACATTTGTTTACATAGCTACAATTTTTTTTTTTTGGTTGTGTTAATGGTGGTCTACACTTCTTTTCTCTCATGTAAATGTAATGTAATATTACATTACATCTCCCAGAAGTCTTGGAATCACTGCTGTGCCCCTCCTAGTATTTCAGAACAATCTACATGTTGTAGGCATATACACATATATACACCTATATCAACAGTTCATTATGTTCAATTTCGCATTTCTGTTATCTTTAGCTTTTTTTAAACACAAATCTCCTTCTTAAAACCCATCTTGTGTAAAAGTCATAACATTCACATCTGCTGTGCTTCCTGTTTTTCAGTATTTATCTGTCTGAGAAGGCCATGCTATATGAATAACATCAATGTCATGCTCATCAAACCACTGGGCAACCAGACATGCTCATGTCATTTTTGCTTTTTGGGTCATTCAGATTTCTTTAGATTAAATTATATCAGTGTGAAATGTAAAAAGAATTGTACTCTACAGGACCCAGGAAGTTCTACATGTTTAAGGATTTTAAAGTGGAAAGATTAAAAACATTTTTTTAAATGTAGCATTATACACTCTTACATATTAGTACACAGATTTATGTAATAGATTCTTATATTTTTTAATTCCATATTTAAAATCTATTTCCATATTCTTATACTATAAAATATTAAAGTTGATGGCAATCTCTTTTCAAAATGTATTTTGTCAGTCGACTGTTTTTGGTATGGTGGTGTGTGGAAAGCTTTGATTTGGTTAATTATTATTGGCCACATACTGGAACATGTATGTACATTATTCAATGTAATGTTTCTTTTGAAAGGGTACAACAGAACAGAATGCCACCCAGTGATGTTAGATAATTTAATTCTGTCGGAATCATATATTGAGGTCCTGTGTATATATACACATCATCATCAGCAGTAGCCGTTATTGATCCACTACTGGATGGGACTCCCCTAGACGTTTCCATTTGCTTCAAGCTTCTCTTTTCCATATCACGCCTGCATTTATGTTCCATCTTCATATCTTTTATGTGGATATATCAGTTCAATAGCTTGACATGTCCATCTTTGAACTGTTCTTCTTGCAATATGTCCATCCCATTGCCATTTTAACTTTCACTCTTTCAGTTATATCACATATACTCATGTGTGCTCAAATCCATTCATTTATTTTTCTATCTCTTCTTGTTAATCTGATATACAGCTCTGGAAAAAATTAAGAGA
Organism: Amia ocellicauda; assembly: GCF_036373705.1. Taxonomy (NCBI): domain Eukaryota; kingdom Metazoa; phylum Chordata; class Actinopteri; order Amiiformes; family Amiidae; genus Amia; species Amia ocellicauda. Next base: position 33,654,287 of record NC_089859.1, on the reverse strand, counting down.
CCACTTAACATTGATTTCTGAACTTGGAGTGGTCTCTTAATTTTTTCCAGCGCTGTATATTAGGACTGTCAGCATTAACCCGTTAATGCATGGGATTAATTTTAAGCGAATAACGCCTAAATATATGTTTTTAAGCAATTAATCACATTAATCGCATTTCTGTATTTTTAGCATTCTGTGCACCGGTAGTTGAACAACAGATGTGATTGTGAACAGAAAGGTGGATTAATAAATATCTGTTTCCATTTTAAAACACTTTCGATGGTTCAGCGGACAAAACAAAGTGATATGTAATCTCTGTTAAGGTCAATTTCAATATCATATAAGAACACCAAGTTTGAGCTATTACCTGAAAGTCAAACATGCTAATGTTCAAAGTGTTAGTCAAGGTAATCGTACACAAAAATACTTGGCAACACCTGCCGTAACAGTACCTTGTGAGACCTTCTCACTCTCAGGTCCTGGTCCCCAAACCTCTCCTCTAGGCACCCCAGCCATTTCATGTATTTGTTAAATCTCCAACACACCTGATTCAACTTAATGAGGTATTTTTAGCTGAACCAGCTGTGCTAGTGGTGGAGTTTAACAGATTTGAATGGCTGGGGTACCTTGAGAAGATGTTTGGGAGCTAAAACAGTTTGGAGAGGCAGTCTTGGTGGTGCCATACACATTCCACTTTTTAATAAACATCTTGATCATGCTCCAAGGAATATTCATAGCCTTTTACCTTTTTTATCCTCATCCCCTGATCTGTGCCTTTATCTTAACATTATCCTGAAGTACTTTTAAAAGCTCCTTGGTACTCACAGTTGAGTGCTTTGAAATGCACTACCCCGCAGAGGGAACATACAGGACCTGCTGCATTTATCCTGAAATCATGTGAATCACTACAATTTAACACAGGTGGAGGCCACTTAACGTGGTGTGTGATTTTGAAGGTGATTGCTTACACCTGTGGTAATTTAAGATTGTTATTTCCAGGGGAGTGGACAATAATCCAACCAAGTTATCTCAGTTTTCATTTTTAATACATTTTCTACACATTTCTAGAATAATTTTCACTTAGAAGTCATGGGGTAGGATGTGCAGAAAAATTTAAAATATAACTATTTTAGTACTTGTAATTGCAGACTATAAGGCAACAAAGGGTTAACTTTTAGCTGTTTATACAAGCCATATAGGATTGGTTTACTTGATAGTTCAAGTATTTATTTTGTTGTACAGCACATTTCAACTGAATGTACCTCTTACTAGAGAATACAACTGATCATGTTGATGGTGAATTAGGTCACCTTCAGTAGCCCTAATGGAAGTATACTCATGGCAATTGTCAAGATACTAAACATGATCAAACATATTTGGCATTTTTTAGATGCCTTCATTAATGTACACTCACCTAAAGGATTATTAGGAACACCATACTAATACTGTGTTTGACCCCCTTTCGCCTTCAGAACTGCCTTAATTCTATGTGGCATTGATTCAACAAGGTGCTGAAAGCATTCTTTAGAAATGTTGGCCCATATTGATATGATAGCATCTTGCAGTTGATGGAGATTTGTGGGATGCACATCCAGGGCACGAAGCTCCCGTTCCACCACATCCCAAAGATGCTCTATTGGGTTGAGATCTAGTGACTGTGGGGGCCAGTTTAGTACAGTGAACTCATTGTCATGTTCAAGAAACCAATTTGAAATGATTCGACCTTTGTGACATGGTGCATTATCCTGCTGGAAGTAGCCATCAGAGGATGGGTACATGGTGGTCATAATGGGATGGACATGGTCAGAAACAATGCTCAGGTAGGCCGTGGCATTTAAACGATGCCCAATTGGCACTAAGGGGCCTAAAGTGTGCCAAGAAAACATCCCCCACACCATTACACCACCACCACCAGCCTGCACAGTGGTAACAAGGCATGATGGATCCATGTTCTCATTCTGTTTACGCCAAATTCTGACTCTACCATCTGAATGTCTCAACAGAAATCGAGACTCATCAGACCAGGCAACATTTTTCCAGTCTTCAACTGTCCAATTTTGGTGAGCTTGTGCAAATTGTAGCCTCTTTTTCCTATTTGTAGTGGAGATGAGTGGTACCCGGTGGGGTCTTCTGCTGTTGTAGCCCATCCGCCCCAAGGTTGTACGTGTTGTGGCTTCACAAATGCTTTGCTGCATACCTCGGTTGTAACGAGTGGTTATTTCAGTCAAAGTTGCTCTTCTATCAGCTTGAATCAGTCGGCCCATTCTCCTCTGACCTCTAGCATCAACAAGGCATTTTCGCCCACAGGACTGCCGCATACTGGATGTTTTTCCCTTTTCACACCATTCTTTGTAAACCCTAGAAATGGTTGTGCGTGAAAATCCCAGTAACTGAGCAGATTGTGAAATACTCAGACCGGCCCGTCTGGCACCAACAACCATGCCACGCTCAAAATTGCTTAAATCACCTTTCTTTCCCATTCAGACATTCAGTTTGGAGTTCAGGAGATTGTCTTGACCAGGACCACACCCCTAAATGCATTGAAGCAACTGCCATGTGATTGGTTGGTTAGATAATTGCATTAATGAGAAATTGAACAGGTGTTCCTAATAATCCTTTAGGTGAGTTTATACTCTGACCCATAAGTGCCCTAGTCCAAGAAATGCTCTATCTAAGCAGAAGAACATTACACAAGATATATTTGTCTCCATCATGGTTGGATTTAATGGTCTACATAAGGTCAAAGAACAATTTACAAACAATCTAATAATATATATATATTCGGTTCCGGTTCTGACAACAGAGCTACAGGTTGAGCTGTGGCAGCGAGTTTCTGGTTCAGGTGAGAGAGAGGGAGAAAGACTGTCCGCTGTTCCTTATAGTCTGTCAGATCAATAGGTGATTGGTCCCTGAGTTCTTGAGATTGGATTTCGGTTTCAGCCCCCAGTGTCCTATTGGAGGGGGGCTTGATTTATGACTGATGTCAATCCATGCCATCTTTTGGAAATGCCGGTTGGCCTGGGTTCGTAGCTCTATGTCGGGATTTTGGCTCTCATCCACTTCAAATAGTTTTTATCACCTACAGGCCCCTTTCTCCACATAGCAGAATTCCAAACTATTTGGCCTCTTCTCGGTGCCATCCTCCCCAAAACTGTCACTTTGATGCAAACCAGTTCCAAGCTGATGAGCTAAGGAAATCTGATAACTTTGGGGGGGGAGAGGTCTTCTTTAGATCAGTGCTTCAGCTCAGAGCCCAAATGCTCTTATCCAAATACACCCAACATAACGCTACATATATATATATATATATATATATAGGGGAAATAATGAAATCACATTATAGGAATAACATTGTCATGTGAATTTCTAGGATAAAAAAATAAATCAAAAAATAAGATATTCAACTGAAAATGACTGATTACCGAATAAGTTGATTTCTACCCATGACATTTAGATATTGAGCCAAGTCCTACAATCTGTTAAACAACTTGGCATTGTAGTGTCATTTTGCAGAAAGAAAATCATAGCCAGAAATAAACTGCAGCCAAAGAGGCTATTTTGAATATTCAAAATGCTATTATGAAATTGGCCCTACATCTGACACACCAATCAGATCTGATAAGTGCATTGCCTCAGTCATTAAGGTCCACAAAGAGAAGGGGTAGCACATTAGCTAAAGAACCATCAGCTACAGATTTAACACAGGTTCCCTGGAAGAGAAAACTAGCCACCAACAGTATGTTATATCACCACTAGGGTGTGCAGATACTAGGCAAGTATACCCAAGGTGCGTCTATGGGAATTGTTGTGGTTAACTCCAACCCCTTGCTGGGTTTAAGTGCACTCTCTCTCCTTAGCAGAGAATTGTGCTTCCAAGCAGTAGAAGATTATCTAAGCAACATTGCATGTTAGTGGCTAGTTTCTTTTTCAGGGAACCAACATTACATCTGTAAAGGGATGTATTGAAAGTATGGGAACAGAATACCCAAGCAGTTGCAAGGGAGACAGAATGTCAACAGAAGATCATGTCATAAAACAAAATAACCAACAAATTAAGCATTACAGGTCCACAGGGGAGAATAAGACCAGAAATGAGGCAGCAAAGGATGAAGTAGAGGCCCCATGACAGCACGGGTGGGGTTTACTGAATCACCTTCCACTGATACCATCGCATACAGCTTGGATATACAGGTAGTGGACACAAAAAATGAAACATCTGAGTAAATGAGGGACATCAAGTATGTTGAAATTAAGGGCTTCCACATAGGTATGGCTCATACATTAATTAATCAAATAACATCTAAGCATGCTTAGGGTATACAAATGATGGACATGCCTGGTTGCTTATAATTGCATGACTGCAAGAAGAGGCCTCAGCAACTTTGAAGAAGGGTAATTGTTGGGGCACATTAGGAATTTCAGTGACCAAGACAGCTCATCTTGCTGATGTTTTATGACCAATGATGTCTAAAGTGATGTGATTATGGAACGTGCAGTGAAAGACATTATCAGCAAAGAGAAAACAGTGGGCGGACGTGCAGAATCCAGGATCATGACATGTGTGCATTAATTTGAAGTGCAAGACTAAACAGACCAGCAAGTGCACATAATTTGACTGCGAATTACAACCTCAGGTGTGAGAAGCCACATTAATCAAAAATGGTCTGCTGAGGGGCACATTTTGCTGCCCTGGTTTGGGTACACTAATTTCCTTTGAAGGCAAGGTCTATGCTAATTGCTACTTAATGGTACTGAGTGAATATGTTATGTTGCAGCATTTCTTTCCTTCCCGGAGGGAGTCTTCCAGGATGACAATGCCTCCATCCACAGAGCATGTCTGGTTGCCCAGTGGTTTGATGAGCATGACATTGATGTTATTCATATAGCATGGCCTTCTCAGACACCAGATCTGATCCCTATCAAGCATTTATGAGATATTCTGTATCGACACTTGAAAGAGCGTGTGAGTGGATTGACACATCCCTCCTGTAAAATGCCTGATTTTATGGTCCTCAGATATTTAAGAATCACGTTTGCAAATTCTATACTCAAGTATACCACAATGTATATGGACCATCAGAAATAGATGACATGCTCCAAAAATTGAAAAAGATAGGGAATTTTGTGTCAAGTAATGCATCTGACATTAATGTTGCTGAGGCAGTGTGGTTCCATTAGACATTACTATAAGGACAATATTGGTATAATATAAGGAACCTGCTGTGCCAAAGCATATTAACACTGTTAAATAAGAAATGGATGTCCCAAAGAGCTATTATATGAAGTAAAAAAATCTTTAAAGACAGCCATGCATACATATTTATGAAATCCCTCAGACTGAAATGTTGAAATGAAGGGTTTTTACCAGTCACATTTATAAATGATTAAATTAAAGCTTTGACCCACACACCATTCACAAGTTACAAGCCATTTATTCCACTTTTGATTTGCAGAGGCAGCTTAAATTTACTTGAGTAAAGCCCCCATAATTTGTGATTTGTGGTTAAGGTTTTCACTTTCAATATGCGCCAAAAGCAGGACATTTTATTAACACAGGAAGTGTTTAAAGGTTTTGAGATTCCAACAGCTAACAGCTAGCATTCCAAACTAATTTAGTATATAAATGACTTTGAACTAATATATAAAAATGGTGCTGAAGCACACAATTTTAGGCTTTGTCTGCCACCTAACTGCTACTGTATCACTAGACCAAATGCAAGCAGTAATTTCATGACAGATACCTCATTTGAAATATTGAAATTAAAATCTGGGGAAAAGAAAAATCTCTAAATGTTGAGTCTAACCTTTGTCCTTTACTACCTGACACCATAAATAAATAGTTTTATATATAGCCAAAGCAGCTTCTCTACAGCTTCTCTTACGACCTAAAGAAACTATACCAAAACTGTACCAAGGAACATCTCACATACGGTGGCATCCCTTATAAAGATCTTGTGACCTATGCACAGGATCAACTTCCTAGTCTACAAAGCATATAAGGACTTCGAAAGCAACCGTTGTGTCCGCATTTCCAAAGCAAAACAATGTATGAAGTATCTGGCTCCCGAATCTGACTATGCATCTTTTAACTGCCACCTCTGTGTGAGGGTCTGCCAATCCAGGATAGGCACAATCTAGTGCACAATAAGTTCTAATGACATCATTGGAATGATGATCTACCAATATATTGCTGGCTAGGTGGATTTACCTGACAATGAAAGAGAGACCAGAGACTGAGATAAGGTGTATTACGTGCGGTTGATCATATTATATAAAGTGATTAGTATGCCCCTCTTCCTTTTGGCCCTCTAGAAGAGTGGAAGAGGTGTCCTGGTTGGAGCAGGCTTCCCTCCTAAGGTACCGGCTCGCACAGGGTTGGTGGTCCTCCAGGCTAAGGGTAGCGCCCCTCCCAGGTGGACCCCTCCAACACTGTGGCAAGGAAATAGTTTTAGAGATCAGACAACACACACTTTGATGATCAACTGACTGTAAGAGAGCAGGGGCTGCTTTAGCTGCTTAGCCTCCCTCCTAATTATTATTATTATTATTATTTTTATTTCTTGGCAGACGCCCTTATCCAGGGCAACTTACAACATAAGTGCAAACAAAGTGCAAAAACACAGTTACGTACAAGGCATCAATCAATACAAATTCAATTTAACTAAAACATAGCAATTCAAAATAATACATTTTACAATTTACATTTTAATTATGAGAAATGTTTTCAGCTGTTCCTTGTTGGTCTCTTGTTGGCCTTCAACAGGCAGAAACTAGGAGCTGTCCGGTGCTGAACCTGGTCATTCTTCCTGCTGGAGTCTGCTTTCTCCTGGTGGATTACATTGTGGGCTGGAGTGCAGGTCAGCAGGACAGGATAATATAGTTATATAAGGAGATGGGATTAAAGGTGTTGGGTGATCAGCTGGCCAGCGAGATAATTTGTACTCCTCTGGAACAAGATGGGGGCGCAGGTTTAAGGATCTTCCTCAGTTGCAATGAGACTCTGAGAAAAAAATTGACTAATGGACAGTTTTTAACAGGTTAGATGTATTGTTTGGACACATTACTTGTTATCGTGTTTTATGTTGTGTATTATTTTGATAAATTAATAAAAAAATATATATATATTACACGATGCGTCTTGTGGTTCCCTACTAGGATTTAGACAAACCTACACGGAGAGACGGGGTGATGGTGAGGCTTCCCTCCTCACTCTAATAAACATGTGGGGTGGTGTAGTCGGTCCTGGGGGGTTAGATATTACTGACGTGGGTAGATGGGGGTTCCCCCACTTCACCTCGGGAGCCAGACTTGTCACTTAAGTAGCAGGATTCCTAAAATCAGTTTTAGACGTCTTTATGTGTTGTTATAGTGTATAAATTAAATACATATACCACTCTTCCAGACTGATTCTATCATCTAAGCTTAACATTTTGAAACTAGTTTACTTACCAAATAATGGCCAATATCAAAACACTGTATGAGACGCGACCAGACGAATAACCCTTTCCATGCATTTCTATTGGACACTAACCTAGATTGTCCCAGCAACTGTTTGTCAGAGAACATATTTGTGTTGGTTTCTGGAAATCTTTTTCTTCTTCATCAGAAACCATGATTGATTGATGCATCTGTGAGTTTGTGTTGTCTCTGTGAACAAATAATGATGCTGTCTATGCATGCATGTAGATCTGTCAGTAACAATAATAATAATAAAGCTCATTTTGAAAAGCACTGTAGTGTGTTTTCATTGTGCATGAGTATATAAAATATATAATGTATGTATATATACAGTAGCATAGGTTTGGTTTCAGAATTGGAGGGGACATGCATTTAGAGTCCGTGGAGCTGGGTGTTGGTCAGATTATTTGCAGTCGAGGTAAAAAAAAAAACCCAAAGTGACAGTTTCTATCTATATTACTGTGCTTGACCCACACTTCACAATGCAACTGTCTAGGCTCATAGTCATTGATTAATGTGTGGGTCAAGCACAGTAATTGTTGTCATCAGCCAGTCCAAGTCAGTTTTCTTAATCAGGGTCTCATACAAGCAGCAGTCAAAATCCAGGTTGTAAATCTGTGATTGCTTTTACCCTCAGGTACTAAGCATTCTCTGTAGGGACCCAGGGCCGATTTATAAGGTGACGTGATTATCGCCCGCAGCTAGGTGCTTCTTCCACTGTATGTGTTCTTGCCCTTACAGCCCGTCAGTGTGTGAGGTTTTCGAGCTGGTCTCTTTTGGCAGCACAAAGAGACATAACAAACATAACAAAGCTAACATACCTCCTGTCCTGTACCATACCCTGCACAGTGTTACAATATATATAGGAGCTGCAGGAGCAAAAGAGAGATGAAGAAGGCAAGACAACTGATAACTGAATTTTTGTCTTGGACTACACATTAAGATTTGCCTTTGTGTGTTCAATGTGTTTTTGTTAGTGTTTTGTTTTTTAGAGAAGGTCTGAATAAGTTCAGTTAGGCCCCTGGGGAGCCTATATATTGAGCCCCAGCATTCTTTCCATTCCCACAAGGTGCCTATAGTATATACTTAGCCCCATCATCGTGTCCATCCATGTCCATGTTACACGCAATTTCCATATTATAATAATAACCAAATACAATACTGACATATAAAATATAAACCTGAAAACAAGCAAAGCAGGAAAGTATTATATTTTATAGTATACTGGAAACATATTTTCGGAGACCCTCATCAGCACCAAGCTCTCTCATCCTGTTGTGAAACATAGATGGTTTTTTTATGATTAATAACAAAATCAACATTTACAGCTTTAAGCTTTAGTCTGAATGTGTATTAGAGAGATTTCCTTAGTGTCTAATAATATATATATTTTTTTTTTCACTGGAGTGAATCACCTGGCCTGGTTACCTGCACTGAACACTGTTTCACCTGGAAGAAGACAGCCACATAAAAAGCCCTTGTTCTTTTTTCTAGGGTGCGGATTGACAAAGGAAGAAGTACACAGCAGGAGTGGGCTTTCGTGGATTTATTATTATTATTATTATTAATAAAGAACTGTTGAGTATAAGGATTGCCACGTGAGAAGTAACAAAGGAATTGTGGGGGTGCAGCGAAACCTGGTGCATAATGGAAGTGGAATGACTGTGCTGTTTAGTTTACAGGATAAAAATGCAAGATAACACTCCTGCTGCCTGGCAATATTTTAGAAACAATACAGAATTGTAAGAAATAGCATGCACTTAAAAAGTTATTTCCAGTTTTCCTTTTTCCCCTTTGTAGAATTTTAGTTTTTGTTGCTTCCGCTGTCCTGGTGGAGGATGAAGGTCATAAATTGGCAGGGAATGGTAGGATAAACTGCTGACACCAACAGGGTTATTATATGTTTTTTTTTTTAACTGGAATGTTGGCTATTTTAAAATAAATACATAAATTATATATATATATATATATATATATATATATATATATATATATATATATATATATATATATATCCCAGTTTTTATTCAATGCAGTTAACCTTTTTTTGTTTTGTATTTTAACAGAGTGATTAGCTTTTATACTACAGACTATAGTGACCTGCACTTTATATTTCAGTCTGTCTTGATCTCTAGTTTATCTGTTTAGCGTTAAATAACATATTATTTATAATTCACCTGGCTGTGTGTGTGCCCTGGGAATCAAAGAGTCTGCCATGGGGAATGGGGTGTGAGAGGTCCCCTCCTCTTGTAAAATTAAAAAGTGGTGTAGTCGGTTATTTAAATTGCGGTAGAGTAGCACTTCTAACACCCAGGGGTGTTACTGTAACATCTGTAAAGGGTAAATGATGCATTATCACCATTCACCCTTCCCTAACCATGAATGTCCAATCCTGGCCCAGAAGAGCAACAGCATTTTCTATTGGCTTAATTAGCCATGATTGGTATGATCTTTTAATGGTTTAAAACACCTATAAAACTTGATGAATTGCTGCACTGTCAGACTAGGGGTTGAAGACTATTGCCATTTAACATTTATCAAATATGTATTGTGTCATAATGGGAACACAGCTGTATTTATCAATGTCTGAATGTTTGTTCAGATCCCCTTGTAAATCAAAAGCTATGTTTATTTGTATTAATTGCAAATACATTTAGATGGTTGAAATAAACAAAGTAACAAATATTAGGAGATGCATGTAATAAAATTAATTAAATGAGGATCATCGGAGAGAATCATCATGGCCCAGTTCAAATTAAGCCTTTCTTCATTTATAAAAATGAAATGTATATGTTATAACTGAAAATCTTGTACTTTAATCAACAGGGCACTGGAATCTGACCAGATTAGTTTATCTAACAAAACATGATATCATGCCAGTACATCTTTCAAATACAATACTGTATAATGTGGTCTGCTCATATTAAGCAATTCTATACCTCCAAGCTTTTGACTTTGAATATTAGGCTACTAGGGGAAAAAAGTCTATATTGATGAATGGACATGTCAGTCTTCTACATTTACAGATGAATAAACATCCCTTAAAGGGTTGAGTTACACCAGTATTCACGGAATACATCAAAATTGCCTTCAAGCTATCTTTCATTTGTAACACACACAAATAAACACACTATATATATATATATATATATATATATATATATATATATAAATTAAAACCTAATAATATTGAAAGTAAGTCAATCATTGTGTCAGAACTGAATGACATCTCCAGAATTATCCATTCCATTGCTGTATAGGGGGGTTTCTTCACCTGTCATTTAGTAAATGTAATCAATATATCATATAAACTATTTCATATACAACTTGAATTGATCACACAATCTCATTGAATGAACTGTGTCACAGTTCCCTAGCCCTGACCCTCTTCCTCCACTAGAGGTCATTCTCTTGCCTTTTCCTGCTCCCTTCACTGCTTTCCTTTTTTCTATCAATTAACATTCCACCTCACCCTTGTGCACTTCTACTCCTGTCCTTTGTTCTTATTTGTCCTGCTCCTGTCCTCCTAGTTCCTGCTCTCCTTTATAAACCCTTCACTGCCCTCACTCTGGGCAAAGTGTTGTCAGCTCTACCTGCTTCACCTAGCCTTGTTCTCCTTAGCGCCTTGTCCTGTAACCTTGTGTCTCTCTCTCTCTCGCTTTGTGTTCTGTATCTGTTTCTCTTGACCTCCTGGATTTCGACCTTTTGTCTGTGACCTCGACCTCGCCTTTGGATTCTCCTTGGTTTCTGTCTGCTCATTGCAGTAGCTCTGCACTTGGGTCCTTTCTCTATCAGCTTAACGGTCCTCTCACGAGGTAACCGTGACAGAACACTTTGCCGCTAAATGGACCCAGCGATGCTGACCACCTTCGCTACCCGGGGGGTATGATCGGGGAGAATACGCGGCTGCTCCAGGGGCTTATTGCCAAACTGAACCTGGTGCTGGAGGTCCTGGCACCTGTGTCTACGGCTCCCAAGGCTTTCATGCCTCCTGATGCTTCCACAGCTCCGCCTCCTGATGCTTCCACGGCACTACCTCCTGCTGCTCCACCTCCCAAAACCACTACAGCTCCCAAGACTCAGTCTTCTACGGCCCCCAAGGCTTCCATGCCTCCTGATGCTTCCTCGGCTCTGCATCCTGATGCTTTCACGGCACCGCCTCCCGAAGCTATTGCTTCTCCGCCTCCTGTGGTTCCCTTGGTGCTGCCTTCCGCGGCTCTGCCTCCTGAGGATACACCTACAGATGCTTCTATGGTTCTGCCCCTTGAAACTGCACCGTCTCCAGTGATGCCGGCTCCTGTGGTCATAGCTTCTAAGACTCCACCTCCCGAGGCTCTTGTAGCTCTGCCTCCCGAGGCTCTGCCTCCTGAGGCTACACCTACAGATGCGTCTACGGCTCCGTCTCCTGAGACTGCACCGCCTCCAGTGATACCGGCTCCTGTGGCTGAAGCTTCTAAGGCTCCACCTCCTGAGGTTCTTGCAGCTCCACCTTCCGCAGCTCCTGCTCCTGAGGCTCCACCTCCAGACACTTCCATGGCTCCGCCCCCTGAGACTGTGTCGCCTCCTATGATGCCGTCTCCTGTGGCTGAAGCTTCTAAGGCTCTGCCTCCCGAGTCTCCCACGGCTCTGTCTTCTGTGGCTCCGCCCATCAAGACCTCCTTGGCTTCCATGGCCCCTGCAAATTTGCCTCCCGAGGTCCCTTCGGTTCCGCCTTCCCAGGCTCCACCCCCAGAGGAATTTACGACCCCATCTTCTATGGCTCCGCCTACTGAGGCTTTCGTACCTCCCGAGGTATCAACCGTATCGCCTCATGAGACTGCGCCTCCCTCGGCTCTGCCTTATGAGGCATCTACTGCTCTGCCTCCCTTGGCGCCGCCTCTTGTGGTTCCGCCTTCCTTGTTGCCATCCCCTGAGACTGCAACTCCTTCGGCTCTGCCTCCAGTGGCGCCACCTTCCTTGGCGTCGCCGCCTCCCGAGACTTATGAGGCTTCAACAGCTCAGCCTCCTGAGACCTCTGCGGCGCCGCCTTCCACAGTTTCCCTGTCTCCATCTCTCAAGCCTTCCAAGACTCCACCTCCGACGGCTCCGCTTCCTACAGCTTCCGTGGCTTCGCCTTCCCAGCTCCCGGCTTCTGTGGCCTCATCGGTTCCGTCCACCAAACCTCCAGCACCTCCTCTGCCTGACCCGGACCCTACCTCTTTCTGGAGATCGTCTTCCAGTTCTCCAGACTCTGCATCTGTCCGGAAACTACCTTCCGGCTCTTTGGATCTCACCTCTGTCCTGCAATTGTCGTTCAGACCTCCAGACCCTGTCTTTGTCTTGTGGCCGTCTCCTAGACCTCCTGAAACCGTTCCTGTCCTGAGGCCATCTCCCAGACCACCTGAAACTGTTCCTGTCCTGTGGCCACCTCCAAGACCTCCAGAACCCGATCCCATCCCATGGCCATCCTTCAGACCTTTTGCCCCTGCCTTGTGGCCACCTCCCAGACCTCCCGACCTTGCCTTATGGCCACCCTATAGAAATCTTGCCCTTTCCCTCCTTCTTTTCATCTGTTTCCCCACTACCTTTAGTCCTGATCTTCTGTCCTTTGGCTTTCCCCGCTGTATCTAGTCTTATTCGGCTGTGCCGAGCGTGGAGGGGGGGGTACTGTCACAGTTCCCTAGCCCTGACCCTCTTCCTCCACTAGAGGCCATTTCTCTTGCCTTTTCCTGCTCCCTTCACTGCTTTCCTTTTTTCTATCAATTAACATTCCACCTCACCCTTGTGCACTTCTACTCCTGTCCTTTGTTCTTATTGGTCCTGCTCCTGTCTTCCTAGTTCCTGCTCTCCTTTATAAACCCCTCACTCTGGGCAAAGTGTTGTCAGCTCTACCTGCTTCACCTAGCCTTGTTCTCCTTAGCTCCTTGTCCTGTAACCTTGTGTCTCTCTCTTGCTTTGTGTTCTGTATCTGTTTCTCTTGACCTCCTGGATTTCGACCTTTTGTCTGTGACCTCGACATCGCCTTTGGATTCTCCTTGGTTTCTGTCTGCTCATTGCAGTAGCTCTGCACTTGGGTCCTTTCTCTATCAGCTTAACGGTCCTCTCACGAGGTAACCGTGACAAACTGAAGGTTTCAGAAAAGCATAATTCAAATTTAAAAGGTCAGTTCTCACTTGCCTTTTGCTGTTCCATAGTACTTCTGTAGCACCAATACATCACTTTCATCTCCATGTACATAATAAGTAATCAGAACATCCCCATACAAAACTAACAGTTCTGAATTCAGCATTATAATTGACTGTACACACACCGATCATGTTATATTATGCTGAGTAATGAAGCAGGAAAAAAGGGGAAAATAATCACAGCAAACTACCATGGGATTCATGACATTTATTCAAGCTTAATCTTGATAAAAAATAATACAAAAAATAAAAATAGTAATAAAATAATGTAATCCATTTTAATTATTCATTTTCTGTATCATTTAAATTGCAGCATTATTGTGTATTTTATTTAGGGGGGAACATTCTCAGTAGACACTTTATTAGAAATTAGCATGTACATTCCCTGTAGCTATGAAGAAAAAACGTCTTGCTGTGCCTAATTCCTGTCAGATGAAGCTATATATCCGAGCAAAGTGTGAGGATATCTTAGAATTCCTAGAGGGAATATTTGATTGTGTCCCTTGGGGTATGAATAAATTCTTACAGTGAATCAGAGGTCAAGTTAATGCTCTTATACTGCTGAATGCCCATCTTCGTTTTCTATCGCTAATAAAAAACAGATAACATTTTCTTCTTCAGTAGCTACATTCACTCATTCACTCTGGGCTCATACAGGTAGAATAGTTGCTAAAAAGTACCCAATGTACAATAAAACAATTTAGGTAAATAAATTCAGAAATGTGAAACCATTTACAGGCTGAGAGCATAAAGTTAAATAATATCAGTCATGGTTTTGCTTGTGAAGAATTCAGTGACCTAATAATACAAGCTTCAAATGTCAAATTACCAACTCATATACAGTATTCTATAAGCTATATTGAGTTTTTCAAAGCATTGAAAGCTTATTATTATTATTATTATTATTATTATTATTATTATTATTATTATACATAGTAGTGGTGGTGGTGGTGGTAGTAGTAGTAGTATTGTTGGGAGAAAGAAAAAAGTGAATTTCCATACATGGCATGTTTTAGAATGTTTTAGAATACAACATGATTGCCAATTGTTTATTTAAGTAAGACCTTTTAATAATATTCACAATTATTAATGTAAACCATAATACATTGTAAATAATCTCAAACAGCACTCAAATAATGCCAGAGTCCAGTTCCAGCACTTTGTTTGACAGAGGATTCTTTCATCTAATAAGTTAAACCATCACAAACTATGTTTTTAATTTACAAATGGTGGGAGGGTCAGGATTTCGATCTGGACCAGGCCTAGTTTTAAGCATTTTGCATAGTATTCAATGTTAAGTACATAACAAAATCACAAGAAATCTATTTTATTTCTGCAAACACATGATCATAATACAGCTTCCATTGTATATGATTATTCTTGTGTTTGCTACAATTGGTTTTGAATACCTTTAGTTCTTTGTCGCTTCCCTGCCAGATTCCAAAGATATCATCGATATATCTTCAAACGCAGGCAAGGTTGTTTTCCTCTATCTACCCTACATCTATATAGCTGAAATTGACAAGACAGCAAGATAGAGGTGAACAACCTTGGCTTTTGTGGAAGGTATACTTATGACACCTATGGTGTATGACAGGGAAGCCTTTTTGTAAAACCTACAGACACATGAAAATCTAATCTCTCCTTGTCACAGCTCAGCTCTCATTCCATATCATAGTCTAAGCATCTAAAAGAGTTTCCCCCCATGAGAAAGAGAGAAAGAAAGAGGAAAAGAGAGAGGCAGGAGTTCAAATGGTCAGTGATATTAGAAAAAGAGAAAAACACTGAATTTGTTCAATCAGATTCCTTATAAAATTATAAACCTATATAATTCAATATATATTATTTTTAAATGTATACATTTTATATACATTCAATTTCAATATCATTCTTAATAAAATACAAATGTCAACATTCTAACAGCTATATTTGCTAATTAAATGTTGAATAAGTGAGGAAATATGTGGACTTTCACACCAAATTCATTTGCAAATAATTTTGAATTGTGGTTCACTTGAAAATTAATGTTATTTTTTCCAGATTAGGTTCAGTTGGTTTTGCATCAGGAAAATTTGATCAAACTTGAATTTCTTTGAAAGTGAATTTGAGTTTGTTATTGTAGTCTACTTGCAGACCAGAATGCAGACCATCATTCTATTGGTTTCACATTACACTTTTCTAAACTCACATGGCTCTCTTGCACTTTATTTGAGTGGAAGTTCTGTCTAAAGCAATTATTAATACAATTAAAAAAAAATGAATAGATATTTACATGCTGAGGTCTTGCTCTGCCTTTCATTATTGTATAACCGCAGAAGTGATGAGTATTTACATCTTCCTCTGTAATAAATCAGATGAGACTGGATTAGATTTAAAAATACAAATCTGTTTTTTCAGGCTCAGTTGAAAGCGTTAGTGTCTCCATTATGTTATCATACTTAAGCATATAACTTGTAAGTTATATGATTGTATACATTATGTGCTCTCCCATGTCGGGAAAAAGTGTTTTTCTCCCCCAAAGATTGGTGAAATCTAAGCTAAATAAATACATTAATAATTAAAACTAATTTTAAAATAGGATGTTTCTGGAAATACAAAGTGGCTATTTGCTGAAAGGTTTACAATAAATATTTAAAGCAAACTCAACTGGTACACTGGGCACAATGTTCTGGTGTCTGAATGTTAAAAGATGAAAACTGACAGAAAGAGCATGCACTTACAGAACTCTTATTTTCAATGATATGATTTTAGTTGACTGTGCTAAATGAGTGCAGGTGTCACACTGTTTCTGACAAGGTGATGCCCATGGGTCCATTCTGGAAAATGTCTCCTTTTTTAATGTCTCTGACTATTATCAGATGTGGCATGTGCTCTGGGAATGCTTAACAAATATGTCAACATGACTTGCATTTAAAAAGGAGCCATTTATACTGTTTATTAAAGTAAAAAATAAAAAAATACTATCAGATATGCCCATATAGTTTATTTCCAGGTAAAAGTATAATAATAATAATAATAATAATAATAATAATAATAATAATAATAATAATAATAATAATAATGTTTTTAAGGTATTATAAGGTATTTTTTTTTACTCTTTAAAGTTATCAGTTCTTCAAAACCTGAACCTCAGCGAATATTATTAATATTACAATAGATTGGAAATCTTGACACCAACATACATGCCTTAATGACTTGTGCATCAGTTCATTCAGGTAATGATTTGTATGGCTCTTGTTCAGCTGTTTTGTTTCCCCCGATAGTATTATACTGTTATTTTGTTGTTTGTTGCTGTAATACCTTTAAGCAAAAAATTGTAAAAGCCAAAACAGGCTAATTTGGGCATGTACCATATTACAGTCAATAAAGATCCAATGTGGTGTCTAGTCATGTTGCCTTACCCAAAATCATAACTGCAGGAACATTCCTTTCCCCCTAAGCACAGTAAGATATATTAGATGTGACATTTTTTTTTTTTTTTTTTTTTTTTTATGGACACTTACAAAACAAAATATTTACCAGCATTACTTAGGTCTTTTTGCAAAAGTGAATTCTAAAGCACACACATTTATTTATTAATTTATTTATGAGTGTCAAAATTTGTCAATTTTTGTTCAGAGTTCAGAGACAGACTGTTGTCTAGCAGTAGTGAAACTGCTCAGAGGTAGTTCTAGGGCTAGACACATTTCCATATTTATAAATACATTTTAAAATGCAAACTTTTGAAGAAGCAACAATGTCTATGAAACAAATAGGGCAGCTATGCCATAAGCAATCATTTTCCATATTTTGTTATCATGTGGCCCAAATACATTTAATATGGTGCAGTGGCAAGAACATGATTGAATGGTAAAAATGTACTGCTTTACATTATACACATGTTGTTTGTACTTCAAAAGACAGAGACATATGTCCTTTTCTATACAGTATGTAATGACCTTCAGAAAATCTTATCATAATTTCTGATTTAATGAGTCTAAAGAGAACATGACTAATGTGTTTTATTACAAAATAAAGGAGATTTAAAGGTGTAGGCTAGGTGTCCTGGGTTGTTAGAAGATAAGTCATATAATGTTATTGTACCACCATAGCCATTATAAAGTATAAGATGTAATTAATGTTTTTTGGGCAGGACAGTTTCAATAAAATTCACCAGTGTTAAATGTTTGTTTTCTTTTCTATTTTATTGAATTCAGCCTTTTAACAATAAGCTAACCAGTCCCTTTTCAACAGATATTACATTTAATTATGTCCGAATTAGATACCAATTAACTGCCTTTATTGTGATAAAGCCACATTTGATTAAATACTTTCTGAGCCTTGACCAGCAATAGAA
This sequence comes from Amia ocellicauda, assembly GCF_036373705.1. Taxonomy (NCBI): domain Eukaryota; kingdom Metazoa; phylum Chordata; class Actinopteri; order Amiiformes; family Amiidae; genus Amia; species Amia ocellicauda. The sequence goes on along the minus strand of NC_089859.1, from coordinate 33,636,347 downwards.
GAAATACATATATATATATATATATATATATATATATATGTATATATATATATATATATATATATATATATATATATATATATATATATATATTTCAGATCTGATGAGGACATTTATATATTTGTCTGAAATAATTTCCCTAAGGTTATAGAGGGCACCAATTATTAAATAATCCATTGTGATTGGGTCATTAGAGTTGCTGACTTTTACAGTGATCCAAAACTGTTAGCCTCTGCAATGTGTCAAAAATTGGTGAACATTGCTTCCAAATGTTTGTGTAGGTGTCTGCAGTAAAATAACTAAAGATGTTTTGTAATTGTCTTTATGCACATGACCCATATCATACACACCGGCTAAGAAATTAGAAACCCTATCATCAAATGGTTCTTGTAATGTCCCAAGTTGTGTATTTAAAACAGCAGAAGATCATAGATCATAAATGTTTATATATAATTGAAATGCCACCTACAGTGAGGGAAAAAGTATTTGATCCCCTGCTGATTTTGTACGTTTGCCCACTGACAAAGAAATGATCAGTCTATAATTTTAATGGTAGGTGTATTTTAACAGTGAGAGACAGAATAACAACAAAAAAATCCAGAAAAATGCATTTCAAAAAAGTTATAAATTGATTTGCATGTTAATGAGAGAAATAAGTATTTGATCCCCTATCAATCAGCAAGATTTCTGGCTCCCAGGTGTCTTTTATACAGGTAACGAACTGAGATTAGGAGCACTCTCTTAAAGGGAGTACTCCTAATCTCAGCTCGTTACCTGTATAAAAGACACCTGTCCACAGAAGCAATCAATCAATCAGATTCCAAACTCTCCACCATGGCCAACACCAAAGAGCTGTCCAAGGATGTCAGGGACAAGATTGTAGACCTACACAAGGCTGGAATGGGCTACAAGACCATCGCCAAGCAGCTTGGTGAGAAGGTGACAACAGTTGGTGCGATTATTCGCAAATGAAAGAAACACAAAATAACTGTCAGTCTCCCTCGGTCTGGGGCTCCATGCAAGATCTCACCTCGTGGAGTTTCAATGATCATGAGAACGGTGAGGAATCAGCCCAGAACTACACGGGAGGATCTTGTTAATGATCTCAAGGCAGCTGGGACCATAGTCACCAAGAAAACAATTGGTAACCGTGAACCGTAACCGTAACCGCTATGCCGTGAAGGACTGAAATCCTGCAGCGCCCGCAAGGTCCCCCTGCTCAAGAAAGCACATGTACAGGCCCATCTGAAGTTTGCCAATGAACATCTAAATGATTCAGAGGAGAACTGGGTGAAAGTGTTGTGGTCAGATGAGACCAAAATCAAGCTCTTTGGCATCAACTCAACTCGCCGCGTTTGGAGGAGGAGGAATGACCCCAAGAACACCATCCCCACCGTCAAACATGGAGGTGGAAACATTAGGCTTTGGGGGTGTTTTTCTGCTAAGGGATCAGGACAACTGCACCGCATCAAAGGGACGATGGACGGGGCCATGTACCGTCAAATTCTTGGGTGAGAACCTCCTTCCCTCAGCCAGGGCATTGAAAATGGGTCGTGGATGGGTATTCCAGCATGACAATGACCCAAAGCACACAGCCAAGGCAACAAAGGAGTGGCTCAAGAAGAAGCACATTAAGGTCCTGGAGTGGCCTAGCCAGTCTCCAGACCTTAATCCCATAGAAAATCTGTGGAGGGAGCTGAAGGTTCGAGCTGCCAAACGTCAGCCTCGAAACCTTAATGACTTGGAGAGGATCTGCAAAGAGGAGTGGGACAAAATCCCTCCTGAGATGTGTGCAAACCTGGTGGCCAACTACAAGAAACGTCTGACCTCTGTGATTGCCAACAAGGGTTTTGCCACCAAGTACTAAGTCGAAGGGGTCAAATACTTATTTCCCTCATTAACATGCAAATCAATTTATAACTTTTTTGAAATGCATTTTTCTGGATTTTTTTGTTGTTATTCTGTCTCTCACTGTTAAAATACACCTACCATTAAAATTATAGACTGATCATTTCTTTGTCAGTGGGCAAACGTACAAAATCAGCAGGGGATCAAATACTTCTTTCCCCCACTGAATATATCAATAGGCTACATGGTAGGGAAAACCACAGATGTCTCACAATAACAGAAGGGTTTTATTTTTGGGGGGCAAGCCAAGATTTGCATTGTGTCTTGAAGGGAGCTGAGTACTTGGTTAAATCTCAGGTTTCTGTGTATTCAGAGAGCCTGTGTAGAGCATCTGGAACAGCTAATTCATTTTGGGCACCACAAGGAAAAACAATACAAGTGCTGATTGGCTTACTTCCAGCTGTGGGCCATGGTCTGGGCCCTCATAGTATATTCCTCCTTGGTGGGTCCCACATGTGATAGATACATTGCCTTGGCTGCTCATCAGGTAGCTGTCATAGGATTTTCAACCTCACTTCTTCTTTTAAGGTGAGATGCGGTGGGGGCGATTGACACCTTTCAGAACAGAATTGTCGATTTCAATTGTGTGAGAAAGTGTCAAGCTGGCGCCAAGCTGGCTGAAGACACATCTCCTGAATGATGGCTTTCTATCAATCCATATATCCCCTAAACTGTGGACTTGTGAGACAAAATAGCACATCTTTGAAGTATTGTATGACCTGCTACAACTGATTTAAAGAATCACCACAATTATTATTCATTAAACCAACACAATTTACTGGTCGCTACAATATAAAAACAGCAGCAGGAAGATTTGATTTCTTTTATATTGTTTTCAAAGAAGACTAGTCATGTCAATCATTACTGTGTTGCACTATGTGTTTTCTGTAAAACCTTGATATTCTCAGTTAAGAAGCTCCAATATCAATGTAAAACCTTTTGCCTTCATGACACTTGCCAGAGGTGAGTGTTTACATCTACTGATATTATGTACTATATGTTATATACATTTTCCAAGTAGTACTCAGATAGTTAAAAGAGACCTGGGAAATAAAAATCTAGTGGCATTATTTTTGTTGTTGTTTTAATTAGGATTTTTAGATATAAAAAAAGCTCAAGAGATGTATATCTCAGCTACAAACCTATAACATGCACAGCTACAAACTAACCATGCACAGAAATATCATAACCATTAAAAACCCCAATACATGTTTTAAGCTTCTATATTTATTATCATAATAAGTATACATTACAAAGGTGAATATTTGGTAATTCATAACGTATCCCATTTCTAATTCTTTAAGGTGACCGTTCATCACAGTAGTTTAGCACAATTTCCAAATGTACACAGCAATACTTTTTTCAATGAATACACTTAAAGCTCATGGACATTCTTCCACTGATGTGTTTTTTGTATGTTACAAAGAAGAACCCTTCATGCTTCACAACCTCCCATGGTTAAACTAGGATATAAGACTACAGCCTGCCATACACACAGGAAATTCTAAGTATTTTTCAATTGCTTTATTCAAGAATGAGTTTGTTTTCATTATCCTTAAACCCATAGGTTACCTCATTTCAAAGCCAACTGTGCATGTCATAAGGTTCTTTCATGGAAGTGGCCACACTTCAAACATCTCATCTATATCTTCTGTAACTGATGAAAACTGTGGGATGTGGAGTTGATTGCTAGTTTATAACTCAATAACACAAATAAATTACAATTTCCAAGCCATTAGGTGACAATGATGAAAATATGAGCTTAAACATTGACCTCTAAATTCATCATTCCTATATACTACACCACAGTGAGGGGAAAGAAGTATTTGATCCCCTGCTGATTTTGTACGTTTGCCCACTGACAAAGAAATGATCAGTCTATAATTTTAATAGTAGGTGTATTTCAACAGTGAGAGACAGAATAACAACAAAAAAATCCAGAAAAAAGCATTTAAAAAAAGTTATAAATGTTAATGAGGGAAATAAGTATTTGATCCCCTATCAATCAGCAAGATTTCTGGCTCCCAGGTGTCTTTTATACAGGTAACAAGCTGAGATTAGGAGCACTCCCTTTAAGAGAGTGCTCCTAATCTCAGCTCGTTACCTGTATAAAAGACACCTGTCCACAGAAGCAATCAATCAATCAGATTCCAAACTCTCCACCATGGCCAAGACCAAAGAGCTGTCCAAGGATGTCAGGGACAAGATTGTAGACCTACACAAGGCTGGAATGGGCTACAAGACCATCGCCAAGCAGCTTGGTGAGAAGGTGACAACAGTTGGTGCGATTATTCGCAAATGGAAGAAACACAAAATAACTCTCAGTCTCCCTTGGTCTGGGGCTCAATGCAAGATCTCACCTCGTGGAGTTTCAATGATCATGAGAACGGTGAGGAATCAGCCCAGAACTACACGGGAGGATCTTGTTAATGATTAATGATTTCAAGGCAGCTGGGACCATAGTCACCAAGAAAACAATTGGTAACACACTACGCCGTGAAGGACTGAAATCCTGCAGCGCCCGCAAAGGTCCCCCTGCTCAAGAAAGCACATGTGGAAGGTAGAACATGGAGGTGGAAACATTATGCTTTGGGGGTGTTTTTCTGCTAAGGGGACAGAACAACTGCACCGCATCAAAGGGATGATGGACGGGCCATGTACCATCAAATCTTGTGTGAGAATACCCCGTGGATGGGTATTCCAGCATGACAATGACCCAAAACACACAGCCAAGGCAACAAAGGAGTGGCTCAGGAAGAAGCACATTAAGGTCCTGGAGTGGCCTAGCCAGTCTCCAGACCATAATCCCTTAGAAAATCTTTGGAGGGAGCTGAAGGTTCAAGCTGCCAAACGTCAGCCTCGAAACCTTAATTACTTGGAGAGGATCTGCAAAGAGGAGTGGGACAAAATCCCTCCTGAGATGTGTGCAAACCTGGTGGCCAACTACAAGAAACATCTGACCTCTGTGATTGCCAACAAGGGTTTTGCCAACAAGTACTAAGTCGAAGGGGTCAAATACTTATTTCATTCATTAACATGCAAATCAATTTTTGAAGTTTCGAGTTTTTCTGGATTTTGTTGTTGTTATTCTGTCTCTCACTGTTAAAATACACCTACCATTAAAATTATAGACTGATCATTTATTTTGTCAGTGGGCAAACGTACAAAATCAGTAGGGGATCAAATACTTTTTTCCCTCACTGTAGATACTATGGCCAGGGTATCACACATTTAGTGAGCAAACACAGCAGAGACCAAAGTAAGCTTCTATCTAATTCAATGGAGCATTTTTCTTTGTGTTTTCTTCATTTATTTGATGTCTTGTAAGACTTATCAGTCCTTATGTCTTTCCCATATTTATTATTCAAAATATACCCTTAGGAGGACATAGTTGTCTAAATGATGTGTGTAATTAATTATGGAAGCCTGGAACTGCAGAGTAAATAGATAAAACAATGTTGTTATCCTGTATCCTGAATGTCGATATGAAATTTCCAACAAAGCCATTAATACATAAAAAATGCATGGGGAGACTTTTAAAGCTTTTGGTTCCAATACAATGTGAGCCAAATACAGATAATTATGTTTAAAAGATAATTTTATACAATTTAATCCTGGATGATTGAGTAGCGTGAACAATTAAAACATTGCAGAGTGTGCATCCAGGTTTATCTAAAATTATGAACCAGCATTATACATGTAAATCTAATTTGTAAGAATGATCTGTAAAACAAATATTATTGTATTATGTGTAAATAAATTACAACTTTAAATCTACTGTCTTTTGTTTCAAAACATGTTATTTGGTTATTAGAAGAAACAAAGATTTGAAAGTTAAGCAGTGCGAAATTAATGTACAGTAATGCTGCAAATGTGTCTGTGAGCAATTTGCAAGCATTAACATTTTTTACTTAATCTGGCCCTAGAACTTGGAAATGGATCACAGTTTGGTTTTGTTTGTTTTGTGTTTGTGGTTGTTTGAGCCAGCAAACAGCTTAGTTGCCTGGGTTTGTAAATTGGGATCGACTGACAGTTTAGTTAGAGCTCAACAATAAACAATTATGTGTTGGTCAGCCCAAGACCACACCTAATTAAAATACTTGATGCCATGTCAGCCCTTTGATGTGAGATTTTTAATGGATTTTGTTCAAATATTGCACTGGGAAAATAATTAAATAACAATGTCAAATCAATGTTTTCATATTTTAGTTTTTACGTAAAATACACTTTTAACATGAATTTCAACTCATGCTACTTTTTTCATTTTAAACATGCACACACACAAAAACAGACATGCTACAGTGTAGAATAATCAATGTTATATTGGAGAATAATAATAAATAATAAAAATAATAATATATATATTTATTAAATACAAACTTTAATATTTAATATTTTTTAAATAGAAACCCTAATAAAAGGATGAAACGGCAGCACAGGAGTTGTGTTACAAATGGAAAATAATTCTTTATTGCAGGCCAGCCCGGAAGAACAACAGAGTGAACGTGAGGCAGTCTCATGTTCAAACAGCTTTCTTACAGATCTCTTCTGGGTTTTGCATTTCATACAGTTCTAAACAAAAGGTGCAATGTCCAATCAGCAGAGGGCAGTGTCCTGGATGTGCACATGGGTTGGCTCAGTCCCAGCCCCTCTACTTCCTCTTCCTCCTTTGGAGGGTAGGGTTGCTAAGCAATGGGGGCAACGTCACTGTTTCCTCCACAAAGCATTCTGGGATGCGCAAAGTACTGTAGGGGAAGAGAGTGGTCCAACGTGATTTGCATGTGGAACCAGATAAAGCGAGAAAAGTGGCAGTACAAAACTGTATGACACAATATTTCACATATTACATTCAAATAAATATATGCATATATATAAATATATTTATGCAGAGCTGATATGTCAATTATTGTATTTAACTTTCAATAATAATGTCTATCAATACTAATGTCTAAAAAAAAAAGAAAACATGGAAAAAGAATGGAAAGGCTGTTCCATGGGAAAAGGTTTTTACAACCTTGCAGCAGTATCTCAGGGGGTTAAAGAACAGAGTAAGGTTTCCCCTGCTTAGTGTCAATGTTCCTCTGAATGAAATTATAGGGCAGTTTTAGCTCTCATGTAAGAGCTCCTTCCCAAAAGCTCCTCAGGGAGAAAACTGAGGTTTCTTAGACATAGAGCTTCTGTTATATCACCAGTCCAGCCTACTTTCTGAATCAAATGGAGTGTGCAAGCTACCCTACAGGTGCTGCATAGCTGAAACACATTTAGTACACTGATCTTCCAATACATCTCAGGCTTCAGCTGTATAAAAAAAACATAAGAACATGGGGCAGTTTACACAATCTATTGTCCCCACCAAAATAGAGCCAACACTTTCAAAACAGATCTAAGAAATACATGTTTGTGAGAAATATTTGGAACAAACTGGAATAAATATACATATGTATTCACACCAAAAAATAAGGAATCAACCTATTTTTGAGTAAAAGTACGAGACTATAGTACATGAATATAGTACATTCGCACACATTCATAAGGATACATTTCTTACTCTTTTTTTTTACATCAATGAACTGTTCTGTGTGAAACATACAAATCCCAATGGCACTTCCAAAAATCTTGGGTTATACCCATAGGTCTCAATCAATTAATCACTGGCCAACTGTATGATGTATCAGCTGATATTCCACTGATTACAAATACTGACCTCTACAACCAAGTGCAACTCATTGCCCATGAACAAAGTAAATCCTCCATATAGAAATCCTGAGTATCCCCCCAAGACATATATACACTGGTAAATTCTTTACCCCTTATAATTATGTTCTATTTCGTGGCAAAAACTAAAAACAAGTATTTTATCAAAGCACAATCTGTTTATAACATTATAATTAAATGATTATTCTGGCATATACACACTTCTCCTTTAGGTCAGAATTTCAATATTTTAAAAATCTATTTTTAAATAAAGTGGTTTCAGTAAATCCTTTCAGATAGCTAGGCTTATGTCTGCTCTTATATTTTTTGTATTTTGTATTCTGAGTTCTTCATGATAGAAGTGGCTTTTGTTTTGATACTAATGTAATATCTTTTGTCTGTTTCAAGTAAAACTGGTTTGCTGTTTTAAGACATTAAAATATACAGGATTTAGACTGCATTCTTTAGGCATATTTGTTTGCTTCATTTAACAAGGCACTAGATTAATAGATAGTACTTGCAGATTCAAATCATATTTATATATTATACCCATCTTTTTTTTTTTTTCTGAAGATTTAAGACCGTAGCATGAAGGTAATTTTAAAAACGAACTTTTACAATATATAATTTGAATTTATGATGGAATCAAATAATACCCCTGGTTTAGACTGAAGCATTCTTTTTTGCAATCCTTCCTCTAATATTCGGTAGTGGCAATATGGTATTGTAAATCATATGACCTTATTTTGGCAAATATATACACAAATTCATATACCTTCCTAACTAAGAAATGTAGGATTGTGATAAAGGACTTAAGGATACAGCTTTGACATTCTGTGTTTTATGATATAAGCTTGTGCTCACCAAAGTATGACAGATAGCACGTCCATGCTGGAGACCCTCCAACTGACACACGGGCTGCCATGCCCCGTCTCCACAGAGACAAGCACCACATTCCAATTGAAGATTTATTTTGTGAAACTCAGACATTCAAGGTACTTTATATATTCCATAAACCAGAGCAACAAACCCATACAAACTACATGCTGCTAACAGAAGTGTTACACAGCTTCTTCCTCAGTTCGATAACAAACAATAAAAGGTGACTTAAAACTAACTTAATGATACTTAAGTAATTCTACCTCAGAACCAAAACATGAATAAGCCATGTTTAGTCTTAAAATAAAGAGCATTAGCTAAAACAACCATTGGGCCATTTATATTTCACATACAGTGCAACATTAACATTTAGTAAGATAATTATTCACACATCCTAATTTATCCTCCACTGACATGGGCATCAGACCAACCCCCCCACAGAATTCCATGAAATCTCTAATTTAACATTACTGTAAAAGAACACGTCTTGTTTGCTACCAACTGTAAGGTCATGCTTTGAGGGAAAATGTAATTGAAAAACTTACTTAAACTTACTTAACTTAAAATGCTAGGTATCATTTGAACCATTTTTCACATTCCTCAAAGCCATCACACCCCCAATACACATTCTGTAGCAATCAAGGGAGAGGAATGACAAAGATTGCTTCGATTTGATTTTTAATTTTATTATCCCAAATCTGACCAATTAGAAGGTTGGGAGAAAAGAGATTAGAATCTCTTTGTCTAAAACGTATAAAAACTGAAAATTAAAACTAGCAATTTGGAGTGGAGTGGTACAATTTGGAATGGAACAACCTAGGAGAAGAAACCAAGGAGATGAAATCCAGGAAGACTGAACGGAACCAGAACCATAACTTCTCCACCAAAAACCTGAAAGCTTTGCAACCATCCTCCAGTCGACGCAGTCTGCCAGCCCTCCCCGCTTTTGACCGTCTACATAACTGAATCTCAGTAAACCACACAGGTAGTATATTTTGTGTACTAATCAAGAATTAGGTAAACCACAATGACATATTACCTAGTTGTGTATGGGATCTAAAGTGTGGAAACGGGTGGCGTAATCATAATACTTTTTTGTTATTTTACATGTTTTGTGCTTCGAGTCAAAACTCGAGTATTGGCTAGATCTCCTCTCACTCTCACTCTCACTTTTAATATTATCCACCCTGCTCATCTCTATCTTATCCTTGCAAATACATGTTGTCTATTTACATTTTTAATAAACCTATATCTTTATAAAATGAAACAGCCTCAAGGTGAATTCATGCAGATCAACCTCACTGCTAATCTGAGTTCATATTAGTTAAAGTATTGTGGTAACTTGCGTATCAACCCAGTCTCATTTTCAGAGAACTGAACTACTGAGGGCTATATAGATGGGGGTTACTAGATAATGACTTTATTCAGCAATTATTATCTCCTCTGATATCGATACCAGATAAACAAGCCAAACTCCAGTTTAAAGTCCTAGGCCAATCGAAAGTACTTACTAATAAAACAATAAATGTAATGATAAATTAAAACAATTTGTCCATTGCAACATTTTGGCTGTATCTTATCAGATCAGCATCCTTTCATTTCATTAAACTTCACTTACTGGAGAGATTAGCAACGAATTGTTTCGAATTGAATCTTACCTGAGCTGTTTCATTGGTATTACTAATAGCTTTATGCAGCGCAAGAAAAAGCAGAAAACAAGCTGCGCCGTGAGTTTGTAACACAACTAATCAAAGCATAGACCCTGTTTTTAGTATATGTATTAACACATAATTGCATTACTAACTCTGCAACAGATTCTAGACACTATTGAAAACTTTGTCTCCTATCCAGATTATTTAGATTCATTCTAACGATTTCTGTGATACATCCTGACACTGTTTAATAGTGATTGAGTGACTGTTTAAGTGACACTGATTTGTCCTACTCTGAGTTGCAGTCTCAAGCCTGGCTATAGACCCATCTATATGCTAGTTCTTGGTTCGCTGCAGAAGGAAGTCACAATAAAAATAATTTTAACCCTTACAAATACAGCAACTGTAAACATTTTTCATTAACCTATAACTACAGCATTTATAAAAATCCTCTTGTTTAGCATATTGTATTTTTGACATTTTGCATAATGTAAATAATCCTATTGTTTTAAGCCTCCAGTGTCTCTCTCTGAAGCTGACACTGACGTACAGAGAATATATCCACTCAGATGATGATGTCAGCTACATGTGTGTACTCTAACTATAAAAGTGAGAGCTGTTTTTCCAGATTTTCTCTCCAGCAACATAAGGACCTTTCCTCAAGAATCTGCAGTCTTGTAAACCTCAGATAGATATTTTGGTTTCCCTTACTCTGAACATAATGAAGGTCTAGACCTAAGTTAGATGAAGGCCTTGTTAGTTAAATGCTTAATTATTATTATTATTATTATTATTATTATTATTATTTCTTGGCAGACGCCTTTATCCAGGGCAACTTACAACATAAGTGCAAAACAAAGTGCAAAAATACAATGCTTAATGTTTAGGAGAGGACATAAACAGCCTAATTAGTGGACAATAACAGTTAAGCTACTGAGTGAAGCACATGTTTACACAAACTGTACATACTAAACTGAATAGGAATTCAGAACAGAGATAGACTCCTCTTCTCTACCTGATTTTGCATTTTATTTTTGTCCATTGCAAAATGTCCATTGCAATATTTTGGCTGTATCTTTTCAGATCAGCATCCTTTCATTTCATTAAACTATTTACAGTATACAACATTATTCTATTGTTCCACCACCGCCAAACTGTCCAACTTGCTTATAATAAAATTATAATTTTGTGGTGCAAGTGGCTGCTGGTGTGACCACCAATGCAAGGATGTCAACTAAAATTTGCAACTGAAGATCTTGATAAGGTCATCAATAACTCCATAATAACTAAATTTTCATAATGGGTAATATTAAACAGTTCAACTGAATTGCATCATTGTGTGTATCTATCAACATAACTAGGAAAAGCATTATGACATAAAGTGGTGATTGTTTAAATCTGTGACCCTTCAAAGTCTGGTCAGTTGTACCAGGCCATAAAATGCATCAAAGATGTGCTGTGTTGTCTCTAAAGTCCACAGTTCAGGGGGATTTGGACATCTTGATAGAAAGCCATCAGTCAGGAAATGGGACTTCATCAAACTTGGTGTATTATTATTATTATTATTATTATTATTATTATTATTATTATTATTATTATTTCTTGGCAGACGCCCTTACAGACGCGACTTACAACATAAATGTATGAATTTGTTCTGAAAGGTGTCAATCACCAAATCTCACCATCTAAGAAGGCATTAGGTCATAAATCCTGTGACTGCAACCTGATGAGTGGCCAATCAGCATGCGACCACATCTGGCACCAATGAAGAACATACCACAAGGGCCCAGACTGCCAGACTGTAGTCCACAGCTGGAAGTAAGCCAATCAGCTCTTGTATTATTTGTCCTTGAATTAATTTTGCGTGCCAAATTTTACTCTTCCACATGCTCTACACAGGCTCTCCAAATACACAGAAACCTGAGATTTAACCAAGTACTCAGCTCCCTTCAAGACGCAATGCAAATCTGTGTTGTGTGCTGCTTGAATCTCAGATCGAAATCTGAACCCAGCCAGCAACCCAGGCTCAGCTGCAGAGACTGTATTAAAAATTCTTCCGAAAGTCATCAAACTTTGTGTATAATACGTTCCTCAAGATAGCATTCTAACCTGATTACCATGATAGCACCTAGTTTTAACCTTTTCATCTGTCAAACTGAATTGGAATAATTCAGTCCAAAACCTACTTACTCTGCACTAAAGACTGTTTGGCCTCAATACACCAGCAGAACAAGAACATCTTGCCCAGAGACCTGTCTCCAGATTCCCCTTAGAGAACGTGTATGCCCCGAGGAAGTGCTGTCGCTTGAGTGGAACATCTAAGTGACTGAATGTCCATGTGTGTGCAATCATGAGATTACAGTTCCTCACTGCACAGACACCTTAAGTCATTACCCTGCATCCTTATCAAGCTCCTGACTAGGTCTCTAAACATTCAATATTCGTTATTTATGATCTTGAGAAATATTGAAATTTAACACAGTATTTGATAGGGGGTTGCTCTAGGTATAATAAAGAATCCGCATGAAACAAAGAACTGGCCTCAAGTGTTGTAATTGTAATTTCAATTTATACATGTTTCTCATTGGTGTGGACCATGGTACATATTAAATTCATATTTCTAAAATAGTGATAATTGCTCAAAATATTTTTATATTATTGGAAATAACTGTGCACAGAAGTTTGATGCATTACTATGAAAGGCATGTTGAAGGAGCTTTCCCAAAGTTTGACATCTCATTTTAGATTTTCTTTCCTCCCTCTGAGGCAACCTTATCAGAGCACATGAAATCAATAGCCACAATGTGTGTATAATATATTTTACCTACTTGTGGGGGGTGGAATAATGAATGGCAACATTCATATCAATATCTGCAAAGCTTGAAAAATAAATAAATAAATAAATAAAAATACCACAAAAAATAAATAAAATATGATATGATTTGTAAAAGTTTTCAATCAACTTCAAAATAAGTTATTTGCTCTGGGTGATGTTATAGATATATACATATGTGAAAAAAGAGGACTGTAAAATGGCCAGTTGGCGAGTTGGGATATTCCCAAAAGTAACCAGCAACTGCAAGGAAATAAGAATACTATGGATCTGGACTCACAAGACAAAACAAGTACCCCTGTTGTATTGGAAATCAAGGAAAGAGTGTTTCAATAAAAACATTATTTGTGTCAACCCAGCTGGGTTACTGTAGCAGAGCCTGGGGAGGTTGGATCCAACTTGTGGCGATGAAGTCTCCCTCGAATTGCTTATGTTGCCGATTGGTCCATGCTTAGGTAAACAAGACATTTGTAACCCTATGAAGAGAAGGCGAAAGAGAAAAAAGGAGTTAAGAATTACTTTTCTTTCGTACACCGGGAGGTGAACCTTCAGATTGGAAGTTTGGAGAGTCTTTTGATTCTTTTGCATCTCAGTGAAGCGCTTGCTACATGTGCTATTGATGATAATTGACGCTAACCCCTCCCACTGCACCACTACACCACTTCACGGTGTAAGAGGCGGGGAAGCTCTAAACACATCAACCAAGTCCCCTGGCAGGTACAGAGGATCCTCGGGACACCAGCTCAAGACACTTTCAATTAATGCTTTTATTAAATGCTATTGCATACACAAGTCACAAGGAAAGAAAACCAATTCCTATGCAAGCTCTCTGAAATAGAACTAATACCCTAAATCTATAGTCAGTAAAAATTGCATTTTATTGTGATGGACTGCATATCGAACCTTCAAAGTGCCTAATCAACACTGGGACAGCTGCACACAATTACCAGCTGCTGTGCACAATTACTGGCCACTGTTGGTGACTTTTTAAAAGGACTTGCATCCTTGCAGAAGACGAGAGAGCAAGGACTGTGGGTGCTTACCTTAAGTCTTTTAGTGGGACAGACTAATCAGTCTATGATTGGGAAGTGTTTTTACCTTTTTAGAATAATAACTTGGAGATTTTATATTTTTATCTGAAAATATCTATTTGCATTGTGCCATTTTTATTAGAAAACTAGGCTATTGAGTCAGTGTGCAGATCAGAAATGGGCTCCAACCCGGTTTGTTTTATTTGGACTTGCTGTGGTTTCTTATTTGATTTATTTAAATCTGTCTTGCTGCTCACATTAGTGGTTATTATATTATTTGTTATTTATTATAAATAGGTTTTCTTTGCATTAGGGATAGATTTTGGTGGCTGTGTTTGCCCCTGTCGGAACTTGATATCCTCTGGTGCATATCCTCTGAATATTGTGCTTATTTCTACCCATTTAAACTGCAGGATAATAAATATTTAACCCAATTTGCTGCTTCTGGTGTCTTTGTGGCATGAACCTTCACCTCTCCTTCTATAGTTAGGAATGTATTCTTCTCAGTCCATCTGAGCAAAGGTGGTGGCATTGAAACAGTACTTGAAGGTAGGTTTCAATATTCTGAGAGATTGTCAAACTATAATGAAAAACAAATCATTTTATGGACAGTTCAGTTTGGTTGGGTCCCTTTAAAATGGTGCAGCCAATAGACATTTCATAGAAGGGAAAAGAAAAAAGCAGAGTCTTTTTTGAAATGCTGCAAAAACCTTCCTCAGAGACCACAGCTCTCTCAAGCTAGAAAAGTTGCGGTCGTATCAGTAGTCAATTTCCATTGCAGAATGTCAAGCATTCCCCTCTGATATCCAGGCACCTGCCCTGCAAAACAGACACACGCACACAAACTCTGGGACAGCTCCTCCCCAAGGATCAGCACCCTCTACAGCATCACCCTATGCTGTCCGTATACACTTTACCCAACGCGGTTCAACATAAATGGCAATTGAATTGTATAGCACAAAAGGAACTTCATATGCAACTATTAATATCGCTCTCCTCTTCACACAGTCTCCCCCCATTTGGAAATTCAAAGAAGCAGAGTGGAAAAACACAAGTTAACCCATAATACATATTTCAATAGTAGTGTCAATCTGATCTATAGTATCCCTTTCCCAGCAGCAGCTCCACAGTTGACAAATACTCCTCCTCCAGTTTTCACTTTTATTTCACCCATACCATTCAGACGCTGTGTTCAATTCCCCAACCTGTTTCTATCTGTCAACTCTCCCTTCCTGTTAACTGTTCAGGTAGCCAATGAGGAGTCAGAATTGGTTTTGGCTGCCCGTGGAATGCAGGATGGTATGTCAGTTAACTGCAGGTGCTCCTTAAAGGGCCAGTGCTCAATCTATCAATAATAAAAAAATAAAAAAATCTACCAAAATGAATTATATAAGGTATGAATAATGATGAATGTGCATTTCAATGATGAATAAAGTGAAAAAGTATGATAAATAAATTATTCAATAAGTGAATCATTGGCACATTCTGCACACAATCTATAGAATGAACAATTCTTAAAATTTCTAGCATATTTCTAGTAATCAAATGTGGAAATACACACAAGTATTGCATCACAATGTATTCCTTTGCCTTATGAGTTGATATTGCAAACTATGAAATGGAAATGTAACAGATGGGGGAAATAAAATGAAATTCTGAAAAGGCATGTGTATAATTTTAGTACAATTATCTCAGCTTCTGTTCCATCATTGGAGCATGTAACGTATTCCTCAGTAGAAACCAGACATAAGGTTAGCAGCATCTGTGTTCATAAAATAACAAGACTTGATGTTTAGCTGTGTTAAACCATCTGGTGTTAAAATAGCTGAAATATATCTAAAATCTCCATTATCAGTGAACAGTGGTACCACAGGTGTGTCACTTGTTTTCAGGGTGCAGACAATTAATGAAAGCTCATTTTCTAATTCTGTAAATATTTTTTTAATGCTGGGATGTCTATACATTCCCATGTGCCTTAAATAGCCATACAACTTTTAGCCCAGACTTTATAAGAATCTAATAAAAATATTTCTTAAATAATCATCACATATAGCAACATTGTAGGTGTATGTACAAATTAAATTTAAGAGGACATATGTTACGTAGGGTACCAGAGTCAAACCTTAATTTATCTTTTTTGTATTTCACTTTATTGGTTTATTTTACTTTGTTGAAATAATTTGTGTATGCTTGATTATATAATTACTTTTTCTTTTGTTTGATTAACTGCCCCTCCCCCCCAATGGAGATGCCCTAGCATATAACAGAGGCAGAAAACAGAATGGCAGAGCAGCAGAGACAAAGAGGAGCCAGGAGAGACCAGAGAAGATGTCCATGTACGTGGGAAGCTCACTCAGGGCAAGTGTGAGGCAGCGGACCAAAGAGAAGGCAGGTAGAAGGTGATGGATGAAGCAAAGATGTGGAGAGAGACCTGACTTTTCACCTGCTGCTAGCTGGGTGGAAGATGAGGAATCATGATGGGTACAGTGCCCACTACCTATGGGGAAGGCCCAGGGACGGATGGGGTACAGCTGGGCAGTCCATGCCACCACACTATCCTATCTCCACACCTAAGTGTTCCCTTCACCCGAGGTGCCACCGCTGGTTTGGCTCCTCTCTAGAAAGGATAGGATTTCTTTTTAAAAGCACGTACCAGGGACAGAACAAGGGAGCAGAACACAAAGACGTCTGCACTGGAAATCAGAGCAGGGGAGGTTTTATGAACTGAGGCAGAGAGTACCTGAGCTAGGATGCTGAACTTGAAGGTTGTGGCAATAGCTGTGTGGAGAGTAATCCGGAGTGTGGCAATGGCAGCCAGTGAAGACTAACACAGACTGGGCAACAAGGACGGCTGAAGCCAGCAGGATCTTCTTGTATCAAAGCTAAGAACAACTTTATGTGCCAGTGCTGATTCTGTTTACACTCTCCTATGCTGTCTGTGTACACAGTGCTTTCTGATATAGACCTGAAGGAAATAAGAAGAATAAAACAGATTATCTGTCAAATTAATATAAAAAGACATTACATAGTAATGTATACACTTACCAGCAGCTTGGTTGGTTTCCTAAGGATGGTCCAGGTCCAGGCGAAAACGCAAGAGATACTAAAATAGAGAAAAGATCAATTAGTGGGATAAGAAGGGTCATTGAAGAAAGAGGCTCACCTGTTACCGGGACTGTGCTGGAAGAGGATTCAGGGAGGGAACTGCCCAGTGACGGTTAAGGACTGGATTGTTTCTTTTCTTTTCATATTTTTCATGTCTATGAAAAGTTTAGGACAGTTTTGATTAATTTGTATTTAGTTTCATTAGAGTTTAGGGTTAGGGTAATTTTAGTAAGACTTTTATTTGCCCAGTTTTATAATAAAGGTGATTTTAGATTTGTTTGTGTATATTCCCCTGTTGTATACTTTGCACAAATGTCTTGCCCTGGGTGATCTGAATAAAAATAAAATTGTTATTGCCTATACTTCTGCGTCTGTTGTGGTTAACTGAAAGACTCTGGTCCAAGACTTTAAAATGTGTGTGATTAAAATATTTGGGTGGTGTAGTTGGGACATAGGTGTCATATATCAAATATATGACCATTAGTAATTTTAATTTTAATTCCATTACCATGCCTAAATGTGAACAGACATCATGAATATACACATTTCAGCACTTTGTACAACAGTTATTGGGGTCATTGTTAATTTATGTTATTCCAACCTAGCTGTCCTGCCACACATACACATTTTATTTATTTTTTTAAATATAAAAACACAATAAAATACATTAAAGACAATACTACATATTTTTTACTGCTATGCTTCATCATCAGCACCCCCATCAACTTCTGATCATTTGAAAGTGCTAAGAACATAGGTTACTGGGCACTGCAATTATATCCCATTACAATTGTAGTGCTGAATCAGACATCACACACTGGTTTGTCTGCACTAAAGTAAACAAAATGCTAGTTCCATGTGTTGTACCTCCACCTATATTTTAAGACCATATTAGTGACTCCTCAGATAATTTTCTCAAGTTTTCCCATAATTGGTGGGAAGCTCGTGTCCTGTAGGGTTGCTGTCTTGTAGGTTGGTAGATCTTTTTAAATCACCCTCTAATTAACAGCTGGAAACCACCCTCATTTAGGACTCTTTAGTAAATATTTGCTTCCAGTATACTATCAAGAACTTAAGCAGAATGAAAACCATAAGATCCTATGTCCTCTGAGGATGAAGGCTGCCCTTCACTGCCCAATGAGGACAAATTAATGCCTAACCGAAAAGGCTGATACACAGCATCATCCACGTTTATAACTAAGCCATTTCCCCCCCGGGCACAACAGTCAAATTCAAACTCATATGGCTTTGTGCTCTGTAATGTTGTGATATAAAAATAAAATGAAGAATATTAGTGCCATGAGGTGGCATTATTATGTATCAGTGAGTGTCCACCTGCTGCTCAGAGCTGTCAGATTAGTATGTTCAAAATTGGTGTGCAAGACAGTGGCACAAAGGTTATTGACTCTGTTAGGGTAGAAACACCTCACACCATGCTTTATCTCTTTTCACACCACTCAATATGCAATACAGATAGCTTTAAACATGTTGTATCTACAGTAAAACAGCTATAGGTATCACCATGTAGTCACGACATTGCATCACATTTTTGTATATTGTTATTTCACAATTATTTTTTAATATATGTCATCATTAAACACGTTGGGATATCATATATTATTATATATATTTGCCATGCTAAATTGACTACCCATTTTTTCAAGAAAACAAACAAGAAAACAAACTCATCTGACAAAAGCAAAACTAAATATTTAAACTACCTAGTGGGTCTCAAATTAATGTACTGAAAGTTTGTGTTCTCATTTTGAATGGTGGTAAATGTTTTATGAATATGATTAATTAATCCTTTAACACTACTATTTACTTACATGACCTTTATATTTGGCTAAACAGAACACTGTTGTAAACAATCTTACCTACAACAATACATTATTTTTCTCCTATTGTAATTTGTGCTAGAACCTTTGGATGTCACCTAAAGTGTATTCTAATACATGTTTCATTGCATTGTATTTATTTATTCTGCAGGAACTGGGTACATGGATCTACAAAGCATATGTCTTTGTTTAGTTTTTAACTAAGTCCTCAAAAACTTGTAGGCAACCTATGATTTGTTAGATCTATATGAAAATAATGGTAACACTTTAGATTGATTGTCATCCATATATATATATATATATATATATATATATATATATATATCATAGTTATTTTATTAATAATCTATATGTGTTTAATAAACACACTATTACATTAATTTTGTTTATTAGCTATGTCTATAGATGTAGCATATGGACGTTGTATGCATTTGTAAAAGTTGTAAATATCAATAAACACACCATATGGTCACTTCATTAACATGAAAAAGCAATATACCTTGACCTATATATATATACACTCAGCTAAAGGATTATTAGCAACACCTGTTCAATTTCTCATTAATGCAATTATCTAACCAACCAATCACATGGCAGTTGTTTCAATGCATTTAGGGGTGTGGTCCTGGTCAAGACAATCTCCTGAACTCCAAACTGAATGTCTGAATGGGAAAGAAAGGTGATTTAAGCAATTTTGAGCGTGGCATGGTTGTTGGTGCCAGACGGGCCGGTCTGAGTATTTCACAATCTGCTCAGTTACTGGGATTTTCACGCACAACCATTTCTAGGGTTTACAAAGAATGGTGTGAAAAGGGAAAAACATCCAGTATGCGGCAGTCCTGTGGGCAAAAATGCCTTGTTGATGCTAGAGGTCGGAGGAGAATGGGCCGACTGATTCAAGCTGATAGAAGAGCAACTTTGACTGAAATAACCACTCGTTACAACCGAGGTATGCAGCAAAGCATTTGTGAAGCCACAACACGTACAACCTTGAGGCGGATGGGCTACAACAGCAGAAGACCCCACCGGGTACCACTCATCTCCACTACAAATAGGAAAAAGAGGCTACAATTTACACAAGCTCACCAAAATTGGACAGTTGAAGACTGGAAAAATGTTGCCTGGTCTGATGAGTCTCGATTTCTGTTGAGACATTCAGATGGTAGAGTCAGAATTTGGCGTAAACAGAATGAGAACATGGATCCATCATGCCTTGTTACCACTGTGCAGGCTGGTGGTGGTGGTGTAATGGTGTGGGGGATGTTTTCTTGGCACACTTTAGGCCCCTTAGTGCCAATTGGGCATCGTTTAAATGCCATGGCCTACCTGAGCATTGTTTCTGACCATGTCCATCCCTTTATGACCACCATGTACCCATCCTCTGATGGCTACTTCCAGCAGGATAATGCACCATGTCACAAAGGTCGAATCATTTCAAATTGGTTTCTTGAACATGACAATGAGTTCACTGTACTAAACTGGCCCCCACAGTCACCAGATCTCAACCCAAAAGAGCATCTTTGGGATGTGGTGGAACGGGAGCTTCGTGCCCTGGATGTTCATCCCACAAATCTCCATCAACTGCAAGATGCTATCCTATCAATATGGGCCAACATTTCTAAAGAATGCTTTCAGCACCTTGTTGAATCAATGCCACGTAGAATTAAGGCAGTTCTGAAGGCGAAAGGGGGTCAAACACAGTATTAGTATGGTGTTCCTAATAATCCTTTAGGTGAGTGTATATATATATATATATATAATCAGTAGGCATTTAGTTTATGCATAAAAATGGTGATGAAGCACAATTGGATCAATGAAAATTAAACATAAATACACTCTAAACAACTGCTGTAAATATGCACATAGTACAGTATGTTACTACACTCCACGTGTGTTGTATATTTGCCTGTATATTACTGTGTTCTTTACAGTAAAGTACCACCTGACTGTTTTAGGCTTTGTTACAATAAATTGCTCCGGATTTCACTAAATGTTCTATTGAAAGACAAAGAGAAAAAGTGATATGAGTTACCATGGAGAGGAGTGGGCAATGTGTGTGTCTCAAAAACCACCCACACTGATCTGTGTATCTATACAAGCATTGTGTTGTACAATAATCCAGCAACTGTATGCATCAGTAACTCATATGGGCAAAAAACTGGGAGAAAGTAATACTGGAGTTTGGAAACGTTATGCAGCTTTAAGATCTTCATGGTGAAATCATGAAATATCATTAAAATATACTTTTTTTTAAATCCTTTTTTGAAAGCAAAAAGAACAAGCAGGAACTAAAGACAGCTGCAGTTCAGGCCTGGCAGAGCATCACCAGGGAAAAACCCCAGCATCTGGTGATGTCTATGGGTTCCAGACTTCAGGCAGTCATTGACTGCAAAGGATTTTCAAGTATTGAAACTCAAAATGTAATTCATGCTGATGTTAGTTTGTCCAAATACTTTTGAGCCCTTAAAATTGGGGGGACCAAATATAAAAATGGGTGTAATTAAATTAAATTATATGTAATTTACTGTAAATTATACAGTAAATTACATGGATGTTTACAGCTACCAAAATAACACAATAGTATGTTTATTAAACACATACAGATTATTAATGAAATAACTATTAAATATCTATGCATGACACTCAATCTTAAAATAACCATTAATAACCATTAATTAACCATTAATATTATTTTTACCAAAATAATATAGGCCTATATTGCAATTCTCCATTATACTCTTTTAACATTCTGTGAATGACATTACACTTGTTGTATGGCTTATAATTTTTACATTCATAACATTTGATAGAGAGGAACCATGTAGAGAAATTATATTCATATTATCATTATTATTTTATATGATTGTTGTTGAGGTTGCTGTTGCTTTTGTTTGTGTTTGATGGTAGAAAGGGGAGTGGCCCTAAGAATAACAATAATAAATTAACATAACTAAACATACTAAAAGACAAATCTACAGAATCCAGTCTGTAAGCCTTAATGGGAACTGGGCCTATTCAGTTTGACAGTTTTATGCAGCATTAATGTTATAACATTAATACGTAGCTGTATAAGGACTCTAAGACCTAAACAAAACAACACTTATGTACAAATTAAGTTTACACATGAAGACCTTTTTAGATAATTTGGCATGAGCCAGATTTTCAGTGAAGAGTTCTGTTATTTTACTTTCCAGATTATACAGCATGAACTTGAACCAGTGTTGATTTTGAATATTCAATTAAAGAAGTGGAGTTCCAAATCATGCTGTTTTTGTTTTATGTCTTCATAGCTTGAGTATTACACTTGCATAAATTAGTGTTTGGACTATGTTTTTAGCACTCAAACATCTACTGTTTCCCATTACATTATCTATCAAGATCCAACTCTTTATTTAATTGTTAAAAGTGCATACATTATTTTGCACTTAGTAAATCATAGAGATTAAATGTTCCTGTAAATTAATCAGCTGAAAGCTGTGAATGTTCATGTCTGCTTACACACACAGTTCATTGACCCTTACTTTTCCAAGAAGCTCCCACTCTGCAAATAAGAAATTTTGTCACTAGAAAAGGACAGTCCTTCTATAATAAAACATAAATAAAAACAGTATGTCTGTTTATTGATTACACTCTTTGTGCAGACTGGCCTATTTGGCCTGAGGCATATGGATTATCTTTCAATCATCATCTGTACAAAGCACAGTAGGACAGCTATACCACAGGCTATCAGATTTCAAGATTTGCAGCTCTGGAAATCTGGTTCTTTCCTTTTCAGTTTCCCAACAACAGGAAATCCTAGTTTCTTAGTAGAATTGATCTGAATCTATTCATGGTCAGTGCATTATACAAGAAGCAGCAGCTGCTTCTGTTTATGAATCTGCTACTTGTTGACCCAACTCTGTAATAACAACTGATTTATCTGCCTGAACCACGCAGAGCTCAGTGGGATTTGAAATTGTCTCAACTGTTTCACAGGCTTTAACTTAGGTGGGCGGAATACAAGTGTTGTAATATTACAAGTTTGGAGCGAAGGTGACTGACATCTTATTTCAAAGTGGAAAATGTATTTGTTAACTTTATTAGCACCAATGTAGTTTACCAAGTTTTAATTGACTATATACTGTGATTTACTGCTGGTATAAATATTCTGTACTGTCTTATTTCATTTTAAAATTGAAAACTTCCAGCAACTACTAGAAAAAAAAATCACTTTTATTTTTTTAAATAAATGTCTATAACATACATGAAATAAGATTATAGAATCAAAACCTTTATGATAACATCCAAAAGGTTTACTCCAATGTTAAATGTATAACAGTTTTTCAAAGTATAATAAACCATTGTTAAATGGCAAAACGCCCCAAGAACATGAAGGAACTAAAGTACAAGCCTGGAAGGGCATCACCAGGGAAGAAACTGTGGAAGTAAAGCTAGAAATTCCTTTCTCACAAATGTTTTACTTCATGTATACTTAAGAAAGATAAGGTCAAGCCAACAGTCAGGCCAGAAGGTAGTTTGACCTCTGTTTGTTATTTACGATGAGCATCTTGGAGACAATGTCAAACAGTATGATTTAAGTGTCTGCTCCCTAATTCTTGTATTGACCTATGACCTCTGTCCTCTAATGAAATATATTCTGCTTAGCTAGCTTTTAAGATAACAGTAAAAAAATGTTAATTATAACCAGATCTTTGGCTTCTGCATGTAATAAAGGCATTGCAACGAATGTTCCAACCTGATTGAAGACAGTTTCTTCCACAAAACCCAGCATCTGGTGATGTCTATGGGTTCCAGACTTCAGGCAAAGGATTTGCAACCAAGTATTGAAACACATAGTTTAATTAATGATTATGTTAATTTATCCAATACTTTTGAGACTCTAACATTGAGGGGACCACATATAAAAATGTGTGTAATGCCTACACTGTTCACCCAATTTGGATGTAACTACCTTCAAATTAAAGATGAAAGTCTACACTTTAAGCACATCTTGATAATTTTCTTTCAAATCCATTGTGGTGGTGTACAGAGCCAAAATTATGACAATTGTGTCACTGTCCAAATATTTATGGACCTAACTGTATATATATCACCAGTGTTTATCAATCCACTGCTGTCTCCCCAGGATATTTCAAGTTGCTTGCATGTAGACTAAAAACTGGGGTTACATTACATTGCAGCCAAAAATAAACTAAAATAGAAATAATATTGTGGTGACCAAGTTGTTTATTTTGAATCAGCATAGGCATTCACTATACAAATCAATAACAAGAATCTGTGTAGTGTACTACACGGGTTGAATTTTTTTGGAAACTACTGGGTACTACAGACTGTAGAAATCTGAACCCTTGTTTTTGTCTCTCCGAGGATATAAACTGCTGTCCACTTGAAATTGAATTGAAATGTATGTGCAAAAGAGCATATTTGCTGTTGAACATTGCATTTTGGCAGTGTGGCATCATCCACCCAAACTAAAGCCAATTACTGTAAAGTTTCTTTAATGTAATTACAGCAGGTCAGACTTCCCTCTTGTCATAGCACTATCTCTGTCTTTGTTTCTACCTGGAAGGATAATTTAATCCATTAGAGGTTCCCCAGTTCACTAAAAGCTAAAACTAAGTGATAATGTATGCCTGACAGACTGTTTAACTATGTCTGTGACTATGTTTAACTGTTTAGAAAAACCATCTTATTATCATTATTGTTAATAATGGTATTAGTAAGTGTATTTGTAGTAATTTTATGGTCTTCTTAAATTTATTTACATATACAAATAATGTTCAGTAGTACATCATGTGAATATAAAATGCATACCTTTCTGTCTAAAAGATTCAGTATGCTCCAGAATTGTGACATATGTTGAAAATGCTGTTGAAAAATACAATATGAACTAAAATATAGAAACATTTTAATGAAATAAAAATAAATAAATAAACTTGTCCCTTAAACTTAAAATATATAATTGTCATTAATGTCTCATAATAACTTATATGAAATGTTACATATTTTACATGCTAGTACCTTGTTATATATTCATTGCAATTGTGTTGTTTTGTGTTTTGTTGTAGAAAGAGAATTATGATGTTAAAATAAAATATAAACACTGTAGTAAAATTAATTATTTGTATTATACCATATAGTTGTTTTCTACAGTAAAGAAAAAACACTGGGAATCACCGATTCAAGAAAAACAGGAAAATAGTTTTATTTTAGTTGCTTATGGTATTACTTTATTCTGAGAGGCAATTTGCCATATCAGTAAATACAGAAAAACATTTTGGGGAATCAATATAAAAAGATTATTTAATTTGGGGAATGGATGTTAAAACAGACATTTGTTGTACATTTATAACATCCTCTGAGCTAGCCTCAGGTGAGTAATTCATTTTTCATTATAAAAACAAACAAACAACTAAGGCCATTCCCAGATTGTGTAGTGTGTTTTCAGCTGGGGGAAACAAACCACTTATCACCTTTCCTGATGGGATTACGAACCTCTGTCTGGTGCACAACAAACTCAATGTCCAGTGGAACTTCTTGCCTCCTGAGTACAATATCCTATAAACATTGTTGTCTTCAATTACTGAGGTTCCTTTAAATGGTTTTCATCCATAGTGAAGATGGTGCGATTCTTTATCAGACAATATGCTGGAAGTTAAATTAAACTTCATCAATTAGTTTCTTAATTTACATTCAAACATTTGGAATGAATGTCATTCCCTAGTGACTTCCACCAACTTTTCTGCCTGTAAGCTATTTGACCTAGTCACCTAAATGGACCTGCTTTTTAGATTCATTTAGTATGATTGATTCCTCTTACAGTCCTGCATGCATCGGATTATCAAATCTGCTGATTGAAGCACCTGTCAGTGAAAGCCTGAGGCATACGTTAGCCTCCATCCAGCCTTAGTGGTTTGTGGCCTACCTCTGTATCTGCTTTGCCTTGAAGGCACATGCTTAAAACAGTCTTTCATAACCTGGTGGCTTCCCTACTTTCTTCTCTGTCCCAAAGTGATGCAATAAACCCTCTAAATTTCTGCACTAATAAAGTAAGCTTGGCTGGCAGGGTGCACACAGCAAACCTTTACTTGTCTACATGTACAAGCTTTACTGGTATAGCATTATCTTGAATTATTATTTTACTAACAGCTGAAAAAATTTAAGATGTACAAATTATGTACTTATTACCAACTTAGTATTGATTGCACCGTGAAGTGGTCTGTGTGAAAAGAAATGTACTGTAGAATGTAATCATTTTCATATTATCTACCTTATGTTAACAATTTTTGTCTTTGGTTTGTGGAACAGACATGAAACACTTTTTTATTATTACCTTTGTCCTGTACCTGTCCATATGTGAAATACTATAAGTACAATATCCAGCACAAATTATCTTATTCATGAAGTTAATATAATTTCCATATTGTAATGTTAACCAGGACTAATGGTTTTTTTATACATATATATATATATATATATATATATATATATATATATATATATATATATATATATATTTACATCAACAATCTCTTCAGAGCATGAAAAGATGCATGATAGGATCCCAAGAGATGAAAAATACCTAATTATTGTAGTTTTTGTGTATTGCAATATATTCTTCAAAATATATCAAATATATTTTCAAAATATGTCATAAAATACCATCATATCTTTTTAGGATTATATGTTGCAATATATTTGAAAATATTATTTTCATAAAATGCGATTTATTTTAATGAGAAGCTCAGGGAGGAGACAAGGCAACACCTGGAGAAAGCCCAAGCAAATGTGTTCTCCACCCAGTTCAGAAAGTACTGCTACTCTTGCCCTCATCAACAAGCAAGCTGTCGGTGCAGCTAATAACAGACCTTAAATTAAAAATTGTGTTGCATAATTTGTTCTATCAAAATAAAGAAAATTAGTTATGCAGGGTTGCTGCATCTTTCTTTGCAAACTGCCATTTTTTTTTTAATGATAATCGTTGTTGTTTTGTGGTATCACAACCATGGTCTTAATGATCTAATTAGGGGATGTTCACCCACTGACATTTTTTTTTGTTCCTGGAAGAAGAGTAACACAACAATATCAGGTTGAGCAGGAACAGTTAGTTGTTTTTAATATTTTATCAGATTGTGTTCATAAAATTTGATGTTTTTATGTCAGACCTTCATAAATTGGGGACTCCCTGTATATGTGTGTTGTGTGTGTGTATATATATATATATATATATATATATATATATATATATATATATAGCTATGCAAAAAGATATTAAAATTCCCTAGTTTTCTTTTCACTACCTGGGTATGTTCTTTAGACTGAAAATGTAATTAAAATGCAACAACACATTAGTAAATACAGGTCTCAGGTTTGCAGACATATTAATCGCAATCTTAATGTAGAAAAATGCATGTGCTTCAATATTGGAATCCTAGGCTCTAATACTTAAGTGACTTTAGTCCTGTCCTCAGGAAGTAAAGCAGAAATAATTCAATTATAACACCTTGCAGCTTCAAATACGAAATTGATCAACAAAATTAAATTTTTAAATTACACAGTTGCCGGTATGTATGCATTTATTTATTTATTAAAGAAGTGCAGTGTGAATATAACCAGTTTAATGTTCTATACTAATTACTTACATTGTTGTGGTTTTAGAATTGGCTGATAATCAGAATTAAATCTGTTTTGAAATCTTGCTATTAAATACAGCTCAGTGTTAATTATGCTGAAATTGTTTTTTTAAATTCAATTCAATGTAAATACATGAAGTTGGTAAGCCCTCCCATTTAGCTTTTTCTAATACAATGTAAAGCATTTCTTACCTGTGGAAGTCCACTACTAATTAGCCAAATCTAAGAATTGTGTTAATATTTTTAATGAACAATACATCTTTAGGTGACTTTTTCCCCACAAAGAACAGCTTTGCTCACTACCTACAGTCTCAGCACAATAAATATAATTTAAGTTTGACTCCTGTTTTAGCAGCAAATTATTCTCTGTGAGGCAGCCAAACTGAAAGGTTGTATAGTAGAGATTTTTGGGGGGAGATTGTTGAAGTGGAAATTTTCAGATGCTTCACTATTCCCAAGAGAAACACAAAGTGACTATGCCTTAGAATAGATATTCAGAAGGGAAACACAGCTGAAGAAGCACAAGCCATACATTATTCTGTTCTAAAAGTATTTCCATGTTAAAATATATGTAAACTAAAGCATTCCTTTTCCAGTGCTCCTGGGTTCATGTTTATTTGTTTTTTTAGGGGTTTATTCTGAGAGGTACTTTCACAAAATAGATTGTACAAACTCAATGCAGAATATTTTAAACATTTGGAAAGACATTCTGAATCGGTATAAAGAAATTAAACGGTAGTATCACTAAGACTCTCACACACACAATTTTGATATATATTAATTGAAGTTTGATATTTATACAATTAAGCTCTGTATTTATCCATCAAAGTTTGATATTAATTGAATGAAACTTAATATATTTGTTACAGGACATTTGTACATCTCCCAGTTAATGTGTCAGACACACTTGTTTGAACAGTGTTAGATCTGGTTCCTGGGCATCGCAGTAGCGAAAAAAGACAAGGAGGTTTCATCACGCCAGATAGCAACAGTATTGTCAGATGGAAATGGTGTCACACACTAAGGGTAGCAATATAGCTGTGCATCTGAATGACTATGCCACCCTCGGTTTTATGAGGGAGGTAACTTGTGCCATCCAACTCCCCCACACAGGCTCAGACCAGGAACCCAGGATGCCACAACAGGCTCAGATAAGATTTTAACAGTTTATTTTTACAGGCAAGCAAAACAGATGCAGGGCATGGAGTTGCTGCAACTGGAGTAAATATTGTAAAACTTAGTTAAAATTGCCTATAATAAAAATAACTGGGCAATAAAAAAGCTAAAACCTGAACCTAAATATCAGCAAAAACATACAAAAGAATTCCCTATCTAATACTGTGTAAATAAAAAATGTCTGTTTCCTCTTGTTTGCAACAGTGGAGCAGAGCACAGGATCAGGTAAGTTTTTATAATTCCTGTAGTGGCAAGATACTGATCTTCATCTGTTGTCCTTATGCTCCAGGTACTTGAAACAGGTGCTCACCCACCAGGATTAAAGCCTGGCGATGGCAGCAGTTTGTCAGTGCAATTTGTAACTTGTTTTCTGCGTGTCTCTCTTTCAGGTGCTGCACAACAGCAGATAGTTCTATAAAGAGGAAGGGGAAGATCACCATGGCAAGAAAATAATCAATAAACTAAGTGTGCAATCGCCTACAACTTGTCTGTATTCCTTATTGATTAATCTATCTTCCTTGTTTCAATAACAAGTCCAGTTACTTAGCTCAGCCCAGAGAAATCCATCCCGCTTACTCCGGCTGCCAATAGCCAAGTCTCTTTCAAACTGTAGTAGATCCCGGTCCTCTGTGCCACTGTACACTGCAGCCAACATCTTTATACAATCTTTTGTGGGCGGTTCATTGTTTGTCTCAATAGGGGCAACCTTTCAGGTTATTGTTAAATCCAGAGGGATTGCGCTGTAACATAACAATTAGGTTCCCTTTCAAATCGAAAGACAGCCATTACCTAATGGGAAGAGCCTTCTGACCTGCCAATCATTGAAAGCATGTACCAAAGCTACCCAATAAGGGCCCTGCTTACAGGAGGAAGACCTGTGAAAAGTCTCCTCCTGACTGCAGCTCCCTGCCATATCTTCTTTCACCCGTCTGTGAATGTGCTTTACTGCTATTCGCTTGTGATTGCCGTAAAGCTTTGAGAAGTGTGCTCACCTGCTCTTCGGAGTGTGGTTTGAATTTTAGCTATTCCCTTCGGAGTGTGTTCTAATTTTTCCTGTCTCTTCAGAGTTCGGACTACTGTCTTCCTTATTATTATTTGCTTCTCTTTGGAGGTAAGTGTGCAGTAGGAGTCTCGATCGGATCTGTTAACCGGGATGAAGCCAGAGGGGGCTTTGCACCGTTGTGATGCGTGCGCTGTCTGGGCGAGGAGCATGCCCAGAATGTGCTGACGGGAGAAGGGGGCTGCGTTCACTATGCGGCATTTACGGATTCCACGTGCTGTAAGAGGGCCAGGAACTCCCTATCCGCCAATCTGCGCAGTGGAAGCTCTGCCCGCCGCTCTTCTGTGGGCTTGGCTCTGCGCGGACCCCCGGTGAGTGTCTCTCCAAGAAGTCGGCACTCGTCTTCCTTTCGAGCCTCACTGGCAAGGGCGCAGTCTGTCTCCTCACCTCCACCTCCTAGCAGGCGCTCCCCCAGGAGGAGAGCATGCTCCCCCAGACTAAAACGAGGTGCTCCCGCTCCAGATCTGCCAGATGCTCCGCTCCGCGAACTCCTCCACGTCGCAGGAGACAGGAAGCGGATGGGATCACGTCTCTGATTAAAACAGTGGGGGAACTGTCGCACAGGCTGGACTCCCAGCAACAGATGCTGCACTCTATGGCGGTGCGACTTCTGGCGGAAGAGGACGTTCACTGTCTCCTTCAGCTGGCACCACCACTACCACCTCCACCGGAAGAAGCACTGTCTTACGTGGAGACCGAGGTGACGAGTTCCGTGTTGCAGCACTTTCAAGGGCCGAGTATGAATCCTAAAGCCCCGAGATGTGCGGCTATGGCAGTGGACATTCCCTGGTGCCCCCAGGAAGAGGTTCTGAAAAATCGGTTTTAGAGGGAGAAGACCACTAAGCCCACGGAGATCCTTCCCCTCCTTGATCATTACGTGGACATTGTACAATCCACATGGAACCAGCCGGCATCTGCTCCTACGACTTCTAGACAGGTGGATGTCATGTACACACTGGCAGGGGCGGAAGCAAAAGGACTGGGATCTTTCCCTCCGATAGGGGACTCGGTGTCCAGGCTGGTTCAGGCTAATGCCATATTAGGCAAAGAACCGCTTTGCCCTAATAAGCAGTGCAGAACAACAGACGCCATGCTGAAGAAGGCGTATGCGGCAGAGACTTCAGCGGTCCGGGCCAATAACGCACAGGCCATCTTAATCCTGTACATGGGTTCCCTGATGGGACGCCTGAAAGAGCGCCAGTCTATGGTGGATGTGGAGGAGATGTAGCTTGTCAATGCCTACATCGCTGACTTGCTGCGAGAAAGGGTGAGGCCTTGGGAGATCTTTCGCAACTATGGTTGCAGCCAGACGCCATCTATGGTTGACGCTGGTGAAGCTCCAGGACAAGGAGAAGTCCGTTCTCCTCGATGCTCCCATCACTCAGGGTCAGATGTTTAGAGAGACGGTTGACCTCTCTATCGAACGGTCAGTGAAGGCAAAGGAGACAGAGTCCAAGTATGCTGATCTCCAGCAGGCAAGATGGCCACCACAGCAGCGCCTATGGGGATCCCAGCAAACCAACAGGCCGTGGCCGAGGCAGGAGAGGCCTCAACCCAAGCCACGGCAGTCTAGTGCCTCGCAGCCTGAGCAACGCCGCAGAAACCAGTCACAGGCGAGAGGGAGGAGCAGGCTCTCCAGATGGAAGCCTAAGGGGAAGACAACAGCCCCCTGTGAAGCTGCAGGGGGGATGCTGACCACTACTGTCGGACGTCCCAAAAGGGCTCAAGCTCTCTCTCAGGAGATCGCTGTGATGCGGGAGAAACGAGCGATACGACTAGTGGCCGATGAAGACTCTGAGCAGGCTTCTACTCAGGGTACTTCCTGGTGCCAAAGAAGGAGGCAGGCTTCAGGCCCATTCTTGACCTGAGGGGCCTCAACATGTTTCTGAAGAAAAAACCCTTCCGCATATTGATGGTGCCGCGTATTCTCCAGTCCGTCTAACTGGGTGACTGGTTCACATCAGTAGACCTCAGGGACGCTTACTTCCACATCCCCATCCTCCCGGCACACAGCAAATACCTGTGCTTCGCCTTCCAGGGCCAGGCATACGAGTTCAGTGTGCTGCCGTTCGGCCTTTCACTGGCCCCCCTCAGGACAAAGGGGATAAGGATCCTGTACTACCTGGATGACTGGCTGGTGTGGGCAGACTCCAGGCTTCAGGCTGAGGAACATACAGCGGAGGTCATTCATCACGGTGACTGCACTGGGTCTCGCAGTTCACATAGAGAAAAGCTCCCTCGAACCCACTCAGATGGTGGGCTTCTTGGGAATGAAGCTGGGCTCTCAAACAATGCTTGCCTACCTGGATCGAGTCACTGGAGAAATGCCTGGCATCATTCAAAAGGGCATTGACTCTCCAGCTGGTCAAATTTCAAAAACTGTTGTGGCTGAAGGCGGCCGCCTCAAATATTTTTCCATTGGGCCTTATGCACATGCGCCCATTGCAACGCTGGGTAAACGCCCACAAGCTACACACAGCGAGACACAAACACCACCCACTGACAGTGACCTCAACGTGCTGGCGGGCACTGTTCTGGTGGAGAAATCGGAACAATCTGCGCCTAGGCTCCCCCATCGGATGCCCATACAAACGGGAAGTCATCACAACAGACGCCTCCGGGACAGGCTGAGGCACTGTCTGGAATGGGATGGGAGTTCAAGGAGTTTGGAGTGGCCTCTGGTCAGCCACACACATCAACGCATAGGAGCTGCAAGCAGTGCAACTGGTGCTGCATCACTTTCGCCATGGTCTGGCAGACAGACATGTCCTGGTTCCGAGGGACAACACATCAGTGGTGGCCTACATCAACCACCAGGGAGGCCTACACTCCCCCCAACTACATTGTGTGGCGTGCAGATTTCTCCTGTGGGTGCAAGACAATCCCCACTCCAAACAGGCAATACACCTGTCGGGGGTGTCCAATACAGTAGCAGACATTCTCTCCAGGGGAGGTCTGGACAGCTCAGAGTGGAGACTGAATCCTCAGGTGGTGGAGCAGATCTGGAAGAGGCAGGGAGAAGCTCGGGTCAACCTCTTCGATACACAGGCAATGACCCACTGTCCGCTGTGGTTCTCCCTGGAGAAGGGAGGCGACCCCCTGGGTGTGGACGCCTTTGCTTACCCATGGCCGCAGGAACTGCTGTATGCCTTCCTCCGACTGCCACTTCTTCCACTGCCACTGGAGAGGATTCGCCAAGAAGGAGCTCAAGTTCTCCTGATCGGCCCCCGGTGGCCGAGACAATTGTGGTTTGCAATGCTGGCACAGGTGATCAGTGTGGATCCATGGCAGCTTCTACTGAGCCAAACAGAAGGGCTGCTATGGCATCCCAACCCAACACAGCTGCAGCTGTGGGTTTGGCCCCTGAAAGGCACCACCTGATGTCTCTGGGGCTGCCTGTTAATGTCGAGGAAACGCTGCAGTCGGCCAGGGACCCATCCACCAGAGCCCAATACACTTACAAGTGGTCAGCTTTCCAGAATTGGTGTCTAGAGAGGCGTGTGGATTTGGTGTCATGCCCCATTGTGCATCCTGCACACAGCTGCTTGAAGACAGGAAATCTGTATCCACACTGAAAGTTTATCTGGCTGCCATCTCGGCATGCCATGATAAAATTGACAACGTCTCCCCGGGAGCCCATTTCCTGGTGATCCAGTTTCTGAAAGGTGCGAGACGCTTGAGACCACCAATAAAGGACACAATTCCAGCCTGGGACTTGGAATTAGTGCTGAAAGAACTGAGTGGTGCTCCCTTTGAGCCCATCGCCACAATGGAGCTCCGCTTCCTCTCGCTCAAGGTAGCCTTCTTTGTAGCAATAATGTCGGCAAGGAGAATTCGTGAAATTCACGCCTTGTCTGTGGATAAAGCCTGTCTGATCTTTTCAGGAAGCAACGACAGACTCACTCTCGTCGTTCCATATAAACCAATCTATTGTCCTGGAGTCTTTCCATCCCCCTCCACATACATCGGATGAGGACCGCAGACTACACACACTTTGCCCTGTCCGGGCTTTGAGGTGCTATATGCAGAGGACTGCACAGAGCCCCAAATCCGACCAGCTGTTTGTCTGCTACAGTTCCACCAACAGAGTGAGGACGTTTTCCAAACAGCAACTGGTGCACTGTGTGCCGGATGTGATCCGGCTCACCTACGAGACTGCTAATGTCCCCATGCCTGAACACATCTCAGCGCACTCAACAAGGGAATAAGCCACATCGTGGGCTCTCTTTCACGGTGCCACACTTGAAGAACTGTGCAGTGCTGCAACCTGGTCCGGTCAACAGACCTTCACAAGGTTCTACCTCCGCAACATGGTGGACCGGCTGCGCCCAAGCTTGGGCTCCCAGGTACTTCAAACTACTAGCACTCAGGTGCCGTGAGGCTCTGCTATCCTTGTCATTGTGGGTTTAGGCTTAGTCAGGTGTCAGGACTCGCGACAGCTCTGGTATAGTCTTCCCATTAGGTAATGGCTGTCTTTCAATTTGAAAGGGAATGATAGGTTATTATCATAACCCCGGTTCCCTGTAAAAGAAAGACAGCCATTACTCTTCAGGGGTCACTTGACCAGATGACCTTCCTGATGAAGAAATGGCAGGGAGCTTGCAGTCAGGAGGAGACTTTTCACAGATGGGGGGGCAGGTCTTCCTCCTGCCAGCAGGGCCTCTATTGGGCAGCTTTGGTACATGCTTTAAATGATTGGCAAGTCAGAAGGCTCTTCCCATTAGCTAATGGCTGTCTTTCTTTTTCAGGGATCCGGGGTCATGATATTTATCATTATTTATTATTTATATCATATTCAGATTTAGTTGATGACAAATGTATCCAAAATTAGTGTGTTAACTTACTTTAAAAAAAACGGTCACACAATGATAGTTTTAGACTAGTCAAATGTGTCTGTATGAGTAGTTTGCAGACTATAAGAAAAGATATACAACATGCTTGGCTCCAGTCTCCATGACTGCCATGAAAACTGGTTTCCTCTTCAGAATTAGGGATTGCAATTGCGAGCGGTAAGGGCACTTGACCTACTGCTGCTGAAACACGTCTCTTCCCCGTGGTGTCTGGAAATGTATAGATTTCCCGGGATATGTTTACAGTCTTAATGTATAAATGCTTTAGCAATGTACTGCTGAAAAATTGTGTTTTTTTTTTTTTAAATATGAATTTTTATCAGGGAATTCTATAAGGGTTCTGGATAATTTACGATGGAAAACCAATTAAATCGTGAGAAGAGTCGAAGTGCACAGGGACAGATGAAATGAACTCAGAGCCATAAAAAGCTGCAATAATATAAAGATGATCATTTGGTTGAGTTTTATCACTTTCATCCTCAAGCTGGATGTCACAGTGGTTCATAATTAAAACTCTTCTTGCCTAGTTAATAGTATATGTTTTCCATAGTATGCTCTCTTTTTTACATTTAGATCACATTTCCATGCTTCAAGAAATAAACAAACAGTCATCAAAATAAACACAGACACGTAATAAAGCATTTTGTAACTGACACAGCAAGCCTCAGGCCTCACACTGCTGTTGTACAATCCTAATTCAGATGTTGTCTTATGAAATTGAAGGACTGTCAAAAAGCAAATCTTAAATCTGATGTAGAAATGATGATTGTATGAAATCAATATAAATTGTACCTTTTTAAAATGTTTACAATTTATTTTTACATGTCCAGTGATTTCATCATAATAATTAAAAATGTATCCTTGCTATCTGTCTTATCAATTATTACATGTGCAATGTACACGTATGTGCTTCCTCAAAGAATGTCTCAAGAGCAACTTATAGCAGGTTAATAATCATCTGAAACATTAAAAAATATATATTGCATTTCCTTTTGTTTAAACCTTAGGAACCCAGTTTGACATAATGTTACATACAGAGACCTGGGAAATTGGGAACATATATTTTTGTCAAGCTTCTTAAATGTTTGTGACATACGTCACACTGACTTCTTAAGGGTTAAGCATTATCGTGTGATGTATTTCAACATCCCTTATCTCCAGTTGCTGTTTACTTTATATTGCATGAAACCCACCACTTCAATCTGTACTGGTTACTATTTAAAAAGCCTCCTACACCTTGATAAAAATGTACACTCTATTACTCATGCACTTTGCAATTTTCAATTATAGAAGATTATCATTAAGTCTTAAAACTTGACACAGGTAGAGAATGGATTGAGTTCTACTAAACACTTTTTCACCTGTCATTTGATGATTCTGGTATTACTTTCAATTTATCTATGTTTCTGATGAAAAACAGGTTCTCATTACAACCATTTGTCTTTCATGATATTGTGAATACCCTCTGATAACCAATGGCTTCAGTATCCTGCCAATATGTTTGCCTATGACACTTTGTCATTTGCTTGCTGTGGACAGAGTAGGCTACCAGTTTTATTATTAATTCTTTCCTTAAAAAAAAGAATAATTCTGCTGAAAAAAGACTGCAAATATAGTGCAGTGCCATTGAGGTGCAGGGGGCCACATGTCCCCCCAAATTATTTCCATTGTTCATATTTTGTATGTCAAACCTATGTAGATTTCAGTTAATATGATTTCTCTTAGATGATCCACTTCAGCTAGAGTATACAATTAAGCAACAGCCCCACAATCAGCACATACGCGTCTTTGAGTGTATATCTGGTGCCACACATTTTTCTGTGGCATGTTGTGCGCATGGCAGTAAGGTACAGTACATCACACACTGAACAACACTTAGATTATTTCAAAATTATCTTCAAAATTCCTTTTGTTTATTCATTTGTATCTTGCTTATTCTGTGGCAGTTTGAAGAATATATATTGTGCTGTCTGTAATAAAATATAGATGTTGTGTATTATTTAAGATAACAAAAATATATTTGTCTCTCACAAATATTCACAATATTCTGGGGGGAATGCATAAGCGTCATCAGTAATACAATGTCAATTGTCCTTAACTTTAATTCAGTGATGGATCCTTCTTTGAAAATGTTATGTTGACTTGGGTCAAAATACTGCTGCTAATATTTAGGGGCAGACAGAAAACACTTACTGATTGATTGGCAGCTGGATTTAATGGAAGGATGTAGAGAAGATGTATTTCTTTCAATAAGATAAATGTCTGGAAATGTCTGGTGGCTATTACAAAGAGAACATAATTGGGGATTCATAATTGAAAACAAAGACAACACAGTAATGGACACAGTAACACTTTCAAGAGCATTCAAAAAAGCTGAAAAGAATGAGTTTGATCATAATAACTTGGACAAATCCCCTTTTACCTTGAGTAAAGTTCAGTTTAAAGTGCCTTAGTCATCTGCTTATCACTTCACTAGATTGTTTTCTGAAGAAGCATTTTTTTCCCCTTTTTTGTAATGTTATCCATGTCCATCAAAGTTTATTGCCAACCGTACCGTATGCCACAGACGCACTTCTTATGTCACATAGGGTTCCCAAATTTGTTGTACTATGTAGGGTTGGGTGATATTAAAAATGACATATCGCCGATGATGGATGTGCAAACATCACGATATCAGAAATTTTCAGCTCGACCCATTGGGGTGTGTGTGTGGAGGTGTGAGGTGCATAGGTGTGTGCCGGGGGGGAGTAGTAGATTTGCGCGGTCGGGGGAGTTAACTGTTACACGTTCTGATATAATGAGATTCAGTGGCAGTAGATTAGCCTACACCAAAATTTGTAGTCATTAAGCCTATATGTTTTATATTTGTATATTTTAATGACGCTACATGTTTTATATTTAAATATGCATTTTTTTTTCAATATAGAGCTGTGCTGCAGCTGTGATAGAAATCTAAACAATTTGTGGTGTAAGACATTGGACTAGGTGTCCATCATGTTGTTCACAGCTGTAGTGTCAACACATTTCCATAGAAACTGTCTCTGAATGAACCTCAATGCAAGAGTATCACTTAAAAAAACTATGTGGGGCTACTTATTTGTATTTAACATATTTAAAAATATATATAACATATTGGGGTAAAGTGTTTTCGGTTATATACACTAACTGAGATGTGTAATTACAGTTGTACATGAGCAAGTGCGGGGAGAATAAAGTGTCAGTCTAAGGTTGACTACTTATAGCCTATTAAACAGGAAAATATATTTGGGCATTGTGTTCTTATCATACTAGTCATCTTATTTGTATCATTGTAGGCTATTTTAGGTTTGTAAAAGTATTTAGTATGTTTATGAAAGTACGGGATGCTTTTTTGAGCTCCAACATTTTATAATATGATTGGGTATTAGTCTACCATTTAAAATTTATTTTTTAAATGAATAGGGATGTTATTAAAGTTCCAGGCACGGAACATCCACAAACAACAAAACTGAAAGCACACAGTGACACATAGGTTGTTTTAAATATTAATTGTATTCCAAAATTGTACAGCGACTTCCCATTGCCCTTCTGATGAAAACAATCAGAAGCACTTTACAGAATCTATAGAAGGATACTACATACATACATCATTTATAGACGGATGCTATGGAGTTTAGATTTTATACTATTTTACAACAATTGAAAAATGACTAAACAAAACTCTTCACAATGTATTTTAAAGGCTGTCCGACAGTGTTATTCAAACACAGTCCTTGAGGGTGTCAAACGAGGTCAAATTGGTTCAATAAAGTTAAATCAACTAATTTAGAGTTCAGGTAAAATGAAAACCTGATTTTTTTCTGGTCCTCAAGGACCGGATTTGAAGAACACAGCTGTAGGCAGACCCTTGTACTCTATGAATGCTGCCACTCTTTTGATAGATGGTAAGAGAAATACGTTACCATTCCTTCTGCAACGTTTCTAGTGAGAGACTTTGGTCTTTGTGAACTGTCTGATTTACTGTTCCAATTCACTCCCAGTGGTGTTCTACTGGGGTCAAAACTGTGATCAGCCCATGAAATATGTATAACACTATTGAAGACTCTGTATATGTTTTATATTGATGTTAGCATTAGAAATTGTTTGTATACAGATTCAGCAAATTAGCTTTATCTAGCCTAGCAAAACCAACAAGGTGGTTGTTAAAGATACATCCTATTGAAATTATTCTCTCTGCTTCCACTTCTGTTTAATCTATGATAAGGGAAATGGTCCGAATGTATCGCCCATGGGTTTGTCTGTGTGTGGATTTCCTGTTTCTCCTCTCAAAGCCAAAGATGTTACCTCGTTGTTAAGAAAACCACAAGATCGTACTGTTTGTATGCTGTAACAGGACCAGACATCTGCCTCTATGATGACCTCCTCCCTTGGGAAGGGCAGCCTACAAACTTTCCAGGGCTTGCATCTTTTGAAGCCTTTGATTGGATGAACGGCCACACGATTCTACATCATTTTTCTATAAAGCTTCACTCATGTTTGTAAACATTAAGTCCTCACTGAAGGAATTTTCCTGACACGGGGCTTCCGAGCCGGCTTGATTAAAGTTCTATTTGCTTTATCTTGACAACTTCTCCACTTATTTCCGAGACGGGTTCTACAACTATTCTCATTTAACCACTGTGTTAAACTCCTAGGTTTGTAGTGTCACAGATGGTGAGAAATCACATATTAGTAACTTATTCCTTTATAATCCTTTATAATCATTATCAGATAATAATGCACTTATATATGCACTTCAAATAATTCAATTGTGTGGAGTATGTTTTACTTTGTTTAACATGTGGTGTGAGCTAATGTACACACCTTCTGCTGTGGTTAATTAAATTCCAAAGCCTCCTTGCATGTACGGCACAACAGGACGGATGTGAACTCAAGATCCTAGTATTGTGGTCCCAGTACCCTAAAGGGAGAAAGGCAGATTAGTTGCCGTAGGTAGAGACCTTACCTGGCTAGATGTGCTTTTATTGTGGAGTGGGGTTTTCTCCAGGTTTTCTGTCATTGCCATTTTAGTGTTCATTCCTAGTGGGAGTGCTAAAGCAACAAGGAAATCCAAGGTGTGGACAAGACAGAAGAATATCTTTTGTATCTAACTTTAAAGAGCTGCTTGGTGAACATAGATTTCATGCCTTGTGCTACAGTGCTGTTATGCCTCTTTGTAATAACATAAAGGAAAATCTATGGACAAAAATGAAAAATGTAGAACTGAAGTAATTGAAGAACTTACCTTCTGGTCTAGAGTGTGGTGCCCAATGGGTAATAAACATAAATCTAAAACTTATTGGGTTATTTGTTTAAGTGTTCCTTGTTATCACCATCAAAATCCACAAATCCTGACAATACTGTTGTCCAAAGTACCCCAAAGTTAGCAGTCTATTACTGGTGGGAGGTGGCTTGTCCCATTACTTTTGGCAATATAGTGTATTATTGTGAGCTTACGTACAATTAAAACTACTTCTCCAACACAACATGCTTTTCATCAGGTGTAGGGAACAAAGTATAACCCATCTTGGTTTAGAGGAAATTAAATACCATGTCATTTGACATATATTCTGTCATACTCGGTCAGATGACAACAATAGCAACTATAGCTAATTCTGCTATGTTAATACAAACATAATATTGTATTGTGGGTGTAATTGTTTTACTAAAACCAGGTGAAATTCTCACATTCTTGTGACTTCAATTGGACGATAACAGGTTTTATCTAGTTCACATGGAAATGCCCATTCTTATAATCTCCTTAAAATTAATAGGTTTAAATGTTTTCCTTTAAAAATGAAATTGTGAGGATAAATTTAGAAGCACTGACTTCTTAATTATATTGTAAAGTACTTTTTGATATATTTACCTATGCCACTTTTCCTTTCACAAATTACTGGCAGGAAAAAGCTAATTATGTATAATTGCTATAATTGCATCATTGCATCTTGTACAGGATTTATTTCATATTCAAATGTTTTAATAAAATAAATAAATAAATAAATAATTGGAGACTATTATAGGCAATGGTGTTAGCAATTAGAGGACACAGAAATTAGTTTTTCTCTATTTCCCAATACTAAGAAGCTTTTTAAATAATAATAATAATAATAATGTTAAAATACAGGTTTATTATCTATAACACGTACAATATAAAGATTTTAATGTATGCAATTACAGAGTTTTATAGAGCAAAATTATATCTGTATGGTTAATCTTTTGTGAGAGTTTGTCTTATTTGCATTAAAGCCTGCCTTGAATTAATTTATGGCAAAAATCAATTAGAATTGAGTCCGTATAAAAAGATGTTGGCATTTACATTTAAATGGTGGTTTAACCACTAATGTAATTACATTATATTTAATTTGGATAGTCTAATATACAATAGCAATCAAAGTATGGGGCCATCTAGATCGTCTTTCTGTAACCTTACAAAGAAACAAAGATTATACATAAACAAATGGGTTGTACAAATCTTAACATCTATTAGAAAAGAAAGCTATATATTCTGGTTTTAATCAGAATACTTCCATGAAGCACTAAACATACCTTATCTTAATTTAGATAAGTGTGACAATAAAACTTTTGTCCAGGGGTCCGTTCTTCGTATGTGGATAACTGGGTTAGCTGGCTAAATTTCAGGATAACTTGGCATAAACATAGGATTCTCTGTTCTCTATATCTTAATAGGCAAGCTTTTGGATGATAATTAATTCTTAGAGATTAAATTATTGAAATCATACAGATGATTATTTATTTGAGTGTTACAGGTTTGGTCAGCAAGGGATCATTTATTTAGTTGATTTATTAAGACCGAACATCACTAATGCCATAGTCAGCCTTTTCATCAACAGCACCTGACGAAGGCCCTTTAAGGCTTTTAATTTTTGTAATAGTATACTGGTCTGGGGGATTTAAAAATCAATTGTATCAATTAATTTTAACTAATATTATTTGGTGTCTTTCTTTTCTTTTAACAATAAAGATTTTCTTTTTAACAGTTCTTTTATCAAACACTGAATTCTTTCCTCTCCTCATGAAGGGAGATGGAAATACATCTCAGACCTCAAATGCCTTCAGAGCACACATGGTGGGTAAAAAGATTTTTTAAGATTATTCAGGTCCAACATCACCTCAGTATTGTGCAGGATTCTATCAGGGGTGAACAGACCCCTTTAGGACTTACTAAACAAACAACAAAAATGGTCCGGTTCATTAAACCTGCACTTCCCTCCGTAGGTACTTTGGAATTATTTATAGGAAATGCCAAACACTGCATGCATACAAATATGCAAATTTTGGAAATTAATTATGAGGAGGCCCTATCATCTTTACAGGGAGAACTGTCTCCATTGAAAGGCAGAATTCAGTGGCAGAACTATTGGGAACAGGCTTCCCTATGGGCCACAAAGAAATTTAAAAAACACCTAGATACAGTTCCTTGCGAAAGTATTCACCCCCCTTGGCATTTTTCCTATTTTGTTGCCTTATAACCTGGAAATAAAATTGATTTTTTGAGGGTTTGTATCATTTGATTTGCACAATATGCCTACCACTTTGAAGATGCAAAATATTTTTTATTGTGAAACAAACAAGAAATAAGACAAAAAAAATGCATAACTATTCAAGCCCCCAAGTCAATACTTTGTAGAGCCACCTTTTGCAGCAATTACAGCTGCACGTCTCTTCAGGTACATCTCTATAAGCTTGGCACATCTAGCCACTGGGATTTTTGCCCATTCTTCAAGGCAAAACAGCTCCAGCTCCAGTTGTATGAGTTCCACTGGTGTACAGCAATCTTTAAGTCATACCACAGATTCTCAATTTGATTGAGGTCTTTGCTTTGACTAGGCCATTCCAAGACATTTAAATGTTTCCCCTTAAACCACTCGAGTGTTGCTTTAGCAGTATGCTTAGGGTCATTGTCCTGTTGAACATGTGAACCTCCGTCCCAGTCTCAAATCTCTGGAAGACTGAAACTGGTTTGCCTCAAGAATTTCCCTGTATTTAGCACCATCCATCATTCCTGAAATTCTGACCAGTTTCCCAGTCCCTGCCAATGGTACTCTCTGGGTGATGAGAGGTGTTGGGTTTGCGCCAGACATAGCATTTTCCTTGATGGCCAAATAGCTAAATTTTTGTCTCCTCTGACCAGAGTACCTTCTTTGGGGAGTCTCCCACATGCCTTTTGGCGAACAGCAAACGGGTTTGCTTATTTATTTCTTTAAGCAAGGCTTTTTTCTGGCCAATCTTCTGTAAAGCCCAGCTCTGTGAAGTGTACAGCTTAAAGTGGTCCTATGGACAGATACTACAATCTTCACTGTGGAGCTTTGCAGCTCCTTCAGGGTTATCTTTGGTCTTTTTGTTGCCTCTCTGATTAATGCCCTCCTTGCCTGGTCCGTGAGTTTTGGTGGGCGGCCCTTTCTTGTACCAGATCTTATTTAGGGGCTTCATAGCAAAGGGGGTGTATACATATGTACACACCACTTTTCCGTTTTTTATTTTTTAGAATTTTTTAAAACAAGTTATTTTTTTCATTTCACTTCACCAATTTTGAATATTTTGTGTATGTCCATTACATGAAATCCAAATAAAAAGCCATTTAAATTACAGGTTGTAATGCAACAAAATAGGAAGAACGCCAAGGGGGGTGAGTACTTTTACAAGGCACTGCACATAGTCCCTAAGTAAATCCAGGGACGTCATCTTTAGAGGCTTGGGGGAAATACACTACCGTTTTGGAATACCTCAATTTTTCTAGTTTTTATTTAAATTTACGCAGTTTAATGTCTCAATGTACTCTGAAATTAAAGGATAGGACAAATAAACAATTGGAGATAAACCTCAAGACAAACCTCAAGACACACTCTTTTGCCATCACCAAATCATAGTTTCAGGGCGCTACTTAGCATCCTTTTGTATCCTAACAGGATTGTGAATTTATCCATGATGAGCAACATCTGGCTTAAACTAACAAGCTAATTAAATACTAGATAAGTGTTGGAAGAAAT
The DNA here is from genome assembly GCF_036373705.1 of Amia ocellicauda. Taxonomy (NCBI): domain Eukaryota; kingdom Metazoa; phylum Chordata; class Actinopteri; order Amiiformes; family Amiidae; genus Amia; species Amia ocellicauda. The sequence goes on along the minus strand of NC_089859.1, from coordinate 33,592,659 downwards.
GAAAATCCCGGATATCAGTTAGCATGTTAGCTCAATCTGGGATAAGTCAATTTAGCCAGACTTTGTTAAACCACGTACGAAGAATGGACCCCTGATAAGGAAACTTAGAGCGTAGTTTGGGCAAACATTGTTTCAACTTTTTAGCTCTTAGAGGAAACAAAAACTTGGGTAGTGCTGATAGTAAAATATAGTAGAAGATGTTTTTCTGGAATACAAGTGATACACATTGTAATGGATTTTCTTTTTTAATATGATAATGACCTTTAATTAATTAATTGATTGGTTGATCTGTAGTAAAAGCATTTCAATATTTTACACAACAGATACACACAATCTTAATTAAGATTAATCCACAATCTTAACTTTGGCTTTTTCTATGTTTTTTGTTTGTTTGTTTGTTTTTTAATGTTTATACCATAATTCTGGCAAAAATTAAATCTATTCAGTTTTATGCATGTGTGTGAAAATAAGGTAGAGTGAAGTATCTCACAGTCTTTTGATATACAGTATTTTTGCGGCAGTACACTGCAGTAATCCTCTAAAAAAGTGTTGTCTAAACCACCACAATGTCTTTGTTTCAGATGATTGTAGAACAGACAGGTATTATTTAATAGTGAACTTTCCTTGACCCATTTTTCAAAAGAGACTGCACGAAAAGCTTAAGGAATGGTCAGTTTCTGTGGTTACAGTTTTGATGCTAACCAAAATAAGGTGGCATGAGGAGTGAGGAAAAATAAACAGAAATCACTGAAATACAGACTTTTACAGTTTAATTATCAAATACAGAACTCTACCCTGCAGCATAAAGGCAGGTCAAAAGTAGATGGACACTGTGCATTACAGCCAATAGAGAGGAAATATAACATAGCATAACATAAATTAGCAAAGTGTTTAAAGTGTTGGGGGGGTGGGGGATAACAATTGTGTTATTTAATTGCTAAATTGTGATACAAAACATTGAATGAAGTGCCGACGGGGGGTTGGACAATTAAGTTCCTGCGGAGGGCAGAAATATAGAGTGTCTGTCTCTATATTGTACAAAGCTGCATTCTAACAGAAAAATGACTTTCTAAAGTTACTTTCTTTTTCAGGGAACCAGGGTTATGATGATAACCTAACGTTCCCTTTAAAGTCGAAAGACAACCATTACCAAATGGGAAGACTACCAGAGCTGTCGTGAAGTCCGGACACGTGATTTAAGCCAATTCCCATCCATGGCAAGCGCAGGAGAGCCTCATGGTGCCTGAGGGCAAGCTGTCTGGAGTACCCGAGTGCTCAGCGTATGGCGCACCTGGTCTGCAACATTCAGGCGGTAGAACCTTGTGAAAATTTGACGACTGGAGCATTTCGCAGTGTTACACAGGTCATCCAGTGAGGTGCCATGAAAAAGAGCTCATGACATGGCCTATCCCCTTGTGGAGTGTGCCAAGATGTGCTCTGGCACGGGAACCTGCCAGCCCTCTGGTGGTAGACCCATAGCTGACAAAAAGTTGGTTGGAGCTGCGAGGTGCGCAGTCCGCCCCATATAACACCTGAAGGCCCAAACCAGACACAGTGTGTGAAGTCTGCGGTCCTCATCTGACACATGCGGGGGGGGGGGGGGGTGGATTGACTCCAGGACGATAGGTTGATTGATGTGAAAAGCTGACACAACCTTGGGTAGGAAGGCCGGGTCCGTCCTCAGTGTGACCCTGTTGTTGGTTCCAGAGAAGATCGGACAGGCTATCCACAGACAAGGCATGAATCACTGAGTCTTCTTGCTGAAGTTATCACTAAAAGGAAGGAAACCTTAGCAAGAGAAAGCAGAGCTCTGGTGTGGAAACAGGCTCGAAGGTAGCTCCGCTAAGCCCCTGAAGGACCTGAAGCAGCTGCTGCAGGAAGCACAGTATAGTCGGCATGGGGCATGACACTGGATCCACATTTCTGGCTAGGCACCAGTTCTGGAAGGCTGACCACTTTTAAATATATTCAGTTCTGGTAGTAGGGGCTCTGGCCGACTACAGTTTCTCCATAATGCTGTCTGGCAGTCCTAGTGACATTAGACGGAGCCTTTCAGGGCCAGACCCACAACTGCAGCTGTGCTGGGTTTGGGTGCCACAGTAGTCCGTCCACTTGCCAGGGTTCCACACTGAGCATCTGCGCTAGTGTTTGCATGCCATAACTGTCTCGGCCACTGGGGGGCAATCAGGAGGAAGTGGCAGTAGGGGAAGGGGTATAGCAATTCCTGAGGCCACAGGTGAGCAAGGCGTCCACACCAGGTGACCCCTCCTGCTTTCAGCACAGGGATACTGAGCCATTGCCTGAGTAGCAAGAGGTCGACTCGAGCCCATCCAAGTGTCTCCTAGATCTACTCTACCAGGACTCAATCTCCATGCCCCCTTTAGTGGTTTATTTAAGCCACCACTGTTGTGTTGTCCTTCCAAACTAAGACATGCTTGTTTGACAGGACGTGCTGTCTTGCGGCTCCTGTGCATTAATGTGGGAGGATGATCAGAGACCACTCCACATCCTTTGTACCCTGATCCCATTCCAGACTGCTCCCCAGCTGTAGTTGGGGGCATCTGTCATGATGACTTCCCCCCCAGTGAGGGCAGCCGATGGGAGATCCAAAGTATAAATTGCTGTTATTCTGCCACCAATCCAGTGTCCTCCTGCATGCTGGAGTCACGGTAAGTCGGCAGTGTCTGTGTCTTGCTGGGTGCAGCCCGTAAGCGTTTTCCCAGCGATGTAGTGGACGCATTGTCCTGAGTCCGAGGGAAAGGATTTTCAAGGCGGCCGCCAACAGTCTCAACAGATTTTGAAAGTAAGTTAGCCAAAGAGTCTAGCCACTTCTGCATTGCATGAGGCAAGACTTCAGTGACTCGATCCTGCCACTGACAGGAGGACAAGTATTGCTACGGAGTCGAACCGCATTCCCAAGAATATCAACGAATGCGTGGGTTTGAGAAAGCTCTGCTACGTGTGAATGGAAACCCAGTGTATTCACATGTCGCATGACTTCTGTCATGTGTTTCTCCATGTGTATTATGGAGTCTGTGCAATTGGCCAGTCATCCAGATTGTTCTGATCCCCTTTGACCTGAGGGGGCCAGGACTGCGTCCAAGCGGCTACGCAGGGCACCAGTAAAAGGCCGAACTGCAGCACGCAGAATTCGTATGCTTGGTCCTGAAGGGCAAAGCGTAGATATGTCCTGTGCATTGGGAGGATGGGGACATGGAAGTAGGTGTCCCTGAGGTCTATCGACATGAACCAGTGAACTGTACAGCTCACTACTCTTGCATTACTGCAATCTCCTGAGCCAGGGTTCTTGCCCTTCTGGGCATCTCCGACAGTAGTGGTCAGCACTCCTCTGAGGAGGGGAGGGCCAGAGTGGAAATGGAGGGTGTATCCATGGCTCATTGTCTTTCGTCTCTGGGGACATTCTCCCTATGGTATAGCCGGGGGGGGGGTTGCAGGGCTAGCTTCTGCCCTTAGGCTTCCAGCTGAAAAGTCTATTTTTACCCTTGGCATGCATCTGGCCTCTGGTATGCTAGTAACTTGGTTGCACGGTGACGTCAGGAGTTTTTTGTTCCTCACCCACTGTATCCCCTGACTGTCTTCTTGGCTGTTGAAGGTTGATGTACTTTGACGCCGTTTCCTTCACCCTGGCTGAGGGTTTATGCTTAGGTTGACAGTGGTCCAGAACCTTTGATCAAGCGTAATTGATGTGTTGAGCAGGATGGACATCTCATGTAAGGGCAGGTGATGGAGGGCCTTCCATCGGCCCTGTGTCAATTTCCTCTCATTTAGATGGTATTGCATTTGGCGCTAAGTGGCCATAGCTACTGTCCAAACTCTCTCATTTGACACAGCAGTATTTGAACTAATCCTCCTCCTCCCTCGCCCGAGGTGGTGGAGACTCCCCGTCTCCTTTTAGGGGGAGACCAGCGTATATGCCATGGGGGAGTGTGTCTGGGGGAGAAGTGTAGAATGTGCGCGCCTGCTCACTGTCGATCTCCATCTTGGGGAGAGACTCTCCAGGGAGTGCTTGCGTAGAGTGGGGGGTGAAGCCAATTGCTCTCTAGTTGGGATGTTGATAGCCCAAAAAGAAACTAAAATCCTGAGGCAGGCAGCTGCTTCTCCCAGCTCCTCATAACAGATCCTGGGTCTGTGTGCAGGTTCATATCCACCTCTGGGATATGGCGTCCATGTCAAGTGCAGGGATCTGCAGTGTCTGTCCCGCAATGGTAACTGCTCAGCCGAGCAACACTCTCCCGTGGAGAACAGTAGCCGCTGAGCTCCAACACACACTCAAGAATATCTGAAAGATGGTACAAAGAGGTAATTTACACAGTAGATCTCTAGAGGAGCCAGAGCCAGCTCTATGTGTGAGAAAAACTACTGCACAAAACTTACCTCCACAAAGAGGACATGCACAGTAGATCTCAATGGAGGGGCCGAAGCCGGCTCCGAGCGAGACTCCTGCTGTACACTTACCTCCAAAGAGAAGCAAAGCTCTACGAGACGACCGAAGTCTAAAAAACTCACTTTTTAGCATGCACACATAGTGAAACGAAACTAAAAGCATGTATCACTGGCAAGGTGAAAGAGAAAATGGCAGGTTGCTACTGTGAGGTGGAGACACTTTAAAGGCACAGGGGCGGCACTCCTCCTCCCAGCAGGGCCCTATTTGGCAGTTTTGGTACTTTCACATGATTGGCAGGTCAGAAGGCTCTTCCCATTCAGAAATGGTTGTCTTTCGACATGAAAGGGAATTACAATTTACCATTTTTTGTTGTTGATGTTTCTGTTGTAATATTTTGTTTAATTTGTATTCCAACTCATACTAAACCTATTTAAAACAGTAACCACCCAGCCTGTGAGAATGCCAGAAACCGTGTAAATATTCATGTACACCCTCTTCTCATGTTTTTTTTGTTTTGTTTTCGGTGTCTCAATGTTTTCAGAAGTACTTTGTATTCTGAAACTTTTTCATCCAATTTGATTGATAAAATTAGAAACTGGTAATTGTGAATTGCTTGGCATGTGTAGGTGGTGATCGTGAGATTCATTAGTTCATACAGATGTACAAGCATATCTGTTTATGCATATGTGTATCTTCCGTGACACTGCCATACTTCAGAAGGCAACTTTGCGAATACACATGAACTCATTTATTATCATTAGTCATACAGTTAAAATGTGTGTATATATATAATATATATATATATATTTATACACATATACATACTCTTATTTTAACAGCAGAAAGCAGCCATATATTTTACCAAATATAATATAATGTACCAAAATTATAACAGCATCAATGTTATTTTTTTTTGTAGCTGCTTTATGGTTTCTCCATCTTGAGTTACAATCTGCTATTCTAATATCTCAATCATGGATGTAAATAAAAAAATAAAAAATAGAAGTTCTGTTGTTCCACAGAGGATCTAAGGTATCTCACCAGAGTACTATGCAATGGTTTCTATGCTTTAATACATTTCCCTGTATTCCTTTGGCTTTTAGTTTGAGAACTATTCTTTCATGTGGAACTTTATGATATGCTATACTGGTTTCACCTGATCATAAAAAAATAGAAGTTTGGTTAGACTAGATCTACCTTTTCTAAATCCATTTTGTGTAAATAGTCTTTTGTTTTAGCTCTTACTAAAGTCTTCATAAGTTTAAATGTAATAGAAGTGTAACAAAGTACATTTTATCTTTTGTATTATTCTGTATCAAATTGATTGCGTGTACTTTGGAGGGATCACAATTGTATACTTATTACAGTGTATTCTAATCAAAACTACCTTTACTTGTTTATTTTTAAGTATTTTTCTACCAAAGTGATTTTCATAATTTGATGTAAGGTTAGAAGCATATTAGAGCTTAACAAGGTTTAGCTCTTAACAAACCAGCTATTTAAAATCCAGTCAAGTTGCCTTGCCTGATACTGTTTGTTGTGCTTGAAGTTTCCTGTCCCTGAGCTAACACTGTGTGTGTCTTCCTGTTTTTGTGCTTGCACAGCCTCTGCAAGTGTGCTGGGTCTTGAATTGACATTCTACACTTGAAAGACTAACTGTGCAACCGAGGGGATTTAAGCAAAAAAAGAAAATAAATGAAAAAAGACGGAACTTGACTTTATAGGCAGTTTTTATGCCAAAATCACACCTAGTAACCTTTTATTTATGATTGTGTTTGTTCAAGTCTTGTTTGCATTTTATTTTGTTTGTATTGTAATATTCTTTAAGTTGTAGTGGAAAAAATACATTATTGAAACATTATTGATGATTGAATTTGTGCTCTTTAGCACCCCAATTTGTAGTGGGTGGTTAAGGTACTGCAAGTCCAAATCTGTATTTCGAACTGGTCATCAATTTGCATACATTCTTGTAGGCTAAAAGCATCATGTAATTTAGGCACATGAAAGAGTAATTGCAATTGGACTGTTGCTAAACCACTCTTACAGTTGGTAGCTTGATTTACATGGTGTTTAAGAGCTTGTAAAATTAATAAAAGATTAATTTTAAATGTTTGTTTTAATGTCATTTTTATATATATTTGCATCTTAACATAAAATGTTAAATATACACTATTTGTTTTTCTTGCCAAAATGAATTACAGTGCCAGATAAAATAAATATATAGACTAATCTGAATATTCTTACTTAATATTTTGTAATCTACTTAAGACCTTACCACAGAAGTAACACTGTAATTCCCTGGTAGATATGTTCCACAACAGGAATCCTCCAATCAGTTAGAACAACCACTGTCTTAAGTGCCCGTCAAGATGTTCTTCTTAATGTTCGTTCATTTATCTAAGAACTGCTGGAAACTTTCTATCAGGCTCAAACGATTTGATCACACTAAGTGCAACTTGTCCTAGTAACACATACATCTCTGTCATGCACATACTGCCTAATATTGTTTGACTTAAATTATTGCTTGTGTTTGGTTTATGAATGATGGTGATCCTGATAAATATCTTATGTCAACATTGTTGTAAATGAATTGCCATGCTAGTTGCATTAAAAAAACCTCCTTGTGTGTCAATTCCTTTCAAACACTACGGGGGGGAAAAATGTAGGAGTCTATCCAGCTTTGACCTATGAAATGTCTCTTCATACAGCACTGCAAATGCATTATCTGCATTCAGCATAAGGATGCAGAGTATATCTGTATTAACTGAATAAATAAAAATAAAAATCAGAAAAACAAATTGAAATTAGATCTAAAATGTACAGATGATGGTCCAGACCAGGGGTTCCCAACATTATTTATCGAAGGTGCATTTACCCTATGTAATCTTTGCTCTGGGGTACTTGATTGTTATATAAATATGTGTGTGTATAAGTATATACAGTGCACCTGGAAAGTATTCACAGTGCTTCACTTTTCCCACATTTTGTTATGTTACCTCCTTATTCAAAAATGGATTCAATTCATTATTTTCATCAAAATTCTACAAACAATACCGCATAATGACAACGTGAAAGAAGTTTGTTTGAAATCTTTGCAAATTTATTAAAAATAAAAAACAAAAAAATCACATGTACATAAGTATTCACAGCCTTTTTTCAATACTTTGTTGAAGCACCTTTGGCACCAATTACAGCCTCAAGTCTTTTTGAGTATGATGCTACAAGCTTGGCACACCTATTTTTGGTTAGTTTCTCCCATTCTTCTTTGCAGGACCTCTCAAGCTCCATCAGGTTGGATGGGGAGCGTCAGTGCACAGACATTTACAGATCTCTCCATAGATGTTCAATTGGGTTCAAGTCTGGGCTCTAGCTGGGCCACTCAAGGACATTCACAGAGTTGTCCTATAGCCCCTCCTTTGTTATCTTGGCTGTGTGCTTAGGGTCATTGTCCTGTTGGAAGATGAACCTTCACCCCAGTCTGAGGTGCAGAGCGCTCTGGAGCAGGTTTTCATCAAGGATGTCTCTGTACATTGCTGCATTCATCTTTCCCTCGATCCCGACTAGTCTCCCAGTTCCTGCTTCTGAAAAACATCCCCACAGCATGATGCTGCCACCACCATGCTTCACTGTAGGTATGGTATTGGCCAGGTGATGAGCGGTGCCTGGTTTCCTCCAGACATGAGTTCAATCTTTGTTTCATCAGATCACAGAATTTTGTTTCTCATGGTCTGAGAGTCCTTCAGGTGCCTTTTGGCAAACTCCAGGCAGGCTGTCATGTGCCTTTTACTGAGGAGTGGCTTCCGTCTGGCCACTCTACCATACAAGCCTGATTGGTGGAGTGCTGCAGAGATGGTTGTTTTCTGGAAGGTTCTCCTCTCTCCACAGAGACACGCTGGAGCTCTGTCAGAGTGACCATCGGGTTCTTGGTCACCTCCCTGACTAAGGCCCTTCTCCCCCGATCGCTCAGTTTGGCCGGGCGGCCAGCTCTAGGAAGAGTCCTGGTGGTTCCAAACATCTTCCATTTATGGATGATGGAGACCACTGTGCTCATTGGGACCTTCAATGGTGCAGAAATTATTCTGTACCCTTCCCCAGATCTGTGCCTCGACACAATCCTGTCTCGGAGGTCTACAGACAATTCCTTGGACTTCATGGCTTGGTTTATGCTCTGACATGCACTGTTAACTGTGGGACCTTATATAGACAGATGTGTGCCTTTTCAAATCATGTCCAAACTGAATTTACCACAGGTGGACTCCAATCAAGTTGTAGAAACATCTCAAGGATGATCAGTGGAAACAGGATGCACCTGAGCTCAATTTTGAGTGTCATGGCAAAGGCTGTGAATACTTATGTACATGTGCTTTTTTATTTTTTTATTTTTAATAAATTTGCTAAGATTTCAAACAAACTTCTTTCACGTTGTCATTATGGGGTATTGTTTATAGAATTTTGAGGAAAATAATGAATTTAATCCATTTTGGAATAAGGCTGTAACATAACAAAATGTGGAAAAAGTGAAGCGCTGTGAATACTTTCCGGATGCACTGTATTGCAGGGATGGCAAACCTTTTTGGGCTATTTATTTTGGACAATGAGCATCTTTAATCCTCATTCAAATAAGATAAATCATGCTTTATTATACTTAGTGAACAGTCACAACATTAAAGTAGTACATTTAAAAAAACAAAACATTTACAACCACAATGTATTAGCCCCCCGCACCCTACTAATTTTTTCAACATATATTTAGTTAAACTATCTACTGATTTTACATTTTGTAAAAATAATTATAACTGGTAGTAGATTAATATACTTTGTGTGGCACTGATTTTTTCAATAAATACTGCAGTGGTCTCAAACTACAAATCAAAGGCATACTTTATGTATTGTTTAGAATGTACAGCTTCCTTTTGCTAATGTTATGAAGTTTTAAAATGGTCAGAGTGTTAATATGGATAAGGGCGTCTGCTAAGAAATAATAACATAAAAATAATAATATATTAATGATTGTGGGATTCTCCATTTAATACAGGAGATTATGGTAAACAAGATGCTTGTTTCCCACGTGTTCAATAAACACGTCCATTGCTGACCACAATTAATCACAATAGGACAGACTTACAGTTTTTGTCATCTTCCTCTTACATCCGATCTCCTGCTTGCATAACGTTTCCAGTAACTGCAGTATTACTTCCTCCCGGCAGTCACTCTGCTTAGTCCTACATTCAAGTGGAAGTAAATGACCCAATCAGTGAAGCGAGCTTTTTGGAAACTAACCTTATTAGAACAGGACTGCTCTGGGGGCTGAACGTATCTCATATGTCTGATTGGTTATTTGCCTTGACATACATGACAAGTTTTGAAAGGTTTGTACACATCAATACGGCTCTGCCCCCAGTCTTGCAGTCCAGGTGAGACTATACAGACTTTTGGTGAACATTTCCCATAAAACATCACTGCTTGCAGACACAGCCGAGAGCTGTCAAGGTGACGTCACCCCAAGAAGCGATTCGTCCCGACCTAATATGTAGTAATGTGATATAGCTAGGTTACTAGCAGTGTTCAAATTGAGGGGGGGTTGGGGGGGTCCCAGACCCCTCATAAGAGGTAAGGGACTTTGAACTCAGGGGGTCCCGATATTTCCATCCATCCATCTTCAAAACCACTTATCCTGGTGAGAGTCACGGGGAAGCCGGAGCCGATCCCGCCATGGACCCTAGCAAACTCACAGTTTTGTGAATCAGTTTATAGCAGCCAACTGACACAGTGGAGGCTCTCGAGTTTTCACCAGCTAAGTAAGTATATACATAAAATTCTTCTCTGATTTAAGATTGTTTACATTTTTCACCTCCGTGCTGAACAGCAGCTAGTTTGTAAAGGTAGCCTCTAACATAACATTACTAACATTACAGGTAGCTATGCTAACATTACTCTGAAAAACGCGGTTACATGGAGCAAACTTCATCATTCTGAATGAAATTATTCAAGTTATTAATTTCTCCTCATTGTGACTGAAGAGAAAAGAATGCTTAGACAGTTAGACACTAATCTTGCATGTTGTCTGTTTGAGAATAATAAATGTTTTACCAACTTTTTTTTTGTTATTGTCGCCTATCTATATCTTCCTTATTTTATCACTGTGAGATCTAGGAACATTAAAAACAAAATAAAAAATATGTAATTACTGTCAAAGATTCAGGAAATGTAAAATTACATTATTGCGTAAGAAACGCAGCTGTGACGTCTTTGCATGTTTGTTCAGCTGGGTCTAGCAGAGGTTGGACAATGGTAACTAATTAAATATTGAATTGAAAATGTAAATGCTGGTGAAGGGGTGCTGTTGAAACTAAAATAAAGTTTGTGAACACTACTGAGTATTGTTCGGGATTAATGGTTTCATTGAAAACATAGGTTGTTTTGTTTATGTATGGTTATCATTGTAATGGTTGTTATTTTAAGGAGAGATTAATATAAGAGATTTATTAACGTATTTATGCCCATAGTCTTTTCTTGAAGTATAATGTCAGTACGAAGAAGATCTTTTTTCTTTTTTCTTTTGGCAACACCACCCCCCACCCCCCCAGGATTAGGGGACCCCCATAAGCTCTCAACCAATTCAAACAGTGATTACTAGGCTTCAGTTCATGTTACTATAGCTATAGCTTCTTTATTAAATCATCCCTAAATATAAGGGCAGCAACGTAAATTTGGAAAATATAATATTAACATCATGGGCGGAGTTTACGGGGGGGCAACTGGATACATTGATTCATTTATTTTCAGTAGTTTACAATTAAGATTAAACATAAATTATTACATTTTGTGCATCAGTGATTCCTAATGTGAGGGCAAAAGCAAACCAGAACCCAACTGCGTTTCTGCCCCTCAGTACCAACAGGTTTCACTGTATTTTCATATTGTAAAGCAACATGCGATATTCCTGTTTTGGATGCAATATTTTTCAGGTTTGGTTGTAATTCATGAGAGTTAAGGCTAATGTAAGAGTGAACTATTATGTTATTACATTTTTCACTTTTATGTTGTACATTTGCAGGACACATCTAAAGACTAGCAAATATGGATAGTCGGATTTTGTTTTGTGAAAGTTACATCACGCTGGTGAACAATTTAATGCAGGATTTACATTGCATTATGGTAACTACAGTATTTATAGATAAGAGAAGGTTTATGTAGGTATGTGTAACACCGGGGAGACATCATGATTCACAAAGTGCGTGGTTTTGTTTGTTGTGATGCTAATGTAGGTAAGGCGGTAAATATATAAAGTTAAAAAAATAATCAATTAAGGGTAATTCATTAATGAACATAAACCATATTTGTGATTTCAAGTACACTCTAATACTGCAACTAACAATGTGTAAATTCAGAAGATTAGAAGATATATTAAAACTGTAGAATTCAGTATTTCCCCTCTCATGTACATGCCACTTGATACAGACAGGACTGTTGTAAATATAGCTTGTAGTTATTACTGTTATATACATGTACAATGTCTGACGTTGTCAATATCTTAAAGCAGGCTTTGGGATGCGGGAGGCTTACTTAGTGATAAAAATTGCTATACTTTAGCTATGCTGTAAACTTGTGAGGCTAGATGATCTATAGTAGTGGTTTTCAAACTGGAGTACCCCCTGGCCTGCTGGATTTTGTTCCAACCGAGGTAATAATTGCTTTATTGAATCCTTAATTGAACTAACAAAGCAATATACAGTTAAATTAAGTAATTAAGACCTGGGTTGGAACAAAAACTAGCAAGGCAGGGGGTACTCCAGGACTGGTTTGAAAACTACTGATTTATAGTAACATTATAAACAACCGTTATTAATGTCAAACATGATTATTTACACTGTTCTTGTCTATGGCAGATCAGCACCAGCCTGTCCCGTGTATCCCTGCCCCAGGCTAGGCTTCCCTTCCTGGAGATTAAGGCAGAAGAACAAACTCTTCGCACACCTTTACACCAGTGACTGGTGAACTGGGGTTACAGGTGCGAATGACATACAAGCATGGTACTGTGTAAGGATTTGTATAGGCACCAATTAAGATATTATTGTAGAAAATCACCAAGGAATCTGCAAACTTTATATCAATCAACCTGCAAAAGTTGGCTTCGCTACGAATCTTGTTGAGATGTCACACTTGCTCAATTTGCGAGCCTCTCCTGGGTCCAGAAGAAATGGCTTCAGGGTCCAGATCCGCAGCCCGGTCTGCTAGTTGGGAACCCCTGGTCTAGACATCACATTTAAGTTATGTTTACATTAATAGATTTTAAGTAATTTAGCTACATTTTGCACACAAAAAATGTATTTACCACTCAAATTAAGTCTGAGTTAAGGTAAGGGTTAGAGGCCCCAGTAAACTATCAATTATAGTAGAAATGGTTGATTAGTTATATTTGGGTCATTTAAAGAGCATTATTTTTAATAATGTAACAAAATTATGCACTGTGGTTATGTTGTGGTCGAAAGTCATGTCAGGGCTAGAGTCCAGAGTAAATGTAGGCTGGGGTTGCTTTTCTACTGAGAAAACAGGTGAGGATTTTTGTGGGCCTAGCTTGAAATTGTGGTGTTTTCTAGGTTTGGGGTTCAAGCTGTTTGGCTTTAAAATTTGTCGGATAACCTACTGATGTAATTTAATAAGTTATAATGAAATGTTTTTGCACTGCAAATTCATTATCACAGTTCATCAAGATTCTGAATATTATTTATATGTTAAGTTAATTATTTTCCATGAGCATAAATCATTTTTGAATGGCTGAAAATATAGAAATTTGAAAATATGACCAAGCTACATTTTTATTAAGGATAAATGGTCTAACAGTTAAATGTGGATTGTTTAGAGAGCATTATCTTGGCTAATACAGCTTATTTATTCACAAATGTTAAAGGCCAGAAACATCACAAAATGTCTCCATTCCCTAATTCTTAGCGCTACTCTCCTTGCACTGTCCTTGTTATTTTAACATTCTGTCTCTTGTGAGTGTCTTGGGTCAGTATACAGTCAGTTACCATTTCTAATACTTAAATTGTTCTGCTTCCAGTTGGGTGTTTCTTATATATATGTGTGAGGATTGAAGTTCCCCATGGTAATGGCTTCTATGTTGGAAGAGACTTTCCTAATTTAATTATAGAACAATGTATTTTGATTAGTTTCAGTTGTCTGTGACACACTTATATAATTACATTGTACATTTATATAGAAGATACTCACACATGAAGAAGATTAATTATTCACATGGAAAATTGCAAAATAAGGACTACAGGGAACTTTCATACATAGTATATTATTCACTTTTATTCAGAAGAATTTGCAAAAATCAGGCCCATTGTCTGGAAGCACTTGAGGTTTTTAAAATTCATGGAAAATTTTCTTGCAAAGAAATATAATGGTACGTGTCATTAACAGGAACAAAATAAAGCAGCTACTTAAATTCACTAGGATTTGTAACCCAAGTAGAATAAATTTTGGTCTGTATGATTAGCTTTTGAAAAACATTTAGTTGTATCTTGGTAAAAAAAACACTCACAGGGACTGTATGTTAACACCACAGGAGATTTTCACTGGCCTTTTCAATCATGTATAACATACAGTAGACTCCCAGGCTCTGAGGTACTGGAGTAATAGTGATGTTCCCTTAAAACAGCACAGGGAGAACTAAATTGGTGAACAGTTCACACAACAAAACTTTGCAGTATAAGACTGAGTGATTCCCTGAAGCTTAAAAACTCTCACAAGCTAAAGATAAATAAGCCTTTACTAGATAAGGAGTTCTACAAGCCTAGCATTTATGGAAATGAATGCCATGCAAAAACCTTTCAGTGCCTTTCAGTTTTGTTGGCACACATAATGAGAAGTACTCTTAGAGAGCAGTTTAATCAAATCCAGTGGATTTGAATGAATGTTTGTACATGTGTGAAATAAATGTCACACAAGCAGGCATTACAGCATGGCCACAGATGTTAAACTGAAGCAAATGGTGTGGTGGCATTATGATGAAAGGTCAGTTTATGAAGGGAACCAGAAAACAGTGTAACAGTTGAAAATTATGAAGTATGAATCACCCTGGGGGTTGGGGGGGAGCGGTGATTGTTTTGATGACTGGCAATATAATATTTATCAAGAAATAAACTTTAGGTTAATACCACTATAATCATCTTGATTGCCATCAAGGCAATAATTCTCCCCCCTTCTCAAATCAATAAGAACATATGAAGTATCATGTGACTACAACTTTTAAGAGGATACTAAAATACAACTAAACATAAATGTACCATTCTGCATACAATTTAAACAGTAATGTATGTAAATTAACAATGTCTAATGAATAATTATAAAAAAACATTTTAAACAGTAAATCAGGGTTACTGTGGTTATTTGCAGGAAACCCATCATAGCAAACTCCTGTAACTTGAGATATGTAATATAAATAATACATCATCATTAGAGGGCAAGCAACAAAGTGGCTGGACCACCTCTTGTAATTGGTTGGATTATGACTGGGACCAAGCAACGAAGTGGCTGGACCACCTCTTGTAATTGTTCGGATTGTTATTGTTTTTATGCCATATATTTCAAATGACCATAAAATGTTTTTTTTTTTTTTTTTTTTGTGTTAATGAGCATTGCTATTGAGTTTTCAAATATGTTTTCAACAGTTTTCATATTTGCACTTTCTCCATGGGCTCTCTTGACATCTCAGGCCCTACCTGATTTTTTCAAATGTTTTCTCAAACAAAAATCACCCCCAGTTAATATTGATCTAAGCAACAGGTTTAGAATGTCTGTATGTAGAATGTTGGTGATGTCAAATATTCTGTTTTGAAGCAATTCAACTGTAGGCAGGGCATGTGTGGATTTGCTTCAATACATTCTTGATAGAAGCTTTCCAATGATGCGACCAACAAAGAAAATGTACCAGTCTGTACATGTGATGGTCCAGGGAGCAGCGTGTGACAAAATACCTACTGGACAAATGCAATTTGGTTTCAGCCAGCCTGGTGATAACTCATTTTAATGTTATCTATAACATTTTGTTTTGTTATAACAAGTTGATTACATTTGTTTTATACTGATTGAAAGGCCATCAGATCTCTGAAGAAGGTCATATTAATGAGAAATTAGTTTTTTGATAATCATTCATAGTCAAATTTCACTCTATATACCTTTTTGACCTGTCAACATTCCGATACATCTCTATGGTTACAACAAATCAAACATTACTGTGATGACATCACCAAAGCAAAGAAGTTGGAATGAAGAGACATCAGAAGGCAGATCAATCCAACCTGAAGAATGCATTAATTTGAATATTTAATATGACTTATCATGTAAGAATTCAGACTTGCATGTTAATGGTGCATTATCTGCTCTTGGTTTTCAGATCAGGCTTCTTTCCCAAACCATTTGCTTTTCTACTTTTGCTGCAGGGAGGCTCCCACTGAGGCACCTGACAGAGCCCTGAGAGCATGAATGGCATCATGCAACCCAGAGCTGGAGCTGCACCCTGCTAGAGATCCACTGGAGAGGGGCTGTGGTTTCAGCACTGGGAAGGACTCCACCACTGAAACAGGAGATCAGACTGTTTCATCAAGCTCTCAAGGTGTGATGCACTTCTGACTTGGCTCTGTCCTCCAGCCAGAAGTAAAAATCTAAGGAAAGTCAGCAGCGCAGTGGCTGCAGGAATGAAAGGCCCCAGAGGATGGGTGCTCACCGGTCTGCAAGTGTAGAGACACGCCAGAAAAAGGCTGGCAGGATGGAATCTCCTCAGAGGACGAGAACCCTGCAGACCTGCACCAAGTCAAGAACATATAGTGAGACGCACAACCACAGGCGCCTGTGAAGTAAATGGAAAAATGCTGGAGTGAAGGAAGCATTTCTGCAGATGTACTCATGTCCTCACAGAGAGAAGTCCAATATATTAGAAATGTATACATTGAGCAAAGTGTATCATTTATTTTGTAAGAAATGTTATTGAAACATATCTTATTGTATACTTAAAGAACCTTTTAAAGAAGTGGAGGAGGCTTCAGAGTACAGAAAACAGAATCTATATTATGAGACAGCTTGGGAGCCTAACCGCAGTTAAGTCTCAAAGGTTTTTTAGTTTGTCATAGGTTTTATACACTTTTTGGTTCATGGGCTGGGCAATATGACTATTGGTTTCTCCCGTCATGAAAACAGATGTTTCCCGATATTACATTCAAAATTCGTGCCATCTCATGACTTTAACACAATAACAATACAACCGTAAATCAGTACAATGTCCGGACAGGAGTTGAAAGCAGGAAGACCAGGGGCCAGTTTGTATTTGTCTTAGTATAATTATAAGTCCTACTAATGATAGACACTCAGTTAAGACCGTTGCATAAAAGTCTTTCCTTAGACTGGTCTTAGACTGGTCTTACTTAGTCAATCACACAACACATTCTGGGAATTTTAAGACGCTTGAATTAAAAAAAACATGGCGGACACTTCTCTAAGACAGCGATGATCCCAGTTAACTGAAAATATGTGCTAGTTATTGAAATATAATGCAGAGAAATATATACTTTTGATAACATTTTCTGAAACTTGCACTTGCACTCAAACATAAGTCGTGGGATAAAATTAAAAAAAGTTAACATCATCAAGCTGCTGTGTGTGTGCTGTGCTGTCTGTAAAAGATGGGCGAAACTATAAAGTTATATGCTACTTTAAGAGGACACATCCACATAATAAACTCAACGCAGAGTTAATTTATTATCATTATTATTTATTCCTTGCCAGATGCTCTAGTCTTATCTTGGGTGACTTACAAGATACAAAAGCAAAATAAAAGTGCTAAATACAGCATAAAATTACATAGTACAAATTACAGTTAAAAAATTACAGAAGTGCAGGTAAACTATACAGTTGGCTATTGAAGTCTTTGGTGAAGTCTCAATGTTTGTGAGGATGGCCGTGTGCGGGACAGCGGGGTGTGTGAGCCAGCGGGAGGCCCCACCGACTCTCTCCCTCAGTCACCTTCCACCATAATCTCTGCTCAGTCTCCCCCTCTCTTACCTTCCATTGACTGTTTTTCCCATCTGTCCATCAACTGTGCTACCTCCTCTTTGCTCTCCTCTCTTGATTCTCTGTCCTCTCACGTCTCGTCCTGTCCATCCCTCCAAACTCCCAGCTGCCCTCGAACTCTACCGCTCTCTACTGTCTACATTCTCCTCCTCACTCACCTCAGCCAAGAAGTCTTACTTCCAGTCACTCTTTGAATCCACTGTCAACAACCCCGGCAAACTCTACTCCACCTTCTCCTCCCTCTTTGCCCCCCCTCCCCCTCCTCCTCTCTCATCTCTCACTGCAGATGATTTTGCTTCCTTATTCTCCTCCAAGATCACAGACATCTACAGCTCTTCAACATTCCTGTCTCCTCACCCATCATGCCCAAGTCTCCCACTGATCAAGCTTCCTTTTCTTCATTCTCTCCACTCTCAGACTCTGATCTTTCCTCTCTTCCTACATCACAAACCTACAACATGTGCCCTGGACCCTCTCCCTACTCACCTCCTCGCAGCGACTGCTCCCCTTCATCTCCTCCCTCCTCAACTCCTCACTCCTCTTTGGCTATTTCCCCTCTGCATTTGAACAAGCTGCTGTCATCCCACTCCTCAAGAAACCAGCCCTTGACCACACCTCTCCTCAGAACTACCACCCTGTCTCCCTACTCCCCTTCCTCTCAAAGACCCTCGAGCATTCTGTCGACAATCAGCTCTCTGCATTTCTTCCCATTACTCACTCCTGGATCCTCTGCTCCTTCTCATCCCTGGCCCCTAAGTGGTGGAACGACCTTCCCACTGAAGTAAAAACAGCAGCAGACTCCTTGACCTCCTTCCGGCGCTTACTCAAAATGCATCTTTTCACACAGTACTTGTAATTTAGTCCTTTACTCTCCTGTAAGATAGCACTTTACAATGTTTTATCATACTTCTAACCTTGCGTTACTAGTACTTATATTATTTTGATTTCCCCTACCTTGTCTATAGTCTGCTTTTACAATCTAGGATGTAAGACCTCATATTGTATTCACTTGTATAAACTGGAACTTGTAAATTGTGTTATGCTTTGAATTTCACTGTACGATGTAAATTTGAATTTGTAATGTTATATGACTGTATTTTTTAACTCTGTATTGCACTTATATTTTGTAAGTCGCCCTGAATAAGGGCCTCTGCCAAGAAATAAATAAGAAGCAGATGCTGAAACAGGAAGTCAGCAAAACCTTATCTCATATAAGTCTTGCTTGACCATCCTTAACATGTTAAGACAAATACTTTCACTGGTTTCTTCAGTCCTTCCTGTTGGCCATGAAGTGAAGCAGAATAGAGCCAAAATAATTGTGTTTGTCAATTACAATTATTTCTTCCTCCTGAGGGGCAGGTGGTCTGGTGCTGCATGTTCAGCTCCCATCCATCCCAGTCTGCCACCTAGGAGTTTGTTATAAGTTTCTCCCATCATGAAAACGATATTGTCATCAACCCAGTTCCCTGAGAAACATGTACCAAAGCTGCCCTATAGGGGCCCTTCATGAGGTTATATCATAGCAACGTGGCAGACCAGCTGTACCCTAACCTGAGAACTTGGGTACTACAAGTAGCTTGCCCTCAGGTGCTGTAAGGCTCTCTTGCACTTGTCATAATGGGATTAGGGCTTAAATCAGATGTCAGGACATGCAACAGCTCTGGTATAGTCTTCCTATTCGGTAATGGCTGTCTTTTGATTTATTATCATAACCCTGGTTCCCTGAAAAAAAAAGACAGACATTACTCTTCAGGGGTCAGTCGGCCACACAACCTTTGTGACGAAGAAATGGCAGGTTGCAGCTGGCAGGAGACTTTTCACAGACCCCCAGGGTGGGAGTTCCTCCTGCCAGCAGGGCCCCTATAAGGGCAGCTTTGGTACATGTTTTCATTATTGGCAGCTCAGAAGGCTCTTCCCAATTTGTAATGGCTGTCTTTCAACTTGAAAAGGGAACAGTTGTTTCCTGTTATAACCATAAATCCGTAAAATGTTATATGTCTGGCCTTGAGTTGAGACCAGAAGCAGATGCTGAAACAGAAAGTCAGCAAAACCATATCTCGTAAAACAGTGTTGCTTGACAACCCTTAACATGTTAAGACCAATAATTTCAGTTAATATTAATCATTACACTGGTTTCTTCAATACTGTATAAGATGTTTAATCCATTCTGCTCTGTGCTGTTCCAATACAATAACCAATATATTGGGACACAACATAATAGTCTCACCTCATGCTTGATCACCAAACCTATTAACCTAACTTGCATGTCTTTGGACAGTTGGAGGAAACTGGAGTGCCTGGAGAATATCCACGTGGACACGGGGAGAACATGCAAACTCCACACAGACAGGCCCCCAAGCCAAGACTCAAACCCACTGCTGTGAGGCAGCAATGCTAACCACCACGCCACTGTGCTGCCCGACAGCAAACATATTTGCAAACATATATAATGTATCAAGTGGTAGAAAACTTAATTTCCACACCAAACAGAAATTATTACAAAATAAATGAAGTATGTATTACATTACAAAGTAAATTAAGAGATTTTAGAGAATTATCTAAGAAATATCTTTATCTTGATTTTGATTATTATTATTTGTATTTTTATTATTATTTCTCAGTAATATGAAATGTTTTATCAATTAAGCTATACACCATTATCATAATTTCCATCATTAAGTGACAATTTACAATTAGCAATTAAAATAGAAAACAATAAAATGGTTGCTGGAATTATTCGGTCACAATAATATACATATACCATTACATACTGCCAGGACTCCCTTATGGCTATGAAACCTAGTCACTAAATGCAAAAATGTTACAGAAGCTATGGATGACACAAAGAAGCATGGAGAGATGCTTGGATTAACAAGAAGAGAGAGAAGAAGGAATGAGTGGCTCCGAAAACAAACAGACTTATATGACATAATTGAAATAATTAAGTTTTAAAATAGCATTAGGCCTGGACACTGTGCAAGAACAGATCAAAGATGGACAAAGGAAGCTTTTGGAATGGATCCCAAGACATACAACATAAAGACATAGAAGATGACCACATAAAAGATGGGAAGATTAAATAATAACCTTTGCAGGCAAGAAATGGAAAAGCGAAACTGTAAATCGAAGCAAGTAGAAACTTCTTGGGGAGGCCTTCATCCAGCAGTGGATCAATGTAATCTGCTGCTGCTGATGATATATATATATATATATATATATATATATATATATATGACCACAAACCTATGCTGGGTATGGACAGTCAAAGATTTTCCTGACTGATGTTATTTACGCCATGCCAAACGATATTCAGAATGAGTGGCATTTAAGTCCCTCTTAAAAAACAAACATAGGACTCATTAACACCAAGAACCAATCCTGTGTTGTCTGTTTTCATGCCAGCATTGGATCCTCACAAGAGCAGCTGCTGACTTTCTGTTTGCAAACCTCATGCCAAGTATATATATTCCATACAAGTTGTCTATTTAAATATTGCTCTTTTTATCAATCACAATAAATGAGGTTTGGTTTTGCAAAAAATAATCTTCTTTAAATTATGGTTTGGAATGTTTTATTTTGTTTTAAGTGTGTAATCTGTAACAGCTGTTGGGCATTTAATTTTGATTGTATGTAAATATTATTGACCTGGTTCTGGAATTTCTGAAAGATCCGTTATATTATATTGTGAATTCTAAAACAAGCAAGATGGCTGTTCCATGACTCCAAGACAATTTGAAAACCAGATATGAGATAAAATAAATAAATAAATAACAATACACAGCTCATATCTCAGACTCTTTTGTACATGATGGGAATAGTATACATGTTGAGAACTGAACTTCAGCATTACTGAGTTCTCTTGTTTATCTGTTTAATTATAGTACTGTTTGGATGCAGTTGTCAAATAGCACAATGTCAATGTAATTGTTCAAGCATACAATACATCACATACTGTATTTGTATTGCCTCAGAAGTTGCCTAATGCTTACAGTGATTGGCATTACAAAATCCTGAATGCTTCAAAGAAGCTCTTAATGAAGGAACATTATGATCACAGAAACAATTAATGGGGGTTGTTTAAACTCCAGTTATTCTGTTTATTATTATTATTATTATTATTATTATTATTATTATTATTTGTTTTTGTATGTCTTTTGTGATGTAAAGACATCAATTGCTCCTGTGCAGAAAAAGCATCAGTATTTTAATAACTGCATTATGTTCATATGGTCTTTCAGTTATTGTTAAATTCAATATTAAATTGAATTATTTATTTAAAATAGGATTTCATATGTATTACTATTTGTGCTGAAGAGTTATTTGGACTGTAAATCATTCACAAAGTAGTAAATAATAAATAATACATAACTGGAGTATATGCTTTCACAGAACTCATACTGCCTGCTAAAAACTACATGTATTACAAGAATGACTTTTAAAAAGTCTATGGGTTAGTCTAGAAAAATTTAAAACAGATTTTGTTTATCCTTAAATAAATGCAGATGTATTTATATTTTCAGGAGAAAATGTCAATAATTATATTTTGTTCCTCTGTTCTAAAGAAAGTTCTGAAGAAAATTCACAAACCAAAACTGAACTCCAGTGGGGCATTGATCCATTGATTGCAATGTGTTGATCTAGATCAAGATTAGAGCCCAGATCAGGGATCAGACCCCATTAGAATATCCAGCCCCAGGTGTCCATGCAGCCAACATATCCTGACAATTAAATTGACAAAGCTGTCACAGTACATTTATTTCTGCATGAAACATGTTGCTCTTGATATCCTTGTTAGATTCAACATCACATCTGGTATTCATAATGGTCTCAGGGGAAAGCAGATTAAAATTATGATAAATTAATTAGTCAATTAACTAAAGTAATTATAAAATACTTCCTACAGTGAAACATTGTGGGTGCAGAACATGAAATGATTATAGGCATTTTTATATAAATCTAATTCCTAAATTGCTTCAACTGAGGAAAACTACATGAGTTATTATTGGTATTATTACAAATACTAAAAGCAGTAATGGAACTTATTTTTGTCTTGATCTGTCCTTCATGAATATTACATTTTGTTTTTATAAGCTTACAGTGATAACTTTCTTTGACACACATTTAAGAAGGTCCAAGGAACTGTTGTCTATTTGCGTATTTGTTTGAAAGTAGACATTTTTACCGCATTATCTTTCTCAAAAAAATGATGTCAAATTCTGCAATGCATACACTACTGATCAAAAGTTTTAGAACACCTACATTTTTCCAGTTCTTATTGAAATTTACACAATTTAATGTTTCAATGTACTCTGAAATTAAAGCATAGAACAAATAAACAATTGGATGTCCAAATAAATCATGGAATCGTACTCTTCATTGTCTGCCACGTGTTTGGTATCACATGAAAGCTGAGACTCTCAGCTTTCTAACAATGTGAAGCATTCTCTGATTTAAAAATTTGATTTTTATACCCCCCCCGCACTCTGAAATGTTACTTGGTCTGAGTAGGAATTCAAAATCTCTGAAAATATTGACAATTATGAGATATTCTGGAACCAGACAGACTACTGATCAAAACAAAACCATCCAAGCAACACACACATGTAGAGAGCTCAAAATATCAAGATGGAAAACTCTGTTTACAGTATCTGAGTGAGACCCCCCGCCGCCCTGGAGCAGACTGCATGTTTACCCCCAGGATCTGAATGACAGTGGCCGACACGGACACTGTAAATCAGATATGTTTGAGAATGAAACACGCTGGTAGCCAAAAGAATAAGCTTTCAAATGATGTGTGCATTATAGGAATACAGTGTAACTGCTGTGCACAGGTGCTGCATGTAACACTGACAAATAATGCTTAAGAGGGTGTAGTAACACAGTATATAACTCTGAAATGTACATTATTTTTCAGTTTTTGGTAACCTAAACTTACTACTTACCTTTGTACCATTTCAGGTTATTCACTAGACTTGAACTGCTTAAATTTCAAATTAAACTGGAAAAATGGGGGTGTTCTAAAACATTTGCCCATTAGTGTATGATATAATCCTGTAATTAAACAATGAAATAGATTTGTGGTTATTCCATCAGTGATATAATATATATATACCTTCTAAGTTATATGTTTAATTAAATGGCAAAAATGTCCCTGCAACTTCCTTTGGCCCTAGTGAAATTTGTACAGTGTTGAATTAGACATATCTTTAGACATTAAAGCATCTATAACAACTGAACTGTATTCAATACTATGACTTACCTGTCTGAATTGTTATTCAGACACAGAGTATACATATGCTTTCATCTAAAATGTATTACTGTAATGTTAGGCTGTTGTAGAGGAGGGATGAGAAAGTACAATGAATGACTAAGTTATTGCTTTTATTTTATGAGACATGTTTAGTGGGTCTACTTGGACTATTATTCCTTATGCTGGGGTCAATGGGGAAGCTAATGTTATGTCACAGCATACAGCAGAATGACTAAAGCGATATGACACACTGGAGACATGTAATTTCTTCAGTTGCAGTGAAGATATTACATGCATTGCTGTTGTGACATTCATGGGTCACATAAACTTCCTGAAATAAAAAGAGAGATACATTTATAATGACCTGGTAGAGAAACTAATTATCCCCAGTTGGCAGTCCATTACAACTCATATTTCCTCCTTATCTTCATTTAGATGGTAATCATCTCTTCCCCTTGTCCTGAGTATCTAAATTGCATTTGTGTTGTTTTTATTTCTTGCTCTCTGACAAGTGAAACTATCCACGGACCATGGACAATTGTGTGCTTATTCACAAGGCCTCAGAGAACACGTTAAATCTGTGAGACACAGGGACAGTTATTTTTGAGTGTTCCTGCAACCCTGCCAAGTGATGGTACATGTGTTCCTGAGGCTCCTCAAGCTGACTTTATTCCATGCACCATTAGCTAATTTGTCCTCCACCCAGGGCCTTGTGCTGGTGGTAAATCTACAGTTTTCAGGCCTCTTCAAACATCTAGATATATGGAAAAATCTGAAAATTCATTTCAGTTTGATACATTATTATTCTGTTGGGTATTCAGGTGGGTATGTAGTAAAATATGCAGCTCATCTTGAAATGCAATCTAATTGTACCGTAGCATAAAATAAAGAAAGAAAAGGAAAAAAGTACACTGAAAAATATACCTTAAGAAACATAACATATGTTCTTAGTAGTATTAAGATAATTATACCATTAGTTTGTCAGCAACACAAATGTATTAATGACAGAATTGATTTTTAAAAAATGACAACCTTTTAATTTGGCGCTTAAAAACAACAGCATGATAATTTTAATATAAAGGTACAATGAACATCATACTTTTTGAATAACTGTTCTCTCATTATGTGTCCTCTGTCCTAAAATAAGATTACATTAGCACTGCAAAGATTACACTATGCTGACTGTTTTTAAAAAAAATATATAATCCATAGCTTAAAGGCATTCAAAGCCGAGCATGGTAACGGTTCATTTAAACTGATTTTCCTGAGTCTTATCAAGTGTTATGTTTACAAAAATAAACCCTGTTTTAGTGGTGTACAATTAACAATTAGTGTTTGTGAGGTTGAGGATTTAACATTTTTCATAGCTGGGTTAAAATTATAAGACTACTTTTTAAGATTATGTAAAATTAAATTATTTATATTAAAAAATGTTTAATTTAATTTGGATTATAAAATGAGGCTTTTAGTGATTTGAAAATTAATTAAATTTAATTTAAAATGCTGAACTAAAAGTCAAACCTCTAAACAAGAGCAACTCCCCCCTTGAAATGAAAATAGTACTGCCCTGTGCATTATTGTTTTAAAATAGAATATTCAACTGCAAATGGAGCCAAATGTAAATCTTCGAAGATGTTTCCAGCATGATTTGCAAATATTTTCTGTATAACTTGCATTATGTAACATAGTACAAAAGCTTTCAGACAAGCTTGGAGAACCTTGGAGTTAACACCTTTTGGCCCCTTCTCAAGACACATGTTCATAAGAACATAAGAAAGTTTACAAACGAGAGGAGGCCATACCACCTATCGTGCTTGTTTGGTGTCTATTAATACCTAAGTGATACAAGGATACTATCTAATCTATATTTACATCGCTGGGTAGTTTGTTCCAGATTGTGATGCCTCTCTGTGTGAAGAAGTGTCTCCTGTTTTCCGTCTTGAATGCCTTGTAGCCCAATTTCCATTTGTGGCCCCGGGTGCGTGTGTCCCTGCTGATCTAGAAAAGCTCCTCTGGTTTGATGTGGTCGATGTCTTTCATGATTTTGAAGACTTGAATCAAGTCCCCACATAGTGTCATGTGTTCCAGGGTGAAAAGGTTCAGTTCCTTCAGTCTCTCCAAGTAGGACATTCCCTTCAGACCTGGAATAAGTCTGGCTGCTCTCCACTAAACTGCCTCTAGAGCAACAATATCTTTCTTGAAGTCTCGAGCCCAGAACTGTACACAGTATTCCACATGAGCTCTAATTAGTGCATTGTACAGTCTGAACATTACTGCCCTTGTTTTAAATTCTACACTTTTGACAATATACCGTAACTTTCTGTTTGCCTTTTTTATTGCTTCCCCACATTGTTTGGATGGAGAAAGTGAGGAGTCCACTTAGACTCCTAGATCAAGTTCTATTCCTCCCATAGTGTTATTATAGTGCACATTTTTGTTACCTGCATGTAATACCTTGCACTTGCTGGCCCACAACTGAATATTATCTAAGTCCCTTTGAATAGCCTGTGTTGACAAGATTGTATCTGCTGAGCCACCTATTTTAGTATCATCTGCAAATTTGACAAGTTTGCTGAGTATCCCAGAGTCCAGATCATTAATATAGATTAGAAAAAGCAAAGGCCCTAGTACTGATCCCTGTGAAACTCCACTAACAACTTCACTCCAGTTAGAAGCAACTCCTCTGTTTCTTATACATCAACCAGTTCATAATCCATCTACTTACATTACTCTGAATGCCTACAGCTTCCAATCTGAGGATCAGTCTTTGGTGTGGAACCTTATCAAAAACTTTTTGAAAATTTAAGTATAGCATATCATATGCTTTCACATGATCTGGAGCTGCAGTTGCATTTTCAAAGAACTCTAATAAATTAGTAAGACATGATCTGCCTCGTCTAAACGCATGTCGACTATCTCCAAGAATATGGTTTTCATTAAGATGCTCCTGTATTTGCTGTCTAATAATGTTTTGCAACATTTTATAAGTAATGCAGGTGAGACTGATTGTTCTGTAATTTCCTGGCTCAGTTTTGTCCCCTTTCTTGTGGATTGGTATGACATTTGCTGTTTTCCAGTCAGTTGGCACATCCCCTGTTCTAAGTATCATTTGGAATATTTGAGTTAGCAGCCTATAAATAATTTCCCTCATTTCTTTAAGTACTGTTTGGAAATATACCATCTGGCCCAGGTTATTTGTTTGTTTTTAATTCTGCTAGTCCCTTTAGTACCTCCTCCTCATTTATCCTGATCTCTCTTAGGGTTTGACTGGACTGATTGATAACCATTTTTTCTTTTGTAAAAACCTCTGTGAAATACTCATTAAGAACATTTGCCACATCTTGTTCGTTTTCAAAGATAATTCAATTTTTGCCCTTTGACTTCTTGCTGTTGTAATACTGAAAAAATCTCTTTGCATTAGTTTTAGCTCCGAGAACTGTTTCTTTCTATTTCCCTCTTTGCTTTCCTGATCCCTTTCTTAACATCTCTTTGCAGTTCAGATTTCCAGATTGCACCTGTAATACCTCACCCTGCCTTTCTGGATATCATTGATCTTATTTTACAGTAATAGGCATCATTCTTAATGAATTGAGATCTGATGTTGAACACATGTATGAATTCTATCCCCAACATTTGGAAATACAGTTAGGATAGTGTTATTTAATTAAAACAAGCCATGTAGGGTGATTGCATCCCCCCGACAGGTCAAGTAAAGAGTTTATTAAATGCAAGTTCTGGAATGTTTTGAGCTAATTATGTTATGAATAGATATATGCAATTTTTTAATCATAATGATCAAGTTTGACGTCAGTGAAAGAGGATAGAAAGAACCTGGTATGCTGGCGGGCTTACATATTAAAAGGTGGAGTGCACAATAGGAAGAACATTTCACCTATTTTTTTGTACAATACAATAAATAGTAAGGAGAATGATTGACAGTTTGGCACGGCATGGGGTGTGGGTTGTGCCGGTATCAGGTTGTGGCTCTGGCTTGCTATAGTGAAAAGTCGTTTAAGAGGATTGTTCAGGGTCATTATGAGTGCCCATTCCGTAGACATTTTCTGTGGGAATTCGATAGTCATGTTCCGGGTGTTCAGTCCTGGTACTTTCTCTTCTTTAGCTCTCCTATGTGCCCTCCTTGAGTTTTCCCTCATGTACTTTGCAGCAAGTTGGCCTCGAGCATTTATGCCAACACTTGATGTAGTGCAGGTGTAGTGCAGGTGTGCGTGCTTGTCTTGTCAAATGTGTTTAGAAATTAAAATAAAATAAACACTGACCGCTGACTTTAGGTAAGTTTCTGACCTAACTTAGACATGTACATTTACATCTACTGAGCCTATACCCCTCACCAGGATAGAGTTTATGCACCAAATACATCACTGTGTATTGTGTATGCCGCCATCTTGAATTTTCTTTACCTAGCATCATTAAAAGATGTTTTAAAATGTGATAAAAGTAAACATATAAATAACCAACGCATGTATCATAGTACAAGACCCTTGTCTGATGTTTGGATGGTACATTTGATACATTTTTATCAATCTGTGTGATCTACACCCCAAAACATTGTCAACTGGTGAGAATGAAGCGTGTGTCGAAAAATGGCACTGAAAAGCAGCTCCACGCAGCGTGCTCCGAGTGACCAGTTTAGAATGTAGCAGCAGAGCGGAGTGACTGATACTCCTGCATTCCACTCTCAGAGCCGCCATTCATAGACTGTGAGCTCCGGCTGTTCACTTTGTCTATCGTGACCATACATTTGTAAACGTGAGACAATCAAAATGTCATAGGACTAAAATGGATTTGTAGTGTTCTTAGTATTGCAACAAAGATACTGATTTATACAATACAGTTAAAATAAATATATAAACCTTCTTACAATCTTTCTTTTCAGTTACGTAGTGTTAACTGCATACGCAAGTTTATTTTTTAAACTGATTAATACATCGGATTTCATAGTAATTATTTATATACACGTATGTATTTATTATTTTGAACCATCAACTTATTGGTCATCATTGTGTCCTGTTAAAACTGCTTATCTATTGCCAGGAGAGTTGCAATATGTTTGCAGCACATCTGAAATTAATGTTGTAAAAGTATTATAATATGCAATTATGTATTTTTCTGTGAATAAACATATCTGAAAATAAAGAATAGGCTATATAAAATAAAGGTTTTTTAAGCACAGGTAAGGAAATTTTGTTGATTTCAAAACCATGTGTCATCTACAATGGTTTATTATATTTTGTGTATATTCTTGTTATTATTAATCAAATTGAAAGCAGCATAGCCACACGATCCCTCTATTGCACTTACGACTAATCTTGATCTTTTCTATTTGTCAATGTTTTTGAAAGTGTATCAATTTCTGCTTTAAACATGTCACTGTAAATTCAATCTACAGACTAGAATACTTGTAATGTAAACTAAGAATGTGTAGCCCCTTCAAAATGTTATTTTTCCAAGAATGCACCTTGAATCTGCCCAACACATATGAAGGGCATCTGATTAGCAGGGTGTTTAGTCCATTAGCAATGTCATTTGATTCAAGTGACCGAAATGCACGACATTGATAACACAATAACTGATTACTTCAAACATTTAGAACTGGCTGAATTTACACTTACACATAAAAAACAAATATACTGTGGTCAACATTATTCACAACACCATTTTAGGGCCAGGAATCCCTATGACCGAAATGCAATCACATCTAACGAACAAATTATAAAACATGACAGTGGTCTAAAATGTGTCATATGATGTTCATTAGCCTGAAAGGAGCTGAGTGTAGCTATGGTATGATAGGCTTTCTAGTTATTCATATGCAAATGTTTCAGCCTTTGTTGAATGTTGAATTGACTTGTCTGGTCTTGTTCACTTTCTCTACTTCCTCAAAACTCAGTGTTAAGCTATTGACCATTTTTCTTAGTCTAACACTTATATCGGCACTTTTCATTACAGAATACTGAACACAGCATGAAGTGCTAATTTTCATTTCTTATCCTAGTGGAAAATAAGTATTTTCAAGCAATCCATTTGTGTTTAATTTTTGTTTTAAGACTGCATTGAATCTTAATTACTATGAGAGATGTTGTGAGAGATATTAAATTAAATTAAGAACATTTATAATTTTTAATAATTGGTTTTGGTGATTATATTTGGTTGGGTTAATGTGTTATAAATATAATGACATCTTTATGTTAATGTGGTCTTATATGATGAAAGAATCCTGATCCTTCTTTTTCCCTATTCGTATCATTTTTTTACTCTAAAGGTGTTCTTAAAAAGCAAATACAGTTTCCCAAATGCCAAAGTTTTAGTTAATAGCATATAATCACCTTTGAAACTGACAGAGGACACTTAGATTTGTAACAACTAGATGTTATAATTTTATACTTCTATAATTAAGCTTGATTTGATCTTCAAAGTGTGTTGCAAATGTAATTAAATGTCATTTTTTATGTCCCACTAGAAATCCTTCACTAATTAAGAATTTCTCAGATTATGTTAAAACAATCAGTGTCTTCATTTTCTTTATACAGTGCCTGAAGAAAAAGGCAAATGAAACCTTGAATTTATAGTACAACCCTTTGACTTCAAGTCAAACCATGCTAATCAAGTATAATACATTGCCAACAAGATGAATGTGTTAATTTGTGGTATTTACCATATGTATTTTTTTTTTTTTTTTAAGTACAGAAATTGGGTAGATATAATAAACAACCAGACAATCTTTATCAAGTGTCCACAATTGTATTGCTGAAGGGGACCCTTGATTGATACAAGTGGTCTCCAAAATGTATAAGTGCAAATATGAATGGACTAACAACATGTTATCACCTCCAATTTCAGACACTTATGGCACGTTTCTATATTCTATTGGAGTGTAAATAGATTTTGTATTGAAATACGAATAGCAGGCTAGTCAAAACCCTGCCATTATGTTTCCACTCAATGGTAAAAAAAGAGGGGGAAAGCCGACAAAATTAGGAAAACTTGACCCTTGATCACCCTTGCTTAATTATCGGTTAAATATACTTGCACTTAGGTATATGAGATAATAGTTTGATGTAATTGAAAGAGTAAGGATGAAAAAGAGCAAGAAGACTTTGCAATTGTACAAAAAGATGCATTAAAGACAATGATGGACATGAATTACATATATTCTGTATGTAATTTACTACACTATAGCTCTGCTGTACTACAGAACATATGTTTTTTTCTTCCTCTCTGTCTGAAATAAAAAGCATTGCAACATACTGAGAAAATGTGTAAAGATTTTAATTTCATATTTACATGATGAGTAATCTAATGCAGATAGAATATGAAAGGTTTTGCATATGAGTCATTGAAGGTTTTAAGATTATATATACCAAATACAAATTTGTATATGTACATCAAAATAAACACCCTGGAGAGCTCCACAGACTGTGCGGTTCATTGTCTTCAATCAGTATTTAAAGGTCATGTTAATCTTGGCAAATTTAGCCAATGATTGGTTTAATTATGTTATTGAAAGGTTGGTTGGAATGAAAACCAGAAGACCAGGTAGCTCCCCGAGACTAGGTTTGGAGATCTCTGATCTATACTTATGTTATGTCATGTTCTACTCAACGGAAATAAAATAATAAATAAATAGATACATACATGTCACAGGAGGTGACTTGTGGCATTTATTTACAAATTGAATCACTTGTTCCTTAGCTATTGAAAAATCACTATTACTATTTGTTATTTATTGAGTTAATTTTTTTCTCAACTTTGAAGAACATTTCGATGTATTTATGTCTCGCAGTTTGTGTATATTGTGTGTCTATGTTGATTGAATTATTAATGGTGTGCTTATTGCCTTGAGTGCTGATCATGCACACCTGCTCTGAGAAGGGTGTTGGCTTGATTCCCTGGTGGCTGCACCTGTGATTCCCTCCCTTCTATGAGCCTCCAGCCTTTAAAAGGAGTCCATTCACTCCAGGCAGACAGAGCTGGCTGGTGCATAGATGTGGCAGAGGGATTGAAAACTGTAATACTGCCACAGGGATGGACGCTTCCGGCTGTGATTTGTTGAGAAAGCAGGGACATTTCCAGGAAGAAGTGGTGAAGCAATATCTCACCAACTTAAATTGAGAAAATAAGACACTCCCTCTACAAACTAGTATATTCAAATAGAGTCATTAAATAAATATTTTTGCAAAGTGTTTATTGTTGCTCCATGAAAGGCTTCTAGAATCAAATTTGATTCATGTGCTAATGAGCAGTCCTGGATTCTTTCTTTGTCTTTTTTTGTTTTCTATATCTTGAATTGTACAGACTGAGAATGCTGTGCCCGCTTCTGTGATCGCCCTGACGAAAAAGCAAATTCATTGTAGCAGAAGAAAAATAAATTGACATACCTGAAGTTGCTGCCAGTGCCTCCTGCTTCTCGTCATACTCCTGTGGTCCAGCCCACCTATGACAGCCTGTGGAGAGAGACAATGAGCAGCACTGTGAGAAGGGATGTGCCGACCACTTTCCCAGCAGCTTGTGTGGATGGGACTAGTATAAAGGAAGCTTTCGCTGCAGTGTTCTGTTGGAAAAGGGAAAAGCTTAAAGGATGACAATGTGATCAGTGAGGTGTGGAGTGGCTTGGATGGTGAGTCTTTGGGGATCATCTGCAACTGAAGGAAGCAGCCTGGCTTCTTACTTTATTGTGTCCCTGCTGGCAATCTACATTGCCCAGCTGGTGGAGGCGCCGCATACGTGGTCCTCAGGGGCCCCACAGCCTACTGACAGTCATGCGCCATGGGGCATGTGCGAATAGACGTTCCCTGGCAGCCATTGTGGCGGCACGCGGTTAACTCTGGCTGTCCCTGGCGAGGCGAGTCCCAGACACAGTCCCTGCCGCGGCCCTGAAGCGTTCCAGCAGCCTCTGGCACACCCATACACCCCCCAGCAACTCTCCAATTGGCACCTCCGCACCCAGGACTTTTGGGTGCTCCAAATTATAACCGTTGGCTACCCCCTACGGTTCCAGACCCGTCCACCCCCCTTCAGAGGCGTGGTGTGGATGCGAGTGAGGGACCTGTTGCAGTGTGTGGCGCTTCGCATCGAAATCGCCACTTTCTTGGAGAAACGCGTGATCCGCTAAGTTGCCCCCTCCGGGACAGCACAAGGGATTCTATTCTCCATACTTCCTTGTGCCCAAGAAAGATGGCGGTTTCCGCCCCATCTTGGATCTGAGGTACCTGAATCGCCAGCCCCAAGGTGTTGCATTTCAAGATGCTCACCCTGCACGCCATGTCTCAGGCTATCAAGCCTGGAGATTGGATTTGAAAGATGCCTACTT
This sequence comes from Amia ocellicauda, assembly GCF_036373705.1. Lineage (NCBI taxonomy): Eukaryota > Metazoa > Chordata > Actinopteri > Amiiformes > Amiidae > Amia > Amia ocellicauda. The sequence goes on along the minus strand of NC_089859.1, from coordinate 33,559,602 downwards.
TCACATCCCCATTGCGCAGGTACATAGGATGTTTCTCCGTTTCGCCTTCGAAGGCCGAGCGTACAAATTCGCTGTTCTCCCATTTGGCCTGTCTCTAGCCCCTCGAACTTTCTCCAAGTGCATGGATACAGTGCTGGCCCCCTTGCGTTGCTAGGGGGTCCGTGTCCTCAATTATGTAGACGACTGGCTGGTCTGTTCGAACTCCAGGGAGCCTCTCTGAGTTGGGCCTTCGGGTCAACAGAGAGAAGAGCTGTCTTGTGCCAACTCAGCAGACGCAGTTACTCGGACTGCGCCTCAATTCCATCACCATGCTGTCCATGCTGGTGCCAGAGAGAGTTACCTCCATACGTGCGTGTCTCTCTCTCTTTGGCCAGAGGCTGCTGGGCCTTCTAGCAGCTGCATCCCAAACCCTTCCCCTCGGCCTCCTTCATCTAAGGCCTCTGCAGTCTTGGTTCGGGTCCCGGGGGATGCATCCTCGCCATGACAGAGCACGTTGAGTGACAGTCACTCAAGCGTGCTGGAAGGCGCTTCGTTAGTGTCGGAGCCCTTCAAATTTTACCCTCGGTGTGCCCTTGCGGCCAATTTGCCACCAAGTGGTTTTGACAACAGACGCCTCCAAGCAAGGTTGGGGAGCTGTCTGCAATGGACAGGGAGTCCGGGGCAGTTGGACAGCGCCCGTCAGGGCCCTCCATATCAACGCCATGGAATTACGAGCTGTACTCCTCGGTCTCCGTCACTTCATGCTGGCCCTTCTTTGGCTTTGGAGCCACTACGGCAGGGCAGAGGTGGACCTCTTCGCTTTGGCGTAGTCCACACATTGTCCCCTATGGTTCTCCATTTGGGATCAGTCAGGGACCCTGGGGATTGATGCGCTAGCCCACACATGGCCGTGCCGTCTCCTCTATGCATTCCCACCGTTCCCTCTTCTCCCAGTAGCTTTGGAGAAGATTAGGCAGGAACGAGTGACAGTTCTGCTGGTAGCGCCTCGCTGGCCCCGCAGAACATGGTTTGCGGACCTGGTCTCCCTCTTGGTTGGAGGGCCTTGGCAGCTTACCCTGCGGGCGGACTTGCTGTCTCAGGTGCAGGGCACACTGTGGCATCCCAACCCGGGCCTGCTTCAGCTCTGGGCCTGGCCCCTGAGCGGGATCGCCTGATGGCTTGGGGTCTGTCAAACATGGTAGTGGCTACTATTCAGTCCCTCTATGAGGTCGTAGTACTCCTACCGCTGGCGGACTTTTCAGACTTAGTGACAGTAGAAGTCTCATGACCCAGTTAATTGCCATGGGCAAGTCCCCATCTACGCTCAAGGTTTATTTGGCCGCCATCTCCTCACGTCAAGTCAGGATTGATGCCGAGACTCCGGGCTCTCATTTTTTGGCGGTGCAGTTTCTGAAAGGTGCACGCAGGCTGAGGCCTACCCGCGCTCCTTCTGTGCCCGCGTGGCGCCTTGATGTAGTGCTGGACGTGCTTTCCAAGGCCTTGTTTGAGCCCTTGCAGTCAGTTGACCTAAGATTAGCATCACTGAAGATGGCTTTTTTGTTGGCAATCACGTCAGCGAGTTACACACCCTGTCCGTTCACCCTGCATATGTCCGTTTTGCGGGAGATGGTTCCAGGGTTATGCTTCGGCCCAATCCTGCGTTCCTCCCGAAAGTGCTGTCTGAATTCCATATCAACAGGCCTATTGCGTTAATGGTTTTCCATCCTCCTCCCTTCTCTTCGGAGGAGGAGAGTAGGCTTCACCTGTTGTGCCCGGTGTGGGCTCTCAGGTGCTATTTGAAGTACACCAAGGACATTTGGCGCTCAGACCAATTGTCCGTGTCCTACGGAGCATGGATGCGGGGCCAGGCGCTTTCAAAGCAGCGCCTCTCGTACTGGATTGTGGACACCATTACCACAGCTTACGAGTCAGCTGGAGTCCCGGTTCCTGAACACCTGGTGGCCCACTTGACTTGAGGTGTAGCCACATCGTGGGCCCTTTTTCAAGGTGCTCCACTGGCAGACATCTGTGCGGCTGCGAGTTGGGTCTTGCCGCACACCTTTGTTCGATTCTACAGGCTGGACGTGACGGGCCCGCTTCCTTCTATTGGGAATCCGGTGTTGGCTTCAGTTGAACCTCAGTAGCCTATCAGGCACTGGCTCCTGGCCTTTTCTACCCCAGTCTGCCCCTGTTGAGTGTGCTTGGGAAAAGCAATGCAGAACCGTTATCCCTTCGTACCGGACTGTGACTTGTATATAGTTCAATCTGTAGGCGGGAGTGCATGTGATTTTTACACTTGTATCCGCCATTGTACATAGTTCCTTTGTTAGTAGGCCTGTGGCCCTGCCCTAGCTATAATAGCTGTGCTGAGGGCCGCTGCTGCTGTATTCAGCGGGATGCTTTGAGTTTACTCTTGTGACCTGCTGTGTATATACTTCATTGATTGACATCAGTAGAGCATCTGTTGCCGCTAGCTGCTGGTGTAACTTACTCCTGTGTCCTGCATGTGGTGCACCCCACAGTGTATATAGTTCATTGGAATAGACAATTGAGCTTGTCCATTCCTTATTAAGTTGAGCGTGGATGACTGCTCCTGTTGTTAGCGAGGGCACGTGTGCCTTGCTATGTGTATAGTTCCTTGCCTGCAGTCTGTGGCCCCGTCCTAGCTATGCTAGATGTGCTGGGGGCCACTGCTGCTGTGTCCAGCGGAAGGCACTTGAGTTGGTTCTTGTTGCCCCGCTGTGCATATAGTTCCATTATTAATTGAACTATTCAGCAGTGGCTATCCAAAATCAGGTTAGCCCACTGTATGTTGAGCACAGGTTGGGAGACTGCACCCTGTGCTTATGTGGTGTGGTCTTGGTATTGGCCCCACTCCTAGCCCTGCTAGCAGTGCAGGAGGCCGCTATTACTAGGCTTCACGGTAGACACAAGGTTCTTGGATACACCATTCCTTATTTCTTCCCAGTTCGGCGTGACTGCGGTCTTCGCGTCTGGTCAGCCCGGATGTGGCCCCAAGGGGCCCCTGTGGTTTCTATCATAGAGTTGGTACGCCTCCTAGTAGGTACGCCTCGGGCCAAGCTCTCTTACCAGCTCGCTGCCTCCTCCCTTGCGACAGTTTGGTTATACTATAACCCCTCCCCCTTGGGCAGTACTTGTAATTCGAAAGATAATGATAGGTTGCATATGCAACCGTGGTTATCTGAGGAAAGAAGCAATGCAAGGTCACGCGGGAGTTCTAGCTCCCGGCAAAAATAGGAAGTCTTTGTGCAGACGTCACCTTTTATACAAACAGGAAGTGGAAGTGTCCTGTTTGAGTGACGGCCACAAGGGCCAATGGCAGCTTTGATAGACAAATTTCTTCGATATGTTCCAGCGCATGCGCTGAAAACCCCTCCCCCTTGGGCAGTGCTTCTTCTCTCAGATAACCAGGGCTGCATACGCAATCTATCGTTTTACCTTTGTTAGGCTTTCTGTAGAATTTCTAACTATCCATTGTTTTTTGTTTTGTTTTTTTGTTTCTGCTTGTATTGGGATGTACATTATCTAGTTAATAATATAAACTGGTTGCACGGATTAAAGGTCTTTTAACCCTAGCGAACAACAACCTGCCACCACTGCTGATAGGTTGTGCAGATTTCACTACTCTAGTCTCTGCACTGTGAAATTGGATATAGACATGATCGTAGATGTATATCTATGGACATCAGGGGTGATTGTATATACAACTTCTCCTCGCCCCCTCACTCCCAAAAGTGCTTCAATATGGATACATTCCTGAGCAATTGTTCAGTGCAAGAGAGAATGGTATTAGTGCATGTGCATAAGGTACAAACTATCAAGGAGCTTCACACCTGGAAAACTGGAAAAATAGGCCAGAGTGTAAAGGGATAATAGTTCTATTGGGGTTTTGTTTATAGCAAAACTTATGATATGTTGTGGCCTTAATTGTTGTCTAGAAGTAGTGATTCCTAACAGAAAACTGTTAAAAAATGTTTTGTCCGTGATGACTTGTCAGGCATTAACAGCTGGATCTTAAAAAGGTATAAGTCTTGTTGCGTGTGCCTAACGGCATTTGCGCTCCACTCAATTGTTTGAAATGCCTACCTCTAACCACCAGGGGGCGTGCTATGGAATAGACGTGTTATGCAGTAGTTCCTGAATTTTTCATAAAAATCTTTAGCAATCCTTCACTATCCTTCCTTTAAATAGTCATTTTTTTGTTTGTCTTAATCAGTCTAACTTTTAATCTGCTATTTAATTGTTATTTTTGCTGCTATTAGTCATAATCACTTTGCAATGCCACCAAAACTGTCAGGCAAAAAAATGATGGCGATGGATCCAACTACACCTGCCTCTGGGCCGACCGCCGAAGTAGCGGTGAGCGGAGGGGGGCCCGGCTGCAGCTCCATTATGCTTGACGATTTCCGCAGGATCGTCACGGAAGTTATTTGGGACGAGATTGCTATGCTTTGTTCAAAAATTCAATCGATAATTGCTCCCATTAAAGCCGCGGTGTCCGAGTGTTCTGATAAAGTCCGGGAGATGGAGGGCTCTATGAACACATTAGACAGTTGCCTTACTGGCCTTGAGTCAGCCTGCAATCTGCTTGGTGCGGAAAATAACAAGCTCCATGCGAAAATAGATGACCTGGAGAACCGGAGCAGGAGAAATAATCTACGCGTCGTGGGAATTCCGGAGGGGATGGAGGAGGGGAGACCAACAGAGTTCATGGCGAACTTCTTTCGTGAAGTGTTTGGTCCGGATCAACTTGTCTCCCCCCCTGTCCTGGATAGGGCGCATCACTCCTCTGCTGCAAAACCACGAGAGTGCCAGCGCCCGAGGCCTTTTATCCTCAGTGTCCACTATTTTCAGGCTAAAGAGCAGCTTCTGTGCCTGGGTAGAGAGAAGGGTCAGCTTACTTTCCGCGGGAATGCATTGCATTAGCGCGTATAATTAAACTGGCGTGTTTGTTTGTGTGTTTACAGGGAGGGGAGGGCAGGAGCAATAGCGGGTTTGTTTGCTTTCACTATATTATAATAGCGTTTATTATTCGTTTTATTTCTGGATACACGGTCGGAAGGCCTTGCTATCTTCCATTGTTGTCTCCCTCTCTCTTTGACTGTGGATGGGAGGAGAGGAGAGGAAGGGGGAAATGGGTTTGCGTAGAACGGGGTGCAGTGCAGACCAGGGGACCAGGGGAAGCCTTCTCTCGTTCGAGTAGGCCACGACATCCCTGAGCAGCATGGCGTTTGTCGGCCGCCGATCTCCCCCGGGCACCACAGACCTGATCGGGACCCACGACTTGAGGGAGTGGCCGCTGCAGCCGGATCATCAGTGCTTTGGCCAGTATCTTGTAGTCGGTGCACAGGAGGCTGACCGGCCTCATAGAAGGGGCCAGTCTACCCTCTCTGTACATTGACCCCAAGACCTGAGCCAGATCTTCCCTAAGCACCTCCCAAAAGATCTTGTAGAATTCAGCAGGGATCCCATCGGGACCCGGTGTCCTTCCAGAGTTAAGACTCTTTATCACCTGGGAGAGTTCCATGATGGTGATCTCTGGATCCTCCTCCGCCTCCTCGTCCCCCTCGTTGCGGGACTCCAACAGGGACAGAAAGTGATGGATCAGATTTTGATCCACCACCTTCTGATCATACAACTCCCTGTAGAAGTCCTGCACCACTGTCTCAACAGCCTCTCTGCCCTCCACCTCCTGCCCCAAGGAGTCGATCATGGAGGACATTGTAGGCCGTCTCTCCTTCGGTTTCTTGAAGAAGTGGCCGCACTTCTCGTCGTCCTCCATGATTCGGACCCTGGAAAGGACCTTGATCTTCTCTTGCTCCTCCCGATAGAGGGCGGAGAGACTCCGTGAGGACTCTGCCGACTCCTCTGGCTAGGTCCCTTGTCGCTCCCGATCCATCCCAATCTCCGCTTGCCTCGGCCTCCGGACCGCTCCAAGGACCCAGGACTCTGCAGCTCTGTCAACCGGAATCTCCACATCTAGTCTCGTCTGGCCTGGTGGAACAGCTCCCTGCAAAACAGAAGAAAAACTGTCAAAATACAGTACAATGCCCCCTGCTGGACAAAGGTTTCACTCACAATTGGAGGGAAACCCGAGTCCAAGATTATTGCTAGATATGGCAGACTTTATAGCATAATTATAGGTGCTGATATGAACGCTGTTATGAACTCTGCTATCGACCGCTCCAACCTGCAGGGGGCTGGTTCAAAGTCTCTCGCCACAGGGGATTTGCAGCGTTTTGTCTCAGATCTTGGACTGGTTGACCTATATCATGCTTTTAACCCAACTACCAAGGAGTTTACCTTCTTTTCGGCAAGGCATAAATCATATTCTAGGATTGACTACATTTTAGTTTCGAAAACTTTATTTTCTGAGGTGCACAGCGTTGGGATACTGCCAAATGTGATCTCTTATCACTCATGTGTTATTAGTAAAATGTTATTAGCTGATACCCCGAATCTTGCTACAAGATGGCGCTTCAATACCACATTATTGCAAAACGAGAATTTCCGTGCTTCATTTCAAACTAAGCTAGATGAGTTTCTTGGTTTTAATCGTGGCTCTGTGGAGGACCCTCATGTTTTATGGGATGCAATCAAAGGCTTCATCAAGGACACTTCAACTTTATTTGCATTAATCTGAATAAATCCAAATTTAGTAAAATTAAAGAGCTTGAGACCAGATTAGCATTGCTGGAGCATAGCCTACAAAACTTCTCTGAATCCACTGCACAGGATCTTGACATTATTAGACATGAACTTAATGTATTGCTTAGACATAGAGCAGAATTTCTGATCCACAGGGCCAGGCAGAACTATTATTTTAATGGTGCCAAACCCAGCCATCTTTTGGCTCTCAGGCTTCGTAGCAATGATCGGTTTGCAGATATACTGTCTATTAAATCCAGGAACGGTGTTTTATTGTCGGATCCACTACAAATTAACTCAGAATTTTGCACTTTTTATACCACTTTATACAGTTCCAACGTCCCCTTTGACAGGGAGAAATGTATGCATTTTCTACAAGATCTCAAGCTCCCGTGTCTTTCCGCGGAGGATACCGCTGCGCTTGGTGCTCCCTTGTCACTTATTGAACTTAAAGAGGCATTACAAAATATGTCTAAAGATAAATCCCCTGGGTATGATGCGATTCACCCTGAACTCTTTTTAAGTTTCTGGAATAAATTGGGACCTCTGTTATTGGAAATGGTTCAAACTGCTACTGATAGGGGCTCTTTTCGCCATGATGCTAACTCAGCTATTATATCCCTATTGTTAAAAAAGGCAAAGATCCCACTAACTGCAAGCTATTGCCCCCTGTCTCTAATAAACTCTGATGTAAAACTGTTTGCCAAGGTCCTATCGCGTCGTATTGAAACTTATATGACTAGACTTGTACATCATGACCAAACAGGCTTCATTAAGACCCGGCTAGCATCCGACAATGTCTGTCACCTTCTCCATGTAATTCACGCAGTCAAAGATATTGACTCCCCATGTGCTGTCCTCTCCCTGGATGCAGAAAAAGCTTTTGATCGTCTGGAATGGGGATACCTCTGGACGGTCTTGGAACATATGGGGCTGGGTTCAGACTTTATTAATATGGTTAAAGTTTTATACGCTAACCCTTCCTCAATGGTTCTCACTGGCAATAGGTGGTCCTCCCAGCTAGCTATCTCAAGAGGTACCCGACAGGGATGTCCACTTTCTCCACTCTTATTTGCTTTGTCACTTGAGCCACTTGCGCAAGCTGTTTGTCAGTCTACATCTTTTACTCCCATTAGTGTTAACAACACTCTCGCTGTGTCCTGATGATGTATTGTTATTTGTAGAGAATGCCCCTCAGTCAATCCCCCTCTTACTGACAATTTGTAATGACTTTAGCTCACTATCAGGCTATAAAATAAATTGGTCAAAATCTGCTTTAATGCCCTTGAATGGTCGGATGAAGAAATCTATTTTGCCTTTAAATATACCAATGGTTAAGCAGTTTAAATATCTCGGTGTTTACATTTTTCCCTCCCTACACTCTATCACTATGAATAACTTCACTAATATCCTTAAACAAATAGAGACTGATTTAAATAAATGGGCGCATCTTGCTAACTCGTTGCAAGCTCGTATATCCATCATAAAAATGAATGTGCTTCCACGCATTAACTTTTTCAGTTCAATGATTCTACTCTCCCTTCCAGTTAAATTTTGGGATAAACTACATACTTTAATTTCTAGATTTGTCTGGAAGGGGAAACGTTCTCGCATCAAACTTTGTACTTTACAACGTGAAAAGTCCGTAGGAGGCTTATCTTTGCCCAACTTCAGATATTATTTCTGGTCTTTTGTTTTGCGACCGATTGCTAGTTGGCTGGATCCCAGCGCTCTTGTATCGTGGTGACCAATTGAGGAAAGTATAGTATTCCCACATAGACTCCAGGATCTGATTCACTCTGAGGTTCCCCTTAGGCATTGTAAATTACACTTTGGCCCTATAATCTCTTACCTAATCACAGTATGGAGATTAGCTGAGAAACACACTAAACTTGGACCCAAATGGCACTCTCATTCTCCCATTTTTCACAATTACTCACTTCTGACTGATGGCCACCCTTTTTCATTTCCTCAGTGGAGAGATAGAGGAATTCATGTGCTTGCTGATGTTGTTAAAGACAAATACCTCCATACATTCCAGGATTTAAAATTGCAATATAATTACAAAAAGGTACCTCTTTCTTTTTTTATTTGCGTTTACGCTCTGCAATGCGTGCTTATGGGGTGCCATTGCACACATTACGTGATGTGCTTGATAAGAGGGGTAAAACTAGGGGTATGGTTTCCAGACTATACTCTATTTTTTTTAAAGCTTCCTACAAACCTCTGGTGATCCACACTATTTGGAAAAGGGACTTATCTATTGTTGATGAGGAAATATCTTGGGATACTGTTTGGAATAATCTACAGAATGCGTCTAGGAACCCTAATCACCAGCTCATGCACTTTAATTTTATTCATAGGACTTATTTAACCCCTCGGAAGCTATATCTAATGAAACTTGCCCCTACCCCTTTGTGTGAGCTTTGTCCCCGGGGTGCCATCAGCACCTTGTTGCACATGCTATGGGAGTGCCCTGATGTGGCCATATTTTGGAAACGAGTCTCTTCCACTCTGTCTGATATCCTTGGGATAGTCATTCCTTGTTCTCCCAAAGTTCTGTTGCTGGATGATGACTCTTCAATGGGACTATCATTGCAACAGAAGCAAATATGGTTGGCCGAGCTTACTGCCGCAAAGAGAATGCTGGCTCTTTGCTGACGGCCTCCGCACTCTCTCCCTTGGTCTCATTGGGTCCGCTCTTTTCATGATATTATTAATCTGGAGCTTTCCACTGCGCGGATCCATGGGGCCTGTGCAGGCTTGGAGGGCGGCTGCGGACTTAGTTGAGGCACTCATATGATTTACCATGTTGATTTTGTGGCACTATTTGCGTAAAATTTTGTAGCTCTTTCTTGGATTGGGGGAGTTTTTTTTTTTTTAAGTTATTATTATTTTTTATTATTATTTTCTTCATTTCTTCTAAGGAGGGGGAGGTGCGTGGGGGGCTGGGGATAAAAACTAAGAAGGGGAAAGATTATATTGTTGCATTGATTTACCCCAATAAAAAAACTTTGATCACAAAAAAAAAAAAAGCCTACCTCTGGCATAGAGGTGCGCTCATCTCACCTATACTCAATCCCACCGAATGAGTGCACACTATTGATTCAAATGTTAATGAGAACCGCAGGTGGTCTGAGTTGGCAGTGTCAATTTTAAGCACAACGTATTGTCCCTCGCAGCTTATTTATGCCTGCAAAACAAAACAAAACAAATGGAGATAAAAAATTAATCATGGAATCATTTTGTTTAACAAAATGTAACCCCTTAAGCTGACAAACCCCTCTGGTACTATAATAATATATACCGCATTAATCGGTAGGTTGTTCTGAACAAAACAAGCCTATTTGCAAAGAAATCTGATCGCAACTGAATGATCTTTGACCATCTGAATGAAACTCCCCCCTGGAGCAGACTGTGTTTACCCCCCGGGCTCTGAATGACAGCGGGCAACACGGAAACTGTAAATTGGATGTGTTTCAGAATTAAAGGCACCGGTAGACAAGATAATAAGCTTTCAAACGATGTGCGCATTGTAGGAATACAGTGTGACTTCTATGCACAGGAGCTGCACGTAACACTGCCAAATAATGTTTAAGAGGGTGTAGTAACACAGTATATAACTCTGAAATGTACATGTTTTCAGTTTTTGGTAACCTAAACTTTTTTTTTGAACCTCTGGCAGTTTACCAGTTACCTTTGTACACAATAACAGTTTATATTGGTTACAATTAATGTTCAATGTTAATAATGAACGCTTTTTCACTAATTGTTTAATTATTCCCGTGTTTTTCTATTATACTTTGAATGAGTTCTTCACAGCACTTAACAAGGCACACCTGCCTGGACTAAACCAGTGTCCTCCCTTCACCCAACCACAGCACCTTTGCAATCTGCTGTCACCCAGAGATTGACTCCCTGGGTATAAAGACCACAGAGACAGAGAGCACTCACATGGGGCACAAAGAAAGGTGCAGGGCAGCAGACAGAGAGCGAGCAGTGCAGAGAGCCCGGGAAGGATAGTAAAAGTGGCGCAGATCAGGATATGGGCTGAAGGAGCTGTGAGGAATTCCAGCAGATCAAAAGCTAAGTGTTAAAGAAACGTTGATCTATTCAGCACACCCCCTGATCGACATGATTGACCAATCACAGTAGGCAGCATGAGCACATGGGCTTCTGGCAGTGCACAAGCGCATGTGATGCATGCAGTGCAAACAAGGACCATAAAACTCTTTTTGGTATAACATTTATAATAATAATTCGACCATCAAAAGCTTCAGGGCTGTACCAAAAACAACCGTAAGCCCCAGAAGCCCACCTCTAATGTCGCCACTGGACAGTGCGGTCACGTTTTGCCCCTCCCACCACAATATAACAATACATATATACACATACATACTGGTGCACCATGTGGGGTTGTACATGGTGTCTGGGGCTCATAAAGTGCGGTTAAACACAAAGGGAGGGAAGGGTGAAAGGCAGTACTTATTTAATTATTATATACAGTGCTCATGCTTATCAAAATAAATAAATATAAAAAGACAGAACTGTAAACCAAAACCTAGCTTCTCTCAAGGCTAATCTCAACATACAACAGGTCCCTCTCTACACATATAACTAATCCAAATAACAAACAAGACACAGCTAACCATCCAAATCACAGTCTGTTCACTGTTCAAGTCCTTGTACAAAGTTTGTAACTATTAAATCTGAATTCTTCTCTTACTCTTTCACTCCAAGTCCCAGACACTCCTCCTGCCTCTCCAAGCGGGTCACTTCCTGTTTTATTGATGGCAGCCTGGTTGATGAGGTTGAGGTTAGGTGCTTCCCCTGTCAATCTGCCTCCCCTGGGGTTCAGGGAAGGGCACCGCCTCCTGGTGCAGCCTCTTTGTGTCCCACCCAGCAAGGCATCACAATACATATTTACATGCATAAATACATAAACCTTTTTCAAATATATGTTTGAAGATACTGAAAATGAAAATATATTTACATTTAATTTTTAACTTAATTTAACTTTACAGTAACTGTTTTGTTCTACAGTGATATTTGTACAAAAAATATCACATAAATGTACATATTGTTGAATATTTACAAGCAAACCGGCCAAAATGCTGCTTTTTAATTGAAAAATCCAAGTAATTAATATATTCTTTCTGAGTGGCTTTTTTAGCACTTTTACTAAAATCCTATATGAGTTCAGTTCAAAGAAGGTAACTGTAATAATTATAGTTCAGATACTTTTTTTTGTGCTGCTTTATGAAATATTAATATTATTTGAGTTTACATTTCACACCAGGTAGATTTCCTCTGAAGAGAACATTCTAGTTTATTTAGTATTTTACAAAGAAAACAAAATTTGACTTGTCCTTATTAACTAGACTATTTCAGTAGGAAATGTAGTCTTAGATCTAAATTTGGTCACCACAGTGCAGTCTTATATTATTGTTTATTTTTAAATTAGTACTATTTAACGTTTGAAACTAGATATCTGCAAGCTTTTGGGGCCAGTAAAGGGCTTTTCTCTAGAGTTTGTAAAGATTATCAACCTGTAAATCACTATAGTAATATCAGAGACAAAGAAGAAACAAGGCTCAAAAAGACTTTCTTAAAACATATATATATAAGTAAGACAAAATATTAAAGTAAAGGTTATGTGGGAATAAATCTGAGGATGGATCAGTTGCTAGAGCTACTGAGCTACCAGTTGCTGGCCCTCCCCTGCAACAGCCAGGCCCAGCCCCTGTGGTGCAGGAGATGCTGCGGCCCTACTAAGTCCCTCGCACCTTCCTGACTAATTACTCCTGAAAACTGACTAATTACTACAACCTGGATCAATGCAAAATAAACCAAGTTTTATTCAATCAGCTCCAACATTTCTGATTGCAGTAAGGATATTTGACCCACAACAAGTGTATAGTTTGCATCTGGAAGCCCTCCCACTATATTATGTTCCAGATGCTGACTGTAAATCAGAAATGGACAAATACCTACCATCAATTTTTTTTTTAAATGACCGTAGAATCACTTTGAATTAATGTATTAAAGCTTAAGATGTATTTCCCAATTTTACATGAACTAACATGTCAATCTAAGAAAAGATGGCAGGGATAATAAACTTGATTTGCTATTTTAAAGTAAAATTGTATGCACGGGACATTTTTAAACTGTAAGGTACACTTAATGTGCTACTTGCAAACAACCCATGCATTTGTACTATTATGTTAATATATGTATATATATATATATATATATTTTTTTTTTTTACAGCATTAATGTTTTGATGTTAGTATTTTATATCAATTGTTCCAGTGGCTGGGCCACTCAAGGACATTCACAGAGTTGTCCTGTAGCCACTCCTTTGTAATCTTGGCTGTGTGCTTAGGGTTGTTGTGCTGTTGGAAGATGAACCTTCGCTCCAGAGCGCTCTGGAGCAGGTTTTCATCAAGGATGTCTCTGTACATTGCTGCATTCATCTTTCCCTTGATCCTGACTAGTCTCCCAGTTCCTGCCACTGAAAAACATCCCCAAAGCATGATGTTGCCACCACCATGCTTCACTGTAGGGATGGTATTGGCCAGGTGATGAGCAGTGCCTGGTTTCCTCCAGACAGGAGTTCAATCTTTGTTTCATCAGACCAGAGAATTTTGTTTCTCATGGTCTGAGAGTCCTTCAGGTGCCTTTTGGCAAACTCCAGGCGGGCTGTCATGTGCCTTTTACTGAGGAGTGGCTTCCGTCTGGCCACTCTACCATACAGGCCTGACAGAGATGGTTGTTCTTCTGGAAGGTTCTCCTCTCTCCACAGAGACACGCTGGAGCTCTGTCAGAGTGACCATCGGGTTCTTGGTCACCTCCCTGACTAAGGCCCTTCTCCCCCGATCGCTCAGTTTGGCCAGGCGGCCAGCTCTAGGAAGAGTCCTGGTGCTTCCAAAATTCTTCCATTTAAGGATTATGGAAGCCACTGTGCTCATTGGGACCTTCACTATTACAGACATTTTTCTGTACCCTTCCCCAGATCTGTGCCTCGATACAATCCTGTCTCAGAGGTCTACAGACAATTCCTTGGACTTCATGGCTTGGTTTGTGCTCTGACATGCACTGTTAACTGTGGGACCTTATATAGACAGGTGTGTGCCTTCCCAAATCATGTCCAATCAACTGAATTTAACACAGGTGGACTCCAATCAGGTTGTAGAAACATCTCAAGGATGATCAGTGGAAACAGGATGCACCTGAGCTCAATTTTGAGTGTCATGGCAAAGGCTGTGAATACTTATGTACATGTGCTTTTTAAATTTTTGTATTGTTAATACATTTGCAAAGATTTCAAACAAATTTCTTTCATGTTGTCATTATGGGGTTTTGTTTGTAGAATATTGAGGAAAATAATGAACTTAATCAATTTTGGAATAAGGCTGTAACATAACAAAATGTGGAAAAAGTGAAGCGCTGTGAATACTTTCCGGATGCACTGTATTATACTTTTAATAATATGCAGTTTTGTATCTGCCTATATCATTAATCACCACAACCCACACACGATGGATGTTTCGAAGAACAACTTCATACATATCATACATAATACTTACTTTACTCAAAAAAGTGAAATACTTGATGAACAATATACAATTTGTATTTATAAAACCCTGTGAAATTAGGAAAACATATATAATTATTAACAATTAGTAGCCCCAAGTCACCCTGGGTAAGGATGACAACTAAGAAATAAATAATAAAAAGTTGTCACCCATTGAGTAATGAACCCATAGCGACTGTAGGTTCTTCATTTGGGATTCATAGCAGAACAGCAATATTCAAACGTTCTGTTTCTAAATGGTCTATGAACATGTACTGTACCTATATTTGATTGATGCACTTTAATTTTAGTTCAATCCAACACTCAATCTTCAATCAGAAACATTTCCATACAGTTCAGAATGGTTACTTGTGCATGCTAACTTTAGACATTCCATTTCAGCTATTAAAAAGGTATTTATGTTTTGCCTGAATATAAATAATTTAAAATAATTAGAAAATACTCCTGTACACTTGTCTCTGACACAGAAGCAAAATACATTACATTCTGATCTTACAAAAATAAATAAACCAATAATAATAATACAATAAAATGTGATGTTGATACAATGTTTCTAAAGTAAGTTTTCTTTCTTCTTTTATAAGATATTAATTTTTATGGATTATGAAAAACCTTTTTTTTTCCTTAAATAAGCTATATCTATCTATCTTAACATTAACATATATATATAAAATCAAAACCGCTACATCCTGGATCAAAATAAAAATCGTCTTATCAATATGTCCAAGGTCATACCAATTGTAACTACCAATAGTGTAAGTAATACACTAATAAACAAACACATATACTGCATTCAACCCCATTACCCAAGGGTAAGGTGTTCAATACACTAAATATACATTTATATTGGTGTATTGTACCTTTGAAGTCAGAACTGTGTATTATGTGTAAATTAGTATAAAGACAATTAGTGTAACTAATAAGACAAATGTAAGATGTTTATGAATGTTTCTCATTCTAATATAAAGATATTTGCTTTATTCAGGGATTTATATTCTACATTGATTGGCCAACACATTTTAAATCCTGGAAACCCATTTGACAGTCCAAAACATACTGTACCTCTGTTAAAAGATCCTCAAAATCACATTCACAGGATCAGGGTGCTAATGAAGGCAAAAACATTCTGTTAGCACACTTTCTCAAATTAATGGACTCTATTCAGATAGACCATTAGTTAATTGGGAATATATCAGTTACTTGACCTGTTTGATATTTGCATATAGATAAACTACCTTCATATCCCTTTTTTTCCAACTTGAAGAGTCTTGGGACAATGTAAAAATCTCAAATCTTCTCATTTAGTAAAAAACATGACAGTTTACTGTGTCATACAGTTAATATTAAATGATCAATGAACTGATTATCATAAGGTTCACTCAACTCAGCTGCTACACATCCCAGTTTTAAATTAATATTTGATTGTATGGTTAATGTTGATTGATATATTACATAAATCTAATACTTTCCCATATCCCTGGAAGTTCACTGAAGTTCCAAACACGTGAAATACTTGGAAATAAATGGCAGTACATCTCTTGCAATAGCACTTTTCATAAACAAAATACTGTAGACTTTGTGTAATGGAGCTCATTGTGTATATGAGCTCGTTACGGTGACATAACCACTCGTGAAATCAGTACAGAGAGAATAAAATTCCCCTGTTGAGCGACCAGTCATTTAGCATAGTGGGTTTATTGCTCTACTGGGAGGAGCTGGGTGCTACAGGTTCTGATCCCAAGTGGGTGGTACTGACCTACACTTGCTTCACTAGCCTGAAATTGGACTTGCTTTTTTCCCTATATTTCAAAAGGAAATAAGTTACAAAAATGTTCACATCTTCAGTGGATAATATTCTGGATCTGATATATATGCAATATTAGGACAAACTGGTGGCAAACTGAAATCCAGTTAATCTGCTCGAAATTCAAATGTTCTGTGATCTGTGACAATTGATGTGTGACTGAGTTATATTCTTAAAAAAACATTGTAATGTGGAATATTTTGACTTGGTCTTAATTGTGTGTCTTTACCCTGGTTAGCTAAGCTAAACTGCTATATACATGAACAAATCTATTTTAAGGGAAGGTAGTTTTCAATAGCATGATTAATACATGTGGCTGCTGCTGCAAGAGGGAAGGAAATTGGAAAGTGCCAGCAGTGGCTTTCTGAAAGTCGGCAGGGTGAGCCGAAGAAAAGGGAGGAGAGGTAGTGAAGTGAGTGTGATGGCCTTCTGAACAACCACAGGTGAAAGGATGAAAGTGATGGCAGTGACCTAAAATACTGCAGGGGGTGTGAAAGGGGTAGTATTGCAGTGGCTGATGAAAGCAGAGGAAGCCGGGATGCATAGAGGAGAAATGAAAGACAATAGCAGAATCCATATATATTAGAGAATGGTGGGAAAGGACATCGAGATGCCTGTACATAAAAGAAAAGAAATTGAAAGAGTAAGTGGGAACGTAGTCACAAGATCATTAAGACTCAGGGAAAACAGGCTCAGCTGGATATAATGACTTGAGTCATACCTGTAGCTAGAATCACTAGGTTGCTCGTTAGAAATCATAGTGAATTTAAATTGTGCACCTGGGAACAAGGAACTTAGGGTTGAAGGGCCTCATACATGACGTCAGAAGCAACAATAAAGTCAGAGGCAGCTCCAAAACAGAAGAAGGTCCTGAGGTAATGAAATAGGTGGTGAGGTACTCTCTAAGTCTGCAGATACCACAGAAAAAGGTTCAGAAGAAGGACAAAATAACAAGTTCAAGGAAAGAGGTGAAACAATCAGGAAAGCTGGAACTGGAGGGCAAGATATGGAGTAAAGGGGAGAATTGAAGAGGAGAGCATACATACAAACTGGTGCAGCAGTCTGTGAGATTTTAGACTGCAGTGTTAAGCTCAAAGTAATAAAAAACTGTATCAGGACACTAAAGTCAGAAGTATGTATAGCATAAGTGCAATTTTTAACATTCCCTATTTTATGGTTAGTTTGACTGAGTGTGTTACATCAACTGATTGACAGGTTAGGTGAACCACAGTGCACAAGACTTGTATATTCTTTCAAACATAAGTTACAAAATGAATACTGTCTAGAAGAGAAGAGCTGCACCCACTAAAATAATAGAAGTAGAATAACATAAAACATACATTCAGAATTTTTTTTTTTATTATTGACTATGACAAATCATATTTGACTGTAGTATTTCTTACAACAGCATAGCTTATTGTAGCAGTTATTAACTCTGTTATTATCTACCTCTACCTACCTCTCACACACTTCAAATAACTGTATTGAGGATTTTTCTTATATCCACATCTTTTCATATGTTCTTTCTTCAAATAAATATCTATGCATTTTCACCTTGTTTTCTGGGCCTGTAATTGACTTTGCATTATAGGAATTGTTTTATAATGGCTATAGTTAAGAGAATAATGACTTCATTATTTTGTGTTCAATTTACAAGGACAATGTAGTCACCTTAACTGTTTAAATTAGCTACATCGGTATCCATAAAGAGGGAAAATCAACAGCAGCTGAGTGAGCTCAAAACCAAAACCCCTCAAGATTTTCTCCTGGCTGTCACAATAATTTGCCCTAGAAGCAATCACAGAAACACAACATTTTCAATTGCCTCAAAGATGAAAACGGTGAAAAAGAGATTGCAGTGGCACCTAAACATGCTGTGAGTTAATGGGTACATTTTGCAGTTACTCTACAATTCAGATTTATTAGGTGCTTCTCATTAGCAATCAGCCTACACATTTAATGACATGACATACATGTATTTATTCAGATGAGAGTGATTTTTAAACTTCTGTTTCCTTTAAAGTAATTATAATATTGAGTAGCACACATCACCTTTTACAATTTGTGTAGGGAAAAAAATAAAAACAGGATATCAGTTAGACAAGAAATACCATATTAAATTATGCTGTATGTGATCTTTTCTTACTTAACACCTTAGGAAAGACAGTGTGGTCATGTTCGATCAATCTAATAGGGAGGTCAGGCCTGTGAGAATTGAAACTCGTGACATTCATATCTGGTCACATCCGGTCATCATAATACATACATGAATCAACTTGAAAAGACTAAAATAACTCCTAAGTAACTTATGCAGCATAATACACAGTTAATAAAGGCTGTATTAATCATTGGTAACCATCATTTGACATGAATAACCTTTGCAAATTGTAGGAAATATGTGATGTACTGTGTACTGAACTCTACTGAATTTATTCCTTATTTAGATCCAAAGTGGGAGCCTTGGTGTTTCTCTTTTGCCATAGTTATTGCACAGAAGGGGATAAGCATTAAGCATTACAAGGATAAAGTCAGCAAAATTATATAAGCTTCCATAGCGGTCAAATGCAACACACCACGTAAGGTGAAGATCTGTACAGAATTGAAATGGCTTGTTATACTGAAGCAAAGTGTGAGTCACGCTGCATCAGGTTGCATTTCAACAACGATCTTACAGCTATTGAAATCTTACTGTAGGGTTCGGAATATTGCAGTATGGTACAAAGATTTGCCATTTTGTCAAACTTTGTGTATTCGAAATGTACTGATTGCTCTGTATTGTAACATAGTGCTGAGAGGAGTACAACTTGGCCAGCAGGGCAACACTACACCTCCCAGAAGCCTTGGTTACAGTATGTACAGTGAGGGAAAAAAGTATTTGATCCCCTGCTGATTTTGTATGTTTGCCCACTGACAAAGAAATGATCAGTCTATAATTTTAATGGTAGGTGTATTTCAACAGTGAGAGACAGAATAACAACAAAAAAATCCAGAAAAATTCATTTCAAAAAAGTTATAAATTGATTTGCATGTTAATGAGGGAAATAAGTATTTGATCCCCTATCAATCGGCAACATTTCTGGCTCCCAGGTGTCTTTTATACAGGTAACAAGCTGAGATTAGGAGCACTCCCTTTAAGAGAGTGCTCCTAATCTCAGCTCATTACCTGTATAAAAGACACCTGTCCACAGAAGCAATCAATCAATCAGATTCCAAACTCTCCACCATGGCCAAGACCAAAGAGCTGTCCAAGGATGTCAGGGACAAGATTGTAGACCTACACAAGGCTGGAATGGGCTACAAGACCATCGCCAAGCAGCTTGGTGAGAAGGTGACAACAGTTGGTGCGATTATTCACAAATGGAAGAAACACAAAATAACTGTCAGTCTCCCTCGGTCTGGGGCTCCATGCAAGATCTCACCTCGTGGAGTTTCAATGATCATGAGAACGGTGAGGAATCAACACAGAACTTGTTAATGATCTCAAGGCAGCTGGGACCATAGTCACCAAGAAAACAATTGGAAACACACTACGCCGTGAAGGACTGAAACCCTACAGCGCCCACAAGGTCCCCCTGCTCAAGAAAGCACATGTACATGCCCGTCTGAAGTTCGCCAATGAACATCTGAATGATTCAGAGGAGTGTTGTGGTCAGATGAGACCAAAATCGAGCTCTTTGGAATCAACTCAACTTGCCGTGTTTGGAGGAGGAGGAATGACCCCAAGAACACCATCCCCACCGTCAAACATGGAGGTGGAAACACTATGCTTTGTGGGTGTTTTTCTGCTAAGGGGACAGGACAACTGCACCGCATCAAAGGGACGATGGACGGGGCCATGTACCGTCAAATCTTGGGTGAGAACCTCCTTCCCTCAGCCAGGGCATTGAAAATGGGTCGTGGATGGGTATTCCAGCATGACAATGACCCAAAACACACAGCCAAGGCAACAAAGGAGTGGCTCAAGAAGAAGCACATTAAGGTCCTGGAGTGGCCTAGCCAGTCTCCAGACCTTAATCCCATAGAAAATCTGTGGAGGGAGCTGAAGGTTCGAGTTGCCAAACGTCAGCCTCGAAACCTTAATGACTTGGAGAGGATCTGCAAAGAGGAGTGGGACAAAATCCCTCCTGAGATGTGTGCAAACCTGGTGGCCAACTACAAGAAACGTCTGACCTCTGTGATTGCCAACAAGGGTTTTGCCACCAAGTACTAAGTCGAATGGGGTCAAATACTTATTTCCCTCATTAACATGCAAATCAATGTATAACTTTTTTGAAATGCGTTTTTCTGGATTTTTGTTGTTGTTATTCTGTCTCTCACTGTTAAAATACACCTACCATTAAAATTATAGACTGATAATTTCTTTGTCAGTGGGCAAATGTACAAAATCAGCAGGGGATCAAATACTTTTTTCCCTCACTGTATATTTATAATGTGATGTTATGCAGGGCAAGACGTGAGGAGACCACCCCATGAGGCACAACCCCTCCCCAGACTTCGGGGGAGGTGACTTCACAGGGAGAAGCACCTGACCCACTGCTTCTCCATGAATGGCTCCCTGTCTTTATAAAACAGGGCGCAAACCTCTTTCTGATAAGGTGAGGCAGTAGGAGAGAAGGAGTGACAGAGGTAGACAAAGAAAGGATTGACTATGAAATACAGGTTATGGATTTTGGACTGGCTGCTGTACTATGTTGTGCATGTTTTATTAAGGGATGGCATTGTATGTTTAGATTAGGCTCAAGAGGACCTAAGCTTTTGTTCTCATTTTTGTCTCTTTCTTTTATGGGCACCTATACATAATAAATATTCACGTCTTTGCACCACCTTCCTGTTAAAAAGCTATAAGTTACATATTAAATATTAATATTAAATGAATGCTGCGTGGCTGATTGTAACTGGTATACAGCTCTGGAAAAAATGAAGACCCACTGCAATTTTTTCTTAAATCAGTGTCTCTACATGTATGGCACCTATTCCATTCCAGTGTCTGTTGGATTCCAACACAGGAACACCTAATTCTACTGAATACAGAAATGGCAGAATGTGCCCCAGACAGCAACAAAGGTCTAGAAAACATATACAATGAAATGTGTTTTCTTTTCTTTTGGTTTTTCATGGGGTAACCATAATGCAATAGACTTTTGAGGTATATACTGTATCTGTAAAACTTATGTCTTGCAGTTCCCAAGTGTTACTCCTTCTGTGAGAAAGAATGAGCAATAGGTATAAAGAAAATGTCATATAAAATGTTTTTCTTTTAAATCATATTGATATTAAATCTGATTTTGGCATGTGTGGGTGAGACAGAATTACATGGTTTCTATCACTTCACACAAACACTTTTGTAAATGATTCTCAAGAGAGGCAATGGGGATCTTGCCTCAAAGGCAGTTTTGCTTTTTACATAGTTCCATTTCTAAACTGTCAGGATGTAGCAAAATCCGTTGACAACACTCCAAGGGAAAGATTGTATAATGTGTATGTGCCTAACTTGAGGCTACCTGTGTACCTCATTCCTCCTTCAACTCAATAATTAATAAAACCAACCCCAGAACTACATTTCCTTGATCTCTAGCTTTATGAGTAAAGCAAATGTATACAAAATATTTTTATTCAGTACAGGGATTCAGGGTTTTTATTTACAAAAAAATATGTCCTGCTTTGTCCAGTTGTGCACAAAGACATTGTTTCCCAAACCATTCAGACAAGGAGAATTGGTATTTCTGAGTCCCAGGTGAATTGATCCCATCATTCATTTTCACAGGTATGATTTGTTCTCGCTGGTGTAAGTTCTGGGTGTAAAGTTCAAGGTTGGCACAGGAGACGGACCAAACCGCAAACAGTTACAAATGGAAAAGTCATGGAGACGTGCTGATTGAGAGAGTGTGGAATACTGGCAAAACTCTGACATATGGCAAATACATTTTCAAAGAAATATTGGGACCATACATTAATAATGAATCATACATGTTTATTGTTAGTTATTCATAATCTAACAGTAGTATATATAATTTACTATTATTCTTGTAAACAAGGTTAATATAAAATTAAACTAATGACAAATATGTGCACATAACCTTACTGCTTGTATCTATAAAGAATATTATATAAAATAATTATTCATCTTACATTTAAGAATTAATGTATTCATCTTACATTAAAAATGTATTCAGAAAAGGCAACTGCTTTTTCCCCATGATTTTTATTATAAGCATATGCATATTGGACATAAATTACTGTCCATAATTCCGGTGAGGCTACGTGACATTTGTCTATGGCGGAACGATTTTCGTTTAATGCAAACAGTAGGGAAAAAGACACATGTTTAACAACAGCCAAGGGGACATTCACAGATTTATTAAGTAGGTTAGTGGCACAAGTAATTAAAAGTACATGCTGATTTGCCCTTTGCTTTAATAGTGAAGGGTTTTGGTTTGAAATTCTCGTTTAGATTGTTGAACTACTGTAAGAAAACAGAGATTGTTGTTGTTGTTATTGTTGTTTTGAATAATACAAATATTACTAATGTACAGTTAGGTCCATACATATTTGGACAAGGACACAATTTTCATCATTTTGTCTCTGTACGCCACCACAATGGATTTGAAAGGAAACAATTATGTGCTTTAATCATCTTTAATTTGAGGGTAATTACATCCAAATTGGGTGAACGGTGTAGGAATTACACCCATTTTTATATGTGGTTCCCCCAACTTTAGGGGCTCAAACTAAACTTTTGACAAACTAATATAATCATTAATTAAATTGTGAGTTTCAATACTTCAATGACTGCCTGAAGTCTGGAACCCATAGACATCACCAGATGCTGGGTTTCTTCCCTGGTGATGCTCTGCCAGGCCTGCACTGCAGCTGTCTTTAGTTCCTGCTTGTTCTTGGGGTGTTTTGCCTTCAGTTTTGCCTTCAAACAATCAGAGATCACAAAAACATTAGGTGTGACCAAATCAACTATTTGGTACATTCTTAAAAAGAAAGAATGCACTGATGAGCTCAGGAACACCAAAAGTCAATGGGAAACAACTGTGGTGGATGACAGAAGAATTCTTTCCCTGGTGAAGAAAAACCCCTTCCCAACAGTTGGCCAGATCAAGAACACCCTCCAGGAGGTAGGTGTATCTGTGTCAAAGTCAACAACCAAGAGAAGACTTCACCAGAGTAAATACAGAGGGTTTACCACAAGATATAAACAGGAAACAGGAAGACCAGATTAGAGTTTGCCAAAAAAAACATCGAAAAGAACCCTGTACAGTTCTGGAACAACATCCCATGGACAGATGAGACAAAGATCAACTTGTACCAGAATGATGGGAAGAGAAGAGTATGGAGAAGGGAATGAATGGCTCATGATCTGAAGCATACCACCTCATCTCTGAAGCATGTTATGGCATGGGCATGTATGGCTGCCAAGTGAACTGGTTCCCTTGTATTTATTGATGATGTGACTGCTGACAAAAGCAGCAGGATGAATTCTGAAGTGTTTAGGACTATATTATCTGCTCAAATTCAGCCAAATGCTTAAAAACTCATTGGACGGCACTTCACAGTGCAGATGGACAATGACCTGAAGCATACTGTGAAAGCAACCCAAGACTTTTTTAAGTTGAAGAAGTGGAATGTTCTGCAATGGCCAAGTCAATCACCTGACCTGAATCCAATTGAGCATGCACTTCACTTGCTGAAGGCCAAACTGAAGACAAAACGCCCAGAGAACAAGCAGGAACTAAAGACAGCTGCAGTACAGGCCTGACCGAGCATCACCAGGGAAGAAACCTAACATCTGGTGATGGCTATATATTCCAGAGTTCAGGCAGTCATTGACTGCAAAGGATTTTCAACCAAGTATTGAACTCACAATTTAATTCATGATTATGTTAGTTTGTCCAATTAATTTTGAGCCCCTAAAACTGGGGGGACCACATATAGAAATGAGTGTAATTCCTACATTGTTCACCCAATTTGGATGTAATTACCCTCAAATTAAAGATGATTAAAGCACATAATTGTTTCCTTTCAAATCCATTGTGGTGGCGTACAGAGCCAAAAATATGAAAATTGTGTCCTTGTCCAAATATTTATGGACCCAACTGTGTGTGTGTGTATATATATATATATATATATATATATATATATATATAATTTGAGCATTGAATAATTTGTTCATATACAAATAAATGGTATACAGATGTTCTTGAGCGAATTACAATAAGATATGCAATAGGTTATGTTCAGTCTGTCATTCACATTGGAAAATGCACAGATGATTAGGACAATTTTATTTTAAGTTTCCTTCCTGTTAGAGTCTTCAGTTGTAATCCAGCATGACTCACCACTGCACTCTAGCACTGACTAAGAGAATTTAAGACCCACATCCTCCAAACATGTGCTGTCTCTTCTTTCTACTCTGCAAATCCTGAGCAAAAAGAGTGCTGTTTAAGTGCCAGCCTTAGGTCAAACACAGCAATACAATGCACGCATGTACTCACAAGTCTGGATCTCCTCACTGATGTTACTGTGGATGAATATTGGAAATACCATATATTCTTTATTCCTTAGATGTGGATAGCACTGCATCTTATCTTTTGTAAAAAAAAAAAAAAAAAAAGTTTTTTGGCACAGTAACATGGGAGAACCTTTCATTATTTGCTTCCTCTGCTTCAAAACAGGCTAGTGCTTTTTCTAACAAACTGAAGCTTTCTTCCAGTTGATTGGTGGTAAATCGCTTTGGTTCCTGTCTAGTCAGCGACAGTCTAACTACATACCGCTAGAACTCACTTAATGATATCCTTATTTGCTGGCTATATGACTTAGTTTTCCCAGAACAGAAAAAAAACCAGCACTTGGCTCGTATCTTCGAAAGTTCGTAAGGCGAAAGTTCATACGTCAGAGATCTACTGTACAGTATAATATCCCCTCAGCAGACACAGGTGCAAAAGAAGAAGAGCGGGAAGCATCAAAGCCCTCAGTGTTTCCAAGGACCTCAGTGTAGCACTCTTGCCTCTCAGCCATCCTCCCATTCAGCTGCCTCACGCCACTGAGACAACAGAGCAGTCTCTGGCATCCCCCTACTCCAAGCAGCAACTTAACAAATGGCTTTCCTGCACCAAACAATTTGTGGGTGCTTTAAAATATTAATCTTGGCTATTCCCTTCAGTTCTGACTCTTCCCACCCTGCTTTCGGTGCACTGTGGACCATGGTGACAGACCCCCTGTAACACTCAGCCCTGCGATCAGAAATTTTGGTGCTGTTACTCAAATGCACTATTTGACAGCACACAAGGGCCTATTGGTGACTTTGAAATAAGTGTTTCTCTCGGTAAATGTTATTCCCAAACCCTATGGGGGAACTTTTTCTTCATTTCAGATAGCCAAGGTTGCTTCCACAACCCAACATCTTTCTGCTCCTATTTTAATTGCATTGTGATTGTTTTGTTTTGATGCTAGAGATTCTGTATTACATGATTGTACTGTTAGTTCAAGCTCCATACAAAAACCAGCGTGTGTAAAATTAGTCTTGTAAAATGCTTATAATACACTCATTTGGTGTTTAAAATAATAATTCGAGTCATGCTGTATAGTTTTTTTTTTCATCACAAATCTCAGAGTACAGATTTTGAAGTCATAGCTGATTAATATGGTGAGTATGTTACATCTGGGGATGAAAGGAGCTCATATTCACAAAGCTAAAATGAAGCTGAACAGAAAGACAGGCTGGAGAGGGATTTGAGAATACAGAGCCAGAAACACAGAGTGGTGCTATCTGTATCTGATAGGAGGATCATGTACTTGACATTATGATTGTAAAGTTTCACACTAAAATGGATATGCTTACTGTTACATCAGTAATAGTCAATTTTATATGGGTTTTGAAGACGGTATAGGTATTTTGTATAAAATGCTCTGTATGAAATGAATTATTTTCCTGAAGAACTGTCAAATACTCTATATTACAAGATATATTCATGCAATCTTTAAAGAAAAATATGTTCACATGGCCTTAAATAGGTTGTATTTGTCACGTAATGACTGCTGCAATGCTTTTAACAGATGGCTGGAAGAATATTTTGCCATTCTGTTTGCAACACAATTTCTAGTGCAGCAGGAGAAGTAGGTCCCTGTGATCTCTTGTTTCACATTTTCCAGTTCAACCAACATTGTTCTATGTGATTGAGATAGGGACTATGAGAAGAAATGTTATCAGCACAATTTCCTTTAAGTCCTGTGTTTCAAACAACTTTACAGTCTAAAATATCATGTCCAAAATAATTTTATGTCATATTACCTTTGGTAAAATAGTGTAAAATGTGAAGAAAAGCACAGGCAGTGTGTCTATTCAAAGGGACATGTTTATTGTCTTCTGTTGCATTATTTTTCTCTAGTACGAAATATTTTGTGATCAGTCAAATGTGTAGTACCATAAGTAGAGCAAGGAAACATGTTTTGACAGGAAGCAGAATTATGTGGTACCCAGCAAAACACTGAATCTATAACCCGATAAGAATTTTATCCATTGTATGATTTAAAAAAAAAAAAATGAAGTATATGTATCTTTAATTTAGTTTAAATTAACTTATTGTCATGCTTTAACACAATATTTTTTAAAAGTCCAATAATAGTTTTTTCCCTCTAGGACATTATTGATGTTTAAATTACTGAAAAGTATGCCTCAGATAGCTAATAAGCCTTATTAACATGAATAGAAATAGAAAGCAACCCTTGGAACACTGACAACCCAAGCCAATAGATAATTCCCTTGTATACCTACATTTCACTTGAATACAGCTCTACACAGTCTTTTCAGCTTCACGATAACCTTCTCCTCATCTAGTTTGTGGCCAGGGGGGTCTTTTGCATACTTTCAGGGGTATGTTACTTGAAACTACCTTGTAGAGGTAGAGGCAGAGGACCCCTAATGCAGTTTAAGACACAAATGTGGGTGAGAAATACCAGTTCAAATAAATAAAAGGGGACACCTTTCTTCTATCAATTGGACTTAAAATGGTTCTGGGGACTTTCTTTTCAATAT
Source organism: Amia ocellicauda (assembly GCF_036373705.1). NCBI lineage: Eukaryota > Metazoa > Chordata > Actinopteri > Amiiformes > Amiidae > Amia > Amia ocellicauda. Next base: position 33,532,512 of record NC_089859.1, on the reverse strand, counting down.
TGGAAAGCAACTCTTGGAAAGCTAACAACCCAATCTAAGACACAAACTGGTGGCACTGGGGACACTAGTTTGGCTGTCTGTTTCCAGTCCCACAAATAGCTCCCCAGAATGACACTAGTATAGGTTTAAAAGGGATCCTTTATGCTATCCAAAGGACCTAAAATGGTTCTGGGGACATTCTTTTAATTAATAAAAAGCCAGCCTTGAAACGCTGACATTCCGATGTAAGACACTGCATTTAGGCATGGAGGACGCCTGTTTGGGTGTCTTTTCCCAGTTTCACAAATTGCTCACCAACGTAAAACTACTGTACTTTAGAAGGGGATCATTTCTACTATCAAAAGGAGCAGGAATTGTTTTTGGGACTTTCTTTTAAATATTAGAAAACAACCCTCGGAACGCTCACATTGCAATATAAGACGCTAAATTGTGGCATGGGGTAAACCAATTTGGGTGCATATTCTCAGTTCCACAAACAGTGCCCCAGCATAACATTACTGTAGGTTTGAAGTGGACCCTTTCTACTATCAATAGGACCTAAAATTATTTTGGGGCCATTCTTTTAAAATGAAGAAAGTCAGCCACGGAACGCTCACAATGCTCTTAAAAATAAGACATTATGGCATTGGGGTCACCAGTTTGGGGGTCTATTCCCAGTTCCACAAACACTGCCCCAGCATAGCACTACTGTAATTAGGAGAGTATACTTTCTACTATCAATTGGTCCAGAAAATATTATGGGGCCGTTCTTTTAAATGACAGAAAGCAAGCCTCCAAACGCTCACATTGCACGCACAAATATGACATTGTGACATGGGGGTCACCAATTTGGGGGTCTATTCCCAGTTCCACAAACACTGAACCAGCATAACACTACTGTATGTTTAGGGGACCCTAAAATTATTTTGGGGCCATTCTTTCAATGCCCCAGCATAACACTACTGTAGCACTATTGTACCTTAATACCACTATTACTTTTACAAATTCTGTTCAGTTTAACAAATTGTGGAAATTGTGTATTCATTATTATTATTTGTAGTAGCAGTAGTATTGTTGTTGTTGTTTTTATTACTATTAAAGTTAAGTATTAATATTATTTACACTATGTAAAACAATATTTTCAATAAAAACTCAAGTTTTTGAAAGCCCAGAATAAGTATTTTTCAGTTTTGGATGTCTTTGTAAATCTTCCCACTGTTCCGGTGATCTGGCGTTTCCGTCTCGTGCTGTGTAGCCACCATATCCTTTTAATTCCATAAGTAAGCCTGTTTTTATCTTTTGAAAATATACGGTGTGAACGACGATGATCCACGGATATGCCCTCCAATTCCACTCTGCCCCCCCCCTTCAGGGGAGCTGACCACTACTGTCAGATGTCCAGAAAGGGCAAAAGCTCTGTCACAGGAGATTTTTGTGATGTGGGAGAACTGAGCGATACGACTAGTGGCCGAAGAAAGAAGACTCTCGAGCAGGCCTCTACTTCCTGTCAGTGGAAGGGTAATCATTCTAAAGCTGAGGAGGATTTTATACAGTAAACAAATCACTGAGTTCTATAGTATGCATTGAGCCTTTAAGAGACAGCAATTCAAGCAATTGCTTTGCTGTTCATTAAAGCAGTACAGATGAGTTCATGTATGAACACAAGCACAGAGTGCAAGCCAATTGGGAGTTCAAAACCTCAATAACACCAGGTGAGTTTGCTCTAGAGAGCAGCCAGTCAACTTTGCATCTTTGATCAATCTTTGATCATCTTTTGCTTCTGACCAATGAAGTACAATGTACAGTATAGAGACTGCCATTGGGGATGCATTGCCAGTTCAATCTAATTCCCACTTCAGGCAAATGTTTTCATGTGAAGCAAATACTGGGGAGATTTGGAAATTTAAAACAAATAACAAACAAGGGGTGCTAAAAGACATAACCCACAATCTGTTAGTCTGTGAAACACAGTGATGGAATTACCTCCTTAACAGCAAAAGGAAAAATAAATAGGTTATAGAGTGACAATGCTAAATAAGGGTCAGGCAATAATAGCACTGAGTGACCTTGGAATACAGTGTATGTTTTTTGTGATGCTTATTAAACTACAAATGAAGCCAAACGTACTGGGAAAACAGCAATAAACTGAACCAAAAACTTACTTCCCACACTTACACAAATAACATCTTTCCTTTTTTTCAAATTGTAAAATAAAGCTTAGTAGGCATGCACTGAAATCATCAGCAGTCATAGGTAACCTTTTGCCAGGAAAAACAGATTGATTTAACATTGACTTAATCAATGACATTTTAGCAAATTATCTCCTTTAAACACGATCTTATATCTCTAGTCAATATCTCTAAACACAGGGAAAAACCTCACCAGCTGCAGAATAAGGTTCTCTTGATGTTCCTTTATTTTAAATTTGTGTTTTGTATTCTTCTGATATAAATCACTGATTAAAGTCGGATTCCAAATGTATGGCTGTGGCTTCACACTCAAGTATTAATAAGAGCTGGATGTATCCCCTGCCACACCTGTGTTTTCTTCCCCTCCCCATGTAATTAACTTAATTACAACTCACACCTCATGACTCATACATTAATATATTTGGGTGAAAGACAAAAGATTTTCAAAACAACATAACTAATCCTTTATTGGATTTTGTAGTCTGTGTCTACATTTTCCCAGTCTATATCACAATTATTGTATAATTTAGTAGTCATGGCTTAAAAACATTTTCTTTAAAAAGATTGATATGTAATGATTGTTTGGAAAATAAAGTATAATTATCAAGCATAATGTATTACTGTTATCTTCTATATGTGTATATTTTTTTCATGGCAGACACCTCTCAATTTAGCTTTATCAAAAAATATCAAAAAACATTATATTATGATATTTTCCTTGATGTTGCCCAAATTTGGATTCATACATTTGAAATGTCACACCATAGGACTTTACACATAAATTGAAATGTTATTGTATTATTTTGCAAAGGCATAAAAAGTGTAAATAGTTGTAAATGTGTAAATAGTTCAGAAGAAGTAGCTTATTTATTTTTATATTAATATTGCTTTTGTTTACTATTTTCAGGAGGGTGTTAGTATAGAAAATAATGGTCTCCATCTACCATATGTATTAATATGCCAGTGCCATTTCTTAGTTTGTCTGTGTGTTGATAAGCTTTATGTTAAAATTAAAATGCATCAGTTGGTGATTGTACCTGAATTATCCTTAATTAGTGGATTAAAGGATTACAAACTATTTTATAATGCACAGAATTAATAATTATCATATAGATCCACTTAATTTAAATGTGGTTTGGTTGGTTAGATTCCCACTGCAAACCCAATTATCAGGTTGTTATACCTGACCTGTCAAACACCACAGAACTCATGTTCAAGTGCATCTCACAAACAAGGTATTTTCTTTTAAAATTCAGACATTTTATCCAATGCTGTTGCCATGCAGGATTTTTCAGGAATCAATGTACACTGTGGCCTAACAAGTTGGAATTGCCACCAAACTGAGCAACATATCTCTTCAACATGATTGAATGCAGACTGCCTAGACTGCAAAATATTCATTTCTTGAAGCTCCAGAGAAGTAATATGGAAATATGTGTGTATCCCAGCTGTTGCACAATCAAAACAAACCATTTCTGCCAAGGCAGCAAAAAGCAAGAAATGAATGCTGATTGTACTGGAACAAAATTAATTATTTTCAATAATATTTTAAGTTTAATATCAAAAGAATAAAGTGTGTTTGTATAAAGAAGCATAGAAAGAAGCATGTTTGGAATAACAGACAGAAAAAGCAAGTGAATGGATCTGAAAACAAACAAAGGTTTGTGATGATCAATGAGAGTGAAAATGTTAAAATGAAAATGGGATGGACACATTGCAAAAACAGACCAAATAATGGACAAAAGGAGTGATAGAATTTATCCCAAAAGATCATTAAAACAAAGAAGACCACTTAAACAATGTGATGATGAAATAGGATTTGCTGGTCTGACCTGGAAAATAGGCACTACATCGAAACAAGTAGAAACATCTTAGGGAGACCTTTATCCATTACTTGGTTAATAAAGGCTGATGATTAGAGCCATTCAAAATATCCTTTACATCTTTTTACATCTGAGTCAAAATCAGACCACAATTAATTAAATACTGAAAACTCTAATAAGTTCAAACTATGTTAAATAAAGGTTAGGATAGTTAATGGATTCTTAAAAGCAAGGATTAAAGTATTAAAAAAATACAAAATAAATTCAGGTATTTGATTTTTAAACTGTATTCTTCAAAGAGCTTCATTAAATAAAGGCAACAAAAAAAAGCAATTTAGAAATGATGGAAGGAAAAAAAACTTACACCGTGAATATGTGCTGTTGATTTTGTACTATATAAATGGTGCACATGAATCACAAAAGAGACAATTGCAATCGTGGCAATTGTTTTACCAATTTTATGTAATACAGCTAGGCAAGCAGCCAACATGTCTACATAGAATTTGTAATATGTAATATAGAAATGTAGTAATTAAACAAATAACATCATATTCAGGAATCAGGTTATACTCAGAAATCATAGTTCATGTAATATTTAAAAGTTTGCATTCTACATACCTAAAGATTGGTCATGTTTACAATTACAATTTCTATAAGGAAGACAGCTTGTATAGTATTTATATATACAGTAATATATAGTGGAAAATTTAATTTAAACACATTGTACGATAAATCAGAGTACAGATGTACTACTCTACTAAATTCCTCGCCCAGACCCTATTTCTCTCCTGTCTGGATTATTTCAACTCCCTTATTAATGAACTATTTCGGTTCTGCCTGCACTCTCTGTGTTTTCATTCGCTCACAGCGAGCATATCCTTTCGCCTATATCATCACAGCTGATTAAATGTATAGTTTGTCCAGATAGTTCCAAAAGAAAAATATGTTTAAAAATATTCATCAAAATACTTTATATTTTGTAAAGACTTGTAGAGAATACTTAATGTACAAATGTGCTATCCACCCAGCTTTTTAGAATTTACAAGGTTGATTTGCCAGAATTTGAGAGCAATTGTGCTATGCTAATTAAATGTTAAATTCAAATTTCTTCAAATTGGACTCACAGAATTAAAAAAGGTTTCGATGGATTCGTATGACTCTGGGTGAGTAAGTAATCAGGCTAAAATGCCATGATCGTGAAGTATCCCTTTAATTGAACCCTCATTTGCTTTATTTTCCTTTTTAAATTGTGTAGCTTATAAAAAGTTGGAGATTTTAAGGGCCGGATTAAATCCAAAAACTACAGAACTATACTCAATTGCGGCTTCATTTTTTTCTTCTAATCATAAATGTAACAGCTATGATGTACAGGTTTGTAGTTTGCTATTAGCGGGTGGGTCAAAGTTTTGATTTAATCCATCCCCAAGTTCCATCTACAGTTTCATACTTAACATGAACTCTACAACTGTTTCAAATAATTTAGTTAAATTAGGGTTCAAAGTACCCTACTAGCAGAACCACTGCCTTAACCCATACTAGGGACGTCACTATTATGTTTGCTCATTTGTAGTAGGATGTATGCTTATTATATTTACTGAACTATGTAATGTTTTGAAAATGTTTGTTGTTTACACTGTAAGTCACTCTGTGTAGGGGTGTCTGTTAATAAATGAATAAATACATAAATAATATTCCTGTAAGAAAAAATATATAGGGGACCCTAAGCGAAACAGCCAGAAGCCCTATATGTAACTTTACAAAAAGGAGATTGCTGTTTGGTTTCAAAACTGTCCCACCAGCCCACTGAGGTGATGACTTGATTAGGAGATGTTTAGTGTACAATTGCACTGCAAAACAACCATGTTTTTCAATCTTCGTGGGAATCTTAGGCACATTACTTTGTGAAACATATGTGGTAAGCAAGGGTACTTTCACTTGCGCCTTTTCACTTCAGGAGTATAGACATCTATGCTGCAATGTTTTTTGCTTTTCTTTAGAGTCACATAGTACAACAATGCCACTACTTGTTGTGAGCACAACTAGTCAGCATCTGCTAAACAGCAAACAGGCACACTTGCTTGCTTCAGTGAAGAGTGACAATCGTGAGAGATGTGTTCAACAACTGGGAATCAGTTAATTCATGTTGCTGCAGTGAATCCTGCACTGCTTCCTACAACTCTTACAGTAGGGGACATTATTGACTTCATCATTCTGACTGATTCTCTTGTTCACCCGACTTACCTTTCAGTTTTCCTCACCCAGGCTGCTGTCATCTTCTCATGTGTTAGACTGACTCTGCCCTTTGTCACAGACTTGTGACTGCACACTCATTAGAGTCAGATATGCTGCTTTAATTACCTTTACTGTTGAAGTATAATTACTGTAGGAGAAAGGATCCATATCAGATATCAGATGTACAGATAAGGAGTATTAAAAAAAGAAGAAGACAGATGTACTGGACCACAAGGCATGTTACAATTAGAATGAATATCAGCCAATCTCAAATATCATTAAGATTTCCTTGGAGAGCTCACAGCTCCATGTTCATGAATGTTCCGAATGTATAGCCTCCGACCTTTGTAGATTTTAATACACGCAATGCACTAAGTAGCACTAGTTCATCAACAACTTTTGTTATATCGCTGCAAGGTTACAAATGGCATAAATTATAGCTCATTATACAGGAGAGATCTGAATTTGAAGATAATTATAAATGGATTCTCAATGCCGAAGGACAAAAATAGAATTGAGCTATGGCATCTGCAGACACCAACGCTGATGCAACAATGCCCCTGGGCAAAAAAAAAGAAAACAAATTTCTAAGAAAGATTAAAATGAGCTGTTAATTAATAAACTAGAAAACACTAGGACGTGTTACACATGGACAAATACACTACATGGCCAAAAGTATGTGGACACCTGCTTGTCAAACATCTCATTCCAAAATCATAGGTATATAATGGAGTTGGTCCCCCCCCCCCTTTGCTGCTATAACAGCCTACTTTCTTCTGGGAAGGTTTTCCACTAGATGTTGGAACATTACTGCCTGGATTTACGTCCTCTCAGCCACAAGAGCATTAGTGAGGTCGGGCACTGATGTTGGGTGATTAGGCCTGGCTCGCTGTTGGGCTCTGTGCAGGCCAGTCAAATTCCTCCACACCGATCTCGAAAAATACTTTCTGTATGGACCTCACTTTGTGAACGGTGGCTTTATCATGCTGAAACAAGGACCTTCCCCAAACTGTTGCCACAAAGTTGGAAGTGCAAAATCTTCCAGAATATCATTGTATGCTATAGCTGTAAGATTTACAGTTGGCACTATGCATGCAGGTAATGTTCTCCTGGGATCCGCCAAACCCAGATTCTTCTGTCGGACTGCCAGATGGTGAAGTGTGATTCATCACTCCAGAGATTGCGTTTCCACTGCTCCAGAGTCTAATGGCGGTGAGCCACACCACTTCAGCTGATGTTTGGCATTGCACATGGTGATCTTAGGCTTGTGTGCGGCTGCTTAGCCATGGAAACCCATTTCATGAAGCTCCCAATGAACAGTTCTTGTGCTTACGTTGCTTCCAGAGGCAGTCTGAAACTCAGTAGTGATTGTTGCAACCGAGGACGGATGATTTTTAAGCACTAGACGCTTCAGCACTCAGCGGTCACGTTTTGTGAGCTTGTGTGGCCTACCACTTTGTGGCTGAGCTGTTGTTGCTCCAAGAAGTTTCCACTTCACAATAAAAGCACTTACAGTTGACCAGGGCAGCTCTAGCAGGGCCGAAATTTGACTAACTGACTAGTTGGAAAGGTGGCATCCTATGATGCGTTGAAAAGTCACTGAGCTCTTCAGTACAGCCCATTCTACTGCCAATATTAGTCTAAGGAGAATGCATGGCTGTGTGCCTGAAATAGCCAAATCCACTAATTAGAAGGGGTGTCCACATACTTTTGACCATGTACTGTATCATTAATACAAGAAAATAAAAAGACTAACACATTAAATTCAGAAGTTTCACACTAAAATTTATATAATTGAAACAGATGTATTTACTTTCATACTAATATCAGTTTTATGATTACAGATATATATATATATATATATATATATATAGTAACTTATTATATTCTTTTATGTATAGTGAAATTAATACACTAATTAACTAATGAACTGTGGTTCATTTTACCCAAACACATACCTATAAATAGTAAAACCAGAGAAACTGATAATTTTGCAGTGGTCTAAAATTTTTTCAGAGCTGTATATATTTGTCACACGTTTTTCAAATAATTATTCAGTGTCTTGTTATATATAGATTGAGTATCACTAGTAGTTTATTTTCTATTTGGCTTGTGGTTTAATGTTAAATGCCCCCTACAATTTCATTAATACTGGTAGTTATTGGTACTTCCATTCAGTCATTCTAAATTCCATGATTCAGTGATTCAATGGGAATAAAGCTGTGGACAATACATAATCCATGAATTGATCTTGTGCTTGATCTGCATCATCTGAAGCATGGTTGCCTACCTACATGTAAGCTCTAAAAATCTACAGTATCCCAGCGGCTGGTCTTTTGCTGTAGCAGTTTTGATGCACCTTTGAGTACAGTGATCACAAATGGAAGTTTAAATGTAGGGTGTGACTACAAACATTATACTGACTTAATCAGGATTTTCAGACATTTCTGGAAACTAATTGTGAACTAGACATGCAGCTTGAATCACACATCTGTGTGTCTGAGACCTTGATGTGGGCTATTATTCATCTTGCTTCTAAAAGGCCAAATGCAGCCAATGACAATTACAGCTAATGTCATATTGAAAACTGCAGTGTATACTACTAAATGCACTAGATACAACTCTCCACTCTAATCCTAACATAATGCAGAGAAGAAACACTTTACATATTGTTTCTATCACAATTTATACATAAATCATTCATTCAAGTTATTACAAACATTTAAGCATACTTAATACTTAAAACTTCTACATATGTTAAAGTACTCTCCAAAAGTCATCCACTTACTATACCTGATTGCTGAGAAATTCTTAACATATAACATATAGTTAAAGGAAATCATGTATTTTTTAGTTTTAGTTTTTTTTTAAAAACCTATAACCATCAATTGAAGAAGTCACCCCTTATTCCAAAAAACAATCTCTAATGTCACAATCTTTCTGAAACTACATGAGTATTAAACAAATAAATAATTAAAATAAAATGTTCAAAACTTCAAGATGTTTACAGTCCATGCTTTCCGCTTTCCATCAGAACATTATTTATTTACTTATTTATTTTTTATATATCAGAAGTGTATGTTACTAAATACTCCTTGTGTTTTGAATGGGAAATTATGTTAGGGCAAGTGGAAAGACATTAATTGTTTGGAACCAACTACAATAATTATACAATTCATTATCTAGGCCTACAACTTTCCTAGACAACATTCTCTCACTAAAAGTGAGTCAGTGAGACTCTGTTTCTATTTTAATATCCAAAGTGTGATATTTATCAGGACATAATAGTGTGAGGCAAAATAGAACTAGTGATACAAATCTGAAATTAGTTATTTATTGAAGACTATCCCACAAGACTTATCCCTTCCATTGTATTTATTTCTGACCAAATCATCACTGCCACATTTAGGATGTGAATTCAAGTAAAGGGTAATATAACATGATCCTCAATAACTGCTTTTCAGTCTAGGCTTCTGCAACGATACAATTATTCTGCACATTATTCTGTCTTGATGCTATAAAACTAAATGCTAAGGGTAAAACAAAATATGGGACTCCTAATACTTTCAATGGATCTCTTCAGCAAGCTGTTTCATAGGCTGTGGAATCATTTGTGTCTCCTGTGATCACATCTTAAACAAAGGCAAAGAAAAACAACACAAAACAGCTACATTACCTAAATCATTGGTAAGGTCGGAAAATGCTACAGTTTTTAGGGCGCCTTGTACTTACTCTTTAACATGCATTTTGAAAGATGACAAAAAAGCTTCAATGTTTAAAGTTATAAATGTGTTGCAAGAGGGAAAAGCAAGATTATGCTCTCCTTCAGGGTTGTTACACTTCACATTTATTTAATTTCCTTGAACTTAATGGGAGATCAACTGCTAGAAAGAAAAGCATTCCTGAAAGGCATTTCTTGTTATCCTGCGAAACTTAGCTTTCTGTCTTACTGAAATGAACTAAATGGCAGCTACCATATTATTTATGATTATGAGTGCCATAGAATACCTCATATTTTTGATTTGATTGCTGTGTGAGCTATGAACTGTAGTGAAGAGAATAGTGTTGCCTGAGCATGCCTAAGTACATCAGGCTTTTCACCTAAGCATAAGACTTAAAAGCTTTTTTTTCCCCTACTTCTAATTGTACAGAGTAGTACTTTTAGCAAGAGAAAGACAACACATTTCACCATATCAAATATTTAGCTGCAGTACTTAATTCAAGTTAAAACAATATAATTGAATTGAATTTGTCATACACTGCTTGATGACTAAGTGTTCATCTTTATAAATGCTAGATGATTATAATCTTAGAATCATGAGCAATTTCAATTATTATATTATGTATTGTATTTTAAAGTATAGCAACAAACACTGTAAAATGCTTCCGTTTCACCCACACCTTCTGGCTGTTTGGGTTCCCTCATGAAAGAAGTGGACATTTTTCCTTTTTTACATTACAATCTTCAACATTTAATATAATGAATATGACATGCATTTTTTAAATATATGTTTAAAACATTAACCAGGGTCTATCTCTTTTACTGATGTATGGTGGATTAAAAAGTGCTTATTGGTTTGTTTGCTTTTGGATTGAAGCTTAGATAAACTGTATATATTCAAACTTAAGTTGGTCTTGTCATGACTTGTACACCTGAAAGTGGTGTTTTTAGTTGCAGTTATATACTCAGCAAAAAAATAAATGTCCCTTTTTCAGGACACTTTATTTTAAAGATCTAAATAACTTTACAGATCTTTATTGTAAAGGGTTTAAACAATGTTTTTCCATGCTCGTTCAATGAACCATAAACAATTAATCAACATGCACCTGTGGAACGGTCGTTAAGACACTAACAGCTTACAGACAGTAGGCAACTAAGGTCACAGTTATAAAAACGATAGGTTGTGTATGCAACCCCGGTTATCTGAAAAAGGAAGCACTGCCCAAGGGGGAGGGGAGGGGTTTCTGCGCACTTCTGCGGGAACCCGATCGAAACGTCACTCTATCAAAGCTGCCATTGGCCCCTGCGCTCGTCACTCAGAACAGGTCTCTTCCCACTTCCTGTTCTATAAAACGTGATGTCAGCGCATGTTTGTCCTCTTTTGTCGGGAGCTTGGACTCCCGCGCGACCTTGCAACTCTTGGGCAGTGCTTCCTTTTTCAGATAACTGGGGTTGCATACACAACCTATCGTTATCTTTCAAGTCGGAAGCACTGCCCAAGGGGGAGCGGTTACTGTATAACAAAACCGTCGCAAGGGAGGAGGCTGCGAGCTGATAAGGGAGCCTGCCCCGAGGTGCCCTGCTAGTGGATCTCGGCAACACAACTCCAGACAGTAACCTCAGGGGCCCCGTAGGGCCGCACCTGAGCCGCCCAGGAGCGAGGACAGTAGTCACGCTCTACCAGAAACTGTCTGCAATCAGCATATACAAAGCGGGGCTACAGAGGTTAACTCTTATGCCCTCTGCTTACATGAGCAAGGCCGGCTGCTCTACTAGTGCAGCTAGGAGCGAGGCCGTAATCTACTTGCACAATGTCTGGCGCAGGCAATCAAGCACTTGTGCGTCCTCCATGCAATATCATGGCAGTGGACCCCTGATCCAATAGGAGCGGGGCCACAGACCCAATGAGAAAAATACAATATAATACATAGCTGGCTAGTCAACAGGATAGCCGAGCTAAACAATACACAATACATATATATCGCGTGACACAAGACCTTCATGCTGTCAGCGCAGAGCACAAGAGCATCCAACTCAACTAAACAGTACAGAGTGGAAGAGCTCCATTGTGCTGACAATTTAGATTTCGTAAAATGAACTATATACACCACGGGGCGCAGGAACAAAGTCATACGCCACCCATGGAACACAGGAGCAGTTGACTCCTGCTGGTTAGACCGGCTAACGCAAGGCAACATTAGCTCTACTGTGTTAACAAAGGAACTATATACATAGCGAGGCAGCGAACTCAAGTGCCAACAGCTGGGAACAGTGACAGTAAACTCCATTCTACAATTTTGAATGGAGCCACAGTCCTGCTGTTTAACACATAATACATATATACACATATATACATCACGGGGTGCAGGAGCTGGCTCATGTGCCACACGTGGAACACAAGAGCAGTTGACACCTGTCGAATAGCGCAGCTAACGCAGAACAACTACAGCTCTACCGTGCGAATAATGAACTATGTACACAGTGGGGCACTGGAGAACTCAAGTGCCCTCCGCTGGAGGACAACAGCAGCGGTCCCCTGCTCTATGGCATAATACAACCAGAGCGGGCCACAGACCTGCTGACCAATACACAGAGCGGGGTACAGGCCAAACGCATGCACCACCGCAACACAAATACAATGAATGAACTATATACAGGGCAGCCTCTTAAGGCAACATGCCTGTAGGCCGCATGACAAGCCTCGGGACACATCAACAGGGCTGTCTGAACATCCAGGAGTAGCTCGCGTGGGTGCTCGACTGGAAGGCATAGTCCAGTGGAAGGGAAAGACACGGTTCACTAGCTCCCTCAGGAGCTTACAGGGGCAGACTGGGAGAAGGCAGGAGCCAGAGCCTGCAGGTTACTGGGGCTCGACTACAGCCAAAACCGGGTTCCCAATGGAAGGGACCGGTCCCGTCACATCCAACCTATAGAACCGGGCAAATGTAAGCGGCGAGGCCCAAGCTGCAGCCACACAAATGTCTGCCAAGGGGGCACCTTGAAAAAGGGCCCACGATGTGACAACGCCTCGAGTCGAGTGGGCCACCAGGTGATCAGGCACCGGGGTCCCGGTAGACTCGTAGGCCATGGTAATGGTGTCCACAATCCAATGCGAGAGGCGCTGTGTCCACGCTCCATAAGACACAAACAGTTGGTCTGAGCGCCTAATATCCTTAGTGCGTTCCAAATAGCACCTGAGGGCCCACACAGGGCAGAGCAGGTGAAGCCGACTTTCTTGCTCTGAAGCGAAGGGAGGAGGATGAAAAGCCATCAACTCAATAGGCCTGTTGACATGAAATGGAGACAGCACTTTCGGGAGGAACGCAGGGTTAGGCCGCAGCGTGACCCTGGAGCCATCTCCTGCAAAACGGACACACGATGGGTGTACGGACAGGGCGTGTAACTCGCTCACGCGCTTTGCAGTCTTAAATTACACCAACTTCAGCTCAGCTGAGTTCAGTGGCTCAAATGGGGCTTGGGAAAGTGCATCCAGCACTACATCAAGGCCCCATGCGGTCAGTGAAAGGGTTCGAGGAGGCCGTAACCGTCGAGCTCCCTTCAGAAACTGCACAGCCAGAAAATGAGACCCAGGAGGTTCGCCATCAATCCGAACATGACATGTTGAGATGGCCGCCAGATACACTTTGAGCGTGGACGCGTCCAACAGACCCCAGGCAATCAATCGCTCCTGCTCAGGGGCCAGGCCCAGAGCTGGAGGAGGCCCGGATTGGGGTGCCAAAGCGTGCCCTGCACCTGGGACAATAAGTCCACTCTCACTGGGAGCTGCCAAGGCTCTCCGTGGAGGAGGTCGATCAGGTCCGCGAACCAGAATCTGCGAGGCCACTGCGGGGCTATCAGCAGAACTGTCGCTCGTTCTCTCCTGATCTTCTCCAGGACCACCGGTGGGAACGCGTAAAGGAGACAGCGTGGCCACTTGTGAGCTAGCGCGTCGATCCCTAGGGTTCCTGAGCGGTCTTGGATGGAGAACCATAGTGGGCAGTGTGTGGACTCTGCCGAGGCAAAGAGATCCACGTCCACCCTGCCGAACCGGCTCCACAGTTGTTGTACAACAAGCGGGTGGAGGCACCATGGCGAGCGTGGCGAGCATGGCAACGGAATCGAGGCATAGTCCGAGGAACTGTGCCTGCTGAGTTGGCGTCAGGCGGCTCTTCTCTCGATTGACCCGAAGGCCCAATTCAGAGAGGCGGCCTAAAATCAGGTCCGTGTGAATCCGAACCTGCTCCATCGAGTGAGAACAAACCAGCCAGTCGTCTAGATAATTGAGGACGCGGACCCCCTGGCACTAGCTAGCACGACGTCCATGCACTTGGAAAAAGTGCGTGGTGCTAGCGACAGGCCGAAGGGGAGAACAGCAAACTCGAACGCTCGGCCCTCGAAGGCGAAGCGGAGAAACTTCCTGTGCGCCTGCGCAATGGGGATGTGAAAGTAAGCATCTTTCAGATCCACCGTGGTGAACCAGTCGCCGGGCTTGATGGCCTGGGACATGGTGCGCAGGTTGAGCATCTTGAAGCGCAGCACCTTGAGGTGGTGGTTCAGGCACCTCAGATCCAAAAAGGGAGCGGAAACCGCCATCTTTCTTGGGCACAAGGAAGTATGTGGAATAAAATCCCTCGTGCTGCCCCGGCGGGGGCACTTCGCGGATTGCTCGCTTCTCCAGGAGAGTGGCGTTTTCGACGCGAAGCGCCACACACTGCAACGGGTCCCTCACTCGCGTCCACACCACGCCCTGGAAGGGGGGTGGACATGTCTGAAATTGCAGGGAGTAGCCAACTGATATAATTTGGAGCACCCAAGAGTCTTGGGTGCAGTGTTGCCAATTGGAGAGTTGCTGGGGGGTGTAAAGGTGGGCCAGAGGTTGCTGGAATGCCTCAGGGACGGGGCTCGGGTGGTGGAGGAGGCGGGGTTGGGCCGGGTCCCCTCCTACCACAAGCTGCCCTGGGCCGCCGGGGGCCAGGGCGGGGAGCCTGGGGGGGCGCCTGCCTGCCAGTGAGACGCTGGCAGAGATCGGCAGGTGTGCGGGGCTGTGACCTGGGTTGTGATCCGGCCTGTGGCCTGGGCTGTGGCCTGGGAGCCGCGGTCGGGGGGCCTCCCCGCCGGCGAGCTGCCGCAGACGGCCTGCGTTGCTGAGCCTGAGTTGCCACCGGGTACACTTGGGCCAGCTGCAGGGACTGCTCCCTCTCCTGGAGGGTGCGCGAGAGCATCTCCTCCACAGAGGGGCCAAAAGTAAAGCCAGGCGAAATAGGGGCGTCCATGAGGCGAGTCCTGTCCGCCTCAGGGACCCGCCGTGCCTGAGACAGCCAAAGCTGGCGGCACGCCGCCACAATGGCTGCCAAGGATCGCCCTGTCGCCCTTGCCCCCTGGCGCATCACTGTGACCAGCTGATCCGCCGCCGCCGCTATCTCCGAGATAGGGGGCGGGGTGGGTGATGCGCCATGTTGCTCCGAGGGTTCTGCCAGCTGGGCCACATACAAGGCCAGCAGGCTCTCCGTATTTCGGAGGAGAGCCGCTTGGGCTCCAGCCTCATACGCCCTCCGGAGCAGCGTCTCCATGACGCGGACATCGGAGGTAAGGAGACGAGCGCGGCTATGGTGGAATTAACCCGGGGAAAATCCACCAGTCCTGGCATAAGCCTCCCCTCTCCTGGCTAGGGCGGGGGCTGTTGCCGGATGATCCCAGGTGGCCCTCAGCTCATCAAGGAGGTCAGGCAGCAGCGGGAGGGCTCGTGTGGGCTGCTGCGCACGCTGACCCCTCTCAAACCTGGAGCGCGGCGGGGCAGGATCAGAGGGCCAGGGGAGCTGAAGAGACTCCACAGCCCTCTGAATAACTGCCCAGAACTCCCTGTCCTGTCCCGTGGGAGCAGGAGGGGCATCCACGCTCAACGGAGGAGGAGGGGTGGAAGCAACCAGCTCCTCCTCCATGAGCTCCTCCTCAAGCTCTATGTCCTCGTGAGGACCCAGAGACAGGCGGTCCTCCTCCCAGGTGGCCCGTCTGCTGCCCTCCTCCTGGGATGGGGCAGACAGACTCCCCTCAGTCTCCACTGGCGCGGTGTAAGCTGGCGGTGGAGCGTCATGTCGTGGGGGGGGCGGCACTTGTTGCGCTGCCTGCGCGGCCAAGAGAGCGCAGATTTGGTCCATCCTGCTATTGAGAGCAAGGATGGCCTCATCG
This sequence comes from Amia ocellicauda, assembly GCF_036373705.1. Lineage (NCBI taxonomy): Eukaryota > Metazoa > Chordata > Actinopteri > Amiiformes > Amiidae > Amia > Amia ocellicauda. Next base: position 33,516,382 of record NC_089859.1, on the reverse strand, counting down.
CGCTCCCTGGCCGCTGAGCCTGACCTCCTTCGCCGACGACGCGGCGGAGAGGAAGCCAGTGAAGACTCAGAAGAGGGGGAGGGAGCCCGAGGACGTCACTCCACCGCTCTTCCTTGTTGCTCACGTGCACACGCATGGGGGCGCGCACCGCGGGCACTTCAAGCAGGGGGGACGTGGCTGCCGCGGGGGACGCAGCTTCCGTGGCAGGTGCGGAAGCGGCAGCCAGCGCAGCAGCGGGGGCAGGAGGAGACGCAGGCACAGGGGGCGTGGCTGTCTCTACTCCTGCAGCCCTGGAGGAGGGGGCGGGGGGGCTCGGGGAGAGGCGGAGATGCACTAAAGAGACCTTTCTACTGACTCGGAAAAACACCAAAAGAAAGATGCCCAGGGTCCCTGCTCATCTGCGTGAACGTGCCTTAGGCTTGCTGCAAGGAGGCATGAGTACTGCAGATGTGGCCAGGGCAATAAATTGCAATGTCCGTACTGTGAGACGCCTAAGACAGCGCTACAGGGAGAGAGGAAGGACAGCTGATCGTCTTCGCAGTGGCAGACAACATGTAACAACACCTGCACAGGATCGGTACATCCGAATATCACACCTGCGGGACAGGTACAGGATGGCAACAACAACTGCCCGAGTTACAGCAGGAATGCACAATCCCTCCATCAGTGCTCAGACTGTCCACAATAGGCTGAGAGCGGCTGGCCTGAGGGCTTGTAGGCCTGTTGTAAGGCAGGTCCTTACCAGACATCACCGGAAACAACGTCACCTATGGGCACAAACCCACCTTCGCTGGACATGATTTCCTGCAAGACAGGGATGTCAGTGCTCTGCCATGGCCAGCGAAGAGCCCGGACCTCAATCCCAATGATTCTCTGGGACCTGTTGGATCGGAGGGTGAGGGCTAGGGCCATTCCCCCCAGAAATGTCTGGGAACCTGCAAGTGCCTTGGTGGAAGAGTGGGGTAACATCTCACAGCAAGAACTGGCAAATGTGGTGCAGTCCATGAGGAGGAGATGCACTGCAGGACATAATGCAGCTGGTGGCCACATCAGATACTGACTGTTACTTTTGATTTTGACCCCCCTTTTTTCAGGGACACATTATTCCATTTCTGTTAGTCACATGTCTGTGAAACTTGTTCAGTTTATGTCTTAGCTGTTGAATCTTTTTATGTTCATACAAATATTTACACGTTACGTTTGCTGAAAATAAAAGCAGTTGAAAGTGAGAGGATGTTTATTTTCTTGCTGAGTATAGTTTGCCTAGCATTATAGTCATCATCATACTCATAATCAGAATAATATACATTTATAGTACAGTATACATGAACAAACTCCTACTTGGATTTAAAATGTAATTTAAAACTAATGAAAAAGTCAGTTTAACAAGCACTTTATTATACTTACCTACAAGATTGCATTTTTTTTTTTTAATGTATGATATGAGTCATCTCTGTTATTACCATCTGTGTGTTCTGTAATCTAGATTAAACTTCCAACACACACACACACACACAACAGCAGTAGGCATTTAAATGTACATGTTTCGTATGTAATACTTTCACAGCTGAAATGAATTAGTTAATTAGCTTTAAAATGGGCTGGTAATATTCTCTGCATAGACACTATAATAATTACAGACAGTGAATTTTTTTTTTTTTTTCAAAATGAATCTGATTGAGATTTCCTTAATATATAAAGACAGTTATCTTTAAAGCTGAGAAAACTGCTAAAACATTGCACGTTACCATGAGAAACTCAGGGACAATTTTCCTAACAAAGCTGCCGATAGGCCACTATGCATTGTCACTCACCCTGGACTGCTGTCTGACTGTTGAGTAAAAATACTTTTCTGTCTTAATATTATTATTCATATTATGAATTCAGCGGTGATCAATAACCTGTACAATTAGCCGGTGAAACATTGGACTAAATCATTATATTGTGTATATTATTAAAGCAAAATGTGAAAAAAAATGCACAAAGCAGTTGTTTGTATGTTATGGTGCGTGAAAGCTGAAACAGGCCCTTTTCAAACAGCAGCTGCGAGCTGGAGTTCGCCGCACACTTTAATTTGGTTCTACAGACTGGATGTGATGTGCCCGGTTCCTTCTATTGGGAATCCACTGCTGGCCTCAGTTGAAACTCTGTTGCACATGCTCCTGGCCTCTTTTGTTGTGTAGCCCCTGCTCCTGGTTTGGTCTGATTGGTGGTGTGAAGCTCCCCGTTGGTTCCCTGCCCCCCTTTCATGTTGTTGTCGTCTTTATCTTATTTGTGTATGTAGGGGGTTGCCTCTCAGTTGGTTTCCTTAGGCTTTGCTGTGAAGGCTTGGGTTCACAATATCCCACCCCCCTTCGGGTAGTATTCTCAACTTACGAATGCAACCCTGGTTATCTGAAAAAGAGAATACTACCTGTGAGGTCACATGTGAGCCTATTGGCTCTGGCAAAAAGTGTCAGGATGTCTGTTGGCTTATCATTATGCACCAGTGCAATTCTACCTTATTAATTGATAAGTAAATGATACACATACATTATAATGTTAAAATAATAAATTGAAAATGTTAAACTTTGCTTATGTAGTTTATTTGTTTTGTTTTTTTCCATCTTGTTTTTTGTTTTTTCCAGACCAGCTCCCTTGCATTTTGTCAGCTTTCTCTAAGCCTTTGTTAGCCTTCAGCAGTGGAAGAGAGAATATGTCACCTAAGTTATTCATCAAGGCTGTCCACCCGGAAATATTGCTCTGACTGCCAATCAAGTGATACATTATAGAGATAACTGAAACAAATGTCTGGCAGCACCTCAAGTCACCAAACAGCTGCATTTTATACTGAGATTATTTTAAAAGCAGAAAAATTTAAATTGCAAATCATACTAAATATTCACCACATCTCTTAAAGTTAAATATTGATCAATGGATATATTTTATCAAGATGTATTTTCCAGAAAGTATTCACAGCGCCTTATTCCATATTGGATTAAATTCATTATTTTCCTCAAAATTGTGTGTGTGCCTTTCCAAATCATGTCCAATCAACTAAATTTACCACAGGTGGACTCCGATGAAGTTGTAGAAACATCTCAAGGATGATCAGTGGAAACAGGATGCACCTGAGCTCAATTTTGAGTGTCATGGCAAAGGCTGTGAATACTTATGTACATGTGCTATTTTTGTTTAAGATTAATTCATTTGCAAAGATTTCAAACAAACTTATTTCACGTTGTCATTATGGGGTATTGTTTGTAGAATGTTGAGGAAAATAATGAATTTAATCCATTTTGGAATAAGGCTGTAACATAACAAAATGTGGAAAAAGTGAAGTGCTGTGAATACTTTCCGGATGCACTGTACTCTTGGGCATTAAAGTATGTCACTGTCTTTTTTAATGCATTGCTGTATTTTCTGTGAATGGAACATTGGGAATTGGGAATCAAGAATTGTGGAATTAATAGATGGAGTCATACAGGCAAGCTCTTTTTGAAGTCGTTTGTCTTCTCGCGTCCGAATGCACCGATAGCTCAGCCAATCAGCACGTACACAGAACTGTCACATGCCGGTTTTCCTTCAACTGTTGTTTAACATGTATCTGTACTGCACAGTATTTTATAATATTTATTATATTTAAAAAAATGTAAAACACTAAGAAGGGCTGTGTCATTTCAATCGTTAAGACTGTACAATGCACTAGTTACAGCTCATCTGGAATACTGTGTACAGTTCTGAACTCCACATTTCAAGAAAGATATCGCTGCTCTAGAGGCATTTCAGAGGAGAGCAACCAGACTTATTCCAGGTCTGAAGGGAATGTCCTACTGAGAGACTGAGGGAACTGAACCTTTTCACCCTGGAACAGAGGAGACTACGTGGGGACTTGATTCGAGTCTTCAAAATCATGAAAGACATCGTCCACATCAAACCAGAGGAGCTTTTCCAGAGCAGCAGGGACACGCACCCGGGGATACAAATGGAAATTGGGTTTCAAAGCATTCAAGACAGAAAACAGGAGACACTGCTTCACACAGAGAGGCGTCACAGTCTGATCAAACTCCCCAGTGATGTCTCTCTCCCCCTCTGCCTCTGCCTCTGCCTCTGCCTCTGCCTCTGCCTCTGCCGTGTTCCTCCCTCTAGCCCTGTGCCTTGGTTTGACTCTCAACCGAGTGCACCCCGACTGACCATATCTCTGGGTTTAAATACTATCAAGAGAGGCTGGGGTACAGGTGAAGGCAATCACTGAGACAGCGTGCAGGTAAGTCCACGTGGAATGCAATCTGGCAGCGTGCGCTTGGCAACCAAAACAATCAATCAAATAAACCAATAATTAACGCAATCACCAATGAACCACAAAAATATAAACAATAAAGAAGTAAAAGAAACATACTTCATAAATAAAGCAATCATGAAAACCAAATCAGTGCACAAAAACAGTAATTAAGTGAAAATAAATCATAATAAATAAATAAGTAAAAATTGATCAATTAACTGCTAATGACATAACCGTGACATACAATTAGACAGTATACTTTATATAGGCCATCATTATATCCCCTTAGTTGGTTAATGGGAATGGAATTGTGTTTTATATACCTTACGCTCATGTATTTGTACCCCTTATAGATCTTAAAGATGTGCATAAACCTGATTTTAAAGGGAAAAAAACACGAAAACATAAAATGACTGAATTAAAACGTGACCAAAATTTGTACATATAGATTAATACAAAAGCAATGTGATTTAAAACAAAAATACAAATACCAATACATACAAACGTGTTATTAAAACCATGCTAAAAGCCAGCTCTAAGATATGGGAACCTAGCCATGCAGCAACCAGGGACGGACTGTGAATTACAAATGGTCCTGTGTTTTTAGAAAATATAAGTCATACAATGTGTTTATGTGTCTTAAAATAAATAATACAAAGTGGAAAAAAGTGACTTATTCACCGAACTTGTAATGGCAAATGACGATGAAAGGGAAAAGTTCCTAAAATTATGGTTTTATGATATCTTTATTTCTTACTATAGTGTATATAGTGTAAGATGTTTACCAGTCTTCCAGATCGATTCTATCATATAAGCAACTTTTAATACTTTAAAATGTAAAACTTACCAAACATTGAGGAAGTCAAAAGCCAGAATGTATGCTCATTCAGGGTTTCAGAATGTGTGTTGTGTCATATCTTCCTGGATTACGAATGGGATTTTTATTCCCCACTGCAACTCAGGTCATCATTATCAAGACAACCAAATGTAAGCATTTCTTACTCCATATTCTTCCTCCTTGATAGTAATTGTAGTTTCCATAGACAACATGAAGTGTTACTGCCTCCACGGCCACAGGAAAAACCTTTCCAACAAGAGGAGGTTAATGCACACGAGATGTTTTGTGCAAGTAAACAATTCCACATTCACAAAAGAGAATCACTTGACTCAAATTAAAACCAAAAAAAAAGCTTTGAGAAAATGGATGCTTCTGAGATTTTTCGTACAGTATAGCCATCCTACTCATTTCAGAAAGACAATTGTAAGCCAGCAATCCTAGCTGTTTGTACATGGAGTCAGGCACTCTTTATACACCAAGTTGACAATAAATCAGATTATATGTATGCATTCAGACTCAAGTTTAAAGTTAAAACTGTTTGTTTTCTGAAATAAAAAGCAATCAGTGTGTCACAAGGATTAGTTAGAGTTCCTCAGTTGAAGATCAGGGTCTTCTAAAATGTTTGTACAGTATTCTATAATGTAATGCATTTTTTTAAAGGTATTGCTTTTTCTGCATTGCTTGCTTTCAGGTCTATATTTTATGTTGATGTTTTCACATACACCATATTCACATTCCATTCTTTTTTTCCATTATTATTAAAATGCAGAGATTAAGTGTCAGTGTTGTGCTTTTGTTCTGTATGGGTACTGTTGTATAGTACACAAATAGAACAAGCAAACACATGTATTATTGGTGATGCAGGAACAACAAAAACCACACACTTCCGTTCTCAATCTCCTTCCCTTTTCTCACACAGTATGATACATTTCTAACAGTGCCATCTATTGCAACTGTTGGTATTTATTCACAATACCATATTCCAATCCTTTTCTTTAAGGAATTTACTTCTACTTGAATATAACAATTTAGAATAGTAGCAATCATTCTAATAACTAATTAGTTTGTAGGAAGCTTATCGCATTTGTAGTTATTTCTTATATTTGTACTGAACTATGTAAGCAGCATAAACAAACAACAATCATGACTGTTACATTCCCCCTTGCCTTTAAGCTGCTTTAAGTGTTTTTTATAGAGCAAAGTCACATCAAGAAATCCAGAGTCCATTCCGGAGTCCTGCAGCATTTATCGGACAGCCATGACATGACAACAAGTTGTGGAGGAAGCCCTGTGGCAGGGGCATGCAGAGTGAAATCATAACATCCTGTTATACCATTGGGGGTCTTCAGTGAGATTTGGTGGGGCAGGTGCAAGGTGCATGCCATTCCACACTTTACCATCTGAAAGCTTGTTAGTAAGTAGCAAGGCCCTTCTGTCCTGTCTTTTGGAGTCCAGATTTTTGAAAATGCACAAAAGAGCCACATTGAAATGTAGGTATCTTTGCTCCACAACACAGTATTGTTGCAAGAAGTCTGTTACAAATTACTCTCAGGGCTTCCCTTCAGTACCCAGACACTCCTTCAACACTCTGTTGAAATGCAGACAGAACAATGGAGATATTTGATGTTCCTTTCTATCCGGAAACTTTCCAACTCAGCCGAAACAAACTGGAATCTGTTGTCAGAAATAAGTTCTTGAAGGTTACCCTCCCGGCTAAACACTGTTTACAAAAAGCGAATGGCTGTGGCTAAAGTCACCTGGGAAGTAAAGTCTACCTATGGCCATTTACTGAAGTAGTCAACAAACATAATAGCATAATGATAATCCATAGGTGCTCTCTCAAACAGTCCCACAATGTTGATGTCAGGGAATTGCACAGGCCATAATAGTGGAACAAGGATAATAGCTGTTTTGCCATGGAGCTGGCAGTTGATGCAGGATGTTATAGCTACTTCCATTTTTGAGTCCATGCCTGGCCACCAGTAGAGGTCTCAAAAGTCTCTGTTTCATACAGACAACTCCCTGATAAGTTACATGAGCAAACTGAAAAAACGTGGAATTAAATCCTGCAGGGATGACTAATTGGTCGGTCCAAACCAAACCAAATAGCCATCTCGTAGTGCCAGTTCGGTGAGTATGTGAAAGTAAGGTAACACAGAAGGTTCAATGCTTTTGGCAGTGCATGGCCATCCTCTCCTTCATGTAACTTTCATGCAGTTGATGGTGACATACTTTTGAAAAATGTCCAGTCTTATTACACTGTCAGCATTGTGCATGTTTAGCAGTACACTGGGGGTAGCTGGCTAAGTGCAGTGAAAACATGTCCTACTTTGACTTGCCTGTAGAGATTGTGTACATGTAGTTTTCACTGATATGCGTAACGAGCCGAGGGGCTGAGTCTTTGATCACCGTTATGTTCCTGTTCAAATGCTGTCTTTTGCCATGGATAGGACCACAGACAGCACAGCCAGGACTCCATGCATCAGGACTACGGACAGCACAGTCAGGTCTCAGTGGATCAGTACCATGGACAACACTGTGGGGAAAACAAACTCACAGTGCAGCAGAGCAGCCACACCTTCCTTGGATTAAGAATCACCCAGATTTTGAACAAGTGCCGCTGCTCAGTGAGTAGGCTATTTAACCCCACCCTGTGGTTTCTCTTTGTCTTAGAAGGTGGTGGTGGAAAGAAAGACAACAACAACAACAACAACAACAACAACAACCCACAGGAGAAAGAAAGGAACAAATTGACTGTAATTATTATTTTATGATGATTTGGACTTGCTGAGGACCTTGAATGGAGATTGTATTATTTTGGATGACTACAGCCCTGGAAAACTCATTGATCATGGCACTGCCTGACCCATCAAGACTGTTTGTTTGCTGTGTTGTTTTTTTATCCCTGGGAAACAGCTTAGATGTCCAGGGCTAGCTAGGTTTTGTTTGTAGCAGACCATCCCTGCTACATATAGTACTTCCAAAAAGCTAGGTTTGGTTTTACTTTCTATTCATTTTCCAGAACAGGAACAAATAAAACAGCCTGTGATCTGTTTTATACTATTCCTATTTCTGAGTCCTGTGTTTTGACATTGTTGCCCACCTATCCATCATAGTCTACAATAGCCCAACCTCACTCCTCATTACAGTGTTGGAGAATGCAGGCAGAGTTGGCGCAGACTGCACAACATTGCACAGAAAAGGACAACATGGATGATCTGCTAAAACAACTGGTCACAAGCAATCGGGCCCAACAGGCCCAAGAGGAGACCAACCGAGGAAAAGCGATGATGTCATCAGAGAATGGAAATGGAGATGCAGAGGATGGCTGCTGAACTAGCTGCTGCCAAGCTTAACTTACAAGCAACCTCAGACCCCATTTTTGCCACATAATACCTCCAGAAAATGACAACTGCTGATGATGTGGAAGCCTTCAGACATCTGAGCAGAGTGTGAACAGTGGCCGAGTGTGTAAAGTGGACTGGAATCATTGTGCCATTCCTCTCTTGGGAAGCCCAAAAAGCCTGCTCAGACCTGAAGCCAGCCGATGCCAATGACTATAAGAAGTTAAAGAAGGAAATTCTTGCTCTGCTAGGGGTCACCACAGCTGTACGGGCTCATCAGTTTAATGCCTGGACGTTTCAAAATGAACAAGCTCCATGGTCACAAATGTTTGACTTGATCCATTTGGCCAAGAAATGACTAGAACTAGGTTTTGTGTGTAGCAGACAATCCCTTCTATAAATAGTACTTCCAACAAGGAGCTAGATTTTGTTTTACTTTCTTTTCATTTTCAAAAACGGAAACAAATAAAACGACAGCCTGTGGTCTGTTTTACACTATTCCTGAGTCCTGTGTTTTGACATTGTTCCCAACCTATCCATCACAGGCTAGCTACGATAGCCCAAACCTGCACCTCGTTACACTTGTTTGAAGTTTAATTCTTGAATTTGCCTTTGTTACCCCACTCTCAAACATGATGATATTGCATGTACAGTGAGGGGAAAAAAGTATTTGATCCCCTGCTGATTTTGTACGTTTGCCCACTGACAAAGAAATGATCAGTCTATAATTTTAATGGTAGGTGTATTTTAACATTGAGAGACAGAATAACAACAAAAAAATCCAGAAAAACACATTTCAAAAAAGTTATAAATTGATTTGCATGTTAATAAGGGAAATAAGTATTTGATCCCCTATCAATCAGCAAGATTTCTGGCTCCCAAGTGTCTTTTATACAGGTAACGAGCTGAGATTAGGAGAGTGGCTGCGCAATGATAACCTAATTCCTTGGCTACTGCCTTGCTTGAGCCCTCAAGCAGTTTTGCTTAGGAGATCTACAGTGCATTGAAATATTCACTTTACTGGTCAGCTTACCCACTTGCTGTCCATTTCACGATGAAGATCTTACAGTTCACTGCATGCAAACTCCAAATTCCAGTATTATATGTTCCCAGTTTTGTGTTTAACATAATTCTAACCCGTCACAAGTTCTCTGACGTCTGATTGGTTACATGCCTTTTGGAGGCAGGACATATATGACGCGCCTGATTGGGTAATTTACTTCTTGAAGGTGAGACTAAACACAGTGACAGCGCAAGGAGCCTAAATAGGCAATGTGAAATGTACTAAACGAAAATATAATGCATATCATTATTAGGCATAGTACTGATATATATTATCACTTGGTGTCATTAATACGTTACGTCTTTATGTTTAGGATTTTTTCTCCACGAATTTCCATGTATAATGCCAATAGTAGCCAGCCCCCAGCTTCCACGGTCCATGCACCAATCACAATCTTAGATTTTTTATTTTTTTTATTTAACCATGGCCAGTAGGAAATCAACCTGCCCAGATCAAACATCTGTGCCTCTCTGCCCCCGCCCCTCCCCCAATTCATCGCAGGCTGGCAGGTGGCACAGATAAAGGGCTGTACGCACACAAGAGCAAATCCGACCACAATCAAAGACGACATAGATACAGAATACCTTGTTACAAATTTTCCCCAAGCCAGATGGGCCCCTTTGCTGGCTCAGGCCCCGGGGCTCGAGCCCTGGTAAGCCCTTGCATTAAGTAGGGCCTGTCGACATGCAATGCTTATGATCATTATGTGTTTTGGTAGGTGGCACCATGGCACAGTCACCTTAAGCTAGCATGTTGAGACAGCATTTATACTCCAACTCCAGTTATACAAAAAAGTTACTACATACCTAGACTCACAGTGATGAGCATTTATAAAAATAGACAAACTGAAGCATTCCATTAAGGTTTGTGGATTCACCCTTGGTGTAGTCCTATATTTACTATTACTTCTATACAGTATCTATTTTAATATCCTTTTCTAAAGGTTGAAAAGGAAGAAATACACATATTACATTCATGAGAGGTTAGAACGCAACTGAAAACTACATCTGTGACTAGGGGCATATTATTTGTGTTGTCTGTTCAGGTACTGTAACTTGAACTAAATACATCTGAGAGGTGAAATCTGACCTTGGTTAAATCTCCCTTTTCTAGATTCTCTACTAGGAACAGCTCTTTTTTGATGAGGAAAACTGAAGTAACCAACATTTCTTAATTATGTTTTCATACTACAACAAGTTGTGTCTACCTTGGACAACAAATCAGTGCAGTCAGAGATACTATGGAAGAAATCAAATTAAGAGTCAATTTGCTTTTTAAAGAAACAGCACACTGTTCAATGGAAATCTTCCTATTTGACTGAAGAGAAAAGCATGCTACTTGTACTCACTTATGACTGTTCATTTAATGCAAAAAATATAGAGAAACTGTGCATGGCATGAAGATGCAACAAAACATGTATACTTGGAATAACAAGAGAGAGAAAAATAAATAAATAAATAAATAAATGAATGGATCCAAAATATGTAACATCATTAGTATATGAGTAAAAATTACAAGAACAACTGGATCCCTTCTTTTTGTCAAGCACTTTTCATCACCAGCGACCCTTTATCATGAACATTTAATCACCAGTGTCAGTTTATTACCAATTTCATAATCATCAACAATTCGTATATTCAGTTACAAATTACACAAGGACTGTCTATTTTGATTTAGATTGAATATTCCTTACATGTCCTACAACTATGAAAACAGACCAGCAGTTGTAGTCGGTTTTTCAAAGTACCTATTCAATTCTGCTTTGTATTATCTTGCATCTCGGTAGAGATAGTAAAATGTATGACTACGGTAATGCTTTTCCATGTGGTGTGTCTGCTGAATTTCCAAACAAACTCCAGTATGTACAAAATTCTGCAGCATGGGTGCTTACTCATCACTCCTGTACTGTATAACCTGCACTGGCTAGCAGTAAAATATCATAAGATCTTACTGATGATCTACAAAACCCTTTATGGTTTAGCATTTACATATCTGAGTGATTTGTTGAACCTGTATGTTCCATCCTGTCAGCTTAGGTCCATCACTGCTAGTCATCTTCTTCCTCCAAGGACAAAATTGCGCACTATGGGGGACAGAGCTGTCAGCAGTACTGCACTTCACTTGTGGAATTCACTCCCTTAGAGTGTCAGATTCCAGATTTTCATGAACTCCATTTTAACTAATGACATGTTTCAGGTCCTGTATTGTTATATACTTATGTATGTATATTAATGTTGTTATTTATTTGTACTCAATTGTTTAGTTTTTATTAATCTTTGTTTCATATTTGACTGTACAGTGCTTTGAGTTTCTTGATAGGGGCTCTATAAATAAAATGTATTATTATTATTTATTATCCTGTCTGCTTTACCAAAGCTGCAGTTACAGTTAGGTCCAAAAATATTTGGACAGTGACACAATTGTCATAATTTTGGCTCTGTATGCCACCACAATAGATTTTAAAGGAAACAGTATAGACTTCCATCTTTAATTTGAGGGTACTTCCATTCAAATTGGGTGAACGGTATAGGCATTACACCCATTTTGTATAGGTGGTCCCCCCAATTTTAGGGGCTCAAAAGTATTTGGACAAACTAACATAATCATTAATTAAATTGTGAGCACACATATAAAAATGGGTGTAATTCCTACACCATTCACCCTCAAATTAAAGATGAAGGTCTACACTTATAGAACATCTTATTGTTTCCTTTCAAATCCATTGTGGTGGCGTACAGAGCCAAAATGATGACAATTGTGTCACTGTCCAAATATTTATGGTCCTAGCTGTATATCTAGCCCTGCATATGAAACAGCCAGCTGACTTATGCCTAAAGTATAGCTCACAGTATGCTGGAACGAGTCACAGCAGCAGATACCATAAGTGCTATGGGCAAAAATTGAGGTCCATGCATGTCACCTTCCAGGTCATTCTGAAGCATCTGGCAGATGTCAGTGATTGTTTGTTTGTTGAGGCAATATTGCTGCATATATTGCATGTCAGACGGGCTCAAATAAGACTGATGACTAAATATCTGGGGATATCTCCTACTCCTGTATATTCATCTTGCCATGTATTAAGCTAGTCTGTACTCCATATGGCTCTGTTTTTTGCTAGTTCTATTTTATTTATATTCTACCATGTCATTTGCACATCATTTAGAACTGGTTTTCCTGTGCCAAAAGAAATGCAAGTGCTGGTGCATGTTGATGATTAACTAACTCACTACAGTTGTATGTTACTGAAGACACACCCTTAGAGTTCAGCCTACGACCAACACTACCATTAATTTACGCAAAAACATGGTTTGCTAAATCCAGTAAAGTACAAATACTTTGTTACATTTTTGAGTATTTGTACTCTACTTAAGTATTAATTATTTGTGGCTACTTTTTCTTTTAGCCCACTACAATTATAAATGAAATAATTTACTTTTTATTTCACTGCATTTTCCACAGACCCTGTTACTGTTATTGTAATTGGAGGGAGGAATTATATAGACTTAGGTGGAATTAACATGAGTCAGCATAATCACCAGCGTTGTAGCGAGACAATCAGTGAGTCTTTCTCATCCATGAAGTACTTTCATCTCTCTTTATTCCTATTGCTTAAAGATGGACACAAACCCATGGCCGTACTTGATACTCTGCACTGAGCGATACAAGTGTTAACCTTTCAGAGTGCAGGGTCTTTATTTTCTGTTGGACCCAATAGAGTGAGGTTTTGATTGTTCTGATAATAAAATGTATTGATCAGTAAAGATTGTTTTGGGGTTTTAAAAGAGATTAGCCTACTCTCGCTAATTTGGTTCATGTCTCCGACCTTAACAGTCTTAATGTATCAGAATTGCATTCTTCTAAAGCGTGCAACAATATCCATTACTGTATAATTGTAAATTAAAGGACAAACATATCCAGAAAAAAGACAATGTGTTGGTGTACATGGCAGCAGTTCTACTTTAATGACAGCTGGATTCCGGCCACAGTGAGATTGGAACCCAGTCTCCTGAGCCACAGATAACAAATATGAATACTACCGGTGTACATATTTGACATTTTATAATTTGTTTTGTTTTATTATCCAACTCTTTGCAATCTATATATATATATATGTGTGTGTGTGTTAACAGTGAGTTGCGGTAAGAAAACTGAAAATAGGCTCAGTCAATAATCTGATTTGTCAAGATGTCTGTTTTTGACCCATGGTTAATACTGAATACAAATTCAAGTCATTTCCAGATCTGTGGCTAAATAACATTTATTTTTGTTGGACGTGGTTTTCTCAAGGATTGAGGAACCATAAAAATACCCTGATAATATAATGTATGGAAAATAAAATGTTGGATTAAAACACCAAATTAATCTCTGGTATGCCCCCTTTATAAGGCTCTCACACAAACACATGCATTCACTAAAATCAAAATATAGTGAATAGTTTTTAAAAATACAAAGACAACTCATATGATGAGTACCGCTCTTAATTCTTCACTCAAAGAATTATGCAACAGCACACTGACTGACCATGTAATTGTTCTGTATCACGTGGATGAAGCCTAAAGAGTTTAGTTTTACTTGGAAGTAATTCATAATAAAAGTATGATTCGTCATCAGACTTCTGAGATTTATTTGAGAAACAGACAAGGATTAACAAAGTTAACTACAGCTTAAAAGGCAGGTAAGGAAAGATAACACATGTTGAAATGTTGACATTGAATTGATTAAGGTTTTTACCTTGTATTGTAAAATTAAAGAGCCTGTAAGTGGTAATGTGGTGAAGGGTCATATATTCAGGAGCATTATAGCCATGTTTGAAACCTACTTTACTCAGTCCACAATCTTATGGTATTATTTTCTTTCACATTTTATGGGTGCACCATTTCTTGGCATCATCAGCTATTATTCAATCAGTAGTGGGAAATTAAATCCATCCATCCAAGAGAGCAGCAGTAGACATTTGTATAATATGAATATGAAAGTGTCATTTTGGATTTCAAAAGCAGACAATTGTCTGTCTTTGCCTAAATTGTCTGGGTATTAGTTGAATTGTTGAGGGTGTCTGACTGTATTCAAATTATCAGTCATGGTTTAAATTCTGCATTACTGCATTTTTCAGGTCATTATGTACACATTTGTTGGGACTAAATAATATCTATTTTATAAGCAATATGTTGTTATTGTGGTATTTAAAAAAAAGAAAAAGATAACCAAGTACGGTTAAGTCGTTGCTGATTTTATTTTTCCATCCAATTTTACAGTTTAACTATTTCTCTTATGCACTCACTTTTTTCCATTAGAAATGATTTGCTGAGTTGGTTGTTTGCTAATAGCTTTGCAATGATATCAGTACATACTGTAGCAGAAAATGGAGAAAGTACAGGCTGGCAGAACTGTGTGGGTCTCTCCTACCTTACATAAAAATCATAAACTGCAGCTTATACATTTACAAATACATATAATACTGTAAACACACTGCTTCCCAATCCAACTAAAAAGAAAAATACATTGCTGCAATTGTATGTATTTTGTGTTGTGAGATGATATACAAGTGTGTGTATATATATGTATAGTATTGCCTTAAACCCACAACTTAATTAAAAATAAAGCTAAATTACATTATTGACTAATTGTTGCTAGTTCATTAATGTTTGTCATCCATACACAGCACTAGCATTCTGATTTTAATAAGTATTACTTACTTACTTTAAAAATAAACCTAACAAAACCAATACCTACTTTTGAACCTTAGGTCCAGTTGGATTCCTGTCATTTACATAAACCTGTTCCAGTGATTTTCACCCTTATCCTGGTTCATGTACTGTTGTAGGTATTGGCTTTTAACAAGCAATACATGTAATCTGATTTGTTTAACACACCTGGCAAAAAAAAAAAAGTGTCATGGGCATATTCAAGATTTGCATTGAACCATTAAGCTCTGCTTTATCATAGACACATTTATTCATTTTTTTCTGTTTGAGGCTTTTTGATCAGACAAGAATATTTAGAAATTGAACAAGTTAATAATGGTGCAGTGTATGTTGAAGCCATGACAGATGTAAAACTTTACAATGTTTGTCAGTCAGTTCCATGGTTTGAAATGTGTACAACTTTGCAATCCTTTGAGAAGATTTTAAAGGAAGTATTATGTTGCTTCATTATAATGTCTAATGTAAAGATAATGTAATCTGGGGTCTTAACACCGGTTAAAGCTTGGAGGAATGTCAAGAATAGTTATTTTCTATGTAGAAGAACCACTGTCAGATGTGAAGGAATATGTCAGTAGAAAAGAAAACTAAAAAAACTTTTGCTATTCTTATGAAGTTATACTTTCATAATATCTCTAGGGATGCCCCTAAATCATCTGTCAAACAGTCTTTATGTCACCCAAAATGTTTAAGATTACTGTTAAGAAGTACACTTTTATTCCAAGCATACTTTGTCATCCAACATCTTTTCTCTTGAATTTGTCATTCTTGTACCCTGAAAAAAAGCAACATTTTGCCCCTTTTTAATAGTGAAATACAATTATATTTTATCGCTGTTCAATAGAGGATAAAATGAAAGGTTGCAAATGCAGGGGAGAAGTGTTTCTGCACTTCCGTAGGAACCCGATTGAAAACATCACTCTATCAAAGCTGGCATTGGCCCCTGCGCAAGTCACTCAAAACAGGTCCCTTCCCACTTCCTGTTTTATAAAACGTGACATCTGCGCAGGTTTATCCTCTTTTGCCGGGAGCTAGGACTCCGGTGCGACCTTGCAACCCTTGGGCAGTGCTTCCTTTTTCTTGCCTGTGGCAGCCAGAGCTGGCGTCA
Organism: Amia ocellicauda; assembly: GCF_036373705.1. Classification (NCBI taxonomy): domain Eukaryota; kingdom Metazoa; phylum Chordata; class Actinopteri; order Amiiformes; family Amiidae; genus Amia; species Amia ocellicauda. The sequence continues at coordinate 33,500,066 of NC_089859.1, read as the reverse complement.
TGCCGCCACAATGGCTGCCAAGGAGGGTCCAGTTGCTTTTGCACCGTGATGCATCACATTGGTCAGCCGCCACCGCTATCTCTCTGATAGGGGGTGGGCCTGTGATGCAGTGGCTGGGTCCCGGGCCTCAGCCAGCTGGGCTTTCGGTGTTTGGCAAGATGCTTGGGCTCCAGCCACGTAGGTCCTCCAAAGCAGGGTCTCCATGATGTGACATTGCCTGTCAGGACAGGACAGGACAGGCCAATTCATGTGACTCCGCAGACAACGGGGTTAAGGAGACCAGGGCCGGGGGGAAGTACACCAGGCCCGCTTCAGCTGCACCCTGGGTTCTGTCAGGGCAAGGATGGCCTCATCTCGCTCTCTGTCCGTGGAGCCGGACCTCCGTCGCCGAAGGCATGGCTGGGAGGGGGCTAGCGATGGCTCAGAAGAGGGGGAGGGGCGCGTGGGTGTCGCTCCACTGCTGTTCCCTGTCGCTCATGTGCTTGCGCGGGGGTGCGCACTGTGGGCATGTCAGGCAGGGGGGGAGCAGCTGCCATGGCAGGTGTGGTCACGGCAGCAGGCACAGCAGCAGATGTAGGCGGAGAACCAGGCGCAGGAGGCGCAGCTATTTCCGAGGCTGCGTGTCTGGAGGAGGAGATGGAGGGGCTTGGGAAGAGGCTGAGTTCCAGAGCCACCGAGCCCCTATTGTCACCTATTTAGTAACAACTAAATATGCGCATCATATAAAATATAATATATAAAAATATAAAATATAAAATAACTTTCAGCTAATCACGAAAAAGCAAAATCTAATATCAATACTTTGCTAACCATATAATATAATATGAGAATAACCAGTAACACCAATGCAGAGCCAGTGCGTGAATATCTTTGGCAATATTAAATCTGATAAAAGTTACAACTATTTCAAAAATATAGCTATATATTATGAATTGATCTGGCTAAAGTAGTACGTTGAGGGTAAAACATATTTCACAGTACATGTAATTTCAAACATTACACCTACAGATGTCTCAACAGAACAGAATAATTTAGCTGTGATTCTTTGTGTAATGTCAAAAGCTTACAAGGAGAGTGGCAGTTAATATATATATATATATATATATATATATATATATATATATATATATATATATATAAATATATGCACTCACCTAAAGGATTATTAGGAACACCTGTTCAATTTCTAATTAATGCAATTATCTAACCAACCAATCACATGGCAGTTGCTTCAATGCATTTAGGGGTGTGGTCCTGGTCAAGACAATCTCCTGAACTCCAAACTGAATGTCTGAATGTGAAAGAAAGGTGATTTAAGCAATTTTGAGCGTGGCATGGTTGTTGGTGCCAGACGGGCCGGTCTGAGTATTTCACAATCTGCTCAGTTACTGGGATTTTCGCGCACAACCATTTCTAGGGTTTACAAAGAATGGTGTGAAAAGGGAAAAACATCCAGTATGCGGCAGTCCTGTGGGCGAAAAATGTCTTGTTGATGCTAGAGGTCAGAGGAGAATGGGCCGACTGAGTCAAGCTGATAGAAGAGCAACTTTGACTGAAATAACCACTCGTTACAACCGAGGTATGCAGCAAAGCATTTGTGAAGCCACAACACGTACAAACTTGAGGCGGATGGGCTACAACAGCAGAAGACCCCACCGGGTACCACTCATCTCCACTACAAATAGGAAAAAGAGGCTACAATTTGCACAAGCTCACCAAAATTGGACAGTTGAAGACTGGAAAAATGTTGCCTGGTCTGATGAGTCTCGATTTCTGTTGAGACATTCAGATGGTAGAGTCAGAATTTGGCGTAAACACAATGAGAACATGGATCCATCATGCCTTGTTACCACTGTGCAGGCTGGTGGTGGTGGTGTAATGGTGTGGGGGATGTTTTCTTGGCACACTTTAGGCCCCTTAGTGCCAATTGGGCATCGTTTAAATGCCACGGCCTACCTGAGCATTGTTTCTGACCATGTCCATCCCTTTATGACCACCATGTACCCATCCTCTGATGGCTACTTCCAGCAGGATAATGCACCATGTCACAAAGGTCGAATCATTTCAAATTGGTTTCTTGAACATGACAATGAGTTCACTGTACTAAACTGGCCCCCACAGTCACCAGATCTCAACCCAATAGAGCATCTTTGGGATGTGGTGGAACGGGAGCTTCGTGCCCTGGATGTGCATCCCACAAATCTCCATCAACTGCAAGATGCTATCCTATCAATATGGGCCAACGTTTCTAAAGAATGCTTTCAGCACCTTGTTGAATCAATGCCACGTAGAATTAAGGCAGTTCTGAAGGCGAAAGGGGGTCAAACACAGTATTAGTATGGTGTTCCTAATAATCCTTTAGGTGAGTGTATATATATATATATATATATTGATTGGACTGGAAATTGTATGTTTTGTTAATTTAAATCAAAACCAGTTGTCTTACAATACAGTTTTCTTCCAGTTAACACAAGACCCAGATCTGCAGGGATACTCGGACCCGGGGACACAAATGGAAATTGGCCTTCAAGGCATTCAAGACAGAAAACAGGAGACACTTCTTCACACAGAGAGTCTTCACAATCTAGAACAAACTCCCCAGCGATGTGATTGAAGCTGAAAACTTGGGAACATTTAAAAACAGACTGGATAGTATCCTTGGATCACTTAGTTATTAATGGACACCAAACAAGCACAATGGGTCGAATGGGCTCTCATTTGTAACCTTTCTGATGTTCTTATATAATTGTGAAACTTATATGTGATAAACTGGATTTCATTCCTCAACAAAATTTTAACTTTAAGTTCTTTATATAGAGGTTAATGTATATCACTGACAATATTACAACATAATTTTAGATTAATTCCATAGTATGATTAGGAGCTCTCCACAATAATCTAAATTATTGAGTTGGAAACATTAAAACAAAATAAGAAAGATAATTAAATAACATTGATAACATTCTTACATCAATTCCTGTAAGAACAAAATGTCATGGACCCCATTTGATAGGTTTTAATGTTTTATATTATAAACACCAATCATATCTCACATGTTTAGAGGATGAAGAAATATGTAAGAATGCTGTGGCAGCACTGGCAGATTTTCCTTATGCAAAATTATTCATGACATTCATGACAAATCATTCTGTCATGGGTGAAAGCTACCATGCCACCTTATCGCCTCAGATGTCAAGCTAAGCAAGGCTGTGTCTGGTTAGTACCTTGAAGGGAGGCCTCTGAGGAAACGTTTGCTGCTAGAAAAGGTATTGATGGATTAGTATGTGAAATTCTACTTTCTGCCCCATAAAATCCCAACTATGGCCTCAATATGATGTCACAGGGCACTTTTTTATGAGCTTCCACATTTCAGGTTGGATGTAGTGAATATTATGACTCCTCCAATAAATAATATCAAACTTTGCCTGTCATTTACTTTGGATTACAATGCATTTGCTGTTAGAACCCTCCTGTCTTGTCCTCTGGGTTAAGGATATTCACTACTGTTCCTTGAGTTCTTCATAATATTTTAGCTTTTATTCCCCCTGAACTCTTAATGTTCTGATTGGGCCCAGTATTGACTAAATTGGTGTAATTTCCTCTGTTCCATGGCTTTATCCATTAAGGATTTTACTGCAGTGCCCCAGAACCAGGGTGAATATCATTGGTGTCAGCAAAGGTCCTTTTTGATACTTGGGTATGATGGGTAATACTATATAAATGTGTATGAGTGGTAGCTGGAATAACAGCATATTGCCTTTAATGCTGCAGGCCAGTAATCCAGTTGCATGGGCATGAGAGTAATGTTTTTAAGTGACTTATATAACCCAGTCCTCAATGGAAATACACATATATACAGTCATCAGAAGTGTCATAAAGTCTAGACTAATCCAACAGAAGTGTGGAAGGACATCAGTGAAGTATCAGAGATTGTTCTGGACATCAGCAAGAAATGGTTAGTGTATTAATAATGAGACAATGAGTGATTGCAGATAACCCCATACAGACCCACAGGAAATGTATATATAAACGGTTATACATATATTATGATTCATTGCATGTTACACTGTAATGCAACTGTGTAAGCATCCAAATGATTGACATTGATGTTAATTGCATGCATGGTTTAGTTATTGTTAAAAAATACAATTAAAGCCTATGGGCCCATAGTACCATGTATAACATGGTATGAATACAGGGCAAAAACTGAAGAGTGTACATATTTAATTTATCATGGAACACTACAAAATTGTCACACAAGTGGTGTGGGATTAATTATACACAGGAGACTGAAAAATAACATTGTTGAACTTGACAGCACCTGTGACAGATCAGCAAGAATAGTTGTTATCCAGCTAACAACAATATATGTATATATCTATATAACCTCAGATTTTCCAAGCCTATGCACCTACATCAAGTCACTCGAATGAGGAATTAGAAGATTTTTAAGAAGATATAAGACAACTACATGAAAAAGGAAGAGGACACTTTAAAATCATCATGGGAGACGGAAGGGTTAATATGTATAAGTTTAGGAAAGATGCAGAGAATATGAGCACCTCTGTGCCAGGGCTGTGTTGGCAACAAGAAAGCATTTGATTCAATATATACAAACTCAGTCCTCTGAGCTCTAAGATTTCAAGACATTGAAGAAACCTATATGAAATGTAAATGGCCACAGTATTTCACTGACAATACATGGAAATAAGAAATTGTGTACAGAAAGGTCTTGGGATGTTGGGTCACAAATTATGTTTAATGTGGTTGTGTATATAATTGTAATATATATATGTACAATATATCACATTATTTTAACATATAATTACCCATTTATATAGCTAGATTTTTAGTGGAGCAATCTAGGTAGAGTACCTTGCTCAAGGGTACAGCAGCAGTGTCCCCGACCTGGAACTGAACCCACAACCCTCTGCAGAGCCCTTTCCAATACTCCACACTGCCACCTTTTTATGCAGATCTGGGGTTTAAAATTAAGGGTTGTCCATTTGTCCTTTTTACTTATTGGAAAATCAGTATTATCTGGAAAACATGCATCTCAAAGCTGAAGGGAAACAGAACAATAATTGAATGGCCGGAGCAAGCTGGATTTATATTTTGAGATATGGAATATGTGCACATTTTTCACCTATTCTAATATGCATTGTAGCTTCTGAATATGCAATCCTGCAGCAGATATATTGATCACATCATTTATTAACTGCTTCAGTGACAGATTTCATAAAGTTGTATATGCCTATGTGTAGCCTGACTGTGCCTTATGAGAATGTATTACCATTCGGGATCCTGTTTCTGAAGCCATAATGACTTTTATGCATGTGCCATGATAGGAAATCCTTAACAGCTTAGAGCCATTTGATTGTACAGATCTTCAGAGGTAGTTAAAGTGATTTAAAAACAACACTGACATATTCTCCCCTTTGGCTTTTATATTTTAAGGAAATATGTCCCTTTAGTCTCCTGTATGTTAATGCTAATGTAGTCTTCTTAGCAACTAACCCTAGGAATAGCATTGATGGCACTCTTAAAACTTAGATGGGTATTTATATCAGCGTCTTTAATCTATGAAAGATGATAATGGTCCACAAGGTATCATTGTGCGGTTACAGAAGAACATTACCAAACAAACATTAAAATGTTTTGGTTTGATTGCTGTGTAATACAGATGTATTTCATTATATCAAACAAAGTTACTCAAGAAAATTCCATATTATTTTTCCCCCAGGGATTTTCTTCCACTGATTGAATCAGTGAAGTATGATCCTTATGTCCTCCACTATGCAATTTTTTTTTGTCATCACCATCAGCCTGCAAAGTTTATGATTTCATCTTCCCATCTTTTATATGGACATCTTCTAGGTCTTCTCCTTACAAATAAAAAATGAGAAACACTTGCCAATGAATGAAAAAACTAAAAATAAGAAGAAATCTGTGGGTAGTTTGGGGGTTCATGGATTATCTGTTATGTATTTAAATTGACAGATTTGAAGCTTGCACTTGTCATAATCCCTGTTTAATTATTTGTGGGTGTTTTTATTGTTCAGAACCAATTTACATTTTTATGCTACAATGCTTTACACTCTCTGTACTTATAAAGTGACATTGCATATGCGACAATGTGATATAAAGGAAAATGGATAAAGTGTTATGGGAGGCAGAGCATTCTTTACACTAATGTTACTATTAACTACATAATCATGCACAAAAAATATTCCAAAACCTATACTAATAAGTCAATATTTTATTTATATTTGTTATTTGTCACTGTTTCTGAAATACATGAAAACGGTTTCTACTGTTTTTCTTCTCTGAAATTAAATAAGCAATCCTACAGACCCATCCAGACAATGCTGTCAAACAGCAAGGAAATACTGTATGCATACATTTAGTGTTGAGTGCCTGACCTTCAACATAGATCTGGTGGCAGATTGGAATAAGAAAAATGAAGAGACTGCTGATGAGGTTGACAGAAAGGAGATACCATTCCAAAATGATCCAGTCAATGTCACTGTGGATTCGTACACTGCACGTTTACTGTAATGGTATTCTTATAGTAATCCATTGTGACATACACAATACAATGTCATACAATATGCCAGAACTCAAAGTAAATTATATCACCTTTTCCATCTTTGAATTTTCTGTCACAAATCTTTTCAGTGCCATTGTTCAGAACACATGCCTATGATCCTAACCTGAGGAATCATGAATATATTTTTTGTAATATTTTTTAAATACTTCTCACACCATAGCATAATACAAGTTGGTTTTTCAGTTTAATAATATTTTTTTTAAATCAAGATTGAAAAGTAGAATGTTTCATGGTAGCATCCTTATGTAAGGGCAAAAAAATACAAAGCTGAAAAAAGACTTATTCTTATTTTGTTTTCTCGTCATCATTAAGTGTCATGAGCATTCAAATTTTGGGGACTTACTCTGAGTGTGTTTGTACCTTACAACACTGATGCAGGATTCCATATATTCAGATTAAGAAAAAAACAATCCTAAAGCTTTTACCTAGTATCTGGTTACCTTAATTAACGTATTTTGAAATATGTATATGAATGAAATACAAAGACTTGTTAAACAGCCCTGTCTTTTATTCATTTCTATATCTATAATTGTATTTCACTTATAAAATATATGTTTGTATTTATTGTTGGAATGGCATATGTTACCTGTAATACCAAATAGCAAGAATCTATTGCATTGCCTAAAAAGTGTAAACATTTTAACAGCAAGTAAAAAAATATTATTTTACAGGGTTATATATTCTTGCCAGACATGTCATATAACATATATATGTCTTAGGAACCTACCTAAGTTGCTAAAATAAGTATTGAGTGTAAAGTTCATGACTAGATTCTGAGGATTTCCTATCTGACACTGCTGAGGTAGAATGCAAAGTCTATTAAGGAAGATTTCAGCCCATTTGCAAGTTTCAGTGGAGTAGATGAATTAAGGAATTGAGCCATAGAAAAGTTGGTAACTGAAATAAGGTATAATACAGGGATGAAAGAGTTGAAAATCTTTGAAGATAAGGAATCGTGATGATGGTGCAACCCTCTGTGATTAATGAGCATTAGACATGGTTGCATTGTACAGTAGGTAAGTGTGCAGCAGCATTAATTTAATTAATTACATTCTGTACAGCAGTGCACACTACACTCTGGGAATTGATTAGGCATGATTAGACAACACATTATAGTGACAGACTACCACATTTTTGCAACAGAAAGCCTATAGTATTGGTACACCAATTCTGTAGGATCTGAATGGATTGGAGTGAAACAAACAGATAAAATAGGCAGAGCACTCCCCCTAACTTTTATTCACTAATTAAATAAACAAATATACCAATATGAAAATTACAACCTGTAAAGTATAAAAAGGGGCAAAAGTCTCTCCACTTGCTGAGTAATACTACTTGTTCTTTCAAAAGCTCTCTTCAACATTCGTAATTTCCTTTATGCAGTATAGATCTACTGGCTTTAGATTCCATTCACTTCAATGGCTCTCTACACAGTGGTTTCTCTATATTTTAGTTAGCTTGAGAAAATGTGTAAAAGTGTCCATGTAAACACATCATTTTTAAATCCAGATATAAATACTTGCTAGACTATAATATGGTGCACAATAATTACCCAATGATATAATGAAACTAAAATAATATTAGCAATTCTCTGTTATCTTGACAAATTACTCCTGTCAAGTGAAATCAGCAGTAAAGTGACTCCACTTGTGTTGTTAATGATTTTTTTTTTTTCTTCGCCGCGTCCTTCACTCAGGGCACATTTAAATAGTATTAATCTAACCAAGGGCTGCCCGAGAGACATTCCTGCACATGTCCACAGTTTATTGGAAACCCTATTCTCCTTTATGACTGACCAAAGGGTGGTTTAGTGCATTCTCAAAAGACATGTAAAATTAACTAAATGAATGCTTAATTATTGAATGTTTTACATTATTGTATTATGTATAAATTGTCCATTGCGAACTTACAATTATAACCAATTAGAAATATATTCTGTACTAGTTCCATGATTTGAGTAGCCAGCATTAATTAATCAAAGAGATATGGTATTAGGCCTAAAGTGTACATGAATGATATATGGCTAACATCAATCAACCTCAATCAACATTCAAGTCTCAAATTAATGAGTGACTAATGAAACAAATAGAAGCAAAATTAAATGATTAAAATGTGTCCTGTGACAAAACTGAACTTCTTGAACACAATATTTTATTTTAAATATTTAAAATTGCAAACTGGAGGACTTTTTACTAAAGTGTATGACTGGACATATACATGGAATAGGGACAGGCCATTACTGGTCTACTAATTAAATAAAGGGCTATGCTAAAGACATCTATGAACAGTACAAACAAATATTTGTTCATTGTAACTATCATTTTCTAATGTGGGCATTCCCAGACCCCAAAATATTGTATTTTTATATAATTGCTACATACTGCACACAGAGACAACAATGAATCAGGAACATAGTACAATTAAACAAATGTACAATAGTAAAACAAAAAGAGTACACTAGTACATTATACAAACAGTATAACATACAATTGTATAGGGTATAAAAAGGCAAGGGGGGGGAAATGTAAGAACTTGTGTGTGAGAGAGTAAGACATACAAATGATTAATTAAACAGTTTAATTAAGTAACATTTTTACATCACAATGTTTCACAAATTCAGTAAGCTATTAAAACAAAACAAAGAGTTCAACCATAATGGCAAGAGAAGCCACACTGTCTATCATATATAAAATACTTTTTGTGTATAAGCATTTGTCAAAAAAGGCTGTGCTGAATTGACTATAGCTTTGTATATGAACTGATCCTCAAAATCAAGGCCTAAACATTGCCTCTCTTTCCTTTCTTTGGGAATTCAGATATGAGAAAAGCCGCCTATTAGGTGGCCTTGGGCTGGCTTAAATCACAAATGTGTTTCTGATTTAAGTAGACAGTAGTGTCAGTAGACCCTGTGATTATTCTCCAAATCCCTTTATTTTGCTTAAAAGCCCTTTCAGGAACATACTTTTGTATAGTGATATAATGTTTTTTCACTTCTCACCCACCAAGTCTTATTTTACTTATTTGAGTTCAAGACCAGGGACTGGAGTAATGTCAGCTTTTGTTTTATATACAGTTCTGTGCAAAAGTTTTAGGCAGGTGTGAAAAAATGCTGTAAAGTAAGAAGGCTTTCAAAAATAGACATGTTAATAGATTATATTTATCAATTAACTAAATGCAAAGTGAGTGAACAGCAGAAAAATCGAAATCAAATCAATATTTGGTATGAGCACCCTGCCTTCAAAACAGCATCAGTTCTTCTAGGTACACTTGCACACCGTTTTTGAAGGAACTCGGCAGGTAGCTTGGCCCAAACATCTTGGAGAACTAAACACAGTTGTTCTGTGGATTTAGGCAGCCTCAGTTGCTTCTCTCTCTTCATGTAATCCCAGACAGACTCGATGATGTTGAGATCAGGGCTCTGTGGGGGCCATACCATCACTTCCAGAACTCCTTCAATCGGAGTGCCTCCCTGATGGTATTGCATGATGGATAAGTATCTGCCTGTACTTCTCAGCATTGAGGAGACGATTAATTCTGACCAAATCCCCATTTGCAGAAATGCAACCCCAAACTTACAAGGAACCTCCACCATGCTTCACTGTTGCCTGCAGACACTTATTTGTATACCACTCTCCAGCCCTTCAGCAAACAAACTGCCTTCTGCTACAGCCAGATATTCAAATTCAAATTGTGACTCATCAGTCCAGAGCACCTGCTGCCATTTTTCTGCACCACAGTTCCTGTGTTTTCATGCATAGTTGAGTTGCTTGGCCTTGTTGCCACGTTGGAGGTATGGCTTTTTGGCCGCAAGTCTTCCATGAAGGCCACTTCTGACCAGACTTCTCTGGGCAGTAGATGGGTGTACCAGGGTCCCACTGTTTTCTGCCAATTCTGAGCTGATGGCACTGCTGGACATCTTCTGATTGTGAAGGGAAGTAAGCATGATGTGTCTTTCATCTGCTGCAGTAAGTTTCCTTGGCCGACCACTGCGTCTATGGTCCTCAACGTTGCCCGTTTCTTTGTGCTTCTTCAAAAGAGCTTGGACAGCACATCTAGAAACCCCTGTCTGCCTTGAAATTTCTGCCTGGGAGAGACTTTGCTGATACAGTATAACTACTTTGTGTCTTGTTGCTGTGCTCAGTCTTGCCATGGTGTATGACTTTTGACAGTAAACTGTCTTCAGCAACCTCACCTTGTTAGCTGAGTTTGGCTGTTCCTCACCCAGTTTAATTCCTCCTACACAGCTGTTTCTGTTTCAGTTCATGATTGTGTTTCAACCTACATATTGAATTGATGATCATTTGCACCTGTTTGGTATAATTGTTTAAGCATACACCTGACTATATGCCTACAAGTGTACCTAGAAGAATTGATGCTGTTGTGAAGGCAAAGGGTGGTCACACCAAATATGGATTTGATGTAGATTTTTCTTGTGTTCACTGGCTAAAACCTTTGCACAGAACTGTATACAGATATCATTGGATGATTTTTTTGTTTGTTTGATTATTATTTTATTTAAAAAAAAACATATTTTGAATTGTATTAGAGGTCATATTCTTACATGCATAACATAAAATAGAATGAATTAGTGTTTACTTATTTGCCTAAATTATATTTATCCTTGTGTGTATATAGAATAGTTTCCAAATACCAAGTGTTACCTTTTCATTTATATATTTCACATACAAATCCTAACAGAACACGGAATGTTAAATGTATTGCACATTAATACTTCATGTCGTATTTGATCAAATATAAAAGCTTTATATCTTATCTGAGCATATCTAATTTTCATATTGGCATATTTTCTGAAATGTGGAGGGCTGGCCAATTCAGATTTTTGGGGGCTGTACTGTATTTCAGTTTTGTTTCATCTGAAGTCTAAAAAAGTGAATTGAACATGATATTGACTTAACTGAAAAATTTGTTCCCAGTTTAATAGCTATAAAGACATAACGTAAGGGGATCCATTAAACTTGTAGGATTCCCCACTTGAGTGCCAAAAAAGTATAACATTTGGTGTGTTAATATCATAAATACCGACTAGACCTGCAATGTCTCCAGATACATGCTCTATAACGTTAGGTACCTTGTGTTCCCAAATATCTGTCATCTGTCAGGAATCGTGAGATTTAAAAGACACTCCCAGCATATTGCAGTGTCTTTAGGTGCAGCCTGCTTCTTAAGTGTACTTCAACTATAATTTTCCTTCAATAGAGATGAACAGCTGGCAGTCACTGCACTTATAACACATTAATGATAATGACAATCATAATCACATAACAGTACTCTGGGCAACCATAGCATACACACATGTATTTAGCTACATAACCAAGATTTTATAAATGTCTGCTACAGTGAATTTATAGGAACACATGAACACACCATTTGTGATATCACCAGTGTGATATTCCAAAATACATTAAAACATTTTTTACAAGAAGATTCAGTGGTATTTATTGTACAACACATTTGAATAACTTAACAAAATGTAATTGTGTAAATAATTTCTGATAAAAAATAATCCAAATTTTGTGTTACAGATCTGAGATGTATAAAGTTTTGACAACTAAATGTAGACAGCTCCTGTACTTCTAGTCCTGGCTTTATAACAGGTTATAAAACATTGATGGAAACTAATATTTTAAAGAGTTTTCCATGATGTCACATATTGAAAAGATGTTCTGCTGATGACAAATTGATCTATGCAGTGTGTCTCCTGGGTTTTCAATTTTGCTGGCCATCAAATGGTAAACAAATTACAATAATGATAATATTTGTATAAAATGAAGGGTGAGGGTGCTGCCCTAATATAATGTATAAAGACTGACTATGGCAAGTCAAATTAACCTTTAGAAATACCGGCACATTATGTAATGTTATTTCAAAATATCTGGAAATAATCAATATAAGTAATACATAAAATAAATGGTTTTAATTAGTACTAGAATTTGCCAGAATTTACATAAAAGTTTCGTCCCGGGTTGGAAATCTCAACTCTAGTCTCGTTCCATCTCGGGTTGAAAATAACATTGTGAAAGCACTGGATTGTTTACCCAGGTTCAACTGTCTTGTGTAAAAGCAGCTTATCATAATATATATTATACCACAATAAAATTGGTAAAAGAAAATACATTATTCATACAACTCAAACACAAACATTTTCACAATACAGAGCTTTGAGTTATTTTGATGCAACAATTATTTCATAAACTAAATAAAGTTAACAGAAAATACGATGTTACATTCAAAGGAAATATCAAAATATGTATAATACTTGAGTACATGACACAGGCATATTATAACCTTCATATTATTACACTAAAAAAGTCATTGGGTTAGCATTGCATAATTCATAATTAGGGGTGCAAATATGTGCTGCAATTCTAAAGCATTTCATTTAAATTTGTCTGTGATTTCAAGGTTGTGCAAGGACTGGCACTGCTTCTCATTTGATCTAGTTTAAAATCTAGAAGGAGGTTTTAATGTTTATACCTCTTTTGCTAGGTATGCACAGACATATGTCTCCCCAGTCTTCAGTACTGCGTGGAACCCTGAAGCTTTTTTATCATGGAGAGTGGCTGCGCAATGATGACCTAATTCCTTGGCTACTGCCTTGCTTGAGCCCTCAAGCATTTTTGCTTAGGAGATCTACAGTGCATTGAAATATTCACTTTACTGGTCAGCTTACCCACTTGCTCTCCATATGGAGTCCTGCAATCTTTTTTATCATTAATATAAACTTGGTTTTGACAGGTAACGAGCTGAGATTAGGAGCACTCTCTTAAAGGGAGTGCTCCTAATCTCAGATCGTTACCTGTATAAAGGACACCTGTCCACAGAAGCAATCAATCAATCAGATTCCAAACTCTCCACCATGGCCAAGACAAAAGAGCTGTCCAAGGATGTCAGGGACAAGACTGTAGACCTACACAAGGCTGGAATGGGCTACAAGACCATTGCCAAGCAGCTTGGTGAGAAGGTGACAACAGCTGGTGCAATAATTCGCAAATGGAATAAACACGAAATAACTGTCAGTCTCCCTCGGTCTGGGGCTCCATGCAAGATCTCACCTCGTGGAGTTTCAATGATCATGAGAATGGTGAGGAATCAGCCCAGAACTACACGGGAGGATCTTGTTAATGATCTCAAGGCAGCTGGGACCATAGTCGCCAAGAAAACAATTGGTAACACACTATGCCGTGAAGGTCCCCCTGCTCAAGAAAGCACATGTAAAGGCCCGTCTGAAGTTTGCCAACATCTGAATGATTCAGAGGAGAACTAGGTGAAAGTGTTGTGGTCAGATGAAACCAAAATCCAACTCTTTGGCATCAACTCAACTCGCCGTGTTTGGAGAAGGAGGAATGCTGCCTATGACCCCAAGAACACCATCCCCACCGTCAACCATGGAGGTGGAAACATTATGCTTTGGGGGTGTTTTTCTGCACCGCATCAAAGGGACGATGGACGGGGCCATGTACCATCAAATCTTGGGTGAGAACCTCCTTCCCTCAGCCAGGGCATTGAAAATGGGTCGTGGATGGGTATTCCAGCATGACAATGACCCAAAACACACAGCCAAGGCAACAAAGGAGTGGCTCAAGAAGAAGCACATTAAGGTCCTGGAGTGGCCTAGCCAGTCTCCAGATCTTAATCCCATAGAAAATCTGTGGAGGGAGCTGAAGGTTCGAGTTGCCAAACGTCAGCCTCGAAACCTTAATGACTTGGAGAGGATCTGCAAAGAGATGTGGGACAAAATCCCTCCTGAGATGTGTGCAAACCTGGTGGCCAACTACAAGAAACGTCTTAACTCTGTGATTGCCAACAAGGGTTTTGCCACCAAGTACTAATTCGAAGGGGTCAAATACTTATTTCCCTCATTAACATGCAAAACAATTTATAACTTTTTTGGAATGCATTGTTCTGGATTTTTGTGTTGTTATTCTGTCTCTCACTGTTAAAATACACCTACCATTAAAATTATAGACTGATCATTTCTTTGTCAGTGGGCAAACGTACAAAATCAGCAGGGGATCAAATATTTTTTTCCCTCACTGTATATATATATATATATATATATATATATATATATATAAAAGACTATCTGTTATGCAATATAATATAGTCCTTGTTAGAAAACATCATTCATCAATAGTGTGGACACATTTTGGTGTTATTCCTGCAGTCCTACATACAAACAATTTCTCAAGGACATCTACACATTGGAGATGACAGTGTGCTATTTTCTATTCACGATGAAGATTTCATATTGTCCCAAATAAAATAAAATAATGCCACTTTGTTTATGTAAAGCACATAAAACAACAATTGTCAGAGACTCAACTGGATCACCTTTTGTAGCAACAGCTTTGCCTTGCAGTGGTAAATCAAATATAAAAAATCAAACCGAGAATGAGAATGAGGACTAAGCTTTGCTCGTACAGCAAAATGCTGTTGACAAAAAAAGACTAAAACTGAGTGAACCAGATTGGAAAATCTCTGTAGGTTTTTCAGTTATTGAAAGTGCAATATGTCTACTTCAGCTGTGCTTGTGCTTATGATGGAATCATTGCAGGTGCCATGCAACTGTGAAAAATATATAGAAATGGGGATTGTTATTCAGTTAATTACATTTCATCATAACAGCTCATGCAACAGCTTTCACTCCTCAGGGAAATATTTTTGTTTCCTCAATATGCTGGATTTTAATTGAAATTCTAAAAAAATGTAAGGGAAGCAGTTTGTTTATTCTGCAACACACACAAATAAAAACACAGACATAAGTGTGTGTGTATGGGTATGTATACATATACACTCACCTAAAGGATTATTAGGAACACCTGTTCAATTTCTCATTAATGCAATTATCTAACCAACCAATCACATGGCAGTTGCTTCAATGCATTTAGGGGTGTGGTCCTGGTCAAGACAATCTCCTGAACTCCAAACTGAATGTCTGAATGGGAAAGAAAGGTGATTTAAGCAATTTTGAGCATGGCATGGTTGTTGGTGCCAGACGGGCCAGTCTGAGTATTTCACAATCTGCTCAGTTACTGGGATTTTCACGCACAACCATTTCTAGGGTTTACAAAGAATGGTGTGAAAAGGGAAAAACATCCAGTATGCGGCAGTCCTGTGGGCGAAAATGCCTTGTTGATGCTAGAGGTCAGAGGAGAATGGGCCGACTGATTCAAGCTGATAGAAGAGCAACTTTGACTGAAATAACCACTCACTACAACCGAGGTATGCAGCAAAGCATTTGTGAAGCCACAACACGTACAACCTTGAGGCGGATGGGCTACAACAGCAGAAGACCCCACCGGGTACCACTCATCTCCACTACAAATAGGAAAAAGAGGCTACAATTTGCACAAGCTCACCAAAATTGGACAGTTGAAGACTGGAAAAATGTTGCTTGGTCTGATGAGTCTCGATTTCTGTTGAGACATTCAGATGGTAGAGTCAGAATTTGGCGTAAACACAATGAGAACATGGATCCATCATGCCTTGTTACCACTGTGCAGGCTGGTGGTGGTGGTGTAATGGTGTGTGGGATGTTTTCTTGGCACACTTTAGGCCCCTTAGTGCCAATTGGGCATCGTTTAAATGCCACGGCCTACCGGAGCATTGTTTCTGACCATGTCAATCCCTTTATGACCACCATGTACCCATCCTCTGATGGCTACTTCCAGCAGGATAATGCACCATGTCACAAAGGTCGAATCATTTCAAATTGGTTTCTTGAACATGACAATGAGTTCACTGTACTAAACTGGCCCCCACAGTCACCAGATCTCAACCCAATAGAGCATCTTTGGGATGTGGTGGAACAGGAGCTTCGTGCCCTGGATGTGCATCCCACAAATCTCCATCAACTGCAAGATGCTATCCTATCAATATGGGCCAACATTTCTAAAGAATGCTTTCAGCACCTTGTTGAATCAATGCCACGTAGAATTAAGGCAGTTCTGAAGGCGAAAGGGGGTCAAACACAGTATTAGTATGGTGTTCCTAATAATCCTTTAGGTGAGTGTATATATATATATATATACACATATATACAGTTAGGTCCATACATTATTGGACAGTGACACAATTGTCATCATTTTGGCTCTGTACACCACCACAATGCATTTGAAAGGAAACAATCAAGAGGTGCTTTAAGTGTAGACTTTCATCTTTAATTTGAGGGTAGTTACATCCAAATTGGGTGAATGGTGTAGGAATTAAACCCATTTGTATATGTGGTCCCCCCAATTTTAGGGGCTCAAAAGTATTTGGACAAACTAACATAATCATAAATTAAATTGTGAGTTTCAATACTTGGTTGCAAATCCTTTGCAGTCAATGTCTGCCTGAAGTCTGGAACCCATAGACATCACAAGATGCTGGGTTTCGTCCCTGGTGATGCTCTGCCAGGCCTGTACTGCAGCTGTCTTTAGTTCCTGCTTGTTCAGTAGAGTGTTAAGTCTGCTACGCCAAAAGACCAGGTCTCCTGATAAGGGAGGCTTAACACTGAACACTGTGAAGTTATAGTTACAGTGAGGGAAAAAAGTATTTGATCCCCTGCTGATTTTGTACGTTTGCCCACTGACAAAGAAATGATCAGTCTATAATTTTAATGGTAGGTGTATTTTAACAGTGAGAGACAGAATTTCAATAAAAAATCCAGAAAAACGCATTTCAAAAAAGTTATAAATTGATTCGCATGTTAATGAGGGAAATAAGTATTTGATCCCCTATCAATCAGCAAGATTTCTGGCTCCCAGGTGTCTTTTATACAGGTAACGAGCTGAGATTAGGAGCACTCTCTTAAAGGGAGTGCTCCTTATCCCAGCTCGTTACCTGTATAAAAGACACCTGTCCACAGAAGCAATCAATCAATCAGATTCCAAACTCTCCACCATGGCCAAGACCAAAGAGCTGTCCAAGGATGTCAGGGACAAGATTGTAGACCTACACAAGACTGGAATGGGCTACAAGACCATCGTCAAGCAGCTTGGTGAGAAGGTGACAACAGTTGGTACGATTATTCGCAAGTGGAAGAAACACAAAATAACTGTCAGTCTCTCTCGGTCTGGGGCTCCATGCAAGATCTTACCTCGTGGAGTTTCAATGATCATGAGAACGGTGAGGAATCAGCCCAGATTCAATTTTACAATTGGTAACACACTATGCCGTGAAGGTCCCCCTGCTCAAGAAAGCACATGTACAGGCCCGTCTGAAGTTTGCCAACATCTGAATGATTCAGAGGAGAACTGGGTGAAAGTGTTGTGGTCAGATGAGACCAAAATTGAGCTCTTTGGCATCAACTCAACTCGCCCTGTTTGGAGAAGGAGGAATGCTGTCTATGACCCCAAGAACACCATCCCCACCATCAAACATGGAGGTGGAAACATTATGCTTTGGGGGTGTTTTTCTGCACCGCATCAAAGGGACGATGGACGGGGCCATGTACCATCAAATCTTGGGTGAGAACCTCCTTCCCTCAGCCAGGGCATTGAAAATGGGTCGTGGATGGGTATTCCAGCATGACAATGACCCAAAACACATAGCCAAGGCAACAAAGGAGTGGCTCAAGAAGAAGCACATTAAGGTCCTGGAGTGGCCTAGCCAGTCTCCAGATCTTAATCCCATAGAAAATCTGTGGAGGGAGCTGAAGGTTCGAGTTGCCAAACGTCAGCCTCGAAACCTTAATGACATGGAGAGGATCTGCAAAGAGGAGTGGGACAAAATCCCTCCTAAGATGTGTGCAAACCTGGTGGCCAACTACAAGAAACGTCTAACCTCTGTGATTGCCAACAAGGGTTTTGCCACCAAGTACTAAGTCGAAGGGGTCAAATACTTATTTCCCTCATTAACATGCAAATCAATTTATAACTTTTTTGAAATGCCTTTTTCTGGATTTTTTTGTTGTTATTCTGTCTCTCACTGTTAAAATACACCTACCATTAAAATTATAGACTGATCATTTCTTTGTCAGTGGGCAAACGTACAAAATCAGCAGGGGATCAAATACTTTTTTCCCCTACTGTAATAGCTCAGGAAAAATTATAGTAATACACTACTAAGAGATAGAACTTAAACAATAGTGATTAACTTTAAGGGGACACGCATAGCTTCTTTTATGTCCATCATGACCCTTATGATGCTTAAAAAAATTATTACACCAGAGAACAAATCTGTTAGTAGCCTAATCTAAACAGATCAATAGGTTGGCTGTAAAATGCATCTAAAATATTAGACTTTAAAATGTTCATTGTGTATCCTAATGCCTCTAGGTGTATTGTTACTTTTTACCTGCACAGGCTATTATGAATATTACCTCTCACCTGCCCATTTACTTGATTTGATCTAGAACATTGACTTTTACCTCGTTCTGTATGGGTGAAATCGCTTTCGAGTTATCAGGTTATTTGGAGTTGAAGTCTAGGATTGTAAGGAAACAGTTTTTCAGCACCATTGCCTAGGCAGGGGTAGTTAATAGGTGGCCCGCGGACTTGTTATAGTGTGGAACCAAGTCGCAGCAATTCCTGGTTATTAGCCATTAGGATGTTATGTATTACTATGGGCTGTCCTATATAGAGCTGGTGTTCAGTTAGTCAGTGAGTTGATTGCTGCTCCCAGATTCCCTGTTTGGCGTCTCTGTACACATTCTGGACTGGGGCAAGAGCGGCACTTTGTACTGTCAAATACACAGGTATTCGGTTTTCCGGATTTCTATAAATAAGCAGCTAAAATGTGCATCGTTTTGTTGTGTGGACATATGTCAACCTCGCCTCTAAAATATAAAATTGCACACACACGACCGGGGGGTGTACGGTGCCATAGCTTGTGTTCACCTAGAAACTCCTACATCAGGGGTGGAAACAGATGATTTCCAATGCAGATGCGTATTTCTAGCAGCGCACACATCAAGAGTTACAGACCCACCGACATAGATCTCTGATTGACCAGCACCAGAAACCGTGTCTAGTTTACATATATAATGTTGGTTGATATGGAATTTTTTGCTGGTGATATGTGGTTGTGATTGTGAAGCAAAGATATGTTTGATTCCAAATCTGCCTGATTTCATGGAGATTTTGAGCTGAGTTTTTTTACTTCGAATTGACTCAGGGGGAATGGTAAAAACTTGAATCTAATAAGACACAAAATCCTTGAAAGTTTCTATTATGTTTATCTATATGACTACAATAATCTTTAACAAATTAAAATGTAAGTGGTCTGAACCCGTTTTAATACTAATATATACATTTATTTTATTATGTACATTTCATAACCCCCCCTTCCCCCAATGTCTGGACCTTGGCTATACCTTGACAAATAAATTTGGACCCTGACACAAAATAATTGACTACCCCCTGGCCTAGGGTAATCTGCACCTCCATAGTGGACTAGAATAGATAAACCAGTGTATAAAGGGACAGCAGTACTGATAAGGAGCAGGCTTTGCTCTCTACAACATTTACGGCTTGTTGTATGTGGTTCATAGTCTTTCATATTTTGGGAGGAGGCATTGTTTATGAGTACCATACCAATTCTGCAATAAATACCACAACACTGAGTCCACCTACTAGGGGACAGTGGAAAGATCCCATAGTGCATACTACACAGATAGTGTAGTCACAGTCACTGGTGTCCTCGGCTGTTAATCGAGCATATTGGAGGAGTGAACCAGTAGGGATCATTGTAGAGGGGGTAAAACAGATCACATTCAAACCTTACACTGTCACAGAAACACCAATAGAAATCCATAGCAGAGAACTTAGCTAAACATAACCCTAAAGAGGATATATTTGTCAGGGCACACAGAGAAGAGGAACCATTTGCCTGGGTAGAACAACCGTATACTTTGCACAAAATTCCGTCAGAAAGGAAAAAGAAGGTAGCTCTGATTTTTCAAGTACTAGTCACCAGCCAAAGGGCTATGGCATTTAAATTAGAGAGTTGTGTACAATCACGTCTCACGGCTTCATCATGGTCCCCTTTCTCCTTCTTTGACATGTCCTTATCTGACATGAGGTGGTTTTGCAACGCAGAAGGCCCTTGCAGTTCCAGCGGCATGAATTATCATCCCAGCCAAGTACCTCCAACGTATTGTAAGTAGTGAAATAATTGTTGCATATAGCTTGTGGTTAGGATTGCTGATTCCTGGCTGAGGTGAAGAACAACAACAGCTCCAAGACCTATACGCTTCTTGTTGTCTTGGGAGAGCTCCATAGTAGCACCTTGATGGAGAACGCAAGACCACCTTTGCCACAGAGGTGCGACTAGGGTTGTATGGCCCGTGTGGCGCTTGCAGTGTGCAGTGCTTTGTTCGGCGCACTTCAGCGGTGCTTGGGTACCTCCTGTGTTGTTGCCACAAAAGAAAAGGAACAACTTGGTAGAAGTGTTCCCTGGTTTTTCAACCTAGTGCCCCAGTGTAGTAACGTGTGTGTAGTGTCCCTCCCCCACTGTGTTGTGTTGCATTGCCGGTGGAGACGCAGTTACAGCGGCAAGTCCCGCTAGGTGCTCCACTGTCGCAAGAGCATCTCGGCTGCTGGTGTGCCTTGCGTACGGTGTGGTGTGGTCTTGGTATTGGTCCCGCTCCTAGCCCTGCTAGTAGAGCAGGAGGCCGCTATTACTAGGCTTCACGGTAGGCACAATGTTCTAGTTGCCCCATGAATACACCATTCATTATTTCTTCCCAGTTCAGCTTGACTGTGGTCTTTGCGTCTGGGCAGCCCGGATGTGGCCCCAAGGGGCCCCTGGGGTTTCTATCATAGAGTTGGTACGGCTCCTAGTAGGTACACCTCGGGGCAAGCTCTCTTACCAGCTCGCTGCCTCCTCCCTTGTGATGGTTTGTTTATACTGTAACCTCCCCCCCTTGGGCAGTGCTTCTAGCTCAAAAGCTAACAATAGGTTGCGTATGGAACTGTGGTTATCTGAGAAAAGAAGCACTGCCCAAGGGTTGCAAGGTTGCGCAGGAGTTCTAGCTTTGTTCAGACGCCACCTTTTATACACACAGGAAGTGGAAGGGTCCTGTTTGAGTGACGGGCCCAAGGGCCAATGGCAGCTTTAATAGACAAATGTCTTTGATACATTCTTGCGTGCGCGCTGAAAACGCCTCCCCCTCGGGCAGTGCTTCTTTTCTCAGATAACCACGGTTGCATACGCAATCTATCATTTTCAATTATTTTTTCATAGCAAGGTTTAGAATCTGCATTTTACCTATATTTCATTATATCTATTGTTGGATGCCAACATGACACATTTTGTATTTGCTGTTTGAATAACAGATAATACAAACCTCTTATATCTCCAGTTCCCATTTTATATACATGATTTCCTTGCAAAATGATATTGTGGCAATCATTTATTTTTAATAAATGTTGTCTGCATCAGCATTTCTAAGACAGCCTCATTCTCTTCTGTCTGACACCCATTAAAACACTTAATCAAAGTCAAATGCCAAAGCTGTGTCACCAATAGTTCTGAAGAACTATTGGCCAATTCAAAGGGTAGAATATTTCTCACTAACCTTAACCTAAGCTTGTCATTCCTGGTTCTCATCAGATTAACCTTGCTCTGTTTGATGGCATCGGAAATCTTAGATTTTCCTCACTCCTTGTAGACAGGGCTTATCATTTAAAGGTAATTCAATATATTTCATGACAAGAAGTCATTACATTTATTTAACATGCCTGTCACTGACAACAAATTCACATCAGTGTTTGTATATTTTGTATTTGTATATATTGGTATTTAAAGATAACCTTCTTGGTTAAACAGTTAAAACTACAAATAAACTCACAATATAATAAGAATACAATACATTTAACGTTTGTTATAATATTGATCTATTTGTAATATAATGTAAATATAATGCTGGGTTGGAAATATACAATAACATTTACATCCAGAACATTAATTTAGAATCTGCTACAGATTGCAAGACACCACTTCTAAGACTGTACAAGCAGTCTATTAAGGGAGAGGAGTTGATTTACTGTTTAATCTTGTGTGTTAAATAATTTAACTTCTTGTGAAATTGCAGGTGTTTGACAAGAAATACACGTACATTAGAAACACTCCCTGGCCATTAATTCCAAGCAATTATTGATAGTTTGTGTTAGTAGCAAAGTTCAGAACCACCCCTAGCACAACTGTCACTCCTTTACAGGTAGTAATCTAAATAGACATTTATGCTTGATGTATTTATTAATTCAATTCATTCTGACAAGGCACCTTGCAAATAAGATTGTATCTGCTGTACTGATTTAAACATCTAAAACAAGTATTTCTTTTTGTGTGCTCTTACAGTTAAATAAAAATGAACAGACAATTAGTAGATGTTTCACCTAATGATTTTATGCAGCCTTTCTTCAGTTACAAGATTTTTATTTCAAAATATATTCAGTAATTGAATCAGTAATTTTAATATCAATGATTATGGAAGAGACTGTGACAGTAGGAAGTAGGACATACATCGATAGTAAAGCATATATTGTTATTACTTTAAGAAATAAACTAAATCTTAAGACCATAAAAGCTGAATTTTGATTTGTGTCGAAAATGCAGGCCCTGTGTACATTTTAAAAGGAAATATATACACACACACACAAAACATAAATAGCATTCCCCAGGAGAGTCTATTATTGAAAAAAAATCCTGATGAGCCTTTGTCACATTGTCTTTCTTTTATTTTATTTTTTTAAATCCCCACTGGTAATTCAAGTTGTCAGTTAAAATGACTTCTGAAATATTACTTGAAGTACAGGCTACTATTTTCTCAGTAAAACAAAAAGGTACTGAATCCTTGAGCTTGCATGGAATATTTTATTCTTTCTACCTGCTGTTCCAATTTTCTATCAACTATTAATACTATTAATAGAAATTATGAAGTATATTGTACAAATGCAGAGCTATAACTAATGTACCACTTTTCCTACCACATCTATGCAGAAGATTCCCAGATCTTCCTTTCTTTTCCCTCTTCTGATCCTTGCATCACCTCTTGCTCTTCCTGTCTGTTTGTTATCTCCTCCTGAATGCACTTGCATCATCTCAAGTACAACCTTTCCAAATCAAATCTGTAATGGTGCGCATTGATGTGTACAGTGCACACATTGATATTTATGTACCGGCGTGGAAATGGTAATAAAGTATGGTAATAAAGCACAGGTTAACTTCAGTCACCTGCCCCATGTCTCTGTTCAGTTACAACACATAACAACATTACATGGTGTCAGAAGTGAGATTCAGAAGCATTATTCTGCCCCATGATCACATAGCTATGAGTCTCTATATAAGTTCATCCTCAAAGGAGGTCTTATGATGTGACCAGGTCTTGTGGTGTGGTCTGGTAGCCCTCTTTGTACAATGACTCATAGCTGAAACCTGTTTCTACACAGATTGCCCATGGCATCTCAATGTTGTAGGATCTTGGAGTTTCTGCTGAGCAGAAAGTTAACAATAACTTAAAGAAATCATTGAAAAGAATAGATCTCAATAAACACAAATTATTGAGATCTTGGAATATTGGAATCCAGACGTGATTCCAGAATAAGTAGCCTATGCCATTAAGATGAAAATTGGGAAATGATGATGGAATCACAGTGAGATCCTGAAGGAAAATAAATGCGTGTAAAACTTTTCAAAAACTTCTCAGAATTAAAGAAATCCCAGATAAATTATATGTGGCAATTATGATGATCAAGTAGCCTGACTATGCCACACAAGCATGCTTGGGACTCAAAAGTGCATAACATTTAGTCTTATTCTTTATCTGTGGAAGCAGCATCAGCACTGGAATATGTATAAACATTGTTTTATTCCTTTGTGTTTTTAAGAATCAATGGTACTTGACAAGAGTAAAATAATTAAAGATAAAAGCTATAAAAAAGGGTTAAAAATAAGTCCAAATGTCTGACGTAACTCAGGTGTCCTGATCCCGAGTTCAGGTCCCATTCTGTCTATCTGGTCACTAACAGAAAGTCATGTCCCTTTATCAGTTGCAATATAAAAGCAATAAAACATCAGCAGTTTTAAAACTTGTGTTTAAAACTCTAAAAAGCTAAACATACATTGACATCCTGTCTCTTATTCATTGCCATATCATTTACACTGTAATAATCCAATTAAATACCTAATCACATTTCTGCAAGGGTGCAGCCAGTTCTCTCCTTGCCGACCCCCTCTGACAGTTATATATAGCCTCTCTGTAGCACACGGACTCCCGTCTCTCATTGGTCATCGGCCTTCTCCTCAATGATGCTGGAGAAACTCCACTGTCAGTGTGCTGTGCTTTTCCCTTGGTTGCGTCTGCTGTGCTTTCTCTGTCTCTCTCATTGCCAGTCCTTAGTTTTATAAAGGGAGATCACCTGCTGACAATCCGCTTTAGGTGATTGTAATTGTATTTCTTCTAGAGCATTTTAATCAGTTTAATCAGTCAGCAGGCTTGGTCATTGGTGAAAATAATTTAAAACACACCTTTAAATTTAAAAATAGTAAAATGTTAAAACAATTGTGAATTATGTTAAATAAATACATATAATTTAAAGAAACTTTGTGATTAAGTAAATTAAACTTCTCACACTTGTGACAGATACAATACAAGAGCCATTATAATTCACAAGAATGGAGACAGTCCTTTACTCTTTCAAAAAGGCATTCTCAATTTTTAGTGTGGACACTTTCACAAGGCCAATCCATATTTGTAAAAGTTTTAGTTAATCTTCTTTTTTTGTAGTAGTAGTAGTAGTAGTACAAGCTGGTGGAGAATTTAATGTATGGTGGATCTCATTTGCATTTGGTCAGTTTTCTGATTTTGTTTCATAAGCCAATTAAAATATTTTGTTGAATCTCTTACATTCTGAGACTGCTTTTACCCATAATCTGTCAAACCAGATGGTTGAGATGGTTTTGCCAGAGGGTTTCATTATGTTATATGGAAAATTATGAAACTGCTATTTTGATACCTTTTACTCAGTGAAGAGTTAGCAGATGTAATCTGTAGATATTTGGTGGTTCTTTTGTCGGGTTTTGTGAATTGAAATGTATGGCTTTTTTTTTTGCATGGCATTGTCAATCTAATTATTTTCCATCATTCCATCTTAGTTTTGTGCTGGTGGGTTTGCCTTAAGCATTGCTTTTAATTGACAGATGTATTTCTTTTGGATTAATTGCACATGAATGGACTGGCCATAAGAATATTCTAACTCTTCATAACATCTTTCATATAAAAATTAAATGACCAGATATATCCCACAGAAAAAAGTATTTGATCCCCTTCTGATTTTGTACGTTTGCCCACTGACAAATAAATGATCAGTCTATAATTTTAATGGTAGGTGTATTTTAACAGTGAGAGACAGAATTACAATAAAAAAATCCAGAAAAACGCATTTCAAAAAAGTTATAAATTGATTTGTATGTTAATGAGGGAAATAAGTATTTGATCCCCTATCAATCAGCAAGATTTCTGGCTCCCAGGTGTCTTTTATACAGGTAACGAGCTGAGATTAGGAGCACTCTCTTAAAGGGAGTGCTCCTAATCTCAGCTTGTTACCTGTATAAAAGACACCTGTCCACAGAAGCAATCAATCAATCAGATTCCAAACTCTCCACCATGGCCAAGACCAAAGAGCTGTCCAAGGATGTCAGGGACAAGATTGTAGACCTACACAAGGCTGGAATGGGCTACAAGACCATCGCCAAGCAGCTTGGTGAGAAGGTGACAACAGTTGGTGCAATTATTCGCAAATGGAAGAAACACAAAATAACTGTCAGTCTCCCTCGGTCTGGGGCTCCATGCAAGATCTCACCTCGTGGACTTTCAATGATCATGAGAACGGTGAGGAATCAGCCCAGAACTACACGGGAGGATCTTGTTAATGATCTCAAGGCAGCTGGGACCATAGTCACCAAGAAAACAATTGGTAACACACTATGCCATGAAGGTCCCCCTGCTCAAGAAAGCACATGTACAGGCCCGTCTGAAGTTTGCCAACATCTGAATGATTCAGAGGAGAACTGGGTGAAAGTGTTGTGGTCAGATGAGACCAAAATCGAGCTCTTTGGCATCAACTCAACTCGCCGTGTTTGGAGGAGGAGGAATGCTGCCTATGATCCCAAGAACACCATCCCCACCATCAAACATGGAGGTGGAAACATTATGCTTTGGGGGTGTTTTTCTGCACCGCATCAAAGGGACGATGGACGGGGCCATGTACCATCAAATCTTGGGTGAGAACCTCCTTCCCTCAGCCAGGGCATTGAAAATGGGTCGTGGATGGGTATTCCAGCATGACAATGACCCAAAACACACAGCCAAGGCAACAAAGGAGTGGCTCAAGAAGAAGCACATTAAGGTCCTGGAGTGGCCTAGCCAGTCTCCAGACCTTAATCCCATAGAAAATCTGTGGAGGGAGCTGAAGGTTCGAGTTGCCAAACGTCAGCCTCGAAACCCTAATGATTTGGAGAGGATCTGCAAAGAGGAGTGGGACAAAATCCCTCCTAAGATGTGTGCAAACCTTGTGGCCAACTACAAGAAACGTCTGACCTCTGTGATTTGCCAACAAGGGTTTTGCCACCGAGTAGTAAGTCGAAGGGGTCAAATACTTATTTCACTCATTAACATGCAAATCAATTTATAACTTTTTTGAAATGCCTTTTTCTGGATTTTTTTGTTGTTATTCTGTCTCTCACTGTTAAAATACACCTACCATTAAAATTATAGACTGATCATTTCTTTGTCAGTGGGCAAACATACAAAATCAGCAGGGGATCAAATACTTTTTTCCCTCACTGTACATTGGATCATTTTATGGTCTAGTATGTCTTGATGCACCCAGTGATTCTTAAATGTCATCAATCCTCGACACTAGATTTAGCTCAGGGCTGGCCCTGGACGTTCTGCCGCCCCCCGACGGGGGTTGACAGTGTTTTTTCAGTGTTGCTAGAGGGGAGGGGGTTCTGATGGTGTTTTGTCCGTGATTCCAACTGGGGTGGCTTACAGTGGTCCTTTCACGCTAGCAGGGGGTGGGGGGTAGTGGCAGACGGTTTTTCTTCCACACTAGTGCAGTGGGGGGGTGGGGGGTGTTGGCGGTGTTTCTTCATGCTAGTGGGGGGGGCTGATGGTGTTCGTAAAAAATCTTCACTCATTTGGGCGCCCCTATGGATGGACAGCACCCCTAGCATTTGCCTATTCTGCCTATTATTATTATTATTTTAATTTCTTGGCAGACACCCTTATCCAGGGCGACTTACAACATAAGTGCAATACAAAGTGCAAGAATACTGTTAAGTACAAGGTATCAACGTTACAAATTCAAATTTACATTTAAACAAAGCAATTCAAGATACAATACATTTTACAACTTTCAATTTATACAGTTAAGTACTGTAAGTGTGGACATACATCCGGGAAAGTAAAGATAAGTGCCGTCCAGATGTAAGGTCACAGTCAAGGGTTACGGGAAAGGGAGCAAGGAGAAAATCAATCAATAATGCAAGAAGCATGATAAAATGCTATGAAGTGCTATCTAACGGGGATTAAAAAGGACTAATATTACAAGTACTGTCTGAAAAGATGTGTCATGAGTAAGCGCCGGAAGGAGGTCAAGGACTCTGCAGTTTTGACTTCGGTGAGAAGGTCGTTCCACCATTTAGGGGCCAGGGAAGAGAAGGAGCGGCTCTGGAGGAAGGAGAGTGGAGAGGAGGTAGAGTTAGTGTTCTGGCACCGGAAGACCGCAGTGGTCTAGAGGGGATGTATGGAAAGACGAGTGTCTGTAACTTGGTGCAGTGTGGTCGAGACAGCGGTAGGTGAGGGTCAATGTCTTGAACTGAATGTGTGCCGGTATCGGGAGCCAGTGGAGGGAGCGGAGCAGTGGAGTAGCGTGTGCGAATCGGGCCAGAGAGAATACCAGATGAGCCGCAGAGTTCTGGATGAGCTGGAGCGGGCAGTTGCAGTAGTCCAGGCGGGAGAGGACCAGTGACTGGACGTGCAGCTGAGTCGAGTAGTCGGTGACGAAGGGACGGATTCGACATATGTTGCTCAAGAAGAATCTGCAGGTGCGTGTCAGTGTGGTGATGTGCTGGGTGTAGGAGAGCGCAGGATCGAGGGTGACTCCTAGGTTCTTAGTGGAAGAAGAGGGAGAGAGTGTAGTAGATTCCAAGGGGATTGAGATGGAGAGATCAGCAGAAGGTGTGGAAGAGTCGGGGAAAAACAGGAGATCTGATTTGGAGAGGCTGAGCTTGAGGTGCTGTGAGTGCATCCAGGCAGAGATAGCAGACAAACAGGAAGAGATGTGAGAGGGGATGAGAGGGTCAGAAGAGGGAAAAGACAGGAAGATCTGGGCATCGTCAGCATAGAAGTGGTAGGAGAAACCATGGGATGTGATGAGGGGGCCCAGGGAGCGAGTGTAGAGAGAGAACAGGAGGGGGCCCAGGATGAAGCCTTGGGGTACGCCTGTGAGGAGAGACTGGGGGGTGGATGAGGAACCTTGCCATGTCACTTGGTAGGTCCGGTTGCTGAGGTAGGAGGAGAACCAGGTGATAGCAGTCCCAGAAATTCCAAGGTCAGTGAGGCAGGAGAGGAGGATGGAGTGATCAACGGTGTCAGATGCTGCGGAGAGATCAAGGAGGATGAGGACTGATGAGAGGGAGGCCGCCCCAGCACAGCTGAGGGAGTCAGTGACTGCCAGGAGAGCAGTCAGTGGAGTGAGCTGTGCGGAAGCCGGATTGCAGAGGATCAAGGAGTGAGTGATGGGACAGAAAGTCAGAGAGCTGACGGTAGACCGCCCTCTCAAGAGTTTTTGAGAGGAAGGGGAGTAGGGAGACAGGGCGGTGAGTGAGGAGGAGAATGTAGACAGTAGAGAGCGGTAGAGTTCAAGGGCAGCTGGGAGTTTGGTCCTTTTCCACTTCTGTTTGGCGCCACACAGACCAGTTCAGGTTGAGCGGAGAACAGCAGAGAGCCAAGGCAGAGGAGGGGAGGGATGGGCAGGACGAGATGTGAGAGGACAGAGAGAGTCAAGGGAGGAGGTGAGGGAGGAGAACAAAGAGGAGGTAGCACAGTTGACAGATCGATTATTATTATTATTTTTATTTCTTGGCAGACGCCCTTATCCAGGGCGACTTACAACATAAGTGCAAAAATACAGTAAGTACAAGGCATCAATCATTACAAATTCAATTTAACTAAAACATAGCGGGTAGTAGATGCAGGCAGGCCAGCCAGGAGGGAGTTGCAGCAGTCCAGGTGGGAGAGGACCAGTGACTGGACGAGCAGCTGAGCCGAGTAGTCGGTGAGGAAGGGATGGATCGGGCATATGTTGCTCAGTAACATGGGAAAAACTGTCAATGGAAGGTAAGAGAGTAAGGGTGTCATGGGCTGGCCGTGATTAAGCTAGTCAAACTCTTAGCAATCACCAGCCACCTCCAAAAGTCATATATGAAATGTAGGGGTGTAACGTTTCTGTAGTTTTCTCAATGCATCGATCAGAATTCTTAACAATTTAACTGCATCGATTGGCATATTGCAATTTTGCATGGAATCGTTGTTGCAAAGGCCATAAATTGTGTTTTAAATGGTTATAATCAATCGAGTGCATTGCATATTTTTGTGATGTTTCATTATTTAATTTAATGAAATGGCTCAATATAATAGACACTCGACTATCATTTAGCCAGCCTTCGCCCCTAATGCGCAGTGTACCTACGTCACACTCTGACATATATATACCACTCCCGCTCATGTTATTTCGAATCCCACTCCCAATCCCACTAATTTATATAAGTAAGACAGGAGAAAAAACTAAGAGGAGGGACTCGGGACTGGTGGTGTGTTACTAGAGTTGGTGTTGATGATAGTTAGTGGATAGCGAGTAGTCTTTAGGTCATTAATAAGCAAATGCAACTGCTTATAAAGTAGCATGTTATATTTACAATCACACAGGTTTTATAACTTGTATGTTATTTTTACAATCAGACAGGTTTGTGGAATTATGATGATATTTAATGTTACTCTTGTTTCATTAACATTTTTAAAAAGCAATCTGTAGGCAAGGTGAGTTTGATAGGACAGTCAAACCGATGTGACATTTAACATCCCTTGTTAAGAAGTACTAAAAGTATACCGGGTCAAAATAGTACAAAAATAGTATACCATTATGTGAGGAACCAAGGGTAGACTGGACAGGTGACTAGTCCTTTCAAATAAGATCCCTCTGGTAATTTGGGATGCAGCTTTGTTGATATAAAAAAATGAGTGCAGGACAAGGAAGATGAAAAAAAACAGTATATGAAAATTTGTCACCAAACAAAGTAAAAAGAAACAAAAACAACAAAAAAATATAAAGAATCAAGTTCAAGAAGTATTCTGATAAAAGTTTTTCAAATATAAAAATATAATGCAATAAGCAACATTTCTTTAGGCACAAACAGCCTTCAAAGTAGGCTTTTTCACTCAACTACTAACACCATTTCCTTCCCTTTGCATTTGAACAAGGACCCTTATATATCCTGCCTTAACCCGGTAGGGTGGCTGCTTTCTGGACCAAAATGAGTACCGCCGTACCAGTACGTACTGGACTTTGAACGTTATGTGGAAAGTCTGTATAGATCGAGGGAAATCTATATGGTTACCATTGGAAACTATAAACACTGCAATACCAAAAGAGATTTGAGGTAAATTAGCATTTTGATGAGGATCATTTTGATTTATGCTTTGTTTTTTGTCTTGTTTTGTTTTTGCTTTTGATTTGCAAGTATCGATGTAGCTCTCCCCTACAGCTCCTGTAATATGGTGCTCCTTGAACCCCAATACAATTATATAAAGTGCACTTCTGTATCGAGTTGCTCCAATGAAATAGACAAAATAAACATTTATTGATTACATTACTAGAAAAACAGATCAATAAAATAAGCTTTATTGATGCAGAGTTGGTGTTATATGTATGTGTGTATAAATTGGAATTTGTAATGTTTTATGCTTTGAACTGCACAATTTTTTTGTACTTTGTATTGCGCTTATATTTTGTAAGTCACCCTGGATAAGGCCGTCTGCCAATAAATAAATAAATAATAATAAAAATAATACGTAGCAGAGTAGACAAACAAATATGCTGGGCAGCCGGGTGGAAAATCCAAACTCCACATGTGCTTGAAAAAATCCTTGAGCGAGTATAGGTTGACTGATGCTCTCCTCATCACTCCCTTCTTCACCAGTCTGTTCTCCCAGGATCGATTCCTCCTGCTACTCTGGGCTTTGCACTTCTCCAGCAACAACAATTTGGGCAAAGAAGCCCCCCTGTACAAAGTCAGGCACATAATAACTTGCCTACAGGGAAAGTTTCTACAAGTGTTTCACTCCTTTCCAGGACATTTGTATTGATGAGTTGCTTATGCCATGGAGAAGGAGACTTGCTTTCCGGCAATACATTCCTTCCAAGAGGTACTGATTTGGCGTAATATTTTTCATCATGTGCGATGTAAAGACCAGATACATCCTCAAATTCATTGTGTACATTTTGGAGTCTCTGGTTTAGTCGTGATGACGTTCATGGAGACAAAGGTCATATAGTGTACAGTGACAACTGGTACAACAGCCCGGCCCTGTTCAACAGATTGCACAGCCGGAAGACTGGAGACTGTGGCACTGTGCGCTCCAACAAGAAAGGATGTTGTGAAACTGGAGAAAGGCAATGTCCAGTTTCTGCATATGGACAATCTGCTGGTAATGAAATGGCACTACAAAAGCGATGTACATATGTTGAACACTGTGCACAATCCAAGAATTAAGGAAATAGAAAAAAGAGATCATGTGACTGGCCAAAGAAAATGTTTAATAATGTTTTCCAGCAGCTGGTGGAGGAACATCACACCCCTCGGAGGCCGTCTAGCAGAGGGCGTCCAAGCACAGACAATCCTGTCAGGCTCACTGCACACCACTTTCCCCAATCGGTGCCCCCTAACAACAGTACAGGGAAGTCACACACCGCGCAAGTGCCACGTCTGCTTGCACACCACCTGCAGAACCAACCAGAGGAAGCACACACGTTTCATGTGTGTGGAGTGTGCCACTGCTTTGTGTGTGTATCCGTGTTTCAGGGGATTCTACACACTGAAGCACTATTGAAAAGTCATTCCCTTTTGTAATTCTGTAAATACTTCGGTATTTAATATTCTATGTTGTTGGGGTTGAACGGGCACTTCATTACAAAAGCTGTTTTATTTTTTGTGATTTTGTTTTACGAGTTTGTGAAAAAAGCTTATACTATACATCTATCTTTCTAGTAATATAACTAATCAATACATTGATAAAATATGATCTTTGCTGTGTTTTTATCCATGTATCTCTGTGGGTTGCGGAAAAAATGCATTTAGAATAACTCGGCAGATATGCAAAATGAAAAATGTTTTATTTTACTTTTGTCTCCCTGTGTATATACAATGGCTCAAGAAAGTATTCACCCCCCTCGGACTTTTCCACATTTCATTGTGTTACAAACATGAAATCAAAATGGATTTAATTTTGCCACTGATTCAACACAGAAAATGTCCATAATGTCAAAGTGAAAAATATAATCTGCAAATTGTTCTGAATTAATTACAAATACAAAATAGAATAGAATAGAATTTAATGCATAAGCAGACATGCCAACCCTAGAATTTTTTTTTGAGTAGCACATCAGCGGCGTAAGCTAAAGTCACTTAAAACCTGTCAACCAGAAAACAATACAGTTCTGATAACAACTCCTTTATTAATTTGTTTTTACATTAACCTGGTGTCCTGGTATCGGGATAGTGCTCCCTGATAGTGCTCCTCCCTCAAAATAAAGTGCAAGTCAATTATTAATAAATAAAAACAGAGCCTCTGTACCTACCTGAAAACATAAGTATATATAGCTCATTTCTGTTTACTTTAGCTCTCAATAAAAAAATACAAGATTTAATGAATAAATAAAGTGAACAGCAGCACAGTCAATGAATAATACCTAAAATAATAGTGCACTTTTTGTTGTAGCTAACCTTGCTATGCCATGCATGGCTACAAGAAGGCATCACACATGTTAGTTTTGTTTCCAACACTCAGACATGAGAGTCTGAAGAGCACCAAAGGCACTACAACCTAGGCCAGGGGTATGGGGGCCACCTAGGCCCCCTTTGGGGTCCATGGGCAAAGCCCTGGCGGGGCTTCCAAGGGGGCTTTGCCAGGCATTTTAGGCTAATTCATGAGTGTATCTGGCACTTGAATTATATAAAATAAGCAGTGAACCTAATCAATACTCAGCCCCAGAGCTCCATTCTGTGGTTGGTGCTTTTATGTTCAGTAATCCTCCTTTTACTCAAGTAATTACGGTATGTTCTATGTTCAGTATTTGAGGGAGAGACAAAGCAGTTACTGTGTTGAGAACGAGTAATACTTTGAGACAATAAATTGTGTTAAACTATAGTCATCGAAATCAAACTAACAAAATCATCTCTCAGCTCTCTAATAACTTGTTAATATAAGTGTTTGCGGTTTACTTGAATTGTCATGATGGTTTCGAGTAGAGACGCTTCTGCTTCAACATGCGTCTCAACTTACATGGTATCGACTTATGTCACTAGTCTCAGAATCATTTAAGACGTAACTTCGGGGGATAACTGTACATTAAATCCACTCTCTGCATTACTGTGACTGTCCCTACGGCGCTGCTCACGTACCGGTACACACATACACAGACAAGATATTCTCGGTCCTCATCGACTGCCCCTCCCTTCCTAATTTTTTAATCAGTTGCCAGATTTACTGCAAGTGATTAAGTGCTTCATAATGCATAAACATTGAGATGCTTTATTTCACATGTAACAAATATACATTCAGCCAAGACTGTTAGTGATGGACTTGCATCACAGCACCACAGCTCTGTGGGCTGTCCTGGTTACATTCAGACTGACGTCAGAGCCATGCGCAGTGCAGCTAATTGAGCGACAGAGTGAGGGACAGGAGGCGGGATCTTGGCTACCAGCCTGGGAGAGTGACGGTGTGATATTGACAAACTTCCATATTTTGAGCCTGGATTGGCTCTGCAATTTTTTTTTTTAATCAATCTTGTTAATAACGGCAAGTGTGCAGAATTCAGACCGCTTTTTGTGTATTTTGGTGTTACAATGTGTACTAGCATACTTTGATGTCAAAATGCATTCATGCTATGGAAAAAGCATACAGGTTGGCAGGTCTGCACAAGTAATCACCCCCTTCAGTCAATATTTGTTAGAGGCACCTTTGGCAGCAATTGCAGCCATGAGTCTATGTGGATATGTCTCTACCAGCTTTGCACATCTGGACACAGCAATTTTTGCCAATTCTTCTTTGCAAAATTGCTCAAGCTAAATCAAGTTGGATGGGGATTTTTGGTAAACATAAATTTTCAACTCTTTCCACATTTTCTCAATTGGATTGGGGCCAGCTTGCACCAAACGTAGCGCTTTGCGTTGAGGCCAGAAAGCTCTATTTTGGTCTCATCAAACCATAGAATCTTCCTCTACTTGGTCTCAGAGTCTCCAACATACCTTCTGGCAAACACTAGCTGAGATTTGATGCGAGTTTTTTTCAACAATGGCTTTCGTTTTGCCACTCTCCCATAAAGGCCACTTTTGTGAAGCCGTTTTTGTTCAGGGTGCAAGTCGCTGACTCTGGATCCAGCAAAAGAGCCCCAGACCATCACGCTTCCTCCTCTATGTTTGATGGTTGGTGTCACACACTGAGGAACCATCCTTTCGCCTACTCAACGGCATAGAAAAATCCTGCGTGATGAACTGAAGATTCACTGCTTTTATACAGACAGAGGGTTTGTAAGTAATCAACAAAAGTTGGGAGATCTGTAGGAATTATTAGCATACTTCCATTGCCGCAGAACAGCTGTAAGTTGTTAACCCATGACATGTTCCCTTAAAAAGGACTTTTTTTATAACTCTGAAATCTACATTATTTTTCAGTATTTGTTTACGTAAGCATTTCTTTTAACCTCTGGTAGTTTAAGCTTACCTTTGTACCAACTGCTTAAATTTCAATAATAACTGGAAAAATTGGGGTGTTCTAAAACCTTTGACCGGTAGTGTACTTTTATGCTGTGAACTGTAGATTGGTTATGCAATCCGAATGGCTTTCCCCATGCTGGTTTTGGTCTATCGCAAACTTCTAGCCTCTAAATTTGACACACATCTTGCACAACGGTACAATAACTGACAACAATACCTGTATTATTTCATAAGACCATGCAGTTCAAAGGTTGTCTTTTTGAGTTAGCACAAGTGATCAGCTGGAAAATACTTAGTGCCCCCTCAGAGATTCTCACACAGAGGGGATGAAGGTGCCAGACATGATGCAGGAAGAGTATTGATGTTCCTTCATAAATAACACTCCAAAAATAAAACAATTATAGTTATATTAAAAATATATTATTTCTGAACACAAATATTATAATAATGTAATAAAACCATAAACATATGTTAATCTACAACATTCACAGCATTGTCTTATTTTCTGCATTTCCCTTCTGTAATATTCACCTAAAATATCTTACTTTTTTGGCTGATACACCATTGTTTCTATTCAGTACTATATCTCTTTTCCCCCCATTATAATTGATCATTCAGTTACCATTACAATTATAAAATGTAATTC